>NC_143020.1:47036940-47704487 GCF_055824585.1 Amblyomma mixtum
TGATAGACTTACCTTCTCGCGAAGGAGGTCCTGTGCTATTCCCGACAGATGACTGTGAAGATGGCCGTCCACGGCTAGACAGATGGAGAAACAGATTTTCAACAACGTCAAGCAATTTTCTTATTCTTGACTCCCGCCTCTTCCAATTTGCCACACCTGCATAACGTCTCGCCTGTGTACAGAACTTTCCGTTCACGCCGAAATCCGTAGGTTCAGCAACGTTCACTTTTAACTTAGCTGACACGGCCGCTACTTTCCGCAGTCAGCACTTTTGTTTGCGTGCTCTTTTTACCATGAGTAAACAGAAGCAAAAGCACATTTCCTCAGTGCGAGAAGGATTACAGCTCTGTAAATGCTTGCGTCCAGATAAACACATCGTTGCCTGGTGGAATATTTGAATTTTACAATATTCATGGAGATAATTTACGAGTGATTCAATGAAGCAAATAAATGTTCAGCCACTTTTGAATAGAATTTAATAAAACACCTTTTCTGGAAAGTTGCACATAAGTTCTAACAAAGGTTGGCTGGTCAGTGCCTCATATTTAATTCAAACTTTTATATAATGTTCCCTAATCACTGCAAAAGAGCGAACCCTTCTTAGTTTTGCCCGAAAACATTTTTTCGAAGCACGCGAAATTATTAATGACGGAGAAGTGGAGTTCCGCACTACAGTGCTCTGCTGTTTTGGCCAATTTTGGTCATGAATTACATAAAATATTTTTAAGTTAAGAACCTGAAGAATGTTTGAGTAAATATGTAAATGTGTTTATTTGGGCTGCTTTATTTTTAGATGTCTGCAAGCTCTCGATGCTTTTATAAAATTTTTGAAACTCCACCCAAAGAACATTTTTTATCTAGTTAGCGGGTTGTTATATCAAGAACGGCTTGCAGCAGACTTGCAGTAATTATGCGTTATCATCTATGCAAACAAGCTTATCAAACTGCTGAAGTTGATACTTATATGCCTTTTCGACGCAGTGACATAATCGCGTTAACTTCAATAAAGCACATAACGATGAAAACTTCTCACGACAACTAAAAAAAACAATTCTATACTTTTAAACTCGGTTCACGTATTCTTTTGCATATAAACTTTTAGAATCATTAAAACCATGTTACATTTTCTGTTTGTGTTGTAGTTACGACCCTTCTAATGAGACCCTTGCGCAACGTTAAATACGTCTTGCCGTCTGAAGAGCCTATGTCATTTCTGAATCGCGTATGGTTTTTTTTCATTTTGATAGGATATTGTATGTAGTCTTTATGTCTCGATGCGTAACATTAGCTATGAGAGCTACTGTAGAGAAGGACTTGGGATTATTTTTGACCGCCTGGGATTCCTTGATGCACTACGGCATCGCAGAGACCCCGGACGTTTGTGGCATTTCGCTTCCACCAAAGCGCAGTCGGGATTCGATGCGCGGCTTAGTATACACACAAGGCGGTTAAAGTAAAATAAGCAAGCATCATATTTCAAATAACTTTTAACGAAATGAACAAATTGAAAAGGTCATGGTGACCTGAATCATTAGAGCAGTTTGTTTCTGGGCTGCAACTGTTTATTCGACTGATTCGATAATGCGCAATGTCTTCACTCCTGTACCCTTAGTTTCTTCCATGCAGACCCCGCTGCGCATGCCACGTACAGAGGGCAAAATGCATATCTAGAACGACCGAACTGCGTGCTCCGGGCCGCTCGGAGCTATGTGCGCGACATCTAGGGATAAAGCGCCTGGCTCGAGACGACGGAGTGTGGGCATGCGTGGCCAGACTGATAGCGCTACCTGTCTTTTCGGGGCTCGCAGGCGGCCGCGGCTTTACCTCCTGCTTTTGTCGTTTGTAGCGCTGATTTGCGCTACCGTCTGCGAAACATCATAAGTGGCAGAGCGAACACCACTGGCTTCTTTTCTTTTTTTACTTTCTTTTTGTGCACTTGCACAGCTCTGGCGAGGAGCAGTTCACCGCATCACATACGCGCCCGTGTACGTCATCGTCATCGCGGCTACGAGCCTTAGATAAGGGAGCGAGGTTTGGCATTTTGCGTTCTCCGGCAAATGCCAAAATAGGCATGTGATTGTTAAAATCATACTGGGGCCTCAGGTGAGGTGGCTGTCGTCGCACAAAAAGAAAGTAAAAAAAAAGAAGCCAGTGGCGTGCGCACTGCCACGTATGCCACGTATGCGCACTGCCACGTATGACGATGACGTACACGGGCGCGTATGTGATGCGGTGAACTGCTCCTCGCCAGAGCTGTGTAAGTGCACAAAAAGAAAGTAAAAAAAGAAAAGAAGCCAGTGGTGTTCACTCTGCCACGTATGTCCTTTCGCAGAGGGTAGCGGAAATCATCGCTACTAAAGGCAAAAGCACGAGGTAAAGCCGCGGCCGCCTGCGAGCCCCGAAAATACAGGCAGCGCTATCAGTTTGGCCACGCATGCCCACACTCCGTCGTCTCGAACCAGGCGTTATATAGCTAGACGTCGCGCACGTAGCTCTGAGCGGCCCGGAGCACGCAATTCGGCAGTTCTAGACATGCATTTTATCCCTCTGTACTGCAGAACATGATGGTGCATTCCATTATTTTCAACCAGAAGTACTTGATCATCCATGCCCACCAAATATAGCCTGTTGCGAATGCTTTCATCGGGCTTATTCCAGAATGCGTGAAGTGCATGCATCATACCTTTACTTGTCTTAAGAAAGGGAGGAGGGGGGAGCGGCGGTAGAGCAATTCTATTGCACCACTGACCGCAATCATTATAGCTGGAGCTTGCCAAACTGTTGGCCGATTATACTTAACCTTTTCTCCACTCATACCTTGGTTTTTGTTGCAGGAAAGGTTACGGAGATGTCGATTCTAGTGAAACTCGCGAACTCCTGAGAAGGGCTGCGAAGACCCTACCTCCGAATGCAGGCCACAGACGGAGTAGAGACGCTTGACTCTAGAGGGATTGCCATGCGTTGGTGGGAAATATCTAGGTTTCCCTTTTTCGCGCGCTCGCGCGCCCTTGAATCGAGGAAGGTGCGGCGTCGGCAACCTGTAGATATAACACACAGATGACACATAAACAACTCTTGGTAAGCACCGGCAAGCATCGACTGGGGTCCAGCAAGAGAACGCAGACGATTGTGCGTGAGCATGTACAACTGTCTCATGATTTAGCTGAATTATTTGTGGCGTTGAGAAATAAAGCTCAACCAACCCGGCAACATGTTTTGCTAAGTATTCTGGATAGCGCCCTTGCGCGTAGATTACAATCCTTCCCACATTAATGATTCCATTTTTTTCCTTCGAAATGCACAGAAAAGGTATTTTTGCTGCTTTTTCTGAACTGAGTAGGGCTAGGTTGCATGCTCAGTGATAGCGTGTAAGCCGCTCCACCGTTTCTTCGTTTGCGGGGCCGCTTAGTGAAGCTCTAGACTGCAAGCGATTACTCTTACAGTCGGCGAAATCAAATTCAAGCCGAAAAATCAGCGTGGTCTCCTCTGATACGCTTGAAAGAATTGCCTGAAGGTCCTAAAAGTTTGTAATATAATCGAACAGATTCCGGCACATGCCTAACATTCATGTTCAAAATTTTCGAAAACTTGAAAATCTGTAAGATAATAGCACAAGAATAGTTGAGGTAATGGTTGTTTCTTTCGATATCTAACAAAATCTTTCTTTTATTATGTTTCAATCGCACACATCGAGCAGTTAAGACTGTCATAGAAAAGAAATGGGGATTGCTTTTGACGAGAACAAAAACGTTAGCAGCAAAAAAAAATTCAAGCCTGCGGACGGCAGATCTGCGGATTTATTGATTGTTATAGTCAAAGCTTACAATATAAGAAAAAATTGCGCTCATATATTTTTCCCACTAAAAAATGCTTTTATCCAGAATTGTTGAGTAAGGTGAAATATTTTGATGAGTCATCTAGCAACACAGGCCCAGCAATAATGCCAGGGATGAATATCATAAAAAAGTTTCAAGAGGGTAGACAGCGCTGATAGCCCGCCTTGTGTAAATGATAAGTAAAGGAGAGCGAGACCTTACAAGATATTCTAGTAAGCTCTTGAAAAACAATGGCATAGTTGTAATGCAAGATATTTTAATTTTTTTCTGTATTCCAAACCTGAATCGTCAGGGCTGATGATTTCTTTAGCTCATAGGTTAGAAACTTCCCACTTTGAAAATCGCGCCAATTTACTGCAGAAATTTCGTGTTGGATAACAATAAATATACCTGATCATCTAAAAAGCAAAGACTACCTAAGCGCCCATCGCAGCTGCAGATTTTCGCATACGGGCTCCGTATGGTGAACCTTACCCCTCTTTCGTTCTACACGACTTCAACAATAAAACTGCCATATCTCCTGTACAGTCACTGCTCTGTTGTGTAAAATGAGTTCAGTTAGAACCGTGAACGCTCTCAATACTCATGAAATGTCGCCGCATACACTAAGTCCATCGCTGAAAACAACGACGGGAATATGTTGCCGAGGTGTGCATTATATTGATAGCCCAAGTGTCGAATATTTCTTGCTAATTTGAGGGGTCACGTGTGTGATCTAAGGAATGGGGTGTAGTTCATACGGCAGGTTCTCTCAGATCATGAATACTAGTTTACCAATATCCCCCAGCAGAAAATTATACAACAGCTTTATCTTAACAGTACAAACCTATGGCGCAGAAATCTGTAGGCTTACGAAGAGGGTTCAGTTTAAGTTAAGAAAACACGGCGAGCTATGGAAGAAAGAAATGTAGGTGTAACGTTAAGAGATGGGAAACAGGTGGAGTGTGTGAGGGAACGAACGCGGGTTAATAATATCCTACTCGTTATCAAGGGGAAGAAATGTGCTTGGGCCCGGCATGTAACGCGAAGGCAAGATAACCGCTGGTCCTTAAGGATAACGGATTGATTTCCATGAGGAGGCAAGCGAATGAGGGGGAGGAGGGGGAGAGGGGATTTGCAGAATGTTAGGGGCCGCAACTGACAAAGGACAAGTTTAATTGTAGAGATATGGGAGGGGCTTTTGACCTGTAGTGGACGTAGCCAGGCTAATGATGGTGATGATAACAGAGAGTTGCTATAGAGGTGATTTCGAAACATTTATTTTTATTTATCATTTACCCACAGCGCCATTTGGCATTACAGTGGGGGGGTTGATACAGTAACACAGCACATAAATGCAGGTAAATACAAAAAACAGAAACAGCAGCCCAAGCATTCACAAAGTACGCAAAGAACAAAATTGACGCAATGCGCATCTATGTACAGAATTTGGGGTACAAGAAAGTCAACTGTGTTGTTCACCCAATAAACGTGCATTTTAGGAGAAAGCACCAACGCAGTAGACATAAAAAAAAAACTTCAAACGTGTATTTCACGCAGGTATACTGCGCATTGAGAGGAAGACACAGGTATACACAGTGGAACGCACGAAACGAAGAAGCAGCGCACAGATAACGACGCACCGTCTAGCTATGAAATGACCTGACACTGTTCAAAGCGGTATAAAAGGACTCATTTGATGAGATGGAAGTAACAACGGCCGGCAAACGGTTCCATTGACGAATGGTTTTCGGAAAAAAAGAGTCGCTGTATGCTGCCGTCCTGCACTTGTATTCACGTACTTTTTGATCATGGTCAAGGCGTGCGGATACGTAATGTGGTTTGAAGATGTATGTTTCGCGTGGAATGCCCCCGAAGCCGAAAAATGTGCCCCGAAGCCGAAAAATGCCAGATACAGCATGCTTGCTGAATAACTTGTGCCAGCCTTCCTGCATAAGATTAAATTCTGAATCATTTTCTATCAATGCTGACGACAGCAAACAGTACAGTTCTCTCTCCTCCCGCTAGTTTTAACGTATGCGAATTTTTAATCCAGAAAAGAGTTTGCCACGAGCCCGTATGTTTGTTTACTTTTTGGCGGATACTCCATCATCAGTTGTCATTCTCAGCGCTCTGGCGTTTCTTCTTTGCTGGTCTCGTGTGACATTAACAGATTGTCGGCTACAGTTGTCGCGAAGAGAACAATAGACCATTCCTTAAGTAATAAGTCTAGAAGGACTCCTGCCAGTGATCAGACCTTCTATCTCTTTGCTATTTACAGCCAAGTGAAATGTCACGTAAAACGTCACACATAATTTCATGACGGGAACAGATGATATTTACTCGTTGAAACTCCGCGGCGCAGCAACAGTTCGGCTAGTCCATGCATTGTGCTTAATGCTACATGCCTAGTGTGTATCCTTTATTGAACAGGGCTTAAGTCAAAGCCCGAATTGGACATCCCATTGAAGTATCGGATGTAAAATATATGTTGTTTATTTTAATACGGTATGTTGGCTAGCTTTGCTTCTAAGTTAATCGCTTTTCTGTATAAAGACATTTAATGTACCTCTTTTTATTTTCCGCCTTGGCAACTTATAGTAATTAGGTAAGTCTTGAATACTGAAACTCTTGGTAATCTTGAAAAAATCTTTATTCTTCAAAAAAGGCCATACGATGCATATTCCAATTAAATAGAGAACAAAGCACCAGGAACTATTTCATAATTTTAAATGCACTGAACATCTTTTTCCTCTACAGCTTCCAGTTAATATCGCGCCTTAAGAAGGAAGTGCGAAATAATATGCAACAACTGAAAATTTTGGTGTCATTAATTAGAAATAATAAGACGTATAACGCACGCAATATTTTTCCATTGGATATAGAAACTATGAGAACAAATTATGGACAGCAAATGTTATCCTATCAACTTCCAAAACACCTCAATATACTGCAAAACAAAAACGTTGATTTAAGTGCCATATCTTTTAAGGCTCTTTTTGTACATTATGTCAAATTACGTTTTAATTTTTTTCTCCTCTTTACTCCTTTTTTTTCTTGGTTTTATTAATTGTGTACCGATTCCTGTTTTCTTTTCTCATAATTTTATTTTTGTATAAACATGTAATATTGACTTAGTGAACTCTGCTTGTGCCGTGCCAGGAAATAACTCTCCTAAAAGAAAAAACCTTGCTTGCCGATATCTGTGTACCAAGGATCGAGGGCCTGTCAAGCTTTGTGGCTTTTTCCCTCGACTCCTTTTCATACCTGTAGGCATGAATAAAGATTATTATTGTTATTGTTAGTATTATTATTATTATAAGTGTGTAGATTGTGTTATTTTTAAAGCTCTGCTCTTAGGTGCCCATTCCTGCGCTCGGTGTCGTCGTCGGTGGTGTAACAGGCCACCAGACAAGTGGCGTGTGGCAGGTAGCGTGTTGGAAGGCAGTAGGTAAGCGAAATGCTACCTCCTGCAGTCAGAGCCGAGGAAAGGACACTCGAAAGTGGATGCCGTGAGAAGATCCCGGAGGATGGCTACCCGCGTAACACGCCAGATGCAAGCATGTAACAGGTGGCAAGTGAAGAGCTACGGTGAAATATCGCAATACGGGACGGTGGATACTTTCCCAGACTCCCTACGCACCCATCTCTATCCCAGGCCCATCGAAGATTTTGATACATCCCCCTAAAGTCCGCCTCTCACCCATTCCACGCAACATGTCCGCCTACAGACACGCAGGCCGCCGCCAAGCATACGCATACAACCACAAGCCACCTTTGGACGCTGCGGCGGTGGCTTACACAGACGCCTGTCTCACGGAAACCGCGGGCTCCACAGCAGCCTTCTTCCACCACCCTTCCCTCTCTACAACCAGCACTCACAGAACCGGTCCATACACGTCCCCACCCTCCACGCTCGCCCTAGAAATGCAAGGGATCGCCGATGCCATCACACACTTTGCCGCCCTACCCTCCGCCCCCAAATACGTTGTCTATACAGACTCGCAGGCAGCTCTGCATGCCTTCCATGAAAGAGCCCTCCCTTTCCCTACCCGATCGGCCTTAGATGGCGCCCTCTTAGCATTAAGCCCAGGACCGGTGACCCTTCGGTGGATCCCTGGTCACATGGGCATCCCCGGCAATGAGCTGGCTCACCAGCTTGCCTGCGAAACTATACACCGGGCGCCGGGGATCCCATGGACGAGCCCACCGACGGAGCAGGCGGTCAGGGCTTACAAACGCACTGTCGACGAATACTACGCGCAGCAAAAATTGGATTTAGCTGACTTACCACCACCACACTCATCCTTATCGATCCGTGAAGCTCGCATTCTTCGCCGAATACAGTTTAATCTCCTACATACACCAGCCAAACTTTACCTGTACCGGTACACTTCCACACCTCAGTGTCCAAACTCTCCACACACATATGCAGACATAGAACATTGCCTTACACAGTGCCACGCAGCCTTCCATTCCCCCGCCTATTGTTTCCCCTCACCCCCACCGTGGCCCATCTGGCTCGCCTCCCTGGATCTGAGACTGCAACGTGCCCTCGTCGCCTTGGCCCAGGACGTACTGAACGCCTAATAGAAAGGATGTTCTAATAAAAAATGTAACACCACCACCACCACCACCACTAGTTTAGTCGTCTTTTAATTTTTATAGTCCTTGACGTCTCGTTTCTTATAGACTAGGCTGATATTAACGTTATTCCGAGCTTCTGGCACGGTGAATCTCATTTCCTATATATGGTGGCTAGGTTTCCTAGCACACTCTTTCCTCTGTCAATCAATAAATAAGTTGTTACCTCATTGATTGAGTGTAAAACATTTATTAAGAGGTCGCGTTAAGTGGTGGAGAGTACGCATCCCTCGACGACTCTGTCAACCCACTCCAACGCCAAAACTTGCGTTCTGGGGTCAGAGCTAGCCAGCGTGGTCTCCCACCACTCGAGAGAATGAGCGGTAACTAGATCACCCGGAGGTGGCTCTATTTTCCAGTCCCACAAGATGTGATTGTAGGTGTCTCGTTGACCACAGTGTTGACAGTTTGGGTTGTAAAGACCTGGATAAATGTGCGCGAGGAGTGATGGGGTGCGTATCGATCTCGTCTGTAGACGACGCCACTTAACATCTTGTTCTTTAGCCAAGCTTTTGTCCGGAAAGGGGAAAATTCTCCTCTCTAGTTTTTTAATGACTACTGAGGTCATGTTATCAGATCATGGAGTCTTTCGTGAAATTCAGGGAGTCAGACTCATCCACTGCCCGGTCGACGAAACCTCGGGCTTTGTTGTGGGCTGCCTCGTTCCCCGAATTCCCCGAATGGGCTGGGGCCCATATCAGTTCTGAATAATTTGGTGAGAATTTGGTTGCGTTAAGGATTCTAAGGGAGGTGTTTGCAATTCGCCATTTTGCAAAATTAGCGATACCCATTTTCGAGTTGCTGAGGATGATGCGCTCTTGGGTATGCGCTAGGGTGATGGCTATAGCCGCCTCTTCTGCCGTTTGAGAGGATTTCGTTTTGATTGTTGCCGAAACGATTTGGTCACCATTCTCGTTCACCGCCGCAATTGCAAAGGCAATCGTATGTTTGTATTCGGCCGCATCTACAAAAATTGTTCCAGCGCACTGTCCGTATTTATTATGGAAGGCTTTGGCTTGTGCTTGTCTTCTACCCTCCTGGTGTACGGGGTGCATGTTTTTGGGGAGTGATTTGATTAGTAGGGCCGTCCTATAGTCGTGGAGTAAGTGTACTTCAGCATATTTATTCGTAGGTTGACTGTTAATTCCAAGCCAGGTACGAATACTCCTGCCAGTTCTGGAATTGGCTAATCTCACTGTTTGAGCCATTAAATGGGCTTCTTTCAGTTCATTCAAGCTGTTGTGTATTCCTAACCTCATAAGTCTTTCGGTTGAGGGATTTAGTGGGAGTTCTAACGCAGCTTTGTAGGCCTGCCGTATCATGCTATCCAATTTGTCCTTTTCTGCTCTCGCAAATTTGAGATAAGGGGTGACATAGAGCATCCTGCATAGCGCAAAGGCCTGCACTGCATGTCAGGCAGAATTCTGCATGTCAGCCAGAATCACCTCTTCGATGCAAATACACATAAGAGAAATTTATTTGGACTCTCTATCAAAAAGGGACATCCGTCCCTCTACAAAAACAAAGATATATTGCGGCAACTGATGTCGCCCTATGCACACACCCTCACAGGGAACGTAAGTGTCCAAAAACAAAAAGTGTCCAAGAAAGTTCTTGTGGGTCCATACGCGGGGGAAGCACGCCGGGTTGAAACCAGTGCACAAACGCAAATTCAACACCAACAAACCAGAACAAATATTGCTTCCACCAGTTGCCCTCACACACTCGCGCCCCGGCGCCATGATGTAAAACACGCGTGAGTGCCCCGGAATCGTTATACAACCATTGAACCGCATTACAATTCTTTCCTTGCAAACACACGCTGCAACTTACATCTTTCTCGTAACATTCCTGTGTGTCTTAAACAAGCCGATGCTTTTTAGTGGCTACAATCATTTCTGACCTTAATCGCTGATTTAGTCGACGATAACTTTTTGGGGGCAATAACGGCCTTTATTTAGGCAGTACTTTTAATTGTTATCAGTGTAATGGTCTAGCCTAATCTATTACAACTTGTGCACGGAAGGAAGAATGGCGTGCGTTAGTATGAATTTTGGTAACGAAAAGCCTAGGGTAGACGCGCACTTTAAACTCTTTGTTGGGTATGACCAGTACCCAGTGTAAACGAGAATTGCTCTTTACCGGGTGCATGAGGTGGTGTTCTGACCCCGTATTACAGAGGCCCGCAGCGCCATGTTTTCACCCACAGATTAGGACTGAACGTTGCGATCAGGGCTTACTGTGATGAACTGTTTTATATGGTAAATATGGCAGGATCGGAGAGATGGTACCGAGTTGATTTCGAAACATTTGCCATTAGTCACAGTGACGCCAAGAAACGACACACAGAGCATTCTTGCTGACTAAGCCGCCGCGGTGGCTCAGTGGTTATGGTGCTCGGTTGCTGACCCGAAAGTCGCGGGTTCGATCCCGGCCACGGTGGTTGAATTTCTTTGGAGGAGAAATCCTAGAGGCCCGTGTACTGCGCGATGTCTGTGCGCGTTAAAGAACCCCAGGTGGTCGAAATTTCCAGAGCCCTCCACTACGACGTCTTTCATAGCCTTAGTCACTTTGGGACGTTAAACCCCATAAACCAAACCAACCTTGCTGACTAAGTTGTGCGAGCTTTTGTGCACGTGATCACATCATGAATCCTTTTCTGCTTATGCGGACGACCGCAAGCGATACAATTCTTTCTGCTCCCGCCAGTTTTAACATATGCGAATGTTTAATCGAGAGAGGAGCTTGCTAAGAGCCCGTATGTTTCTCAATGCGCTGGAATTTTCTGTGTACTGGTCACATGTGACTATAACAGATGGCCGGTTCCAGTTCTCGCGAACAGACAATGGACAATTTTTTAAGTAAAAGGTCTAGAACTACTTCTGCCCGGGATGGGCGCTTCTTTGTATTTGGTATTTTGAGTCAAGTGAAATGTCGCGTTCAACTTCGCAAATAATTCTATGAAGGAAACAGATGATATTTACTTGCGCAAGGACGTCGGCGCGGCAACAGTTCTGTTAGTCCATGCGCTGTGCTTAATGCTACATGCCCAGTCTGCGCTCTTTATTGGACAGGTCTTTAAGGCCAAACCTGAATTGGACACCCCATTGAAATATTCGATGTAAAATATGTTTTCCCGCCGCGGTGGTTCAGCGTTTACGACGCTTGGCTGCTGGCCCGAAAGACGCGGGTTCGGTCCCGGCCGCGGTAGCTGAATTTCTGTTGAGGCGAAATTCTAGAGGCCCGTCTACTCTGCGGTGGTAGAAATTTTCGGAGCCCTTCACTACACCGTCCCTCATAGGCTGAGTCGCTTTGGGACGCTAAACCCCTATAAACGAAACGAAAACAAAATATGTGTTGTGACTGAAAAGCATGTTGCGAATTGCGCCAGTGTGCAATTCACACAGCCCATTAGAAGAAAGTGCGAATAGTATTTTTTTGGTTCGAAGCGATTAGAAATTTTCTTCGAGTAGTTTCCAGGAAAATTTTGCCAGTTCTTCTGGCAGACAAAAATAGAGAACGCTACAATGGCAATTTTCAAAATCATGTTTTTTTTTTGTACACGCAAGGCTAGCAGATGGAAAAAAAAGGTGCAGAGAATATTTAGTACGTTAGAACGAGTACCAAAGAACGTAATTGTGCTCCGTAGAAGACGACGATGAGCGGGCAGTGGCGCGAGACGCAGCGCTTGTGCTAGTCAGCCGCAGAGTCAGCTGCGAACAGAGAAGGGAACAGACAGCGGACAGTTTTGCTTCGGGTTTGTGGCAACCAGATTTATTGTTTACGCTCTATATCCGAGAGTACATCGAGGCTATGGCATACTCACTGAAGCTCTATCGGCTTCGTGCAAAAATGTCCGTTGGGACTGGGGCATTGGAGGAACCTTCCTCTAGGCGGTGCCGACACGTCTGTAAGGTGTGAGATCTTTATGTGGAGCCTCCGAGTGGCGCTCTTAATTGTCACGGTGTCGCAGAGCCGCGGTTGCTTTTAAGCGTTGTCTGCATGACACCTGCTACAAGTATACACCGTGTGCTTAGCGCAATCACGCGTCAGGTGTCGGAAAGGGACACTTATCTCCATGAACTGTAAAAGTAGGCACTGTTTAGCTAGTTGGTGCATAGCAGGATTGAACAGCGCACACAGGACGAGGACAGAGAAAAAAAGCAACAAGGCACGAGCGCTGTTAGGAGTAACATGTATATGTTACTGTTACTGTTACTGTTACTGTTATATGTTACATGTATATGTTACTCGGCGACCGGAACCCTTCCGAGAGGAAAACTAAATGCCGCAGTTCTGGAGGCAAGAACTGCGTCTTTTGGGAACTCACCAAGTGCTCCATTTCCTCTTGAATAAGTTTCCATTTCCTCACTAGTGGCCTACCAGGGCCACTAGTGACCAATCTAGGCCAACTAAGCTACACATGGCGTCAGCATGCGATCTCTGTGTGCCAACTTGTAATTCATGTCACAGTACAGCGGCGGACTACAGCGGACTTTAAGCAAACACTCTGCAATATGCTGACATTTTCCCGTGGAGAAAAGGCAGAGTGCAAACTCTGGCATTTCACACGCACTAAAGTGCAAATACAGCTCCACGAAATTCACATCATTGTGCTCAAGAGCCGAATGCCAAGGCAACTAGGACACCGGTGCACGCTGCAGCGCACGGGCATTCTCAGGGAAATTGCAGGCACAATATTTAACGTGGTGTGCCAAAATAAGAACGGCGCTTCATAACCAAGAATAGCAATAACAAGACACACAGCTCTACGTTCACTCCAGAAGCAACGAAACGTTTGTAAAAAAATTTAAAATCACTCGGATCACGGAGGGCTTTTCGTCTTTCTCGGAGTTTAACCACTTGGTGCAGGATACCCCCTTCCTCCGATCGCAGAGCATCAGGAACAGGAGCTATCCTCATGTCTTGACTGAGCATACCTCGCTGAAAAGATAATAGAGCACTGTGACTCGTTCACATAATGCGCTGAAGGAATACACCACAGTAGTGTAGAAAGTGAGCCATTTGAGCTAACTTACGTGAAGTTTCTTTCTGCGTTAGTGTTAGCTCTGTATATTGGCATAAAAATACAGCTGCTCAAGTATGGATGAGCCAACGAACATATTTTTTACTCTATCCGCCAAATGGCTGGATGGGGTTTTTTCTTCGGTTGCTTGGCACAAGTGTGCTTTTCAATGCTTTCATCTTATCAAGGGCCAGCCTAGATAACTTCATTGTGCAAACTTCTGTCCTTTTAATGCAGCTGCTATATCCTTGGAGGGGAGAGTGCTATCGAGGGCCAATTAATGAGCATGGCTGTGCCTCACTCAGCAACGGTCCATCATGTCCTTAGATTGCAACGAACTTTCATACCTAAAGTACAATCAGAAACTTTCTGAGCGGATAAACTATAAAGGAGCCGCACAGTATATTTAAACAGATGAAAATATGATACCCAGTAAGGAACTGAAGGACTTCCATCAAGAAAATTGAGGCGCAGATATATAGTGAACGGCATGAATTACGAATGCATCATGCCCCAAAAATAATAAATAAAGAGTGGGGGGCGGCAACTGAAAACTACACATTTCATACATATAGTACTGGTTAGCATATAAGTAAGAGAATTTCAAAATCTTTGAATGAAGTGCATAAAATTAAAATGAGAATAACAACTTATAATACATGAATGCAAGAGTACATAGCGGTTTGTAACGTGTTGCATATTCATATGCAATTAAATAATCAATCAGTCAGCACACAAACAAACAAATATTGCTCACACCGTTCTTGAAACTATGGCGTGACAAAGAGTGTTCAACTAAATGCAAAACAAATGGCCGCCGCGGTGGCTCAGTGGTTACGGCGCTGGGCTGCTGGCCCGAAAGACGCGGGTTCGATTCCGGCCGCGGCAGCTGAATTTCGATGAAGGCGAAATTCTGGAGGACCGTGTACTGTGCAATGTCAGCGCACGTTAAAGAACCCCATGTGGTCGAAATTTTCAAAGCCCTTCACTACGGCGTCCCTCATAGCCTAAGTCGCTTTGGGACGTTAAACCTCAATAAACCAAACCAAACCAAGCAAAACATATGCATGTTGATAAAAGAAATCTTGTATTAAGAACGGTAATTTTTGGGCCCCTAATTAGTTCTTACGAATGGCTTCTTAAAGAAGCCAACTTTAAGATTGTACTGTTTATTCTTGCTTGCTAAGTACATGCCAAAAATGCATTTCCATGGTGGTTTATTTCGTTAACGATATAAATACAAAATTAAGATGACATAATTTGTAAAACTTTAGGAAAACATGCTGACGATAAAACACACATCTTTGGTCATTATGCTGAAGGTTATCAATGCAATGCACAGCAGGGTTCTGCAGTACAACTAGACTGTCTAAATTTGATTTGGTCATTGGACCCTGTACGACATACTAAACGCAGATGTGACCACATTAAACCAAAATAAAGATGGCGCTTTAACCAGGCAGGAGTTATGTATCTCATTTTAAAGAAAATGGAAATTTATCTCGAGGTCATTGCCAGTATTTTATTGACCTGAAAGGTTGAATTCATTTTTTTTACAAAAGAACTCGAAAAAAATTCATAAGTAGAATCATGTTCAATATCAAAGTTCTGAAAAGAGAGGCTTACACTGTAATCATCAAGCTTGTTTCTTGGCTCAAACCTTACGTATTTATTTTTGATGAATTTAGTCGCAACTTATTAGAGTCAAGCCAGTTAGCTTATTGAACCACGAATTTGCTGTGACACTCCTATCATATAATGATCAGCCAGAAAAAAAATCGTAGCACGGTTGAAGTATAGCACAATTATGCAGCGTGTGCAAAATTGGCTCACGCGAGTCACCTGGAAACCCATGAAAGTATTATAACTACCAGCAAAAACTAGGCGCCTGTTCATAAGCACCTGGTTAAAAGAAATGAATTGGAACATTGCGTTGAGTAAACGCTAGCATTAACAATGCCGAGGCCACCGTGCAGCGTCATTTTTTGCGGACTGCTCAATTTGTCAGTGATGCGGGCTATATCGAAAACATATGCTATAACATCATCCCACTGCAAGGCAAACAAACACCTCCGGCTTGCCTGTGTCCTTAACCACGTATTTCACGGCCTCGGTCATAGATAGGCAGTCTGGTAAACACCCATTGTTGGCTCGGACCTGGCCACATGCGCATACCTTGTCCTTTCAGAACCCAGGATGAAACTTTGGCGGCCTGTACAGCAGGCCACCGTGGCGGTCCTCACAATAGAGACTACCATGAGATTATATAGAAAACTTGCCCAAAAAATAGCAGACCAATAAATGATTCATCCTTGGAGCCGTAAACGGCGGTCAAAATATGTAAATGCATTGCTCGTGCAGTTTGCAATGCGTTTACAGCTCTCTAGAGGTTTAGCCGGACGCGGAAATATTAAACTCTGTTAGATCTAATTTTTCGTTATATCTGAGAATTTCCAAGCGCTCTAAAGTGACAGCGTGGATGTGTGGCGAAAGGTACGGGTAAATCTTGCAAAAAAGCGGTCGCACATGATCGATCAAAGTTCTGACAACCCCATTCAACTCAAGAAGCTGGCCTTCAATCAGCACAAGACCTGAGTTTGGAATACCCGTAGGTCCGATCGACCATGGCGCTCACCATGCTTCATACAGCGACAGTCGACTGAAGAAGGTGGTTTTCTCACAAGACTGATACCGGACGTTAGGTTTCTCGGGTCATTCTACTTCGTGAGTGAAGACCAAGGATTTGAAGATGGCTTAGAGCGAGAGAAACAACGACGTAAAATGGACACAGGATGAGATCAAACTAGCAACTGAAAGTACTGTGATTTCGAAATCAGTTCTTGTGTCCTGTGTCCCTGTCATGTTCTTGTTTCTCTCGTGCTACGGCCCCCTACAAACTATAACATACCAACTAGCCCAAACTTTCATTTCCTTAAGACAATGATGATCTGGAACTCTCTTTGGCAGCCGCCGAGCCAGCTACCCAAAATACGTGTTCTCGGCTCCTTTCTTTAGTTGCGCCAATTTTTGTTATGTGGTTCGCGCGCACTGTGCGTCGCGTTGTCGTCGGCAATTTCTCATGTTCTACGCCGCCTACACTGCCTCTCTGCCTTTGCGCGATGACAGACATAAAAACCGCAAAAGCTTCCTTCTTCTGCGAAACTGGGAATTGCAAGCCAGTTTAACGCTGTTAGAAGAAATGCGAAGTCGCCGCAGCGCGCGTGATTCTGAAACTTGCTGAGTGCCATTCTGACGAGCAAGACTGACGTTCGGTCTGAGCCAGAGAACAATCCCGTCACTCGCAGCGCCAGACGTGTAGGCACTGTTGCTTTTGAATATGTTATATTTGTTTCGTGGGCGTTCGATTATAAAACATTCCCCTCTCCCGCTCCAAGACTGAGCAGAAAACATATGAATTTGCTTTTGTTCTCAACAGAGCCGACTTCTACGGCGGCTCCGGTTGAGTGCCGCGATTTAAAGAATGCCATGAAATTGTCGCTGAGGCAATCGCGGGGGGCTGGGGGAGCCCGGCCGTGGGCGTCAACGCCGTGAGCAATTGGACGAAGAAACTTGGGGCGACATAGAGCAAAGTACCAACCCCATAATATTTTGAGCGCAAAAAAAAACAACTTTATTAAAGCCAGCTAGATGAAACTGCGCTATTTGACAAATACATTTAAAAAAGACGCTGGCATTTCGTGATGTCTAGTTCCGCACTCCGAAAAGGAGCAATGCAAGAATATAAGTGTTGTTCGCCACCAGCATAGAGGGGTAAAGCTTCGACCATTCGGAATCAGAAGAAACAAGCCTATGCGATTGTTGCTGCACTTAAGGTTTGAATGGCATGCAGGTCTAATTGAAAACCGTGGACGACATGCGAACTTTAGCCCAAGAGGCTTAAACTCTGCAACGATGACCGGTTAGGCCGTGATCTGAACCGCTGCCACCTCTACACAACTGCTTTGCGCAGTGCAACCACACAGGTTTCTGGAACGATTTCTTTTGCTTCCTGCCGCCGAACGGTACATCGGTGGTTCATCCACTTGACTCGGTAATAATCCGCGCGATAAAGTTTAGTTACAGAAAACGCCTGACTGAAGGTCTTTTACGTATCCTGAACACAGATCCAGCACTAAAAATCCTACCTTTAGAGATCCGTCTGTGATGAGTGCATTGACGTCAAATATGAAACAATGAAGAATTCTTTCCTACAATCTATATCTTCCCAAAGGGACAATGCAAATTTGTTTTTGCGATCGGAGTGTCTAGCGTTCCGTCCAGACGGAACATTTGCTGCTGGTGCAGTTCCGTCCAGACGGACTGCAGCTAGTGTTCTGTCCATACAATAGACAGTTTTAGTTTCGCGTACGTAGAAACTTCACGTAAGTAGAGAGCTTACGGGTCACCAGTGCGCATGCGCAGAACGTGAAGTGTCTGCGTGGGTCGCAAGGACGCACGTGAGATTCGGATCTTTGCGTTGCGGTCTTCACGTTGCTTGCGTACGTGCCGTTGGCAAGATGGCGACACCCTGCCCGCCCGCTTCACAACAATAACAGCTTCGTCGCTAATACCTCGACGTGGTATCGTGCTGTAAACTGCCGTATTTGCCTTCAGTTGGTCAATTCTTGCTATTGCATGAAGTTTTAGGTGAGAACTAACTTTTGTTTTCCAGATAGAAACCCGTTTTAGCAGCTCCTAAGCCTGACGGAGAAGCGTTTGCGGTCGCCATAGCAACGAGTGTGCCGACGGTCTCGCGAGACCACGCGAAACTTGAAACCTCGCGGGATATCGCGAGACCCTCGGCACAATCAGCGGGAAAAGCAAAACGGTGCACGTTTTGGCTCCATACGCACACGTAGCCAACATGAATGGGACACCAGCGCGCCTTCGCTTCTCGAAAAGCTATGATTTAAATATGCTGCGGGACGTGAAGGAATGCAATCCCTTTGAAGATAGCATGCAACATACAGGTGGGTGGAATGAAATCGCTCAAAGTTTGTCAGAAGAAAGGGGGGAAAGTATTTAGCGCCCGCACAGTGGCTTGGCCTGGCTCCGCTCCAAGGAGCTCGACTAAACAAAATTAGTTTTCTTTACCAGTACTAGAAGGCGCGGCACAACATGCTAGTGCATTTTTTAGGTTCTATGGCAGATTCTACGTACGTAAAACTAAAACTGTCTAATGTCCGTACTGTCCATACTATACAAAATGGGTGATTTCTACCCACATAAAGCATTTCTTTGCCTCTGGAATAACTAGTTTACAAAGCTGTATCCAGATGTTCACTCTAGGCATGTATACGGCACCAAAGTATCTGTCCGTGTACTGCGTTTAGTTACATCCTCGAAGGTATAACTTCCTTGCATGCATGCAGGATCTGGAAAATATCACTGTTAGAAGCAGAACACAGAAACTCTTCGCGAAGTGATGTAAAGTCCTGTCGCTATTTGTGCTGCAAGATGACGTAGCGCGAAAAAGACTAAGCCATACACGAACGGTCGACAAGCATTATGCAAGCGCGCCAACAAACCCAAGCCAAAACTCGTTCTATTGCCATTTCTAACTGCCTGCTTGAAAAATAAAATGATGCAGCAGAATATCCTGTCACACATTAGGCGGAACAGGATTGCCACTTTTTTAAACGGACATGCAAAAGTCTGCAAGCAAACTGGTTTCCCAATCCCTAACGCCATCTTTAATTCCGTCTTGACATAACCCTTGTGGCAGATAATGCTCGACGAAACTGTGTGGTGTCAGATACAGTTCCGTCTGGACGGAACCCCATCGCTACATGCAGTTCCGTCTGGACGGAACTTTAGCGCAAATTGTAGTTACGTCTAGACGGAACTCTAGCGTAAATTGTAGTTCCGTCTGGACGGAACTCTAGCCACAGCCTTTTGCGATTGCCTCGATGATGCCTTCGCTGATCCTGATATTTTACTGAAACAGTTACTGGAATCTCCGGGTGCTATTGTGATAGTTAAACAGATGGTGAACTTTGTTTCTGGGGACAGCTAAGAGACCACGAAGATGCTTGCGGATGTCGCATCGTTGCCGCTGTTGCGACCGACCAATACGACACTCAAGCAACCATACAACACTCAGTTTGCTTATATGCTGATAAACTGGTTGCTTCATACAGAAATACACATTACAACAAACCCGTAAGCTTTTTTATTGCGTGTTCTATATATGTGAGTTAAATTGTATGAAGCCTGGCCGGAGCTTCCAGAGCCCGAATCGCACAAATTCCTTGCCCAACAGCCATACAGAGATAATGTGCGAAAGCCTCGGCACCGCGAATACGCTATAAACAACCTAAGCTGCCGCAACCTTTGCAGATATTATGGCACCTGGTACATAATCACTAATACACCATGAAACACTTGCTCACCGAGGTGCGAAGTCAACTCTCACAGTACCATTGTCAATACAACAGCTTCATTAGCTGTATCGTGGTCACCAGTTTCCTTCACAGATTATATACCATTGTCTGCATTGCCAGATAAACGTATATCTGTGGTGGGCCTTTGGTAAATCAGTTATCTAATTTTACGCCGGTTATTTTGCAACGCTTGGAGGCGTAACCAAGCATATGCGTTTCCGGGCGTGTCTCATGGTCTGCATTGAAATTAGGTGTACCTCTGAACCGACCACTTCTCCACGACTGTTGGAAGCCACAAAAACCAGTGTTGGTGGGAAGAAGCTTCAGGTGTGGGTCACCTTGCTTCAGGAGGCCTATTTCTTGCTAGATATACCAGGCTTCATATCGGCGTACTATTGTCGAGACTTAGTGACACGGAAGTTTAAGCACAAAAGATTCCGGCTTTCTTCAAAATTTTGTTCCTCTTTAGTGCAACCAGAATACAGTATTTCAGTCGCTAATTTTTCAACTATGAAAAAAGTTTTTGGAGGACTGTACCTGAAGCGATATAAAGATAAGCTTAACGCTACAGCCGGGTACTACTCAAGCATCAAGCCGTAAATTCTCATCAGAAGCGGCTCTATATTAATTGGCGTCGATCTACTGCCACGACGTGACGGCTTAGCAGGTGCAGTGCTGTTGCTGTAAAGGCGACATCAATGGCCGGACGGCTTTTCTGAGTGGCGTTAGCCTCTTCGTTCTCGAGTGGCGTTCGGCTGCATGTGACAGGGATAAATGTTCCTGACAAACAAAAGCTGTGACGAGATGTGCGTTTACTGCGTGATTTTTTTGCTCAACGAAAAATGCGGACAAGCGATATTTCTAGAACTGCATAAAAATAACACTTTTTTTGTTGCCTACCCAGGTGTGTTAGTGTATCCGAAGATCCTGGAAACTAGCAGGGAAGGCAATACTCTACAGATGCACATTCACGACGGCCTGACCCTTAATCTGGAAAAGAGTTCCATCCTGGCGGAGGATTTCTACATAACTTCATCAACTGGTACAAACTTTGACTCAGTACTCGTGAGTGCGCTTTAATACTACTATTTCAATTATGTACAAGTCTGCAATGAAACGGGCGGATTAAAGAGAACTTTTGGCCGAACAGTAGCAAGAGCTCATAAAAATATTTTAGAAATAACGAAGATCTGGACAAGAAATTTCACTCCCGAATTCTTCTCCTTATTTTGTTACCCACATTGCAGTGCGAATCACTTTCTATAAAACTTTTTTCAGACCATGTTTTCAGGTTTCATGCGGGTGTATATTTCAGCCAAATCGTTAAAAACGTGTTCAGTTAACGTGACCACGAAGAAATTCCTCATGAGGCGAGGTTTTTAAAGTATGTAAAAATCTCTACGTCAGTAAGTTTGGTTTGGTTTATTGGGGTTTAACGTCCCAAAGCGACTCAGGCTATGAGAGACGCCGTAGTGAAGGGCTCTAAAATTTCGACCTCCTGGGGTTCTTTAATGTGCACTGACATAGTACATCGGCCTCTAGAATTTCTCCTCCAAAGAAATTCGGCCGCCGCGGGCGGGATCGAACCCGCGTCTTTTGGGTCAGCAGCCGAGCACCATAACCACTGAGCCACCGCGGCGGCTCTACGTCAGTAAGTATAAGTCATAAACTTGCGCATGTTCGAACGTGGAAAAAATAAGCAGCCTGTATGAAGCGTCTTAGCGCATTTGTTGCAAAAAAAATGAACGCAGTACGATTGCTTAGGCATATTTTTTAGAAACGTTTTTCAAATGTCAACGCTGCTTTGATAACAAGTGAAAAAATTGCTTTCTCCCTAATTGTCCTGACCTCACAGAAAGCTGTCAGTGGTGATGAAGATTATCATCATAATGAGCCTGACTACACCAACTGTAGAGCAAAAGCCTCTCCCATGTCGCTCCAAGTAACACTGTCATTTTCAAGCTATGGCTACCGACCCCCTCAAACATCTTAATCTTCTCCGCTCACCTAAATTTCTGCTACACCCTGCTACGCTTCCTTTCTCTTCGAATCCCCTTCATTACCCATAGGGACGAGCGGTTATCTCGTCTTCGCATTACATGCCCTGCCCCAAGCCCTTTTCGTCCTCTTGATTTCGACTAGGATGTCATTAACATTAAGCAGCGTTTGTTCTCTCAGCCACTATGCCCACATGAAGTCTCTTAACGTTACATCTATCATTTTTCGTTCCATAGCTCGCTGCGTTGTCCGTAACTTAAGTTCATCCCTTATCGTTAGCTTCCACGTTTCCACTTCATAGATTAGTAATGGCAAGGTACAGAAGTTGTATACTTTTTCTTGAGGGATACTGGTAAACTACCATTCATGCTTTGGGAGAACCTGCCATAGCAGCTACCCCCTCATTAATACTATAAAACTCCACTTTGTTGCCAGCTGTACAGTGATTGAAGGGTGCTCACATACATAGGACTCGTCTGTCCACTAACCTAGTATAGCCTGCCAATGATACACTTAAGAATGATTAGGGAAACAATGTCTCAGAAAATACGACCTATTGCTTGATTGCCGCCGCTCCTAATATTCAATCAAGGATTTATTTTTTGCACTCCCAGCTCTCTATTCGGTTCATGTGTCTGGACTAAGTTATGCGCATCGATTTGTCGGATATTGTATGGACTGTGGAACAGCTGCCAGTCATATCATTCAGAAAAATATCGCACAATCCATGCCAGAGCTTCAGGGCTTTTCGCGTCCATAGGGTAAGGTTTGGTTTGGTTTATGGGGTTTAACGTCTCAAAGCGACTCAGGCTATGAGAGACGCCGCAGTGGAGGGCTCCGGAAATTTCGACCACGTGGGTTGTTTAACGTGCAATGACATCGCACAGTACACGGGCCTCTAGAATTTCTCCTCCAAAGAAATTCCGCCGCCGCGGCCTGGATCGAACCCGCGTTTTTTGGGTCAGCAGCCGAGCACCATAACCACTGAGACACCGCGGCGGCTTCGTTCATTGGATAAGGCTGTAAATATAATGTGGGTTGGGTTGGCACATCATTCTGCATATTTATACAAAACTATTAGCAGTAATGTTGTTATTTGTCGTTGTTTTTGCGCTCTTCTCTCGTGCATTTTCGAAAGGAAACTTCTGGATGGTCAACTCATGGATAATTCATTCCACAAGTATTTGTGCCTTGATATTGCAATGTCTAATAATAAAAAAAAATACTGTAGGTTAGATTTGCAAGCCTAAAAGCGCAGTGCGCCGCGTCTACAGGTCACGCGTGGCCACCGGCCGCCGCTGCGCGACGACTCAAAGCGTCTAGGAACGCAGTGCGCCTCGTCTACAGGTCACGCGTGGGTACCGGCCGCCGCTGCGCGACAACTCAAAGCGTCTTGGAGCGCAGTGTGCCGCGTCTACAGGTCACGCGTGGCTACCGGCCGCCGCTGCACGACGAGTCAAAGCGACTTGGAACGCAGTGTGCCGCGTCTACAGGTCACGCGTGGCTACCGGCCGCCGCTGCGCGACGACTAAAGGCGTCTTGGAGCGCAGTGTGCCGCGTCTACAGGTCACGCGTGGCTACCGGCCGCCGCTGCGCGACGACTAAAAGCGTCTTGGAGCGCACTGTGCCGCGTCTACAGGTCACGCGTGGCTACCGGCCGCCGTTGCGCGACGACTCAAAGCATCTTGGAGCGCAGTGTGCCGCGTCTACAGGTCACGCGTGGCTGCCGGCCGCCGTTGCGCGACGACTCAAAGCGTCTTGGAGCGCAGTGTGCCGCGTCTACAGGTCACGCGTGGCTGCCGGCCGCCGTTGCGCGACGACTCAAAGCGTCTTGGAGCGTAGTGTGCCGCGCCTACAGGTCACGCGTGGCTACCGGCCGCCGTTGCGCGACGACTGAAAGCGTCTTGGAGCGCAGTGTGCTGCGTCTACAGGTCACGCGTGGCTACCGGCCGCCGCTGCGCGACGACTCAAAGCGTCTTGGAGCGCAGTGTGCCGCGTCTACAGGTCACGCGTGGCTACCGGCCGCCGCTGTGCGACGACTCAAAGCGTCTTGGAGCGCAGTGTGCCGCGTTTACAGGTCACGCGTGGCTACCGGCCGCCGCTGCGCGACGACTCAAAGCGTCTTGGAACGCAGTGTGCCGCGTCTACAGGTCACGCGTGGCTACCGGCCACCGCTGCGCGACGACTCAAAGCGTCTTGGAGCGCAGTGTGCCGCGTCTACAGGTCACGCGTGGCTACCGGCCGCCGTTGCGCGACGACTCAAAGCGTCTTCGGTAAAGTTTTTTTATATTTTGTTTTTGATGTTCCAGCTGAGAGAAAGAAAAGAATGTACAGCTTGTGTGACGTCACAGCGGCAGTAGCGCCACAGGTGCGCAGCGCTGCAAACACACAACGTAACTTTAGCCGGGCTCTCTGAAGGAACAAGTTGGTCGCCCATAATCTACAGCTCGTATGACGTTACAGCGGCAGTAGCGCCACAGGGGCGCGGCGCGGCGTAACTGCAGCCGGGCTATCTGAAGGAGCGAGTTGGTCGCCCATATTCATTCCGCTAAAGGTCAAACGTAACTGCGACAGGGTCACGCGAAGACTTGAAAGTGCGAGTAGCATTGCTTTAGCAATAAAAAAAAACTTTTCACGTGCCGAGTAATGCGGCCGGGTCTTCCTGTGCGCGATGCATTATTGGGGCGATGCCATCCCCGGACATTTGCCAGGTATCCACCGAGAACGCGGGTTGCTGCGCTGAATGCAACCAAAGTCGAGCCAGCGGCAGGATGTGGGAGCTTCCTCGTGCACATGTTGCGCGAGGCGACAAGAGCGTGCGGCCGCAAGCACTTCCGCCCCTGTCCGGCTCCGAAAAGACTCACAACGGCTCCGTGGAGCTTCGAGTAGTCCGGGAGGTTGTGCTCCCGTCACTGCGACCGTCAGCCTTCTCCTTTCCCCAATGATAGGCTTACCTTCTCGCGAAGGTGGTCCGGTGCTATTCCCGACACATGACTGTGATGATGGCCGTCCACGGCAAGACAGAGGGAGAAACAAATTGTCAACAACATCAAGCAATTTTCTTATTCTTGGCTGCCACCTCTTCTAATTTGTCTCACCTGCATAACGTCTCGCCTGTCTCCAGCACTTTTCGTTTACACCGAAATCCGCACGTACAGCAACGTTCACTTTTAATTTAGCTGACACGGCTGCTACTTTCTTCAGTCAGCACTTTTGTTTGTGTGTTCTTTTACCGTGAATAAACGCACGCAAAAGCGCATTTGCTCAGTGCGAGAAGGATTACAGCTCCGTGAATGTTTGCGTCCCAAGAAACACATTGTCGCCTGGTGAAATATTTGGATTATGCAACATTCATGGAGGTAATTTATCCGTGATTCAATGAAACAAATAAAAGTCCAGCCACTTTTAAATAAAATTTAATAAAACACCGTTTCTGGGTAGTGTCACGTAAGATTTAACAAAGGGTTGCTGGGTCAACCTCTTATATTTAATTCAAGTTTTTATAAAATGTTGCCAAGTTACTGGAATAGAGCTAACCGCTATAAGTTTTGCCCGAAAACATTTTTTCGAAGCACGCGAAATTATTAATGACGGAGAAATGTAGTTGCGCAAATGAGTGCTCTGCTGTTTTGTTGAATTTTGGTTGTGAAATACATAAAATATTTTGAAGTTAAGAACCTGAGAAATGATTGAGTAAATATGTGGATGTCATTGTTTGGGCTCCTTTATTTTTGGATGTCTGCAAGCTCTCGATGCTTTTATAAAATTTTTCAAACTCCACCAAAAGAACGTTTTTTATCTGGTATGCGGGGTTTTATATCAAGAACTGCTTGCAGCAGACTTGCAGTAATTATGCGTTATCATCTACCCAAACAAGCTTATCAAACTGCTGAAGTTGATACTTATATGCCTTTTCGACACAGTGATATAATCGCGTTTACTTCAATAAAGCACATAACAATGAAAACTCCTTACGACAACTAAAGAAAGCAATTCTATATGTTTAAACTCTGTTCACGTTTTCTTTTCTATATCACATTTTAGAATCATTAAAACCATGATACATTTCTTGTTTGTGTAGTAGTTACGACCCTTCTAATGAGACCCTTGCGCAACGTTAAATGTTTCTTGCAGTTTGAAGAGCGCATGTCATTTCGGAATCGCGTACGGTTTAATTATCCATTTTGGTAGGATATTGTATGCAGTCTTTATGTCTCGATGCGTAACATTAGCTATGAGAGCTACTGTAGTGAAGGTCCTAGGATTATTTTTGACCGCCTGGGGTTCCTTCATGCGCTGCGGCATCGCACAGACCCCGGACGTTTGTGGCATTTCGGTTCCACCAAAACGCAGTCGGGATTCAATGCGCGGATTAGTATACACGCAAGGAGGTTAAAGTCAAATAAGCAAGCAGCATATTTCGAATAACTTTTAGCGAAATGAGCAAATTGAAAATGTCATGAGGACCTGCTTCATTATAACAGTTTGTTTTTTGGGCTGCAATGGTTTATTTGACTGATTCCGCAACGCAGAATGTTTTCGCTCCTGTACACTTAGTTTCTACCACGGAGACCTGGCTGTGCTTGCCACGTACTATCGGGGACAAAAGTGGTATACTCCACGCGGGAGGAGCCGGAGCAACGGAAAACTGCAATATTTTGGCGAGCTGAAGCACGAAACACTGAAACGAACCAAACGACATGCCTGCTTATAATAATGGTTACGCACGGGCTGTCTCGATCCCAGATGCTGCCTTTAGATGGCGTTTCAACGCAGTTTTTCGTTGCTCTGGTTCCTGCTGCGTGGAGTATACCACTTTTGACCCCTATAGTACACTTCAGAGGATGCCTTTGTTGGTGACGGATAGCTGCCATGCATGCCACGATTGAATTCCATGGAAGGCGGGCACTGTCGTCCACTCTTTTTAGCTCGCAAATGGCAAAAACTTCCTTTATTTCCAGATGTATTAGATGCTGACCTTTCAGTTTCATCGATAAAACTCACAAAATCTGCGGCTACCTGAACTGCGCTTTCAGGGTTTGTTCTCAGGTTGTTCAGCATTGCTTGGTGCTTGACGGGTCCTCCAACACTGTCGCAAATCGTTCTTCCGTACCCGATTGCTGAGAATATTCAATGGCTATTGGGACAATTGATCTTCCCAAATTCAAAAAGCTGGTACCTATCTTTAAAATGACTGGCGGCTCCATCACGGACGTATGTCATCTTGGAGCAAAGTGGTAGGTTCTTGTCCACCTGCACTCTCACTTTCTTTAGGTCGAAGCGGCCATGAACGGAGTCGCCACTCAAATCGTCACTAAAATGGCAAAGTGATTAGTAGGTTTTTCTGTTGTGAACACACATGTAAATACTAACACTTGTTTCTCTCGCCAGTGGTATGCCTGGACCCCATCAGGAAGCACGACAGTCCATTTTGCAAAATCTACGTGGAATACAATGCTCTCCCCCTGTGTGCAGTGCTCTTCCTCGCATATCGCTTTACTTCAAGTTTTACTAATGTGGTTTTGCACGATCTATCTTTCCGCTAACGCCCGATCATAATTAAGAAAAGTGTCAGCCTCCAAAAGCTTTTTCAGAAGGCCGCCTGACTCTCACGTCTATAAAAATATTTATTCGCCTTCTGGGATATGAAGCTCCTGCAGTGTCAGAGACCTGCCTTTTAGACATTGATCGCATTTGCGTAAAAGGCACTGCGTTGGTGAGGGAGTGCAAATGAATGCTGGGTGAATGTCATCAGCATAGACTCTGCGGCCAGTGCCATTCACAAGAGCGGCGAGAAAACATTTATAGTTGGCGCAAATGACACACACGCGGACATCATGCTGCGGATAACATTTTGCTCATCAAGGTCTCAAGGTGTAAAATTTTGATATGCGAATGCCAGAATCACGATGATCATCTTTGATTGTGTTGAATGCTTCTCTATTAATCTTGTCATGAAACGCTTTGTTACGAATGTTTTTCTCTATCATAAGCGAGAGGACATCTTTTTTGTTAGAACTTTGTCTGGAGCATTCCAACTCATTACGAGCCGCAGATATGCATTCAGGGTTCGCCATATGCCTAGGGAAAATGCCTGGTCTGCGCCACACGCCGAGATTATTTTTCAATTTCCTGGACTTGTTGATCAGATTAGCACTCCTTCGGGAATAAGCTGCTTAATCCCATAATTTGACAGTGCTGATGGCAGGAGAATTAGAAGCTGACACTGTTTCACATGTGCGGCTCTTCATGCTTTTTTATTTATTGTGCTGGTGCCAGAATGCACTTGTTTGAGTAACACAGCTACACCCAGCATCATTTTCTTTAGTGTTTATTGTTGTGTTGCATTGTCGCACCTTTTACTGTATTGCCCCTCACGCTAAGGCAAGTTCTTTGGACTGCAGTATATATAAATAAATAAATACACAAACAAATATTCCTGGGGTGTGGTAGATGCAAGCATAGGCTTGTCTAAAGCTTCCACTCCGCGCACAAGGAGCGCTTTTCTTCAGCAGAACTTCCCGATGCATCACCTTGGCTGTAAGCCTGGCGTATCTTGCAGCGAACGTTTTCGGTTACCGCCTGCTGCACCTCACTTTGTTTCCTTTTGGTGTATGCAGGTTTGTAGGGTAGCAAACCGATTATTCCTTCGGTTAACCTCCCTGCCTTTCCTCTTCTACATCCTCCTCCTCCTCCCGACTTCTCACTGCGCCTGTCGGTTTCAACGGGGACACGTCGGTGGTTGCAATGCTCCGGTAGATGATGCCGATTTCTTCTTGAGGTGGCATAAATATTGCCGCCGATTACGTTACTTCGTAATGTGAAATTCGAGCGCAGCTCATCAGCTGCTTCAGCTTTTCTATTCATTGAGGATATGAATTAGTGCAAGACATTTATGTACAATTACAGACAACTTGTTATTTTTCACACATATTCCTTGTTCAAGAAACACTCCCATAACAGTTCTTGATTGTCATGAAGGAAGCTTTGTGGTCGGATAAATAGATGGATATATCCTCGACTTGCTGCACCAATGCCTGGCTCTCAAAGACGAGGTCTGCGCAAGTATTTCACGAGGTTTTCACAGCTGTGGCAACCGTATGCGCGAGAGGAACGGGATGTCCTCTTGCATAAGTGGTAAGAGATTCCCGCTTTTCTTTATATCTACATTAAACTCTCCACTCACTCTGCCAGCCTGGCAGGTTGCAGCGTTTCTGGCACAACGTTGAAGATGCTAAAGCATGCAGCGCACATCTGTCACTACCGCCACGAAGCTTCAAGCACGATTGAGGTGTCCACTGTTCCAAGAGGGCAGTTATGCGCCTTCCCTTTGGTTCAGGTGTCCACCGAGATGTGTGAGACCGATAGTGTGCATTTTATTTCCTCAATTAACCAATTTACAAATTTTTCCTTCTGCTTTTCAAGGTGCCGTGCTATTCGTTTCGCAGCTGTGGGAGATATGTACTGCGCATTTCCTTTCCTGAAAAAAATATCGAAGACACTTTGGAAATTCTAAAGTGTGCGTGGCAAAAGTCTTGGGGTTAACGCACTGCCACTTCCCCGAACCGCTTGGCGCGGAATCACTGGACCGCTTCGGAGTCATACGTCTCACTCTCTCGACTGCAACGAGATGTCTGGCGAAGGAGCGGCGGTGTAGCTGCCACCGCCGACGCGCTCGAGCTGGATCTACCGCTACTGTGCGACGTCAAGGTTGCTATGCACAGCTGTGCTCCCCGCTGGCGCGCTGGTTGCTAAGGGGGGGAAGAGATTGCGTTTTTACTTTCTCCTTTTCAAGCTCCCTCTCCATTCTTTCACAGCTTAAAGGGCGTCCACTGCTGGTTACAACGGTAAACGGCGACGACACGGCGACGGCGACGCCGCGAAACGCAGAAGCGGGCGCCTAGGAGCTGCGCTCTAAATTCTCATCACAAAACTGTGCTTTCCGTAAAGATATTTCATTGCAGTAGTAGCGAAAGTGCGGGTAGGAGAAGTAGTCTGTCTCAGTGACATTCACAGGCGCAGCAACCAGCCGGCGGCAGCGCCGGGCCGAACGAAACCAAGCAAGAAGTCCGGGCAAATAGCCTGTGTTTATTGAACGGCTTGCGTTTTCAGAGCCAAGGAAAAGGAGGACGAAAGAAAGGGGCTTTTCGGGTGCCGCGCGTAGTCTTCAGCGCAAATAATAGCCGAACCATAGGAGGCACACGTGACCCTGACGGCGCAGTTAGCAGCATGCCTCTACCCTTAGAATTCATATTTTTCCACCGGTCTCCACACACGTCTTGAACGTCGTAGCACTGTATCCTCGAGGCCGCTGCTCGAAAGAGCCTCGCTTGTCTGCGGATCTGCTGCTGGGTGGTCCGCCTGGATTCCAGGGCTAGCAGGTGCGGCTGATGTCCGAATGGCGGTATGTGCTTCTCCGCCTGAGCTGGTTCATGTGACGGTGAACAAGCCTGTTTTTGATCTCTTCTTTCACAACCTGTGCACCCGCTGTTGCCTTCACCGTCCTAGGAGTCCATTTGTCTCCACTGCCATAGTCCCGGATGTATACCGGGTCACCCTGGCAAAGTTCCAACGGGCTTCATCCCGTGACTGGGCCAGGTTGACGGTCTTGAACCTGGGTGGGAAGCGCTTATTCAGACTCGTGGAAAATCTGTAGCCGAGTACCTGTAGCTCGGACGGTGAGCGCCCCGTGGACAGAGGAGTGTTTCTGTAGTGGCACAATATTCTTGCCAGTGCCTTTGGCAAGTCACCTTCGGAGCAGCTTTTTAGGCCCTTTGATCGTATGCACTGTCTGTTCAGCTAGGCGGTTACTTTGCCGGTGATAAGACGGCGCACGAATGTGCGCCGCCGCGTTCCTTTCCAGAAATTCGTGGAACTGCCAACCAGTGAAAAGCGTTCTATTGTCAGAGAATGCAGTACTAGGCAGATATAACCGACTAAAAACTGTGCGAAGGGCCTCGACTGTGGTCCGAGATGTTCCATGGGCAAGGGGATTGCCTCGATCCATTTGCTATGCGAGCCCACGACGACAAGCCCCATCTTGTTTTGAATCGGTCCCGCAAAATCAACGTGCATCTTTGAAACACATAGCGCGAAAAACGAGACACAGACATGGTGAAGACAGGACACGAGCGCTTCTTACAACTAAATTTTTATTGGAATGGTTATCAGAATATATACTGTAGACATAGAAGAGTGAAAATCAACGTGCAAGCGCGACCATCTTTATTAAGTGTCTGGCCAGCTAACCGGTGCCTGGCTAGGCGGCATTGAGATAACTTGCACGCAGTTTCTATACTCTGCCCCTACGTGATGAATATCTTTATCTAGACTGGGCCACCACGAATCTGTAACGTGCGATGGCCTTCATTGATGAAGCTCCTTGGTGTGCTGCGTGCAGCCGTTCCAATAATCTGCCCCAGGCTGCTTCGGAAATCAAAACACGGTGGCCCCACTGGGGCAGGTTCTCACTAACTGACAGCTCATGTCTCCTTTTTTGCGTACACAGCCATCTCCATCCCTTCCAACATCATCTGCCGCGGCCAACCACGAAGGATGTACCTGTAGACGTTCGCGAGCACTTTGTCATCTTGTATGAGTACTTCCAACTTGTTGAGGGGTACGGCAGGCTGGTCGCAGTGGTCCAAAGCGACTACGTACTCCTCCACGTCCTCTGAATCCTCGAATACCTGCTGGGAGCTTTGGGGTAGGCGGCTTAAGGCATCAGCAACGAGCATGTGCTTGCTCGGCTTCTACTGTAACTTGTATGCCCCAAGAAGAACGGCCCATCTCTGTATTCGAGCTGCTGCCATGACGGACGTCTGCCTATCATATTTTAGGAGGCCCAGTCACGGCTGGTGGTCGGAAATGAGCATGAACTCCCGCCCGAGGAGGCAGTCTCGAAACGCTGCGAAACCAAATGCCAACGCCTACCGTTTGATGTGGGTCATACCACAGTTTGCTGGCCACGACGAAAAAAAAAGGCTGAGAAAACGAAAGACACAGTACATTCAGGGGTTTCAGTAACAATCACAAACAATCGAAGAACAAAGTGCAGGCGGCGGCAAAAATCAGGAAAGGAAAAACAAAATCGAAACAAAACAAGACCAAACCAAAGCCATAACACAGCAAGGTCACATTAACAGTCCCAACGTCAAAACACAGTAGGCAGACCACGACGAGAGGCACTCATGCCCAATAAAGGAGCACGTTCGCTATATGTCCATCTTCGCCACCCTTCGAATTACTTTCTGCTTAGCAGGGGCATTTCTTTCCGACCGTTTTACAGGTCGACTGGTTAGCGTACATTTACAGCTATACCATGTAGATAAGAAATTCCAACTTGACGGTGCCCATCCCATCACCCTACCCAAATCAAACCCTCCTCCCCCAGAACTTCCAGGCTTAACCAAGCTAATCCGCTGCCAATTTTTTCTTCGGAGCAAAGGACCTATTAAGTATCGCCAATGATGAACACATTGCGCAAACGAAGATGAGTCCCCTATCTCAAATGAAGTATAAACACCCTGACGCTCCCCTCTCCCTAGTTCACTTTTTGTGGCTTCTATACATGTACGACAGGCCTATGAAGATGATGCGTACTTGTCGGTGAACTCCAGTAGGTTCTTATGGAGAACTTCAGGGTTGTTGAGTGCTATTGCAAAGTGTACGTGGGTGTAGTAGGGGTCGTCTATGTAGAAGCTCTTCTTCACACGCGGTCCGAGATCTTTGATGAGTTCACGGACGTTCGCTGGCGTAACGAATTGGTCACCGCGGCTCCAGAAAAGGCCCACATCCGTCTTAACGTTGCTTATCTTGTACTCCGGGGCTTCCTCCTGCACAGCCAGCGAACCCTCGTTCCCTTGGCACATAGGGCGTGCGATAACTTCACGTTGAACAGCTTACCAATGGGTTTTCCCCTATAAAGTTGTCACCAGTAAACTCTACTCCACGATAATGATTTGTAAAAGTAGTAGTAGTAGTGGTATATGTTTATTTGGCCATATTATATAGAATATGCCCTCGAGGTGAGGCTAAAGGAGGTAGACCAAGCATGCCTCCTGACAAGGCCTACACCCCGATAGAGGTCTTTCTCCTAAATTTCCCCAACTGCTCTCTCTTGAACCGAGTCTGCGCCATGAGTTTGTCAGCTAAATAAATCGTCACAAAATTAGCGCCACCTCTTGGCAGTATACTGCAGGACAATGACGTTATTCTTTTAGCGTATTGCTAATAGAATAATTGCGTATTTGTAATTAAATGGCAGCAGCAAACATGAATAAAAATATTCGTGCAATACAATTCAAAACTCCGCTATAGTATTCGCGATCAATCTCTTTTCGTTAAACGTTTTTCAAAGCATTTTAGTAGCTCGCTATTAAATCAACTTCAGAAGTGACGAGCATGCATCAGAACTCCTCAGTGCTTATTGAAAGTTAACTTTTATTTTTTTTTTCTATTTGGCTTTCGATTCAGATTACTTTAGCGTGTACATTTGGAGTGTTGTCAATGCAGAACGAAAAAATAAAGTGTGGTCCACTAAAAGAAAGAAAAATGAACTTGTCTAGTTGTTCACCTGGCCGTAATAAATCAAGTTGTCGTCAGACCCGTAGTCGAACTTGGTTGCCTTCTTGGTGTTTATTAGCTGTTTAAAAAGTAAGAAGTACAATATAGAGTTAGCACGCTGTCACTGCAACGAGTGCCATTACAGCGCTCTTCGATATCTATAAAAAAGCTGCTGCTTATTTATAGTGCACTCTTACTGGTCAGTGAGCAAATGTGAACAATTGCTTCGTGAAGCACAATGTTTTTCATACAGAGCTGGAAACTAGAACCAGAAAACAACTCATGGTAGTCGCAGAAGGAAGGTTAGAATATATAAATTTGTTATTTATTGTACATGAACAAATTCGAGCTGCAATGCGTCGAATGAAATAAAGAAAACCTTGTATACACCACGTAAGTATCCCGAACTTTACTGTTTCTGCATTGTCTGCCTGCATAATCTTGAGCTACTCATCCTTGCCAGAATAAGAATGATTTTATGCTGGCGTATTGCACAGATTATCATTTCACTAGATTAGGGCTTTCGGCTCCCCAGTTACTGATTCCCTGGTTTAGAGAAACGCGTTCCTTTATGCCTCTTGACGTAAAACCTAGATAACTGCGCTGAAAGGCGCACTGTGGGAAGTCGTTCATGTTGCCTAAAACATCCAAGATTTTATTTGATCGAATGTATAAATAAGGTTCCTAAATTATTTTCAGAAGTATTTTACCTATGTAGCCGCAACATAAGACATTAGTAAAGAAAAACAAAGGTGAGCAACATTGTCTCACTGCTGTATGCCTGATAAGAACAAAAGCTTTTGCAAGGATCAATGGTGCGGAATGTTTGAAAGGTATCTTTCTTTTCAACGTACTTGCAATAAGTGGACAAGGTTCTTCACCGACGATCCCGCAGGCGCATGACAGAGGTACACGGGAAGTCGAGTCTGCAACAGGCGCACGAAAACAAAAAAAAAGAAAAACATTGCACCGTATTCCGCATTCTAAAGAACGTACTTCTGACCTGTGTTAAAAAAACGCCAAAAAATAGTGCCAGACCTCATTAGAAAAGTTCAGCCAACATTGACAGCTCACACAGGTGAACTCACACAGGTGAACTGCCTGCCCATCGATATAATTATCTAACTACTGAATGGGACAAATTGGTTTACCATAGATTCTGTTAAACGTATCATAACAGACACTGCACTGCAAGGGACATCCGGAGCCTTTGCTAATTAGCAAGTTTTTCACTCGGAATAGTAATGGAATAAAAAAAATGGTTAACGTCACCACTAAGAATATACAGCCAGAAAGCCCAGGTTGAGTTACAAAGCCGTTTTATCCTTCTATCAGCACTGACGCATGGAGTTGCTGAAGTTTTTGTGGGCGCAAAATCAGCCCAATAAATAGGTCGTTTCAGTGAGGCCTGTCATGATCGTACTTCCGGCCACGTGGGCCCGAGCAAGCAGCAACTGAAGACGGTCGACAAGGCCGACAACCTCGCGACGGCGGCGGTGCAGTGTTGTGCTTGTGATGCCCCCCTCCTAGCCTAAGTGGATTAGGCAGCGGACTTTCTTGAGCGGAGGTGACCACGGCAGTGGCGGCGCCAGTCAGGCCGAGTTTACCCTCGGGTCATCGGACGACGGAGTGGTGCTACGCACAGTCAAGCTGTTGCTGTTAATTGAAGACGGCTGTGTCCTCGACAGAGGTGTCGTGTTCTGGGCATCCGGCGGGGAAGCACGTTCGTTCACCTGCTGGTAGACTGCGGGAGATTCATTTCCAGCCGTGTTTGATTACTCAGCCTTTACCCCTTCCCATCGACCGAGCCGCTAGAGAGCGGAACAGCCAGCACCGCCCCTTCCGTGGGTGGTAACACCAGCGTCCACTTCTGTCCATCCGATTGGACAGTGCTCTTCGACCTTTATTCCCCAGTCAAGGATCTGGGGAATCTGAACCCTATTTAACTCAGCTGTGAGTGCGGTCGAGAGAAGCCTGTTAACTCCCGTCGACTCCGGTTGATGAAGAAGTTCCCTTCCACTGAGAGTCACTCCCAGTCGCTCTTTTGTAAATAATGTAAGTAATTGTATAAAGCTTTCTTTGCCTTCCTCCTAACCCAGTCTCCCATCCTCCTCGTGCCATCACCGGTCCGGCCATGCTACCCGGGTCGCAACAGGCCCCCCGGCTCGTCTATTGCCTCCGACGCTGTATGACGTCTCAAAAGGGACATTAATCTCCTGAAAAGAGCGCATCAAAACTAGTCACAAAGTTTCAAATGGTCCTCCGATATCATGAAATCATAAATTCATAAGGCCACGTACTCGGAACCTTGAAAATCCTCCTCTACACAGTTGTCACTGTAAAACAGACTGAGCACATGCCGCCTGCATGTTTTGGTGCATTGGGAATGACGGTTTTTTCTGAGCTACCAAGCATCTCGAGCACCAAGATTGCACCGTTTAGGCAGCAGCAGCCACACAGCAAATCTCAACGCCTTTTCCGAACAAAGGTGGAGTGGCAAACTGTCTTTTTAGACTCACTGCACTAACCTTGTTGATGTTGTGACTTCCCAGGTTGGCGAACAAGTCGCCGAGAAATGAGCAGATGGCTCGCGTCGGGAGGGCGCGCATTGGGAATGACGATTTTTTCTGAGCTACCAAGAATCTCGAACATCAAGATTGCACCGTTTAGGCAGCACCAGCCACACAACAAATCTCAACGCCTTTTCCGAACAAAGGTGGAGTGGCAAACTGCCTTTTTAGACTCCCTCCACTAACCTTGTTGATGTTGTGACTTCCCAGGTTGGCGAACAAGTCGCCGAGAAATGAGCAGATGGCTCGCGTCGGGAGGGCGCAAAAAGTTCTGGCCAGTGGCATCAAAGGCAATCCCTGCGGCAGAAGCTCGTACTGTCCAGCCGCGTACAAAATGTTCTGCGCAAAGAGCAACATTTTTGCTATTTTTGCTCCCATTACCAATCAAGGAAAAATATAATGTTCTTTAAAAACATTCTCAATGTTATGAACAGGTATACTTGAGTATAATGTGTTTTAGCAGGGTAACTGCTAAATAAAAAGCAAATGCAGCTCACTTTTTAATTGCCCCTTTTTTGAAAAACTACAGTGAACTTTTACTAGATTCGAATCAGTGCGAAACCATAGATTTGTGCTACGTAGAATACGACGAGGAGCGTGTAGTACCACGGAATAGAGCGCTCCTGCTAGGCCAGCTGCAAATGGACAAAGCTGCAAACAACGGAAGATTTTGTTCGCGGTCGGTGTGCATCAGTTTACTTCCTACGCACTAAAACAGATGGTGATATGATATCATGGGTTTAATGTCTTGCCGCTACATGTAAACTATGAGCAAGCCGATGTTGTATTGACTACGGGTTAATTTCGACTACCGGAGGCTCGAGCGCGGACAGAAGCCGTCGTTCTGAGAGTCTACAGCAACCGCGCGCTGGCGCCGACTCGTGCTAAAGTACACCGCATGCTTCGCCTTTTACAGTGTGGACTGCACAGTCCTTCCACCTTCACCGGAAGCAACATACCGGTCTGACGAACGTCTTCCTTCTGGATGGCCCACTTGTCGCTTATTCTGCAATGAGTTTGGCTTTGCCGGTAGAAAATCCAGGCCATGACCATGTGCGCTATCGAACAGCATACACAGTTGCAATTACTTTTCGCCTGCATCGAAATGCGACCATCTCGGCCGAGATTCGGTCCCGTTACGTTGGTCTGAGTATCTGAAATCTGAAGTGTGTTAGCACCAGAGGAGGACTTTCGGAACGTGTTATTTACCAGATGAAGAAAATATTACGAAAAGCCCAGTGAAATAATGTGATCTCTCTGAGTGACTGAAAATCCGATGCTTGAGCCGTTAACGAAGACGATGGCCTAGTCTGGAGCCGTGGCCTTGCATCATGCACAGATCCAGTGCTTGTCTCAAGCATGCCGTCGAGTACGAACCATTATGGCAAGACCGCAATAACGGCAGTCTGGTCGGAAGCGCTTTTAACACAGGAGCTGAATAGACTCAAACCAGAAGGCGTCGACGTCTTGTCAAACCACTGTACGAGCCCCTTCATCGGATTATCAAGAGTTACAGCTCTTGATGTATGTAGTAGGTCTGTTCTGTGCCCTCGAGTTTGCTTCCTTTGGCACCCTTTTTTGCTATGGCCTTCTTCACGCGCTGTTCCTTTATCGGGCATGACGTCCTGACCCATTTCTGCATCTTTACTTCTTTACAAAGTGAGCGTCTTTGACCCCACCTTCAGAAGACGAAGAAGAAAAGTGCATTGTGTTATGGCGCTCTTTTGGCCCAGATGTCCTTGCGCGATAAAAAATCCCAATCATCACTTCATTGCAAAGAAGTAAAGAGGCAACCAGGAATTTAATATCAACTTCATGCAATTGCGCTTTCAGAATGATAAGAGCATCTAGGCTGAAGACAGGGTTGCGGTAATGGGTACCCTTCCAAAACTGGACGCAAACTTCTCAGCACCAAGAAATCCCTTTACCAAGGCGGCTCGACCATTTTTTGGGCAGACATCGCAGCTGCGGTGTATTAATCGGTTGTGATTATATTGCCTAGTAGGACAGGAAGGGTTATTCCAAAAGTGAATAATTAAAGCTTGCTTGTGGTTAATGGCGTGCCGCAGTTTGAGAAACAAGATCGCGTTTAATTGATAGTAAGGTTGAGCTTGAGGAAGTAATATGGTGTCTTCCATGATGTTTGTAGAGTAGCGTTTATCTGTCTGTTCCTCTCTAACTTCTCTGTCTTCTCCGCGGCGTTAGACCAAGAGATCAAAGTAGAGAGATTCTTAATGTTGGAAATGATATCAAGAACCAGGACATCGATATAATTGGGACGAGGTAAATATATACGGATCGAAAAGAATGAACGAATTACGTCCCGCGCTTCTTTCACTGTTGTGGATATCGGAGTAAAGCATTGGTCTTCGAACACTCATACTCGTTTCCATTTCTGCAGTAATCTTCCGGTACGGGTTCGGTCGAATTTCTGTCGCAAATCCGCCTCCTGGACTTCCGGAAAAAGCCGACCACGTGCACGTGAGCAAAATGAATTTATTCTAAGGTCCAGGACAGGCGCTAGGATGAACTTTCTGCGACCGCTACAAATAGCAATGGCCACGCCCTATTAGTACCGCAAACTCCATAGTGGTCCGTGCCGATTTTTAGGATTAGATATGTGCAGCTCCAGAAACATAGAAAAAGATGGCGCGGAGCATGCTAAGCAAAGATGTAAGCTTTGGCAAAACACCATATTAGCATGAATAATAAGTTGGCAACACTGCGTTGAAGTAGAGATACAAAATGTACTTCGGTGTAAGGCATGGGAGGTTAGGTACAACATAGGAAGCATCAATGTTATAAAAAAAAGTGATTCACAGCAGTAACGAAGCCATGGCGCACTACTGAGACATAAAATATTATCGCGAAATGCACTTATTCTATACTGAGAAGTTTAAAACTTGATCGTAAGTGGGACGGTTTTGCGTTTTTGCGGGTGTAAATGACCATGGCGGGGCGCAAGACACGAGTCCCGCTAAACAACGCTTACCGCGTAATCCACTGCGAAAGGTAGAAGAACGTTCAATATGTCGACGTTCATGTGGGACAGCTTGTTGAACGGGGCCAGACCGATGAACACTTTCACCTGTGTAAAACCAACGCGCCAAGCAATCCAGTGAAATATACTCATCTTACAAACGCTGCATTAAGGAAAGGAATTCATAGCAGTTCAGGAATGGAATCTGTGTTCTCGATTGAAAAATTGTGGTTCTGGTAGTAGTGATACAAGCTCAGGAATAAAAAATTATGTTGTCTGGGGAACAGCTCAAATGAAGCAAACATGCAATTTGTTTGATTGATTATATATTTCGTTGACTGATTTGCGCGCACCGGAAGAGCGCTGCATGCAATGAAGAGCCACCTGCGGTTCTATAACATGCACTGAAATCACAGTATATGGGTATGTTTGCAATGAAACCCGAGAGCCCCTGCTGTGTAAGTGAACCACGTAACTGAGCAAGAGCTACAATTGGGCGTAAAAGAGTGACGACGAATACAAATAGAGAAACGTAAGGCGAACACTGGTTGGCAATGTTTCGAGGCCAACTATTACGCATAGTTTTGCTCAATTCCTTTACAGTCACAATTGCCTCAGCAAGCGCCTCACTTTTTTTAGTTTTTTTTACGTAATATTACAAAATCAAAATAGCTGTATGCACAGGATTTCTTCCCCGAAAATGTGGGCCCTGGTCATTAAACAAACATACCAATATCGCAACAGCTGGTCAGAAATGATTTGTTTAAGAGGTAGTTATCAACAAATATTGCAGCAGCAAGGGATCTTACTGTGCTGGGGTGGTTCGTGATTTTCGTTTCAGTCTTATGTCTAATGGCATGGTATATACAACTGCACAGGGTTATAGTAGAGTTGTTATGACAGCCTTTGCGATAGCACGGAACTCCATATCTGCAGTGCTACCTGCAATGGACTGATTAAACAGTTTATATGCAAGAGGAGCGCCTCTTTGGTTGGCAAGCATAGCGTTAAAGACAATACGAGCGGTTAAACCTAACCTACCAACTACGGGTATACACCATTCGGGTAGAAAAAAGAAAACAAGTCAGACTAAGCACTGTAGGTTTTGCATGTGATCATGTTCCGACTTGCCGAATCCCAAGCACTTGATCACAAAGGTCTGCACACAGTGATGCTTGTTGAAGTTTCCTGATATTTCTTTACACAAATGGTCATTTCCTCGGCAGAATGGCGCTGCGTTGAGAACTAAATTGATTCGTTCAGTATTAAAAGCAGCAGTAAAGACCGCTTCGCTCGAGGTTCTGCACCGAAAACCTGTACGTTTTATAGTAAACTTTTAGAAGCGCAACGACTCGCGCTTCAGCACATTAAGTTTTGGTACCTTTTCTTCGCCAAGAAGCCTGATGTAGATTCTACCTCCCATAATACCTTCAACCTTTGCAGAGTAACCCGTCATGTGCTCTGAGTAGATGATTATCGAATAATACGTTAAGCTTTTCCTTTTCCCTGCAGGATGTTGTTCCAAGACGAATTCTTTAGATCAGTAGAACTTCTGTGAAAATTGCATTGTGTGAAAATTGGATATAGCACTATTCTGAAGACATCTCGTTGTGTCGTCGTCTCTCTCTGTTGCTTATTACGCTGCATCGAATTGTTAAAGAATGCTTTAGAGCGGTTGGCATTTGCAAACCAGCTATTGAGAACATTTGTAACTGGTTAACTAAGCGGTCGACAAGAGGAAAGTGATGCGGTTTTTTGTTTCTAGCTTAACCTCAGTTTTGTGTTTTTCTATTGCTTCCTACAAAATGCGAAACTGTGATGCTGGAAAAGCGTCATATTTAATTTTTTTTTCTTTTAGAATGCATTCTAAGTTAGGACCAGTATAATCCAGTGTGCTTTTTTGTCCTCATTTCACAGTGAGCCCCTTCATTAATGTGTGTCTGCGGGTACCAGCGGCCCACTGCTGTAAGAATCTGTAAAGGGATTGAGAGTGTCATAAAAAAAATATACAAGCTGCTCGCTACCTTGTCGTTATACTCCGGCTTCTCCGACATCATGGTGAAGAATAAAAGCGTTCCTTGGGACAAGCCTGTGTATATGAGATTCTTCCTGCCAGTCTTCTTAAGGACATGGTCGATCTGGGCCGGCAAGTCGTACTTGCCGTGTTCATGAAACCTATGGCCGCCAATACAAGCAGAAGGGAAGTAGAATCGACATTAGAGCTAGTTGGTAAACATCATGGAAAAAATAGTGCACTTAGGACAACGGACAAGGAAGACCCAGCAACACAAGCGCTTACTCGCTTGTCAACAAGAGTCACGATTTCCTAACATTCACCAGTACTCGTATCACACGCACTAAAACCCAGTGAAAAGCTTTTGCATCGCTTTTTCACCCCGTGCAATGTTTTTCCTCGGCTAGGTGAACTGGACTACGAAGTCGCCCCTGACGAAATGACTGCATTCCAGCGGGGCCGAGTACAACCAGAAATTGTCCATGTCGTCCGTCTAAAGTGGTATTATGCCCGCTAAAGGACACTGTGTTTCCACACAGGGTGGTTATGTTTGCACAATCCGTTTTATTTGTTCGTAGTCGCCTTATTCTTAAAGCATCCGGTTGGTGCCTCTTTGAGAGGGGAGTAATGCCGCGAATGTTTGTAGTGTGTGTTCCTTCTTCAAAGCTGCCGGCGCGCCATTTTATCCTGCTGAAAAAAAGTTCTATGATGCAATAACCTCATAGATCATTCATCATAGAATATCATACAATCTGTATGACATATCATGCAATCTGTATGATATATCATACGAATTGTATGATATATCATACAGATTGTATAATATGTCATACAGATTGTATGATATTCTATGATGAATGATCTATGAGGATATTGCATCATAGAACTCTTTTTCAGCAGGGTATTGCTTTGTTTGCGATGCAAGACGCGACCAGTTTTATCTCGATTGATCGCATTCAGGCAGAGCCGATTCTATCTTGTTGCGAAATGTCCTAGTAACTTCGCGCGCTTTATCTTCATCTTTAAATTGACCACGGCCGAGAGCGGCGGGCATTCTGTTCACCGACCGGTGAGCTGGCCTATTGCTACGCCGCCGCCGAGTCATTTACTTTTTTGCGGGCGCAAGTCAGCCCAAATAAAGCGTTTTGTTTAGCAGCCATTTTTGCTGTCGTCCTGCTCTCCAAACTGCAGTCACCTCTACATGACAATATGATCTCTATTCTTATAACGTATAATTCCAAACTCAACCATCAATTTCTAGTCTGCAGTTTTTCACTTATCTCGATTTGCCACACCTTGCCTACTGAGAACAACAAATAGAGAACTTGTGAATGCGCCAGCACTTAAGAACTAGGTCAAGTGGTCACTCAGATGAAAAGTCATCTCCCGGATAGATGTCATCATTGTGAGTCAGCGTGCAATTCATTTGGTGGACACCTTACTGATAGGATATCGTCATTATATTGCCTTCCTTATATTCACGGCATCCTTAAATTTTCAGAGTATTTCAGACATTTATAATTAAGGCAATATAAATTTCTCTACAAGAACGGTTATTGAGCCAAGAGAAACAGTCAGCGTGTAAAACCACGCTGGAGAGTCGCAAAGGAAAAGTCAGTTTCGTGATATCTTGTGAATCGCTGATGTACACAAAAAACACAGGAACGTACGAGAAATTCCAGAACCTCCGAGAGCGTGTGTTGTACCTCTTGTGGCGTTTTCCATAAGTGTTTCCGCGCACATTTCCCAGCCAGACGTCGTAGCCTCTGTCAGCTAGGAGGAAACCTGTGTAGTAGAACATCAGAGACGTACAACTTGTTCTAAAACGTTTAATTTTAAGCTAACATCTATGTAACGCCGGAAGGGAAGCAACATGAAATAAGCCTAATTTTAGAAAACAGTCCCAAGTAGAGAACCTTTTCTGAATTTAACAATCATTTCAAGCCTACACGTGGGCCTACGTTATTCTCTGTCGACTGGTAGGTGCAACTAAAAATGAAAAGTGTTCGCATCACCAATCACTTTCTAGGAAGGAAGTTTCCAGTTTCAAATACCTAGGTGTAACATTAACTAACAATCTTTCCTAGAATTCACATGTGGAAAAAATATCTTCGTCCGCCTTTCGCGAACTATGTTTTTTAAGACATAAACTTTCCAAAGCCCCCACTCATGTTAAACTTCTCGCGTTTAACTCACTAATTAGGCCTAAGCTTGAATATGCATGCATGGTGTGGGATCCTTATACTATTACCAATATTAAGAAAATTGAAAATATCCAAAGAAAAGCCGTAAGATTTATATATTTTAAATTTTCACCTTTTGATTCTCCGTCTTAGCTAATGAAATCTAACCTTATCCAACCTCTTGAAGCAAGAAGAAAATGTATTCGACGAGAATTTCTTTCCTTGCTCATAAATAACAAATTGGCGCTTGATCCTGCACCCTATTTATCGTTTTGAACTACACGCATCGCACGTCACCATCATCCCGGTTCACTTACCCCGTACTTTGCTAGAACTGACAATTTTAAATTTTCCTTTTTCCTGCATACCATCAGCGAGTGGAATTCTCTGACACGATAAATGTCAGCGCATAGTCATCCTGCATGCCCTTTGCATTTTTAGTTTTTCTTTTTATTTTACTTGTTGCCCATGTATCTGTAATATCTAATATGTATTTGTACCGCTTGGATCTGTATCATGATCTACAGTATGCCATAAATAAAATTAATTAAAAATATGCAACATGCTGGTGTGGTTATGCAACCTTGTGGCAGTTCAAAATAAGGTCAAATTACGTCGACAGAAGAGAGGAACACCTTTGAACTCCCATGCAGGCAGAATATTGAGAACCAGTACAAAAAAGGCTTAAACGAATGCATCTGAGCAAGTTGGTACACATGACGAGTGAAAAATAAAACACAACCCAAGCGACCGCATGAAACAACTAAGCAGAAAACACAGTTTGTGGCACAACCATGACTGGATTACTGAACACAACGTTATACTGTAGCATCAAATAAAGCACCGTTCGCAAGAATCACAAGAACAACACTAAAGTTCTAGTGCACCGTGCTACACTTTGCGCTTATTCGTTAATCTAAGGAAGTCACCGCGTCATGGGCAGAACACGTGGCGTGCACTCAATGCGTTCTTTTTTCGATACGAAAAGGATGATAGTCATGACGAGGTGAAATCAGGTGTAGGCAAAAACGACTACAAAGTCGGCAACTCACCGAGAGACTGTTTGGGAAAGTCTAGCACAAAGTTTGAGGAGTCGCCCACCATTCCGCTCATGAGGAGAATGGGCTGCTTGAGGCACGGGCCTTTGCACTTTTCTCTTCCGTGTGGTATCCTATGCATCTCTATAATGTACCCGTCGCTGGTCATTACGCTGTGCCTCTCGAACGGGTACCCTTTGCTTCGAATCAGCACCTCCTGTATGAAACAAAAAAAAAATTCGCTGTGGCTTAGCTTGGTTAAGCCCGGAAATTGCGAAAGCAATATCCGTACCTACGCCATGGTTCAGCTGGTAGTGTAGCTGTTGGTGGTCCTTGTGGTTAGACTTGTGGTGATGCATCGGTTATACAATCCAATCCAATCCACTCCGCTCCAATCCAATCCAATCAAATCCAATGTAATCTAATGTAATGTAATGTAATCGAATCTAAGCTTATCCAATCCAATCCAGTCCAATTCAATTCAATCCAATCCAATCCAATCCAATCTAATCTAATCCAATCTAATAAAATCTAATGCAATCACGGTCAAAATAAGGTCAATGGTGGTCACCGCCGCGGCACGGCAAAGGCGTGAAAGTGCAAGTAGTATTGCTTTCGCAATAAAAAACATCGCAGGACTCTTACGAGTGCGTAACGCGAGTGTTTGAGCGTTGTTCGCTCTGGTTTGACACAGAAGAAAGGAGCGGGGCGCTGGACAAGGCGACGCTAATGTCCTTGCTTGTCTGGTTGTTTGTTTTAAACCGACCACATCCGACCTCCCAAGCCCCTGCGCCTTTTGCGTTGCCCACTCTCCCACTCCCCTTTTCCAATTACCCTCTCTTTCCTGTAAGTCAGGAGTGGCACTGCGCATGCCGACGAAGATGGAGCGAAGCAAGGAACGCGTCTAAATATACTATCGCTCTGAAATTATTGGTGTTAATGTGATTTATGGCGCTGGCAGTATTTTGTTTCCTTAAATATCTATTCGAACGCGTGCTGTAACGGACTGTGCTTTTGTCCAAAATACAAGAAACGTTTAGGCTAACAAAGAGGGTTGAGCTTAAGTTAAGAACAACGCAGCGAGCTATGGAAAGGAAAATGATAGGTGTAACGTTAAGAGATCGGAAGAGGGCGGAGTGGGTGAGGGAACAAACGCGCGTTAATGACATCTTAGTTGAAATCAAGAGGACGAAATGGGCTTAGGCAGGGCATGTAATGCGAAGGCAAGATAACCGCTGGTATTTAAGGGTAATGGAGTGGATTCCAAAAGAAAGCAAACGTAGCAGGGGACGGCAGAAAGTTAGGTGGGCGGATGAGATTAAGAAGTTTACGGGGGTACAGTGGCGGCAACTGACAAAGGACAGGGTTAATTGGAGAGACATGGGAGAAGCCTTTGCCCTGCAGTGGGTTTGTCAGGCTGATGATGATGATGATGGCAAGAATAATCTTAAAAGCGACAATCTGTAGCGACATGGGGTCCCTTAAAGGGCAGCTCAAATGTTTTTTTTCTTGGGTGTGGGGGGGGAGGGAGGGATTTCAGGTTATTCAAGATTAGGATATGTGAAGGTTCTAGGTAAACCATCCAGTGTTTTAGCTTGAAAAGCAACACTACGCAAGTCGCCGAGCCATTTCGCGGAGCCGAGGAAAAGCCATACTGCGCATGCGCGAGGCGCAATGACGCCGCACGGCGCACAGCTGGCGCACCCCCGCCGTCGCTGCGGGGGTGACCCAAAGGTACCGCCGCCGCGCTCACCAGTTGCGCATGCGCAGTAGGGACGCATAGCTGGCGTGCCGGGGCCGCCGCCGCTGCCACGCGCTCTCCACCGCCTCTCTCTCTCTCTCCTCGATCCTTTCGCAATCCTTCAGGTTTAACCACGGCTACACGACTGCCAATTTTTGCACTAGCATTGGAACAGGTGACGTCATCGTCGATTAAAACCTCGACGTTCTTCAGGCTTCTCCTCACGGCGCTGTAGCAGTGCAAAAATGTCGTAGCGACGTGATTGTAGCCAAAATTTTAGATATCCGCCGCCTTCGCTGCATAGTGCTGTGTGTCGTCCGATGTCGTCGAACAATGCTGCGTGAGCTTCACCTTCATGCTGTTGGTTTTCTTCCATGACACAACCGTTTCTTCGCTGGAAATGTAGCGCCGTGGTGACATGACATCTTTATCGGTACCTCTGCCAGTCGCTGTGCACCGCAGAGAAGTCTGAACGCCTGCGCCGCTTTCTTCGGCGATTACACCACCATTTCAAATGCTACCCCGAAACTATTCCGCAGGCTTTACCTGAATGATTCAGAAATCGGTCCCTTTAAAACTGATCGAATTCAAAAGCTTCTTAAGTTTCCCTTTAAGCAAAAGCCTTCATACGTATGGCCCTTCACTCGGAAGGCTACATGCTACTTGTCCATAAAAGAGCCCTGCGGCGTATGCTTCATCACTGCGGTAACTTAATGCGTCAAATGAACAAGACAGAGATTCACTCTTTATTGATATGTGTAATTGCTGTGCGCTGGATAGTACACTTGACGACCCGGAGTGAGTCCACTGTACTTGAGGTTGTACTGTACTCTACTGCGGGAGCAAATAGGAAAGTGCGTAAGGGCTTATACGCCAGGCCTAAAGGACATATAAAAAAACGAAGTATATGTGAGGTACAACCCCTGTAAAAAGTAAGCGGTTTGCTTCTAAGCTGTTTAGCGCGGCTAAATAGTATATCTAACAGTCCAAAGCTTCGGAGGATTGAGCACGCGAAGCCAGTCCTCTTTTAAGATATTATGGTCGCTGATGATGTATAACGAGGCATCATGAAAACCTCGCAAGCAAGCCCCTTGGGCTGTATACTATTGGCTGATGCTGTACATATTACATTGTAGGTAGAGATGACAAAACAATGCCACATATGAGAGACCAACAGAGTAGACGATATTTTTAAAGTTATTTTGTCCCTTGAAAACGGGAAGTACATGAAAGTACAGAAACAGTTGCTATCCGGATATTCCACTTTCTTCTTTGAATCAAATTTACATCGGTGAGCATTAGTTCTTGCGCCCCACGGCATAAGTAGTTAGGGGTAATACGTTTGTGAAACACTTCTCTATTAATGGAATGAAAAACTTCAGTGCGAATGAAGCGCGGTGTAATTCAGAGTTGGGAATATGAAGGAATCTTATTGCTGCAAGTTGAGTGTTTCTGCAGGAACCTACAAAGACTAAGAATTCACATGGAGAATCTGCCGCATCCGCCACCTAACAGTCTATTACCACAGTACTCAGATGAGAAGTCGGTTGTTATACCGTTGGGAAAGCACTAAGAACGTAACGACTGGACGCGTCTTGGTATCGCAGCTGTTTGAGGGACAAGGACCATGAGTTCAGTGGAGGCATTCCTTATAATTTGTTTCCATCGCGAAGAATGTTCCGTGTGTAGGGTAGGCAATATTAAAGTCAAAACTCCTCCTTCCGTCTTAGTCTCTACAAAAAAGCAATATCAATGCAATAACAATACGCTAAAATATGTCCTCCGGCCTGAGGTAAACACTGCATTCGCACAATAACAGCAAAAGAAACTAGACGGCCGCGTTATTCCTCAACTTTCCCAAGCACCATGAATATATGAAAGGCACAACCCATTTTCACTTCATGGTCATCCATGTTTTCTTTTGGCGTTCAATCACCAATTTTCCATTGCCGTTCCGGTCCGTGCGCCTCGGAGCGAGACCTGTACATTCCTGAAATGTACACATCTGGGGCCGTATTCTATAACGATACATTATAGAGTTTGCATTTCATTTCTCCTGTCGTCAGCGTGACGGCCGCGTCAGACGAAACCAACAAATGTTAAAATTCAAGCTTAAAATAAAAGAACTAATATTGAAATAAACCAAACTGAACTAGAATAAACATCATATAAAACACAATTATTTCCTGTCATTGGCTTGGATATGTAGAAAAGGATTAGTTCCTGATTCCATAGCCCGTGGGAGTGTCTCCTCCCACACGATCTTGCGCCTTGAAAGCCTCGGCGGCGTGACCGAATAGCAGTGGACAATGTGGGAGAGGATCAAATGAATTCCAAATAGAAAATGGATGAAAGATTGTTACAGAAACTGCCCATGGCCACTGTGCTCGCGCCAGCTTGCGTTTTGTGCCGCTCAGATGAAGAGAACGGCTCTGGCTTATGCGCTTGCGAGGAGGAGGTGGACGGCGCGACCTTCTAAGAAGTGTCGCCGCCGCCGGAGCTTCTGTTGCTCCTGATCGTGAAGTCAGACCACTGCACCCATGGCGACGACACACCAGTTAGGGCTTTCGCATCGGCAAGCTCCAGCGGCTTCGGCGAAGCCGTTGACCTCTGATTATGGTTTGGTTTGGTTTGGTTTATGTGGTTCGACGTCCCAAAGCGACTAAGGCTATGAGAGATGCCGTAGTGGAGGGCTCCGGAAATTTCGATCACCTGGGGTTCTTTAACGTGCACTGACATCGCACAGTACACGGGCCTCTAGAATTTCTCCTCCAAAGAAATTCAACCGCCGCGGTCGGGATCGAACCCGCGCCTTTCGGGTCAGCAGCCGAGCACCTTAACCGCTGAGCCACCGCGGCGGCTTCTATGATTATGATACCCCTATAAACCGTATGGCATGCATTTCAAGCAGTAAAGTAGAAGCAAGCGGATTACTCAATTCCCGTGCAACGGTCCGGATCATCTCCTGTGTAAAAATTGGCGAACTCGGCTTGCAAGTCCAACGCCGTCCTCAACGATCCCAACAGGAGGCTCGGGATAAGCCGAGACAGAGCTTCGGAAGGTGACACCATCTCCACGTGGCGACGGCGACAAAAACAGGTAAGTTTCTTCTGAACTAATACATCCGATGCGAAAACATCCCGATTCTTACCTGCTACAAACTTTCACTCTCTACGTCCGAGAGTTAAAGTGTTATGCGTCCGGGAGGAAGCATAGAGTCTAGAAGTGATACAAAATGCCACTGCTTCCTTATAGGCAGACTATCCTTTGGTGCCGGCACGAGTGAGATTATAATTACCTTCTTTGTGACGCGAGTTGTCGGGATGTGGTTTCAATAAAGAGAAAAAGAAACAAAAGCGAAGGACAATTAGACGAGCAGAGAAGGTTGCTACGGCACGAAAGGGCAAAAGGCACTCGACTGTGGCGTGGTCTTCGAAATTCATCGAGGAGTGGAATAGATGATGAGGTTCGATGTCTGGTCTCATTGAAAGCTTGAAAGCACATTTCTCGCGATACGTACAGCCGGATGTTCAGATATTCCTGTCCCACCAGACAGTTGGGGACGTGCTGTTGGGCAGTTCGAAAGTCTACCGCTCTATACTGCTCGTGAGGCTGTGTCGAGAGACGATAGTAAGCCGACAAGCTCGTCGACAACGTTGGAGCAGGTGTCAACACCTGCACCTGCACTAATCAAGACAGTGCTCTCGACACCTTCATAGTCAACGGGGAAAACGGGACAGGGAAGCTACTAGAGAGATCAAGAACACGCTCTATTTTTGAAGTTCAGGAATTGCGTTCACACTCCCTAGCGTTTGCAAAAGTTTCGAAATTGCCTTTTTCTTTCATTCGATCTGGAGAGGTGGTAACAGATTCAGAAGTGAACAGAGCGTCAAGGTATCAAATCCAGTTGTCACGTTTTCCAAGTGAAGTTTTGAGCAAAGGTAGTGTTTATCGACCCCCCTTATTCTCTTCAGAAAGGCACTCCATTCGGTCGCGACGAATCAATAAGACATTGTCTCTGCTCCTATACGCTCCGTGAATGTTCTAAGTTCTATCTGGCATAGCCGTTTGACACACATTCAATTACTTTCGTCTGGTGCTAATTAAGGTGACATTTAGTACTTCTTTTTTTTTTGCAATGAGCCAACATGCCCTACGCTGCTCTTTCCTGCGCGTGGCAGGTTCAACACACGCTGAAAGATCTTATTGCCGCGAAACTTCGTACTTTTTGTTTGCTCACTTAAGAGATGCCGTCACCCAACTTTATAATTTTGCTTGTGATGCAAATGCACCCAGACTTATCAAAAAGAAGTTTAGTCGCACGCAATTGCTTCCACACAATTCCATATCGCTGTAGTTGCTTTTGCGCCTTATCTCGATGCTTCCTTGCGAGCTTTACATGAGCACGGCTGAGAGCGGCGGGCACTCTGTTCGACGACCGCTGAGCACACTTGTTACTACCACCGTCAATAAGAAATTCTGTTGTTTGTTGGCGGGAGTTAACCCAATAAAGAGTTTCTTTCGGTAGCCTTTTGGAGCATTGCGTCGAGTGTTGTCGTGGGCTTCCTGCCGTATACCAGCTGGAATGGAGTTGTGAGGTGCAAGCCACTCGCCGCCTGGAACAGCCAAACTCATAAGTGGCCTGACAACCCTGACTAGCTCCGTGCGTTCCCTCTCGGAGTGCCGAGGCGGGGAGAGAGCCTTCAGCCGCGAGCGGAGAGGCCGCCGTCTGTATTTCAAGCCCTTTGTTTGTAACTGTTGTTCGACGGTAGAATAAATGCATCCCTGCTCACATATGGCGCAGTCGACGTCCCGAACCTCGGTGTAGCCCGCCCATTCGAAGCCGCAAGCCACTTCACCGAAAGCCAGAGTCAACGTGTGTCGAGCACCAGCAGCCGAAGCCCAACGCCCGTCTCACCGCCGCCGCCGCCGCCATGCCGCTCATAAACTGGGAGGGAGCCACCGCCTCGGACCTCGCTGGTTTTAGAGTGGACTTCTTGCGAGATGAACTATCGCAACGCAATTTAGACAATACTGGTTCCAAGGACGAACTTATTTCTCGCATCCTTGCTGACACTGCCGCAAAACGAGTCCTGCTACCGGAAACAACTGGATCAGTCACCGAGACGCAGCCCGCTCCAACTCAAGGTGACCAGTTTTTCCAACCTATGCCAGTGTTCAGCGCCGACCCCGTACAGAATATGCAGATTTTGACCGCCTACCTTCAAAATCAACTAGCTTTGTCTCTGTCACAAGCCTCTACGAGAGCAGTGCACGTAACAACTTTGCCGGACTTGTCATCAACGCTTCCGACGTTCAGTGGCGACGGAGGGTTATCCGTAACCCGATGGATAGACGATCTCGAGCGCACCCAACAGCTTGCCTCTTGGGAACCCGCTACCCTGCTAGCCATCGCCCTCTCAAAACTTCGTGGCCCAGCCGCTGACTGGAAGGAAATCACTGGCCACCAGCTAAAAACTTGGTCAGAGTGGAAGGAAGCGCTTATAGCGCAGTTCGGCGAGCGACTGTCGCTTATACAGTGGCAGGAACTTGTCGGTGCGCGTGAGCAAAGCCCCGGTGAGAGCCTGGTTACCTATACTCTCGCCAAGCTCAAGATAATTGGAAGGTGTCCGCTTTCATTGACTGACAAAGAGCGCATCGAATATTTAATTCAGGGCATCCGTGATGAGCAAGTGGCTACAGCGATCGTCGTTCAACGCCCGAAGACTGTCCAGGATTTCGTCAGCATCGCTTCAGAAGTTGATCGTGCCATGGACCACTCCCGCATGACTAGACTGACAAAGCCATCCGCGCCAATTTCAAGTCGACAGCCGCATCCTATCACCTCCAGTGCTACAGCTACGACCGAGAGCACTGCAGACATCCGCCAGCCTTCCCGACCTATAAATAGCATCTACCCTACCAGCAACCAAACCGTGGAAGGCTGCCGCCCTCAAGAATATCCAACCTGCCACCTACTAACCAAGAACATCGGTACGAGGCAGTCTCTTCCAAGTATGGTGCACCTGCCTACAGACGAGGGCAAGACCTAAGCGAAGCAGTATGTTATAGCTGCAAGGAAAAGGGCCATCTGGCTAGCAACTGCACTGAGAAAGGACAGCCCTCCCGAGACAAGACGCAAACAATCCCTAAAACGCCAACAGCTTGTGTTGGCCGCACTGAGGAGCCTTTGCTTGGATCCATGCTCAGGTGTGCGGTTATCACCGCTCACGTCAAGGGCCTTGGAGAGATCAATGCCTTCCCAGACAGTGGTTCGAATGTCACTATCCTCGCTGCCAGCCTAGCTGAAAACCTCAGCATAGAGCCGTGGACAAAGCCACCCCTTCTCGTCGTAGGAGGAGCCTCCGTCGTGCCTCAGGGATCTGTCTTCTTGCGAATCAGCGTAGGCCCCCTCTCTGCAATTGTAGAAGCCGCAGTCCTTCAGAGAAATGGCCTTCCCCTTATCCTGGGAGAGGACTGGTTTTATGCTGCTCAAGCGGAACTTCATTTCAGACCACCACACCTTCCTGTTATCTGCCAGCCCTCTACAAACACTGTCGTGCTGTGCAAAGAGGAACTGTTACCGCGTATGTCCAATGCAGTGATACTTAAAACATCAACTTTGTCTCGCTTTGACCCACCGCATACCACCAGCGAACCCCTACAAGTGGATTTTGAACCAGACGAACACGAGCCCGTGTGGAGCAAGCTCAACAAGGCAGCCCAGTCTCAAACTCAGCCAGCAGACTACAAGAGCCCAGCCCAGCCAGCCTCATGCAGGTATGCCATGTTCATCCACGCCCAACAGTTTCCCTGATATCGTCATCGGGACCCAACTCAAGGCCGAAGAACAGCAAGCAGTGAAGCAAATAGTGCACCGCCACTCACGTCTCTTCGCTACCAGCCCTGATGACATTGGCCTGTATGAAGGCATCGAGCACGAGATCAACTTACTGCCGGATGCAAAGCCTTATGGACGGCAACCGTACCGCTACACAGCCAGTGATTGGAAGTTCCTCGAAGCCCAAACAGCATCTCTTCTTCAAAATGACATCATCCGTTCTTCATCTAGACCTTGGGGATTTCCTGCCATTGTCGTGACGCAGAAAGACAAAAAGAGCCGCTTCATCCCGAACTTCTCGAAAGTTGCCGCACCTCTGCAAGCTGTCATCCGAAAGGCTGACTTCGAGTGGACAGTTGAGTGTCAACAAGCCTTTGAAGCCCTTCGTGCCGCACTTACAACAGCACCTATACTGGGACACTTCCACAATGAAACTGCTGTGCCTACAACCTCTACAAAAGATGCCTTGAAACATCTCCACTCAGTGTTTTACAGGTTCGGTGCTCCTGACCATTGTTTGTGTGACCATGCCAAGTCATTTGAATCACACCTGTTCAAGAACTTCATGCATATGCATGGTGTGAACATACACTTCGCAGTAGCTTACAGGGCAGCTAGCAACGGACTGGTGGAACGTGCCAATGCCACACTTATGACCGTCCTCCGAAAACTGTGCAACAATGATCAGGCACTGTGGGTCTCCAAACTCGACCCAGTGCTAGTGGAGCCCACATGCGAAGCCGTGCAACCTATTCCGAGTCCTGATAAAGACAATGCCGAGCAAATGCCACCTATGACCAATGAGCCGGATCAGCCAACTGGTTCAGCGAGTCAGCGACCTCAGCGTCACCGTGCACCACCCAGGCGACTGCTTGACTACGACTTTGCCAAAGTAGACTAATGTTCCTGTCCAAGAGGACTTGGACTTGCAGGCGGGGTGGGATGTGAGGTGCAAGCCACTCGCCGCCTGGAACAGCCAAACTCATAAGTGGCCTGGCAACCCTGACTGTCTCCGTGCGTTCCCTCTCGGAGTGCCGAGGCGGGGAGAGAGCCTTCAGCCGCGAGCGGAGACGCCGCCGTCTGTATCTCAAGCCCTTTGTTTGTAACTGTTGTTCGACGGTAGAATAAATGCATCCGTGCTCACACACGGTTCGCCGTTTCCATATGTTCCATCACTGGGCACCTCCAGTTTTCACGCTCCACAGACTGAATCGTGCCATAAGGCTCTAATGCTTCCATAATCCTCCGGTGCTCCATATAGCGGGGGAGCCAAAGGAGCTTAACCTTGACGTTCTTAGTATCCGGGTTGAACACCATGCACCTCAGTCCTTTTACAGGATACTCCGCTTTGTTAACAAGCTTCTGTTTGGAAGAACTACTCTCGCAGGTAACCATCCACACGTGGCTCATTTGGTATTGAGCAATGCACAAAATTTCCAGGAGATCCAATATCTGTGCGAGTGCGTCACGGAAGTCAGGTGCTCGGTACGGGCGACCCTTAAGGTCAGCATGCAGGAAAACGGTATTAAGGACAACATTACCGGTAGGCAATGGGGTAAGGACAACTTTGTACGAGTCCGTAGTGTCCTGAGACGTCGGAAGACCTCGGCCAACGGCCGATGCGCTGTTTCCAGCAAGGAGCATGTTGATGCACAGCCGCACAGAACGGCTTCTTCCTCTTCACCATCACTACACCACGGCTGACACGGAGAACGATTGCGTTATAGTTTGTTGACAAAACTTACGCTATGCTTCCCACTACTTAAGAATTCGACGGTTAGGTGCGAGGTCAAATGCTTATTTTTCAGGTTTAAGGAGCTGACCTACAGCCGATTGCACTTCCACTGATATTGTGAATCTTGATGTTCTCTGTGATAAGCCCTGAAAGATCTGATATTTGTATGTATTTTAATTTTCACAGCGCCTGCACCATTCATGGTAGTACTCTCATTGCGCTCCTATTGTTTGCTACAGTCGGAGCTCTTGCATGAAAATACCTGGCGTTATTCGCTCAACAGCTCAACTAAGCCCAGAAGGGAAAATTTGCCTTCTGCTGAGCGTTTGTCCAAGCCAAGGTGTAATGGTCCAAGCACATTGGAAACGCCTAACGTCATACTGCTTGGATAGGCGCTATTTACAACAAGAGGGCACAAGCAGAGAATCAAGGAGAAAAATATTGAAAACAGGCCAAGAGTTTTTTTTTATGCGTTGGTTGGGCACTTGTTAATCGCTTGTTCATCCCTCTTTTTCCGCGTGCTTCAAACAGCAAGGCCCACTCTATAAGAGGCACTCATCAGCGGCTATCTGTTTCGCACGAGATTGATGTAATCTTATACGATGCATATCGGAGCTCTTGTGTACGCACGAGTATCGCGTGTCCGCTGAGGTGTGAAACATATGTAATAAGTCCATACAAGTCACATTTCCGTAGCGCGTGAACTACTATATACATGTATGCAGCACATGTGTTCATCCGTGACATTTGTGACGCGTATGACCTATACGCGTTCATACGAGACACATTTGTGACACATATGAACTCGTATGAAGCATATGTGCTCATACAAGGCGCATTTGTCGACACATATGGCTCATATGATGCCCATATGAGTCCATACGAGGCACATATGTGGCACATATGAACTCGTATGAAGCCTATATGTCTTCATATGAGGCACATATACTGACACATATAACACATATGGGCTGCATACGAGCTCATACGAGACACATATCTGACACATATAGCTCGTATGTAACACATATGGAATGTTACGAGACACATATGAATGCATATGAGATTTTTCGATAGGGTGGAGGTCCTTAGTTTGGGACCCCAGTGGCGGTCCCAGCGGCAACAAGCCCGACCAAGGCTTGTTGGGCATATAAGTGGCGGCCGCTGAGCAGGGTCGCCTTCCAGTCCTCCCGGCTTGGGTTAGGGATGTGGGAATAGCCGGGTTGGAGGGGCAGGCCCACACCATGTGATAGGTGTCAGAAGACATCGCTCTACAGTGCGGGCAGCTGCCGTTAAATAAGGGGTCAAAATTCTACTTCTACTTTGAATCCAAACTTTATTTCACAAATGTGCACATTCTTTAGAATGAGCCACAGGCCAAAAGCTAAAGAAAATAGCTTGAAAATGCCTGTGGCTCATCATGTTTTAGCGCTGCCAGGCACAACAGCGTATTGGTGAGAAGGCGGAGAAGGAGCCGCTCATCCTCCTTCTCGAGGCCTTTACATGGGTGAGGGTAAAGGCGATGAATATATTGATAGTAGGTTTAACATCTTTGAAGGTATAGACGGGATTAAAATCGGGTTCCTGATCGAGTGGGGAGGAGAAAACCGCCCTGTGAGAGAGCGCGCGGGCGGCTGCGTCTGCTGCCTCGTTTCCTGCCAACCCCTGATGAGCAGGGGCCCATATAAGGTAGCGGTGTGCGGGGTCCGTATCACGTATGCAATTTTAGTAGATTTGATAGGCTAGGAAAACAGTATAGCCTTGTTTGACGTTCCGACAGGCCCCTCGTGTGTCGGTATATGTATTTTGAATCAGAATGTGAGGCCGGGAGAGCAGTCGTGACCTCTTCAGCCTGTGTTGCACTGCGGGCTCTGAAGGGGAGGCCGTTAACTGTTAACTTTTTTTTTTGGCAATTTTGGGGTGAAACGGTAGGCACTGTTTATAAAGCAGGCTTTTATACAGTGTTCAATATACACAGACAAAAGAGACGGTAGGCTACGGTTGCAACAGGCGTATTCACGCCTGAAACAAATCGGGAAGTGGTATCCGAGTGAAAAAGTATTACATTTTCAGGGCCTTCGTATTCAAACTGGGGCACTTTAATGTACTAGATGCAGAAATAGGCACTAACAGTAAAACTACTCGCTTCAGGTGCTATAAAAACAGCATTAAGCATGTTGTCATGATCCATACGGGCTCATGCATGAAAATGTCGTTGATACGATAGGATACGTAGAAAAATAGGATTTTGCGTATATTCTGGTCTCTAGTATTGAGACAAGCATATTTTTGTTTTTTGTTGAGAGGAAATAGTGGAGTAATTGTCTCGCTTCGCCGTGGACACCCCAACTCTCCATGAGGAAAAGAAGGAAGGTGAGAGCGAAAAAAGTAAGTAAGAAAAGTAAGAAAAAAAAGGGCTCCGGCAGAATTTCGACCACCTAGGGATCATTAAGGCGCACTGGTTGGGCGCAGTGTAACGAATTCACGCTGGGAGCTGCTAACGTGAGAGAGGACGCCGCTACTGTGCCAGGGCTGCGCCGCGCTGCCCTGCACCTGTGAGGAGCGTTCGTTCAGTGCGACAGTTTAGAAGCCTCGCACGATAAGGCAGCAATACTGCGCATTGTACTGTTAAGGGCACCCTAAGCGTTATGCAAGTTTATTTCCTCAGTATATCGCAAAATCAATCACGATAAATATTCCATTAAGGAGCGTCGTGATCGTGATCATCAGCAAAGTTTCTTAAATGTTCCACTAACCTAAATAAGGCAAACATTAAACTAACGTCAACCACGTAAATTAAGTCAGCAGTTTATTTGGCATGCATGATCCTCCAGTACCTTCGGAATGACAATGAACTTAAATTTTCAGCAAGATCTACTATTTCCTTACCTCTCACTGGAGACGAAAGGGGCATAGATGCAAGCTTTTATGCCTTTTTCTCAAGAAGAGAAAACAACGAATTTTTTTATCTATGTGAGCTAAGGGCCAAAGAAATGACAGAGAAAAGTTGGTTACATACAAAAAAAGCAACGAGTCAAATACAGTGAATATTATTGGACCTAATGTTAAAAATTCGTCTGAATTTGCTAAGTTAGTGCACCGAGGAAACTTAGATTGCCATCAATGGCTGAGGTATCGACGGGATGGTGGTTCTATTCTATAGATGTTCGGGGAAAGTAGACTGAAAAAAAGCTTTGGTATGGCATTTAGCCGTGCCACCCTTGTGACTGTGTTCAGCTCGACGGAAAATGTATAAAAGTGACGAAATCTAACAGACGTGTGGGGTGAAGTGGTGATATAAATTTAGGAATAAAGTTAAACGACAGGTTTTTCGGCGAGATTGAAAGGCTGGTAGAGAACAGTTATCCTTCATGGCTGTAATGCTTGTGATTAGGTTATAATAAAAAGGCTGAACCGAATGCAATTGTTTTAGATAAGATAGAGAAAGTTACACAGTTGCCATGTGCTCTGTCACACATAAATGCTGCGTATCGATGTTTAAGACATGAAGTGTTCTTGGTTTATAGGGGTTTAGCCTCCCTAAGCGGCTGAAGCTTCAAGGGACACCGTAGTGAAGGGGTCCAGAAATTTCGACAACTGTGGTTCTTTAAGGCGCACTCACATCGCACAGTACATGATCGTGTAGATATGGCCTCCATTATAACTCGACCGCTGCGGCTGAGATCGAACTCGCCTCTTTCGAGTCTGCAGCAGAGCCCCATAAACACCGAATTCCCGCGGCGGCTTCCTAGCGTTCCATAAAGTAGAGATTTTAAGAATGACGGGAAGGAGGATAGTTGTGATGTCAACACTGTAACGTGCAATTAGCGCTATTAGTTAAGTATTCTACATGAGCAAATCATGTTAAAATTCCTTTGATATTGGGACGAAGACAACGAAGCTGGTAGTGGCGCGGGACGGAGCACTCGCGCTAGGCTAGCGGCCATTAAATCATCTCTTATCCATCGTTCACCACGCCTCATTCTTCGGCTGGCCGCCGCGTTACATTAGATGTGAGTTGCTGGGGGCCCTTCATCGCCATCCTGGTCCCGGAGCTTCGGTGTCCTGCGCCTGCCGTGGACGTCGGCCGTGAGTGCCTGGTCCGCGCCGCCCGGCCATGCCCCAGCCCGCCCGACCTGAACCGACCTCGCCGCTCACCCCAGCCCCGTCCCCCGCCCGGACCACAAGACACGACGACCCAAGACCCGACCGACCCGAGACCCGACCGACCCGATACCTACACGTGAAGACACCGCCCCCTGCCCCTGCCGTCCGGTGCGTCCACGGACATCGGCCGTCAGCTTCTGGCACCCTCCGGCCCGGATGCTTCGTAGACCGGGACTCATCCTTCGATCATCTCATCCACTGTGGCGGCCAGCACCTCACCACTTTCTCCTTTCCGTCCCACCATCCTCTCAAGCTCATCACCATTTTGCGCGTCTTTGTCAGCGATCGGGACGATCGCTCGGTGGCCCCGGGAAGTGTGACAAAGACGACGAAGCTGGCAGTGGCGCGGGACGGAGCGCTCGCGCTAGGCCAGCGGCCATTAAATCATCTCTTATCCATCGTTCACCACGCCTCATTCTTCGGCTGGCCGCCACGTTACAATATGCACGCTTAGATACTCTAATCTTGTGACAGAATCAAGCTTACCGCAATTCAGACAATATACTTAAACAATGTTAGATGTGCGGTAGATGGGCATGAACTTTCACTTTAAGGTTTAATTCTATTTTTCATGTTTTGCACCATTTAGAGGCCAGATTAAGATCAGTCTGGAGAATGTCTGTGTTGTTCTGACTGATTTCGCGCAGAATTAGATTCGTTTTGAAAAATATGAACGGCAGCAGATACGGCAGAAAGAACATCATTAATATAAATTAAAAACTGTACTGGTCTAGAGGTGAATCCTTGTGGTACACCAGAAATCTCGCTAGTAAGCAGTGAGGTAGTGCCATTAGTGAATACAAACTGCTAGCGGTTAAGAAGGAAACACTCAATCCAAGTGAAACGTTAAAATTGGAGATTCAACTCACCTAATTTATGAACTATTAGGTGGCACACTTTATTAAAGGCCTAAAAAGTCTATTAAAATGCAGTCTGAGCAAGATTTGTCAAGTATGCGATGAACATGATCAGTGAATGAAAATATCCTTGTTTCACATGAATATCTTTGACGCAAGCCTTGCTGCGCAGGCACAAAAGTAGAAATGTCATCTCGGGAGGCAACTATATTCTTACAGATTACATGCTGTTGTAATTTGTAGCATGTGCTAGTTAGGGAAATTCAAGGAAAATTTTGAGGCGAATGCTTACCACGGAACTTGCGAAGTGCAAAACCTTTCCGATTTTCAATCGTCATGGAGGCTTTATGAATATAGCTACTGCAGAAAAGGTTTGTTAGTATAATTGAACGATTATCTGCTGCACTCATCAAGAACTTACGGCTGTGGGATGAGATCCAGGAGAAGGATAATGTAATAAACATTGATTTATTTAGGAATGGCAGATGCAAGGACAGTAATAGATGAAAATGGAGAATGCGTGAAGTGGTATATCGGAAAGACAAACATCTGAGCTAGAGGAAAAGATTTGAATGAAGGTGTACCTTAATGAATCACCACAAATATCATTTGGTATAAGGTTACCAAAAGTATCATGAAATATTATTAAAGGGTGATGTGCAGATTGTAAAACGTGCTAAAACTTTTTAAGGTTTGCTCGTGCGCGTATGCGTCTAGACATCCCTGCGGCCGCGTTTGTCTACCGTAGTTGGCAATCCCCGCCAGAAGAGAAGGTGACCACGGCATACCTTCCTGAAGATGACGTATTGTTGCTGCATAACCACCGCCTAAGCGGTGAGCAGCAATGAAGGAGGTGAAGAAGCAGGCCTAGAGGACTTCGGACTTTTAATGTCCTCGTATTCTCAACTGGCAATCTAATTAAATGACCCGTAAGCTTTTCGATTTTATACTTTTTCAATTTTTTAAGGTGTATGTTTTCTGTTTTATTATACACAAGGTATCAATCAGAATTTTTATTTGTTTTCGAACTCTGTTAATCCCGAAGCGTCCTGAATTCCGACTTCTGAATTTTGGTGTTACAGACATTTTTCTTTTATTTGTTGAAAATGCCTTGGAAATTGTGAGAAATTTTTATTTAAATGAAACAGCTAATGAGCAATTGCGGAAATGAAGCGTTGAGGTGACGTTATTAGCGAAGGATGTTTTGGTGCCAAAGACTGTTTGTCCTTGCAAGCTCCTCCTTGGAGCATCTTCTAAATATCGACAAGCACTGTGGGATATCAGTGCACGTTAAAGAACCCCAGGTGGTCGAAATTTCCGGAGCTCTTCACTACGGCGTCCCTCATAGCCTGAGTCGCTTTGGGAAGTTAACCCCCCCTAAAAAAAGCCAAACAACTTTTGTGACTCCCCTGGCCGGAGAGGATGCAATGAGAGACCGCACGAAAAAGTGTCACGTGCCATAAGAGTGCCGAATCGTCCTTAGAGTAGGACTAGCGGGATATAGCAGTACCCACTAGGTCATTGTAGTCTAGGCATAGGCTGCGTGGTTCATAAGTAACTGTAGCACCTAGGGTTTGTCCAGAACTATTAGTCGACAAGTAGGCTCCTATCGAAATGCTTCCCTCTCTCACATCATTTCACTTAAGCGAGTTTCTGTAATTTGTTAGCCTAGTGGTAGCATTTTATAATTTCTTATAAATTTTGTAAACATATTTTGTCAATTTGATTACAGTATTTTCGCCTCCTTCCTCATCAACGATTAATATCACTACGTTCGGAGAGCTCTCAGCGCCTCTGAAGACAACAACAAATATATTAGTAGCATGCCAGACAACACCAGACATCCTGAGGACGTCCTCAAATGGTCCAATTTTCCTCAAAGCTTTTAAAAAAATCCTCAATATGTCCTCATAATGTCCTAGGTGGGACTGTCCTGGAATCAACCTCAGAACGAAGTCCTCCGGTCATACGATTTGGCTCATGGTCGTCAAAATGTCATTTCGGGGACATATCTGCGAACACACATGCATTAAAATTGCGGGTAAAATGATGCATGTAATTTGCATTCTATCATATAGTTCTATGCCGATCTAGTTTTTGAGATGCATTACTGCGAGGCGCTAGCCTTGAGTCTGAGCAGTTCCTCTCCCTTTGACAACCCCATGTAGCAAAGGTTTTTTTTAGTTAACAACAGCAAGCCTAGTCCGCAAATTGCTGCGCGCGGAAACAAGAATAACCCATCAAGCTGAATGCAGCGCATTCATGCAGGCTCATTAGCGCAAAAACGTTCAGCAGGAACAAAGAGCACGCTTGCTGCGTACGAAGTGCAAACGACACAGAGAAAAAAAATTGTCTGTGGCTTAGCTTGGTTAAGCCTGGTAATTTCGAAGCAATACGTGCATCTGCTATTGTGCCGCTTGTGGTGATGCTCTCGTTATGCTTATGCTAGTATGGCTATGGTGATACTCTTGGCTGTGCTATGTTTCTGCTATGTTTGGCATGGGTAAACACGCACAGACAAGAATGACGACACACACATGTTACTCGTTTTCATCTTTTATTCAAACCTATAAATACGCTTCGGTGATCTGTGAAAAAATGACTCTTGTTCTGCACATCAGCTCGTCGCTTGGAAAGCCGTTCTTCTCGTTCTCCTTCTGTCTCCGTAGCTCGCAGATGCTTTCTCTTTGCAACCTGCCGAAGCGTATAGGCTGGAGGCGGCATCTCATGGGCTTGACGAGAAGAGCGCAGTCAGGCCGCGGCCATGGCTATGCGCAGCGCAAGGCAACGGCGTGAGATGGGGCCCCGTTTTTAAGCAGATGGTATGACGTCACATAGCACGCGGCGCCCCTGGTGAGATGAGCGGGAGTCAGGCCACGGCCGTGGCTATGCGCCGCGCAAGGCGACGGTGTGAGATGGGGCCCCGTTTTTACACAGATGGTATGACGTCACATAGCGCGCAGCGCCCCTGGTGAGAGGAGCGGGAGTCAGGCCGTGGCTATGCGCCGCGCAAGGCGACGGCGTGAGATGGGGCCCCGTTTTTACACAGATGGTATGACGTCACACTGCGAGGTTACGCGAAAGGTCAAGCGTGGCTATGCGGCCGCGGCACGGCACGGGCTGAGGTGGTAGCGAAGTAGTATTGCTTCGCAATAAAAGTTTGGGGCCGGTCTGGTTCGGTCACGGGGTATGCAACGTCGTACTGAACCTTATGCTACTACCCGTATCGCTGCTGGTTCATGCCCTCAGAAAATCGATGAGCTCTGCTGTCTCGCAGTGGTGAATGCCGTTCTTTTATGCGATGATGCCGTCGTGCTAATCATTTCTGCTTGTTGTATTCTGCCCTCCATTATGTAAACAATGTCGCTAGCCATGCCGCTAGATTTTCCTTTGGCGAAAGAGCCCGAGCCACAGGCATGAATTCTGGGGGGTATGGGGAAGTCTTTGTGCTGCTAGGTAAACAAATTTTGATAAATAATTTGCATTTTGGCAATAAATAATTTATTTCTCATGTAGTGAATCGTTCCGTAATACTTATTGCCTCACAAAATCGCATACCGTCTGCATCCTCATCATAATTATGTGCGGCCAGTTTGCATTCAAGCCAAGCCAAAGTCTGGATCCGTATCGCCGACTTTTGGAGACTCACGCAATAGTCAAGACGAGTGACTCGCACGTACGCGTTCGTGTGCGCAAATCATGGACACATGCAAACAAAAATGTGATTGATGCCTTTGTATATTTTTACGATGTCTGCTGCACAAGGAAACGACGCGGTGACGCTAGCCTGTGCTCGGTTGATGCAAATTAGCAGCAGCAAAGCAAAGCAAACAGCAGCAAAGTAACGGAGTTGAACCATCCATTTGCAATGTTGGGCCGATTACCTTTGTTGCTTGGAGCAGCGCACACAATACGTAGTTTTTCCTTAAAACAATTCCACTGCTCTCGCTCTCAGTTATTTATACACATATTTTTTATGTTTACTTTGACAACAATTTTTTTTAACCGGAGGGCTACATGCTACATGACACTCCTCGTGTAGATTATGAAAGAGCTAAAACTCACTAATCCGCTGCGGTGGCTCAGTGGTTATGGTGCCCGGGTGCTGACCTGAAAGAGTCGTATTCGATTCCGGTCCCGCCGGTTGAATTTCGAAGGAGGCGAGATGCTACAGGTCTATGTACTGTGCGATATAAGTGCCAGTAAAGAAGCCCAAGCGGTCGAAGTTAACAGGAACCCTCTACTATTCCGTATCTTTGAGCCTGAGTCGCTTTGGGAAGTTAACCGTCATAAAAATCGTTCTCTTATTCGCAAAGCCGTTTCTGGTAAGCTTCTTTAACAGATGTTCTCTGTCTGACAATCCAATGTTTTTTATAAAAGACGTGTATATTTAAACACTTTTCTAGTAGCGCAAGCGAAAGCTTTGACGCTTTCTTGGAATACAGGCAAAACAGCAGTTTGCAGCGGCATTTGGTCTTTCCAACGTAATAATTATTGTGTCGAGTTTTCATTTGTCAGGATGTAACGTCCGTAAACATTTGCATTTACGATAATATGTTCATTTATTTAAATTTCCTGCAGCGCCGCGGCAGCATAACTGCAGGGGGGGGGGGGGATACATACGTACATCCATGTCAAACAAACAACATGGGCTACCCAGTCAGTGATACACGGCAATAAAGAATAACATAGAAAGAAAGTAGCGGCATCAACTGTTTGTACACATGTCAGGTTTAGTGGTGGCACCAATGGAAGACACAGAAAAGGCGATAAAGTGCAAGTGAGCATTCACGCACACCGCAGGCTCGACAACGTCGAAATGCATTCCCAGACTGACCTTCAAGAAAAGCATGAGTCAGCTTATTCCGTTTATTGCTGGTATGCGCAAAGAAAGAGAGCTTGAAAGCACCACTGCGACGTTGCGTCTCGCGTTTTTTCCATTGATGATCGTAAATAGGGTGGCAGCAAATATGTTTTAGGGTTTGTGGCAGTGTTATTAAAATAATTGTGGTAGAGAAATTGTAGTTTAATCTAATTTTAGGGAGTTCCACTCCAAATCCTGCTTAATGTTGCTACTACGAACATCAAAACTATAGCTGTTCGTAACAAACCACGCTGCACGATTTTGAACTCGCTCCGGAATAGCACAATGAGTTCTGGCTTGAGGGTCACATACAGAACAGGCATACTCCATGATTGATCTGAAGTTACTAACACATAAAAGCTCTTTAACCTTTTGAGGAGCATACCTAACATTTTTTTTTAAATTTAACACTCTCCATGCCTTTGTTGCTATGTATCCAACCCGTTTTCTCCAGGTAAGGTCAGCCGAAAAGTAAATACCAAGATATTTATAATCCGAAGCTTTAGATAAAAGCTGCTCATTTAAAACATACTCCGAGTCAATAGGGGTGCGCCTGCGCGTAAGGGAAACACGGTAGCATTTAGCTTCATACAAAGCCATGGTCTATTTATCGCGCCATTGTTGAATGCGGTCTAGGTTTTGTTGAAGATGATCCATGTCACATGACGCTTTAATTCAATGATACAAAACACAATCATCGGCGTACAACCGCACCCGGTAATTAGCATTTTCTACTATATCATGGACATAAATTACAAACAGCAATGGCCCTAACAGAGACCCCTGCGGAACTCCAGAAGTGACTGTCGTCATACACGTTGACAACCGTTTACCAAGACTACTGCGCCCTTCAAGACTGGCTTGCGCCCTTCAAGACAATTTTTAATCCATTTACATACATCGTTTGTTACGCAAAGAAAGGAGAGTTTATGGAGCAACATTAAGTGAGGAACTGTATCAAATGCCTTTTTGAAATCCAGGAAAATGCAGTCTATCTGCTCGTGGTAGTCGAAGGCACAAAAAAGATATGGCTAAATTCAATTAACTATGTTGTGGATGAACGGCCAGCCCTGAAACCATGTTGGGAGTCTGTAAAGAATTTATTATATTCTAAGTGCTTAATGAGTGAGCTGTAGATCATGTGCGAAATTATTTCACAACTACACGTGAGCAAGATAGGCATGTAATTCGCGAAACTATTTCTTGAGCCACCTTTGTGAATCGGAAGTACGTTCGCTAGTTGCCACCCATCAGGAACAACGCTTGTCCTTAGTGATTTGTTAAACAAAACAACCAAATAATGGCAATCATATCGGAGCACGCCCGCAGGACATAGGAAGAAATTCCATCATGCCCAAAGGCAGAGCCAGGTTTAATATCTTGGAGTTTTGCGACGCCATTGTGCGTAATAACCAGACCATGCATACGTGTGGTTAGCTACTTATGAACTATTGAACATCTTGGATTGCAACTCTGCAACGTCCTGGCATCAGATTTTCAACGTCCAATCCGCCACGGGCAAGTTCTCTTGTTTTGAGCAGTACATCTGTGTAAAACCGATATACGGCTCCACAATTCTCTGAAGCTATTTACATACACGTCTGTGGAGAAAATGAGACAACAAGAAACTCACAAGGGTTGTTTTCTGTAGCCTACTTTTATTTTTTTTGATGCGGGCAACGTTGCAATCACAGAATTGCCTTCAAAATTTTTTTACTTTTTCTGTTGAAATGAAAGTTCCACATAACAATAATGGTCTGTAGTTTATATATTCACGATGGGCGATAACTATTGCACTTTAGAGGTCCTTTCGGCAGAGGTAAAAATGCTCATCGGTTAGTTACAGCGCTCTTTGCGAAATATTGACAGAACACGTTGGCTAGGTACGAAGCGCCTCTTTCTTTTGTTTCTCATCAACAACACCTCGCAAAAACCCACCGTTCCGCATGAAACCCAATCGCCACCCTCGCACAGTTTTGATCTTGATGTTGTAATGATGCGCAAGCAACTTGCTTGAGAAATGGAAAGCCACAGTTAGAGCTTCACTATCGCACAATGAAAGAAGAGATCCAGATGGCTGTGAAAGAAAAGTTCATCCGTTTAAGTGCTTCAGGTTAATTACGGCCACCAGAAATTCATTACTTGAACGGATAACGCATTGCAGACGGTCGTGGTTTGCATGGCCCCAAGAAACGCGGCCGCCGGTGACACGATTTTGGTCCCGCATGCATTAGCCCAGTCGCCAATCACTGTAACCATTGCGTCATTATGACAGGCCATGCAGGCGCAGTTTGCACTCCGACCGAGGGTCGGCAGCGGCAAGAGAGAAACGCTTAGCAGATGGGGCAATGTGCTATCACACCGTGCCTTGCAACTCCCCCGCACTCCTTTTGCCTAGTACATGTATCACAAGGCGATCCCCGCGATCACCGAGTAAAATCTTAAAAGGTACCAAACTTTCCACCGCGAAATATTTTATGTATGTTGTAGCATGCTTCAATAGCACATCCCAGTGTTGCCTCTGGCATCATGCGCTACAGACTATCATTGAAAAACAAATCTGAGCGGTGTCGTTAACAGCACGTCTCTGCGGCACAAAACGACACATGGCTGTCCCTGTGAGTCGCAGCCCTCTTCTGACTATTGTTCTGTGTAACTTCCCTCTGCCGGTGTTCTTTCGTTCTGCGGCTAGGATACACTTTGCTGGAAGTTCTTGTGCGAGTAGTGCAAGCAGAAACAAAGTGCTCTTCGGGCGTATTTCTCTAAGACTGCCCCCATTTTGATGCTTAGAACTCGCAGGATAGGTGATTCTGCATTGCAACCTTTCACTACAAAAAACAAGCAAATGCTTGAAGCATGCGGGAATGAAGGCCTAATTCATCATTACAAACATTGCTTCGTGACTCGTTAGGACCGAAAAATCCCACAGCTGTTTGTCGAAGGTACCAGTGTGAATGCTCCTCATCGAGAGAGCTCAAAAAGAATGCCATGTAACAGACAGCAAGACAACTTTAGTAACAAAAAAAAATAAAAAAAATGAATACCGAAAGTTTTAGCAAACAATGAGCACTAGTCGTCTAGCAGCACACGTATCACGTTCTACACACGTGGAAACCGTGCTGCACATGCGGTTCGTTGTTTGTAGAAAATGCTCCACTCATTCATCATGCAGAAAGGGATGCGCACAATCGTCACGCGGTGCGGTCATGTCCTGTGTTACTCTCTCTTCGAAGCTCTGAGCACCTGTGTAATTTCCTGTCAACAGTGGTGGAAAAATATACTTTGTCGAGTGGCTAAGCACGCCCTTGTGCTTGCCTGTTGGCCAACAGGACATCCGCAAGCGGGGAGAGGGGGCGAGCGGCTTTTATTTAAATAAATGACTCTTCTGAAGTCATGGTAATTGTCAGAGAGGCGAAACACTGTAAAATTCAGGTTTATCGACTGATCACCAAGGGGTTATGGCTAGCGCCAAATGCAGCTAATGTATTCTGTGTCACTGAACTAAGCTGAGATAGCTTACTAAAATGCTGTGCGCCACTCGGAGAAGTTGTTTCTTAATCTTTCCTCTAATATTTTGATATTTTGTCCATTTCCTTAATTCGATGTGGAGAACACGTAAAACTCTACAGGCAGGTAGGAACAGTTGGGAACGCCCATTGTTCGGGTGATAAGATAGATAGATAGATACAGAGAGAGGGAAAGGCAGGGATGCTAACCAGAAAGGATTCGGATTGGCTGCCCTACACAGGGGAAGGGAATAAGGGGAATTAAAGAGGAAGGAGAGCAGGAACGGGAAATAATCACAGTCTGTCAATCAAGGCAGTCTCTCTCAAAAAACAAAAGAGTGTCTTGTAAGCCTTGATGGCAGTTGACTGTTGTGGCCACGGACCGAGGATCTTGGTCTATGTGAAAGGGCGAGGATCCAGGCGGTCCAGAGCACAGCGCAGCTTATGTCTTTCGGACACAAAGGCAGGGCACTCACACAAGAGATGAGTGATTGTCTCTTCACAGGCGCAGTTCGCACAAGAAGGGCTGTCGGCCATCGCGATCCGGAAAGCATACTTATTCGTGAAGGCAACACCAAGCCATAGACGACACAGTAATGTTGCTTCACGACGCGCTACATCACACGGAAGACGGAGGCGCAGTCCAGGGTCCAATGTCTTGAGGCGACGGTTACACAACTCTCCAGTGTTCCACGCTGAAAGTGTGAGCTCCAGCCTCAAGGAACGAAGCCCACATGCTGCGTCAGCTCTCGTCACGGGGATATTAACGGGGATTCCGTCATTGTGGGCAGAACGGGCAGCTTCGTCCGCCTGGTGATTGCCATGAATGCCGCAGTGGCCCGGCAGCCACTGGAAAACTATGTCATGTCCTTTCAATGTGGCGTCATGGTACAGCTGACGGATTTCGGCAACGAGTTGTTCGTGTGACCGATGGTGTAGTGCAGTTTGCACTACGCCGGAGTCAAATTAGTGTCCGTCAGTAGAAATTCTACAAAGTATAGGGCCCACCGATGGTTTAGAAATGAAAGCAGCAAAAGCTCTACCGTTGAACAGTTTCCTTCCGAGGACTGTTTCCCTAATGCATAAACCACAACATTAGGAGGCTGGGTCATGAATCATAAACATTTCAGATGCTCGCGTCTGTGTGAAGCCCTCTCATAGAAACGAAGCCAGGTGACGGGTGGTTTAGGCGCAGCGAGAGCATTCCACCTACCACCTACTACAACTTCGGCTAGAGCAAACCGCTCGTTGTAATGAAGACTGGCTGTTAAGAGACTCTGGCTACAATAAAGCACATTATTAATGAAACACCATCGATAGAAACTTGAAACGGGCATTTAATGACACTTGATAGAGATTGGGTTCTACTGATGATAGGCTCAGTTAAGTTACCAGTGGTTACAGTGGCCGTTGTGGTACAATTCATGGTCTAGGTCGCTAATCTATAGTACATAGGTACATAAGATAGAGAAGAATTAGCTCAACTGATTGCCTCTCATGTATTTTGTTTCGACGATGCGCCAGCAGTTGGGCGTCCAATATCAATAGCTCCCGTGTGCATCAAAACCGAGAGTCGGTTGGTAATGGCGACAGCATGCTGATGCAGGTACGTTCGCCAGGTCTGAAGGGCTCTTGATGATAAGCTCCACCTGTCTCTTCCAGAGTTAGCCGTCAGCTCACTTCATTTCCTGCAACAAAAGGGCATAGTTAGCAGCGGCTACTCGAGATAACCAGCATACCCTTTGTGGGCAAAGTTTCATATTGCGACACTATCTGCAGGCTAAAAAGCGCGCTGTTTTCTTTGCTTCATTGTGGTTGCAAATTCCCTGTTTAGCAGCCCCTCAAACTCTTCCGGGTGCAACAGGTAGACTTAACATTTAGCTGTCATCCGAACATAAGCTCTGATGGACCTTCCTGTATGAGTGCTTGGAAGAATATATCGCGGCAAAAGAAAGCCTGAGAGGCTCACTTCTACGTCATCTTCACCTAACCGTTGTAGCGTCTTTGTCGTTTATTGAACACGCTAAATACATGACCTCACATTGGGTTCAAAGGTGCAATTCAAGCTTGAAAAATCTTGTTGCGATAAAGAAAGAGCTACAATTTATTAAACGCGAAGTCGGGTTTGTTGTCAGAGAGCATCATGCGGTATTCTCCGAGCGGCAAAAATTCTTCTCAGCTCCTTCAAGAAAAGAACTGTGGAGGTGAATGATGCGATGAGCACTTCGATCCATTTAGAGCCGCTCTGAATGAGGAGAAAGATTGTCTTTCAACTCAACCAGCCACGTAGTTCTGTAGACTGAACAATGGATCTCGTGTTAGTTCGGAGGGGTGTACTGCCGGGCGTGATGGTGCATTCCGTTATTTTCAACCAGAAGTACTTGATTATCCATGCCTACCAAACATAGCCTGTTGCGAATGCATTCATCGAGCCTATTCCAGAATGCGTGAAGTGCATGGAGTGTACCTCCACTAGTCTTAAGAGAAATGGGGGGGAGGGGTAGCCGAATCTGTTGCACGACTGACCGCAGTAATAGCTGGAGCTTCACAAACTGTTGGCCGATTATACTTAACCTTTTCACCACTCATACATTGGTTTTTGATAGATGCAGGAAGGGTAACGGAGTTGTCGATTCTGGTGAAACTCGCGAACTCCTGACAAGGACTGCGAAGACCCTACCTCCGAATGCAGGCCACGTACGGAGAAGAGACACTTGCAGCTAGAGGGATTACCGTGCGTTGGTGGGAAATATCTAGGTTTCCCTTTTCCGCGCGCTCGCTCGCAATACTGCAAAACATGAACAAGCGCCCTTGAATAGTGGAAGGTGCGGCGTCGGCAACCTGTAGATATAACACACAGATGACACATAAACAACTCTTCGTAAGCACCGGCGCCGGCTGGGCTCTAGCAAGGGAACGCGGACGCTTGAGCGTGCGCATGTACAACTCTCTCGTGCTTTAACTGAATCATTCGTCGCGTTGAGAAGTAAAGCTCAACCAACCTAGCAACACGTTTTGCTAAATATGCTGGATAGTACCCTCGTGCGTAGATTACAATCCTTCCCACATTCATGATTCAAACTTTTTTTCCTTGGAAATGCACAGAAAGGTATTTTTGCTGCTTTTTCCGAACTGAGTAAGGCTAGGTTGCATGTTGAGTGATAGAGTGTAAGCGGCTCTATCGTTTCTTCGGTTGCAGGGCCGCTTAGTGAAGCACTAGACTGCAGGCGATTACACGGACAGTTGGCACAATGAAATTCAAGCGGTAAATTCCACGCGGTCTCCTCTGATTCACTTTAAAGAATTGCCTGAAGGTCCTAAAGGTCTTTAATATAATCGAGCAGATTTCTGTACATGTCTAACATTGATGGTCAGAATTTTCGAAAAATTGAAAAACTTTAAAATAATAGGACAAGAATAGTTGAGGTAATAGTTGTTTCTTTCGGTATCTAACAAAATATTTCTTTTATTATGTGTCAATCGCACACATCGAGCAGTTAAGACTGTCATAGAAAAGAAATGGGGAACGCTTTTGACGAGAACAAGAACGTTAACAGCAAAAAAAAAATCAAGCCTTAACACGGCAGATCAGCGGATTTATTTATTCTTATGGTCAAAGGTTACAATATACGAAGAAATTGCGCTAATCTATTTTTCCCGCTCAAGAATGCTTTTATCCAGAATCGTTGGGTATGGTAAAATATTTCGATGAGTCATCTAGCAGCACAGGTCCATCAATTAATGTCAGGGATGAATATAATAAAAAAATTCAAGAGTGTAAACAGAACTTATAGCAGGCCTTGTGTAAATGATAAGTGAAGGAGAGCATTACATTACAAGGAATTCTAGTGAGGTCTTGGTAAACAATTGGCATAGTTGTAATGCCAGATATTTGAGTGTTTTTCCGTCGTCCAACCTTAAATCGTCAGTGCTGATGATTTCTTTAGCTCATAGGTTAGAAGCTTCAAAGTTAGAAGATCGCGCCGATTTAATGTAGAATTATTATGTTGGGTAACAAGAAATATACCTCATCATCTTAAGAGTAAAGACTACGTAAGCGTCCATCTCATCTGAAGATTTTCTCACACAGACTCCTTGGGGGTGAACCTTTTTCCTCTTTAATTCTACAAGACAGTTGAGCAATAAAACTGCCATATCTTCTGAACAGCAACTGCTGTGTTATGTAAAATGAGTTCAGTTAGAAGCGCGACGCTCTTAACAGTCATGCAATATCACCGCATACACTTATCCATCGCTGAAAACGGCGACTGTAATATGTTGTCGAGATGTGCATTATGATGATAGTCCAAGTGTGGAAATGTTTCTTGCTAATGTGAGCCTCTCGTGGGAGGCCTAAGGAATGGGGTGCACCGCATATGGCAGGTTCTCAGAGATCAAGTATGGAATTTTACCTATACACCTCAAGAGTAAAGTATACAACAGCTGTATCTTACAAGTACTCAGCTATGGGGTAGAAACCTATAGGCTAACGAAGAGGGTTCAGTTTAAGTTAAGGAAACGCGGCGAACGATGGAAAGCCCGCGTTTATTCTCGCGTGTGAGGGAACAAACGCGGGCTAATGACATCCTACTCGAAATCAAGAGCAACACATGCGCTTGGGAAGGGCATGTAATGCGAAGGCAAGATACCCGGTTGTCATTAATGGTAATTAAGTGGATTCCAGGAGAAGGCAAGCCAAGCGGGGGGAAGGGGGGTGGCAGAATGTTAGCTGAGCGAATGAGGTTAAGAAGTTTGCGGGGATAAGGGGTCCGCAACTGGAAAGGGACAGGTTTATTTAGAGAGACATGGGAGAAGCTTTTGCCCTGCAGTGGGCGTAGTCTGATGATGATGATGATAATGAGGAGTTGGTACGCAGCCGATTTCGAAACCTGTGCCTTGAAGCCGAAAAACACCAGACGCAGGATGCTTCCCCGACTAAGTTGTGCGAGCCTTCCTGCATATGATTAAATCATGAATGCTTTTCCACCAATGCTGGTGACAGCAAGCAATACAATTCTCTCTCCTCCCACTAGTTTTAACGTATGCGAATTTTTAATCCAGAGAAGAGCTTCCCACGAGCCCGTATATTTGTTTACTTTTTGGTGGACATTCCATCATCAGTTGTCATTCTCAGCGCTCTGGCCTTTCTTCTGTGCTGGTCTCGTGTGACTTTAACAGATTGTCGGTTCCAGTTCTCGCGAAGAGAACAATAGAAAATGCTTAAGTATTAAGTCTAGAACGACTCCTGCCTCTGATCAGATCTTGTATCCCTTTGGTATTTTCAGCCAAGGGAAATGTCACGTACAACGTCACACATAAGTTCATGAACTGAACAGATGTTATTTACTTGCGCGAACAACTCGGCGCACGAACAGCTCCGCTAGTCCATGCGCTGGGTTTAATGCTACATGCACAGTGTGTATCCTTCACTAAACAGGGCTTAAAGCAAAGCCTGAATTGGACATCCCCTTGAAGTATCGGACGTAAAATATGTTTTTTTTTTATTTTAAGATGTTTTGTGGGCAAGCTTTGCTTTTAAGTTAATCGTTTTGCTATTCGGCTGCTGACCCGAAAGACGCGGGTTCGAACCCGGCCGCGGCAGTTGAATTTCTTTGGAGGAGAAATTCCGTGGCAACGGAAGGAGATGGCAACGGAAGGAGTGCTCATAAAATTCGCACCAGCACTCCTTCTGTTGCCATCTCGTTGAAAGAGCACAACTACCTGATATCAAATGATCGATGTGCACTTGATACAGCTGCATGCGCATAGTGATTGGGTTTGAAACTTTCCGCTCTTCTCTGTCTCTTTTGTTTCTGCTGACGTGCTAAAGTGTATTTATATGCTGTTAGCATCCGCAATAAACATTTGTTTTCAGTTCAACGCTGTGTTTGTCCCTTTCTTCCCTTGGCCCTGTGCAGTTGCGCTGCTTCACTAGATACGACGTGTCTGTGGGGTATGAGATCTACTTGTGGGGCCTCGAAGTACTGCTCTTAACTGCAATGGCGTCATTGCACGGCTGTTCCTTTAAAGCAGAGACTCCATGACGCCATGCCCAGTGCACCCCGCGTCAGGGGTCGGAAAGGGGCACCCATTTCAATGTGTCTCATGCTAGCTCCCTCCATGCTCGTGCCGTAGCGCTTGTTTAGTGAAATTCATGCTGGGAAGGGCAGCTAAGCTATCTGCAATCAGCTAAGACTCGTTCCGCGGAAATCAAAAGAGGCGTGCGTCTTCCGATTAGAGAGATTAGCATAGCGCAATAAGCGTCTGCGGTGAGCTGCTGCGCATGCGCAAATCTCCTTGACAACGCCACAAGGCGGCGGTCAGCTGTTCGCACGCCTGCCTCGTTGAGACCAGTCAGCGTTTGTGCACTGGCGGCGCGCAGAATCGGGTCGTGCTATGCTAATTCTGTCTACTCAGGCCTGTTTCACACAAAACGTTGAGCACGGCCTTTATCACATGCACCAATCAGAACGTCTAGTTGCCAAATATGCCTACCTGGTAGGCATGCGCCTGGTATACTCTACCCTGTGGCGCCTCCAAATCCTTCTTTTGAGAAGGTCGAGGTAGATCTGTTTGGTCCTTTTCTCTAGTATCATACTTGCAACCACAGGAGAGTCGTTGGTATTCCTTACCATCATCGTTAGTGTTACGCAGCTGCTCTCCCATTGGCTATTGCATGTCTGGTCCCTATCTTCCTGCTGCCCTATGCTATCCTATGGCGTCAGCCTCCGCAAGTGTTTATTAGTGGCCGAAGACCTGAGATCACCACATCGGATTTGAGATATTCTAGTCGCTATCAAGAAGAAATGAATGGTTTGACAGAGCATACCAAACAGACCCTCAAAAGGATGCTTACCCGGTACTTCGCCTCTGGCCACAAGCACTGAGACTCCCATAGGCATACAGCACCGCCAGACAAGGAACAACAAGCGACAGTCCGGTCTTACTATTTGTCCGCTTTATTCTACACGAAATCGATGCCATTCTTCACTTCTTTGCCGACAATATTCCTTGGAATGCTTAGATTCTCTGCAATGCTGAAAGAGTCCGCTGGATAGCTCGCCTGAGAACTCACGCCTCACAAGAACGCATCAAAGCATTCTACGATGACTTCCACCGCCAAGTCGCGTACCTTCCTGGCGAGTGGGCCGGCGTCCAGTAAGGAAGCGTGCCTGAAGCCAAAATTCTCGCGAATTGTATTGATCTGTACGTTATCTAAGAGAGGATCAGTCGCCTAACGAATCGAATTGCGGGCGTCACGAGAAGTAGTGACGCCCGTAATCCGTGCGATGAAACCCTATCATTCTTGCGGAGATGCGTCACTCGCCCAGAAGGAGACGCCTGCGGGTAAGGGAGGAAGAGTTTCGCAGCCCTAGGCAGGGAAACAGAGATGAAGCAACCAAGAAAAACATTAGGCTCTTCAACCGATTCGATGCTACTTTGCGGCACGTGTACCTGTCTGCTCGATACGTGTCCCTGGTGTGTCGAATGAACTAGAACTACTCGCTTCCACATTAGAGACGTTACTATATATACGTGAGATTTTCAAAATTTTGCCTTAGTGTACAGTAAATATGGGCCATCTGTACGAATGAGCAGAAAATTTGCATTACCCGTTAACGTAACTGGCCAGCCAGTTTTCGTTTCCACCACTACAAGGCAGTATGCCCGCTTGCACGAATAATTACCCTGCAAGGATAGAGAAGCACTAATACAGGAGCCCTAATGCCGGGGGCGCACGAGGAAATGTACACCTGTGTTGAGCAACACGGGCGTAATCAAAAAATAAAATCTCTGACAGCAAGGGAGCTTTCCGAGGCGATGGCTATTAGGCTTAGGGGTCAGAGTTGCATCAGCAAACCATCTGTTAGATTGCTTGGAAGGGAAGTTGATTGTTTATTTCCGTAACGGCGTGGAAGTGGGCGTTCACTGGTGCATGTGTTTCCGGGTCCCATTTTATCATGTCTTGTACCACTTCCTTCCTTGTATATTTCGTGTAAAGCGTAATAAACAGAAATTGATAGTCAGCGCTGGTGGCCGGTTATTTCTTTTCTCTTGTAAGCTGCGCTGTGTAAAGCCCCTTCTAAGTATGTGCGAACTTGCCCACATCTCTGCCTTAACACATGTGTTGACTGCACATAAATCTCAACCCCATTTCGGTTTCACAAGTGGAAATGATCCATAGCATAGCACTGCGTAGGATGCCGTATTTTATGCACGTTCTGCTGGGTGCAATAACAATAAAAATAGAAAGCTACAATATATAAAGCGCTCTGAAGAGACGCGCTTCAATCACTAGTGCGTAAGTTAAAGCCCTGGCGAGAGGCACAATGAAAATAGCTTTTCTCTTAGTGGCTACGCTTGATTGTCTAGCGATGGAGCTCAGTTCCGGTGAGTCGCTTTATTACTGCACTTTTTACTTGTGCTCATTGGATATAAACGTGGGAATTTCACAAAACAGGTTAGGTGTTCATCTTAGGGAACTTAGAACACTTTCAAATGTGTGTTAGGCGTCACTTATATTTCAGTAATTTGACTTTGGCTCAGGTATGTTTAAGAGAACATGCAGGCTTCTAAATCTGGAGCACTATTCTGAGAGGACCTTCGTGAACCCTGGGATCTCTGACTAACATCCACACCTTACGCGCCATCAGCACAATACCTATACACAGGACAGGACTGAGGCCACTGCCATGTTCCGCCATTTAAGCACTTTAGTCCCGCAAGTCATAAAGCTCCTCCGATCCACTAATTTCAGCCCCCTGCTGCGCCCACCTTCTCTTGGAATTCAACCCTTTACCTTTAACCACCATCGGTTATCTTTCCTTCATATTACTTCGCCTGCCCACATCTTCCTGATATCTCCCAGAATATCAGTCGTTCGCCTTCACTCCTCTTACTCACTCACTTTAATTTCCCAGCCTTCCTTTTGCGAAAGAAGGTATTCATTATTTGCAACTGTTTCTTTTTACTAACCCAAAATTATCAGCTTCCTGCCCTTTCGGACCTGGTGGCATCCCCTGACACCACATCACAAACGTACCGCTCGTGCCTCAGTATCGGAAAAAAAATCCGTTATTTTTACTAGTATAGTTTCTGGAAGAATCCTATTAGTACCGGAATCTCTGTTGTCTCATTTAAACACAAATGGGCGATCTAAGAAAAAAGCAGCAGCACTACGGTGAGCATCGCTGAAGAAGCCGAAATATGTCAAAGCACTTGCTAGTTTAAATGAGTAAAACTTCACGAATAAAAAACAATGAGTAAAATGCTTTTCCAAGCTCATGTCCGCATCTTAAATAGTACTAAATGCGTAGGGACTTCCTTGTACCACGATTATACATTAGCGATTTAGGCACTAACAGGGCTGAATGGTTGCAAGCCATTGCTATTAAGTGATGGGTAATCTTTCTAAAACTACACATATTTACGTTTTTCGCGGATGCTCTTAAAGTGATTATTTTGCTGTACTGCTGACTTCAATATTTCCTGCGGCAATTAGAGGAATCTTTACCTAGTTTTTTGACGTCCTGAAAAATGGAAATTTTCCCCATCGCAAGAGTTGAATGTTGGGATGGAGCCAGGCAGTCACAATGCAATCTTGCCGAAGAGCAACCGGAGCAAAGGAACAGTGAGAATAAATGGGCTCCTCACCTTGCAGTGCGATTGCTTTTCTTACCGCACTCATCCGCCCGGGAAAATCGGCAGCGAGCAGCGAAAAGCTACCAAGGTGTGCTCACTGCAACTGGCGCTACGCCATATACGAGCGCCTGTTAAAAACGGGGTCGTGGCAGTTGCCGCCATTTTCGGCTTGCGAATGATACGGGGGCGGCATTTGGAAAAGGGCAGGGTTAATTCGAGAGACATGTGAGAGGTCTTTGCCCTGCAGTGGGCGTAGTCAGACTGATGATGATGATTACTATGATGTCGGGGTGTCATATGCACTCGACTTTGTGGTGGTGGGGGGATGGTCGGGTCTCAGAACTGATTTGTTCCACTGGACTTCGACTACTACTGAGCGCCTGAACACCTCTTTGTCCAAGGTCTCCACACATCACGAGCCGACCGGTTAGGTGCAAGTGCTGTGCAGCGAGTTCCTAGTGCTTGTTGACAGAACACAAAACCTGCTCGAAGGGCGATAAACACCGAGGGCCTGAACATCAAAGCAAAGGGTAAAATTTGTACATTGGTTTTTGAGGAAAAAAAATGCTCAGTATCTGTCTCACACATTCCGGTGGACACTGAACCAGAGGGAAAGCGCATAACTGCCCTCTTGGAACAGCGGACACATCAATCGTGCTTTAAGTTACCTGGCGGTAGTGAGAGATGTGCGCTGCATGCTTCAGCATTGACAACGTTGTCCTAGAAACGCTGCCACCCGCCAGGGTGGCAGGGTGGGTGACGACTTTGATGTAGATATAGAGACCAGCAGGAATTTCTTACAACGTATGCTGGAGAATATCCCGTTCCTCTCGCTCGTAACGGCTCCCGCAGCTGTGACAACCTCGCGAAATACATGTGGAGACCTCATCTTTGAGAACCAGGCATTGGTGCAGCAAGTCGAGCATATATCCGTCTATTTTTCCGTCCACAAAGCGTCCTTCAGATCAATCAGGTACTGTTAGTGGAGTGTTTCTTGAAGAAGGAGTATGTGTAAAAAATAACAAGTAGTCTGTAATTGTACATACATGTCTTGCTCGAATGCTTTCCCTCAATCTATCGAAAAGTTGAAACTGCTGATGAGCTGCGATCAGATTTCGCATTAGTCAGTAGCCTAACCCTCGGCAATTTTTTTATAGACAGAACTATATGCTTAGCCCCTTGAAGGGTCAAGATATGTGGAGACCAGGGAATACATTTCCCGTCTCAGCGCGCCTGCTTCCATCGGGCGGAGAAGTAAACCGTACTGCTGCCGATGATACTTTCCCCTTCGAGTTCAATCTTTCCAATATTTGTCCACTGGTGAGTCATTTCTCTCAAAATACAAAAATGTCACCGCGTGGATGTTATTACCAAAAATCAGTGAAGAAACAACAGCGCAGCAGCCACCGCCAGTCTTTTTTTCCTTGTTCTAGGTCCCTTCTAATCTCCTGATGGATTCTATATTTCTCATAGGGTAGAGGTTTACAACTCCCGCATTTTTCTGGGAACTGCCTATCCAGCTCCGTAAGCGATCGCTCAAAATGCTACTGTTATGCGCATATGTTTGTCAGCTGCAGCATAACTGCTTGTGGTCACTGCTTGAGGAGATTGAAAGAGCACTTCGCCGTCAGTGGAGAGTTGTGATGGTATCTTTCCAAAACAGTATAATTACGTGGTTATTGTGTCGAGTTGTCATGTGTCATCAGCAGACCAGCCATAAATATTTGACTGAGCTAATCATTCAACACATTAGACTTACATCGGCACCCCATGTTAAGTTTCGATTGCCAGATTGTGTGTAGAGATACTTTGTTATTTTGAGTGAACTTGAAGATGAACACTAAAATTCACTTGTGTCTCTATGAGGTCCCTTGCATTAGTGCGTGTCAAGTCGGTCGATACGCCTATTCAATAGTTAAAAATGTCGCATAGATCTTATATGCCTACCTGAAGGAAGCTCTCAAAGACACTGCAAAGGTATCGATTGTGGCAGGCGTCCTCTGAGAATTTTTCGCTAGCACATCTCATCTCAGCATATGCAAGAGGGCTATGAAGTGTGCTGTAAATAATAAATTAACCCATAAGTAAACAATCATTCAAGAAAGCGATCTGCATGCTGGCGTTGTTCGCTTCACTAGAGCAATGTTATGATAGCAGATAATGTCCACAACATATTCACCGGCAGAAGGTACAGTTTGTATGATGCGTATAACTTGGCCTGTACACTGAAAGGTCAGTACAAATCGCAACTTACGATCAGTGTAGCGTTAAGAGATCGCCTATGTGTAGCTACGCCAGGAGGCAGTTGGAATGCTGCTCCCGACATATCACTTTAGTATGCCTTCAATATGCTCAGTTCTGCTCTTTAGGTTGGTTCTAAGCACACGAACCTCTTACTGGATAGCACCGAGAATGGTACCGCTGGTAAAAAAAAAGCAGCAGAAAACCACATGCATGCTCCTCCTCCGGCTTCTGCTCACAGCTCTTCTTCTTTTACTCCTGAGGAGGTATCTTATCGAGTACCACGTTTAGCTGAAGCATCGCACTAAATCGACTGTCTTTCTACCGTCATCATCAATCTGACATCTCTACTGAAGACCCACTTAACGAATTTCTGTTACAAAAAAAAAACAAAGCATTGACAGCGGCACGGGTCTGAGTCTGATTTGTTCAGTGCAAGAGTGTTCTTCATAAAACTTCATTTGTTATCGCTCACCTAGAAAAACGCGCAAAGTCCGGCAGGGGAAGCGTCTTGATAGTTCAAAAAGCTAGCAGTGCTTTAACGCTGCACTTGAGGAGATGTAAGCGTGACACATAACAGTCAAAGTAATAAGGCAAAGTAATAAATCATAGCTTGAGGAGTTCACAGGAAAATTAAGATGAATGGCCACGGGCTCATCCCATGACATAGATATGGCCACTATTCCTGTAGGCAGCAGGTTCGTCATTAGACACAAGGAGAAGTGACAGAAAGAAAATAAACAAAAGGCAGCGACACTCTCCTGCCGCAGCCTGCATTCTTTCATTCTTATTTCTTTTCTTTAGAAGTTTTCGAGGATCTGTCCGTCACCGCATTCGTCTTAGCCAATCCCCTCCAGTTGGTACGCGCCAGTATTTCCTTGAGAACAACAACAGCAACGACTGAGAGCGTTTCAGGGGTAGCGGTCGTGGCTGCCAGTTTCGTATTCGCAAACACCGTTTGATCAAACTGCGCTATCTCTGCACCCATTCACCGACATCCGAAAATTCGCAAAGCGTTGACACCAACCGCTCTCCTCTTCGCCGGCAACCGATTAACAGTTCGTTTCAAAAGCCTAAATGCATCTGTTGTACTGCTCTGTGTCACGTCTACTAAAAACTGCTCACCTTTCGAAAGGTTCTCCACATGCAGTTCCAAATTTTTTCTCGTTGGCTGATGCAGTAAGCCAAAGAAAACAGTGGAAGTCAATTCAAGTGCTTTTTTAGCTATACAGTAGTTTTTCCATCTTGACTATACATTCCAATAAATAACTCAAACAGACACTTAAGATCCGCCTTAACGGTATGAAGCGATAGTGTAATGAGTAAATTCCCATATATGCAGCAGGCTACTCTCTTCCTTACACTCATTCATCCCTGGGAGTCCTCACAGGTCTCCAGGTGCAGTGGTGCATCAGTTAAGCGATGCTTCACTGCCCTGCGATGGCAGGTGCTCACCGCGGTGGGACTTGTGCGGCCACCATTGCACTTCCAGAGCTGCCAATCAATAATTTATCTGCCACCTTCCATGTTGGCCGTTTGCACACAATCCGGTGGGCAGTTTGCGATAATTCCATAAGGTCACCTGACCTAGGTGCCCAGCAACCTCTCAAATTGCTCTGTGGGCATCATCTACCAAAGTTATGCTGTGATTTTAACGCGATAACGTTAAGGCCGCCGTGTCACAGAAGAGCCGGTGTCGAGGTCGGCGGCGTTGTCCGTGAGAGAAAAATCCTGGAATTATTAATAAATAAAAGTCTTTCGGGTCGTAGCTTGGCTTAGCCTACAAGGTTTTAACTGATGTAGTGTATTGAGTACCAGGGCGCCCAAACTAGTCATGCAGGCCTTCGTCGGTACGGAAACGTTGCTGCCGCGTTCGCCGGTTGCCGGTGCAAGTTCCCGGCGGGGGGCGGAGAGGGGGGGGGGGGGGACGAGATCAGCCATACGAACTTCACACACAAAGAATTTATTGTGCACTGAAATAGCATGTCACTGAAGAGAAGTTTATTTGGACCCAGGAGCACGAAAGGGACAGCCGTCCCTCTACAAAAAAGAAAAACACATTACGGCGACAGACATCGCCCGATGCGCACACATCCAATCACAAGCAACGTAAGTGTCCAAAACACAAAGTGTCCAAAGTACAAGAGTTCAAGAGGGTCCATACGTGCGGGGGAAGCCCGCGGGAGGAAATCGCGCACCGATTGCGCGCACAAACATCGCGCACTGCACTGACGCGCGACACTACAGCCGCACCGTCACACGGCCCCAGCTTGCGACGATGAAGCGTGTGCTCCACCGCCGCAGGAACTCTTTTTCTGGCAGCGTCACCCTGTCTAAGCACGCCTGCTAGAACAGCCGTGCTAGCACTCGCTGCAACATCGGGAACATGGCTCGCTGGGGTCGGCCCTGTAAGGAAGCGGCGCCTTTCTGGCCCCACAAAACAAAGGCGCCTACACACAGTAATAGCCGCACAAGCGTATCGCGCGGCCTGGTGCTTGGCGTAAGCGTATCGCGAGACCTGGTGCGGGAGTCGAGAGAAACAAAAAACATACGCGACATAAGTCACCAAAACGTTCTTGCCACTACGCACTCAAACATGGCGTGCTCGAGAGTCTCGGTCTCGCCGCACTGCGGACACCGCGAAGAGGGTGCGATGCTCCACGCTGCGACGCGGACTCCCGTAGGCAAGACCCTGCAGCCTCGCAGCCAGCCGAAGTCGCGGATTTCTGGTGGAAGCGTGTGAGACGAAAAGTCTCGCCACCGCACCCGCCTGATCCACTCTAGCTGTTCAGGTGTAGCCTCCTCGGTGGCAAGGAGCTCGCAAACGCGGGAGTCCTGCGTCTGAGAGACGTCTACCTCGGGCAGGGTAGCGGTGAGAGACTCGGCCGTCCGGCAGACATACCGGAAGAACCCCGGCTGCTGTTCGACTGAAAGACCTGCATGGTGACCAAACAAGAGGCGCCGAGATGTCCCGAGGAGGTAGGCGAGAACTCCCCCTGGGTAGTAAGTGGCGTTGACCAGGTGGTGGACGCCTCGGACAGCGAGCACGCTGCATATCGTGCGCAGGTTGGGCAGGCTAAACCCGCCCATGCGCGTGGAAAGGCGGAGGAGCGCGCGAGCGACGGTCTCCGTCTTTCCCGCCCAGAAAAAGCTGCCACAAAGTGTGGCCAACGACTAACTACGTGACGTTCCAGCGAGACCCCTCGTCGTGTCTCCTCGTACACAAGTCGTACACAGCCACCGAAATCGACCTCGATCTCAACATACCGTACTCGTACGCCATGGTAAGGATCCTTCCCCTTCGCCGATCGGATCCTCCCCTGCACGTACTTAATGTATACTGCTCCCCGCAACTGAAGCGAGTGACCTTCGCGGACCTCTTTAGCCGTGCACTTAAAGAGGCGGGTCGCGACCCCCTGCTGATTGTGGGCGACTTCAACGCCCCTAGCCAGCTATGGGGCTATCGTAAGGAGGAAGTGCGCGGACGCCTGCTGGCGGAGTTGGCGTCCACACTGGGCCTCACCCTCCACACCGACCCGGCATTTCCTACTCGCGTAGGTAACTCGGTGACCCGAGACACATGCCCGGACCTCGTCTTCACTCGCAACATAAGACACGCAGACTGGATCAACACCGAGGATACCCTCGGCAGCGACCACTGCATCATCAACACCACAGTTTATACACGCCCCCTAAAGCGCCTTACCACACTAGCACGCATCCCCAATTGGACCACCTTTCGCCAAAATTTCCCGTCCGACACCAACACGAACATCACAGAGCAGGGATACGCAAACTGGTCCCGGTCAGTCATATCGCACCTTCGCTCCCACGAGAAGCAGATACAGCTCACCGAGGTGGTCACGGACGTGGACAACCACCTCCTCCACCTCTGGGAAGCGCGCCGCGGCCTCACTCGCCGCTGGAAGCGCCAGAAACACAACAAGAAGCTCAAAGCGCGCATTGCGGACCTCACCCGGCAGGCAGCAGAGTACGCGGCCCAACTCGCTGACTCAAATTGGGTAGACCGCTGCAACACGGCGGCGAGGCAGATGTCGAGCCGCAACACGTGGCGGCTCTTCCGAGCCCTCATCAACCCAACACATACCCGTACAGAAACCCAGAAGCAACTACACAAAGCCATGCACTCATTCCAAGGAAATACAACGCAGTTGTCACAGGCGCTCCGGGATCGCTACCTGTGCACAACTCAGGACACCCGCAGATCGGCCTACTCCTACGCTGGCAGAGAAAACTCGGAGTTGGATAAGCCTTTCTAGCTTTACGATCTGCGGGCGGGTCTGGCCAAAATGAAGAGGGGCACCACGCCGGGCCGGGACAAGGTCACCGTCAAACATTTGGCGAACCTTCCTGATTCAGCATACCAGTGCCTTCTAGAATACATCAATGCGATATGGACGGGGGAAACCCCGCTCCCCATTGACTGGAAAACGGCCCTTGTCACCTTCATCCCGAAGGCCGGAAAACCGATCGACACGGACAACCTCCGCCCCATCTCTCTCACCTCGTGTGTGGGCAAATTGATGGAGACGATGGTGCGGGATCGGCTGTCCGAGTAGCTCGAACAACACGACACCTTTCCGGACACAATGTTCGGATTTCGCCCACATAGATCCGCACAGGATGTCCTGCTCCAACTCGACCGCGAAATCTTGAACCCCATTACACACCCCCAAAACGACAAAATAGTCCTTGCGCTCGACCTGAAAGGAGCGTTCGATAACGTAACCCACGAGATCATACTCAAACATTTGAGTCAAACTCACTGCGGCACCAATACCTTCAATTACGTTAAACAATTTCTCACGGACACACTATCCTACATCAGAATACAGGACGAAGAGCACGGACCTTTCCTGCTCGGCACGAGGGGGACTCCACAAGGCGCGGTGCTGTCCCCTCTGCTATTCAACATTGCCATGATGCGCCTACCCGCCCTACTGGGTGCGGTCGAAGGGGTCTAGCACGCGCTGTACGCCGACGACATCACCATCTGGGCTACGCAAGGGCGCCTGGGGGATATGGAGACCAGCCTGCAAACGGCCGCCAGCATAGTGGACCGCTTTGCTCGAGACTGTGGTCTGCAATGCTCCCCGCAGAAATCGGAATTGGTGCATTTGCGTCCCTCGCGCACATGCTCGACCCAAATCCATCTCTCGTTGCAAAGCGGTCCCATTCGCGAATCCAAGAAAATCAGAGTCCTCGGACTTTACATACACAACCAGCGACGCTGCGACACAACACTCGCCAAGCTCCGGCAGGTGGGGGACCAGGTGGGCCGCATGGTCCGCCGGGTTTCCAACAAGCGCGGTGGGTTACGATGCAAAGACGCCTTGCGGCTGGCGAACGCATTCGTGACCAGTCGAATCTTGTATTGCACTCCCTATCTCCACCTGCGGAAACAGGAGGAGGATGCCCTCGAGGTCATCCTCCGCAAAATCATGAAACGAGCGCTGGACCTCCCGGTCTCTACCTCTACCAGCCGCCTTTTGGCACTGGGGATGGTTAACACATTTAGGGAGCTTCGGGAGGCCCACCTCAACAACCAATACACTCGTCTCACAAAGACAGGGTCGGGTCGCCGCCTTTTAGCCCGACTTCACATCCAGCACACTCAATTCACAGAGGAGAGATGCCGCCTTCCCGTACACTGGAGACGCGCCCTCCACGTGCGGCCTCTCCCCACCAATATGTCCAAAGAAGATCATAATGGCAGGCGCCTGGCGCGGGCGGAAGCCTTGTACCGCCATTTTCGGAGCAAACCAGGAGTCTTCTACGTGGACGCGTCCGGCCCGGACCCCAGGGGATGGTACACGGCCGCGGTTGTCCACGAGGGTAAAACAGTAGACGCCCTTACTTTCAAGGCCCAGTCAGCAATTCACGCAGAAGAGGTTGCCATCGCTTTGGCAGCCTCTCACACCTCCTCCAAATACATAATCACCGACTCGCGAGGGGCTTGCCGTAACGTCACGCAAGGGTGGGTTACTCCCCTAGCTTATCGCATTTACCAAAATTGTAGCAGAGACTCGGATCCCGCGCACCGATCTCTCGTTTGGGCTCCAGGTCACCAAGGCGTCCACGGAAATGAGGCAGCCGACGCCGCCGCCCGCGCGCTCTCTCTCCGGGCATTTCCCACGGGACCCGACGCCGACCAGGACACTGATTTCAATCCGATTTATACTTTTAAAGAAATATGCGAGTATTACAAATCCACGCACCAAACTCTTTCCACCCCGTGCAAAGGGCTGGGGAAGGTCAACGAGCGGGTACTCCTGCGCCTGCTCACCAACACGATGTTGTGCCCGGCAACTCTGCAACATTTCGATCCTCAATTCGACGGGCGGTGCTCACACTGTGGGGAGGTGTCTGACACTTACCACATGGTGTGGGCCTGCCAGCAGAACCCATCCCTACCCCCTATCCCAAACCCCACCCGAGAGGACTGGGAGGCGACCCTGTCCGGTTGCTGCACCCTCGAGGCCCAAAGGGCCTTAACGCAGCGCGCCCGGGCTGCGGCAAACGCCAATGGGGTACCTGTCTAGGCATCCCACCTAGTGGTTGTAAGGGCGGAACCCTTCAGGTCACGACCCCCAACACCTCTCCCTATGATTTAATAAATGTTTTCACCACCACCACCACCAAGCGACACGTTAAAGTGCGCGGCAGGCATATGCAACGCGAGCGATGTAAAAAATCTCTGCCTCTCCCGTAACCGAGAGTTGAGTAAGCATGAAATGTTTACGGGCATAACGCGGCCGCATAATCATGGCGTTATCGGCAGGGGCGAGCAGTCTTTGCTGTGGCGTATCACTCGCAAAGCGATCGCATTCCGCAGGGCGCTTCCTACCTCTCTTTTCATCCGGCTCCATTGCTCGGCTTACGCAGTTGTGACGGTGGCGGCATTCAAATGCAGGACGATGCAGAAGCGTACGCGGACACGACGAGACGCAGGCCTGACAAGAATGTATATGCAGCGCGTTCGAAACTGTCTAGAGTGCGTAGAAGCGAAAGCGTTTTACGCACCACTTTGCCTGGTGACGTCCTCACTGGGTTACGTCACAGATGATTGATGACGAAGTAATGACAAATTACTACCTAGTGACTACTTACTGATTAATGACTAAATACTAATTAACTGCTAATTAATTATGCTTAAGCTTCACCTTTATGAGTGGAACGCGACAGCGTGTTGTAGCGCTGCCAGGCAGTCCACGGAGCACCACCAGCCGTTCGGCGCGATGCCTTGCCCTTTGAACCCGACGCTTTTTGAGGAAAGGAAATTACGCAGTAATTCTCCGTCATCTCGGTGGACACCCAAACCGCACCGTACAGGAAGGGAGGAACGTCACCACCCATTCGGAGCGATGCCCTGCCCTTTGAACGCACGGCTTTTTGAGGAAAGTAAAAGGCGCAGTAATTCTCTGTCACGTCGGTGGACACAAGAACCGCAACGTAAAGGAAGGGAGGAACGCCACCACCCGGTCGGAGCGAAGCTAGAGAGTCTCGTTAAATCTCGCACGGTGCCGGATGCTTTTCTTTCAGCTCCCGGACGTGAGGAATTCCGGGCCCGGATAAGTGGAATTCAGAGCCCGGATGTTGGCTCTCGGTCTCGGCGTGACGTCACCATACTGCCGACAACGGGAGCTATAAGCATTTTATGCTTAAAATAGAGCTTCGCGCACATGGAAAATGTGATGATAAATGCCCGCTCCGACAGCGACAGGCGAAAAGGCGCTGCTAATGCCAGACGCTGCTCTGCAGTCGCTCTAAACTCTGTCCACGTTTCGCGGGCTACCTTCCCTGAGGAGAGGATTTCTCTGGAGGAGAAATTCTAGAGGCCCGTGTACTGTGCGATATCAGTACACGTTAAAGAACTCCAGGTGGTCGAAATTTCCGGAGCCCTCCACTACGGCGTCTCTCATAGCCTTAGTAAACCAACCAACTACTCCTAGGGCCTTAACCGCAGAGACCCACTCTACATCGCCAAGCATGTCTGACGAAAAAGCCCCGAAGCACAGGGTTTGGCTCTTGGCCCTGTTAAGCATGGCACCTGAAAGCTCGCTGTATTTCGAAAAAAAGCCGTCAGAACGCTACGTAACTGTCCTCGTCCCGCAAAAACAGGGACACGTCGTGAACGTACGCGGAGACCTTCACCTGGCCTTGGCCCGGCAAAGAGAAACCGCGCACCGATGGACTAGCTGCTATGCGACGCAGGAGCGGGTCGAAACTTACAACATACTATACTGGCGACAGGGGACAGCCCTGTCCAATGCCGCGTTCTAAGCTGAAGGGGTCGCTCAACCAGCCGTTAAACAACGAACGAGCTGTAACGCCAGAGTACAGCTGTTCTAGACGCTCCACGAACTCCAGCGGAAAGCCGAAAGCCCCGAGGATGCCGAAAAGGTAGCCGTGCTCGACACGATCCAAGGCTTTCGCTTGATTGAGTGAGACGAAGCAACCTGGCATTCCCCTTCTCGAAATGAACGTGAACAAGTCACGCGTTAGTGCGAAAGACGAGACGCTCCAGGTCTGCGCAGGGCTTACGAGCACCGCTAAAACCTTGCTCAACCTTTTGGCCAGCAGTGACGCCGCGATCTTGTGATCTGCATTAAGCAGAGGGATCGGGCGCCACGCCTGCGGGTCAGTTGGACACCCGCCTGGCTTCAAGATGAGCACTACACGACTGTCTCTAATATACTCCGGCCTTTAGCCGACCCCGACAAAGGTGTTTACCATCCGGAGGAGGTGTTCCTCCAGGACGGCGTAGAACCTTAGAAGCAGGTGGGAATGCCGTCAGGGCCTGGAGCGGAGGCGGTGTTCATGCCTCTGACTGTCTCGAAAAGCTCCTCGGAGCTAACAGGGGCGCTAAGCTGTGTGCCAAGCTCACTCGACACCTGTGGCAGTTGTCCGCAAAAACTACGAACGGCGTCAGCGAAGGAGGGTGAGCCCTGCTGTCCGGCGCCAGGAACAAACAGTTGCGAAAAGTGAAGCGTAAAGGAGTCAGAAATCACAGTCGTACTGTTGCTTCTGGACCCGTCAGGCTCCAACGTTTAGAAAAAAGTTTATTTACATATGTGCACATGCCAAGGTTACCAGGTACAGTGACATTTTCAAGAACACATGACAATAAGCATGTAAGGCGAGCCAATTAAACAGCTACCATAAACATCTCTAACTAATAAGAATTGCTCGTGAGCGATGTAAAACAGGATAGAATACCAATTGACACAAGGGTGAAAAGGCAATAATTTGAAATTGAAATATTTAAAAGGACACCTTAGCGCCAGTTTGGCCTAAAAACCAAGACAAGACGACTATTATTCACAGAACTGAATGGGCATGACCATTGCCGGAGGAACTCTTCCTCACCCAAGAAAAAGAGTTCCTCGGACAAAAAACTGATGAGCTCCCGTCGGAGACGGCCGAGAATCGGCCACACAGCGCGGCGTCGAAAGCCACCAGCGACCGCGGCGCATCGACAGCGCCATAAACTAGAAAGACCCGCAACAATTAACAGGCGAGTAAAACGGCCGCTGGGGAATCGGCCGCGGGAGACGAAGTACGAAATGCCCTGCCCACGGAATCCCGCATGAACCGCGCGCCAAAAGACACGCGCTACCACGCAGGTGACTGTAGCGTGGCGATTAGATTCCGGGAGCGGGCAATTCGGACAGGTACTGGAGCGTAAAACACCCCATCGCTCTAACCGATCACAAGTAGGGAGCACTGCCCAGCCAAGTTTCCAGACAAAGTCGCGTAGATGGCCTGGGAGAGGTGTCGACGCTAAGCGCGCCCACTGAACGCGGCGCATAAGTGAGCGGCGAGCCGCCGGCACAACAGGCAACAACAGCGAGCCCATAATGTCCACCACACGGTCTGCGACGATGTTGACATCAGGTGCTACTGCTGTTACATGCCTGTAAAAGGCCCCAACACCAACAAACCAGAACAAATATTGCTTCCACTAGTTGCTCTCACACTCTCGCTCCCCTGCGCCATGATGTAAAACACGCGTGAGTGCCCCGGACATGTTTTAATTTCTACTTCTGATGCTCATCTACACCCTTGCGATCAAAGGCTAGCACTCCACGCTCGCGTGTGATGTCTCACAACCCACGCATCTCTTACTCTGGAGTTGAGGTTAAAGAAACAAATGTTGACATGGCGGTCACCACATGCGAAAGCAATATTGAACGACTGCTGTTAATCCGATATGTTGTGGCTGAGAACATGAGCGCGACCTCTTATCTGTGTTGCTCTGTGCCCATGTGCCACTCTTTTCAATATACAACACATGGTCGTGAACACACAAGCGTATACAGCTCATTCCGTCGAAAAGTTGTCGGCGTCGTAGTTGTCGTTGCCGGCACCACGTGTCGAAAAAAACATGCCAACCGTTTGCCACAGAATATTCGAGATGGTTAATACCATTCAGTGTTTCGAGCAGCGTAAACTTACTAGTTACACTAGAGAGCTCGCCGCAGCAATTCGAACCGGCGACCTATAATCAGAGTTGCGAGTGTCCACCGAGATTTGTGGGACAGTTACATCAACTTCCTTACATCAACATCAACTTCCTTACATCAACAGTTACATCAACAGCACCTCTTTCTGTCTCTCTTCTTTCACTTCCATCTACCTCACTTTCCTTACGGCGCGGTTCGGGTGTCCACCGAGATGTGAGACAATTACTGAGCCGTTTCCACCTATGAAATTGTGAGCTATAAGTACTCCGCCACACCTGAACTCTAAAAATGCATTGCGTTCAAAGCTGTTGAACTGTCAAGGCGTCGCGCTGAACGGGCAATGGCGTTTAATGGATTCCCTGGCAGCGCGGCAACGCTGTCGCGTCCCACTCGTAAAGGCGAAGCTTAAGCGTCTTCTAACTTGTATCGCTCACAACGCTGAGAACGACGGCGCCGGATATTCTGGGTAGGGGGGCCTTTGACACGGTCGTGTTAATAAACGATATGATGGTTGGTTTGGTTGCTTTATTGGGGTTTAATGTCCCAAAGCAACTCAGGCTATGAGGGACGCCGTAGTGAAGGGCTCCGGATATTTCGACCACCTGGGGTTCTTTAACGTGCACTGACATCGCACAGCACACGCGCGTTTAGAATTCCGCCTGCATCGAAATTCGGCCGCCGCGGTCGGCTTCGAACCCACGTCTTTCGGGCCAACAGCCAAGCGCCGCAACCACTGAGCCACCGCGGCGGGTAAAACGGTATGCAGAAACTCAGGAATATCAGAAGCCTGTCGACAAGCAGTGACAACAAGTACAGAAAGGAGATGGCGAAGTCGCTTTATGGGAAGTGCTCTTGAAAATTACGCAATCCGCTGTTACAGCTGCAGTATGCGCTGGTAGTGTGCGCTTTTGATTCTCGTCAAATGGGAAACGGATTAGTCTTATTAGGAAGAGATTTAAAGGGCTAAAACGAGCAAGAAGGCACGCTTGTCTAAACAACTGAGACGATGGACAATGACTTTGTTTTGACACCTTTTTTGCGTACGCTTATAGGGCCGCAGAGAATTTGGCAAAAAGCATTATTGCTAGCAAGAGATACCATTCAGGAAACACTCTGCACATAGTCTCAGTTGAGAAATTAGTGCAATATTGCGCGAATAATCCGTGTGCTCACACATTTCTGTGGAATAAAATGCGGTCGATTTGCACAAAAGGATAAATGCGAATTGGGCGCACTAGCGGAGCGCTGCTATTGCTTTGCATAGTTTATCTTGGATTTGAATTTTTTTATTCTTCTTACGCCTTGTTATCTATGGTGCTATGCGATTAAAGTGGCATTTCAAGTTTATTCACTGTGGTCTGGGAGTTTGCATGGCAAGGATGAAGCGCAGTAGACGCCATGTTTATTAGAGCCCTTCTGTGCATGCATATCGGTCACGGCTCCTGTAGAGAAGAAAACGTAGGGTAATCGTTGGAGCTGTGTTGTGAACGGAAAAGCAGGTGGGTCGCCTGTCACCTAGGTCACGTATCCTTTTGACGTTATCACAAACCTGTGGACCGCGGCAGGTGGCAAACACCTGTCTACTGCGTAGCAACAATGCTCTTGGGTGTAACCAGATGCAAATTAACCAACCTGTACTCTGCGATGTCAGTGCACGTTAAAGAACCGCAGGTGGTCGAAATTTCCGGTGCCCTTCACTACGGCGTCCCTCATAGCCTGAGATGCTTTGGGACGTTAAACACCAATAAACCAAACCAAACCAAACACACGCGGACGCGCGCGATTGCGCGCGCGCGCACACACACACACACACACACACACACACACACACACACACACACACACACACACACACACACACACACACACACACACACACACACACACACACACACACGCACGCACGCACGCACGCGCACACACACAAACACGCGCACGCACGCACACATACACGCACGCACGCGCACACACACACACACGCACGCACGCGCCCGCAAAAAAGCTGTTATCCGGCTTAGGAGAGTGCGGACCGCTCAGTGCTTCTTGTGGAACACCGGGCACGACATTCGGAACTCGTAGGCTTGGATCCCACTAGCAGCATGTGGTTGCTTCTTCTTCTGATTTGTAATTAAGTTTCTTTAGCGGTAAAATAACTGCAGTATTAGCCTCTCATTGAGCAGCACCACAAATAAAAGAAAGAAAGGAAGCGTCCCATGCTTCTTGGTTTCGGTGCCTTTTGCTTCTTTTGCATGCGTGTCATAATGAACCCGTCATTCAGCTTTCGGTATATCTGCTCAACTGCGTAACGAGGCCATTCGTTCCGGCACTCTTTATGCCAGATGTAGTATAAAAGTGTCCTCGCAAAGCTTCCGCGCCCACCATTTGATAACGCTTTACCTCACACTGGCTGTAGTACGTCCGCCTCTATGAACGAGTGTGGCGCTGGTGGACACTCTCAAAGTTAGGTTAACGCAGCATAAACACCCCCGAAAGTAGAATATTGGGAGGCGCTCGCCTTAACTGAGTTGGAAGAGGGTCGTGGGTTTGGATCCCACTGGTGGCATGTGGTTCTTTGCCTGCTTTCAAATTAATTATCTTTAAACGACAAAATAACTACACTTTTAATCTCCCATTGATCAATACCACAAAAAAGGAAAGAAATATCACACACGCTTCTTGGTTTTCAGGTCTGACGGCTTACCTGATAAGTATATGCAGGGTGGTTATTTTTAAGCTTTGTTATCCGATTTTTAAATTATGTTTGCCGGCAAAGCGTATCGAAATATAGCGCGTCGAAAATGCGCATTTGAAATCTAGGGGAGAAGGCTTTCTGCAATTGCAGATTGTGTAAAATGGCGTCTCTCGCACTTCTGCGGCATCGAATGCAGGCACAGACAGTGCATCTGATGATGTAGAAGAAATTAAGTTCATTTTGGCAACGATAATGCGGTCTGCGACACGATTTATAATTAGGTAATTCGTGAAAGGCAACTCACCAAGGATTAAAGACGCGTATTTTAGACTTTTACACTTTCGATGTTTCGAACCACACTGAAGATTAAGAAAATTTAAAAACAGGGGTAACCTTCAGTGCAAACAGCAGTTATTTCGATATATAATCGTGCCCTCTGAAATAAAAAATAAAAGCTTTATTGGTTTATTGAAGATAATTATTGGTTTAATCATTGATCCAAATGATGTACAGCCGGCCACATCTTTATCTAGCGTGCGTGACGGCCGCTATTACTGGTCGCCGGCGTGTTACGAAGAAGCAAACTTGTAGAAAGCTCAACATTAGCTCGGGCTTAGTGAGACTGTGCTTAGATTTGATATTTGATGTTTAGTTTCGATAGTTTTGATATCTGAAGTTTTCTCCGTCTTAAGCTGCAGCAGCACGGAAAAAACGGCCTTCACGCACGCCAGCTAAAGATTTGGCCGGCTGTACAAAATAACGCCTTGCTGTAAAATCTAGCTCAACAGACCGCACCAATGTATCTCTCGCAGGGTTTAAATTACATTCTGTAAACGGTTAAAAAAATGCACAGTATGTAATGGGGGATAATTATAAACTTTCCAGATATTTATTAAAAAAATACATTAGAAAAGTTCAAATAAGAACTTTTTTCGGCAGAGGAAAAAAGATGGTTTGGTTTATGGGGTGTTAACGTCCCAAAACGACTAAGGCTATGAGAGACGCCGTAGTGGAGGGCTCCGGAAATTTCGACCACCTGGGGTTCTTTAACGTGCACTGACATCGCACAGTACACGGGCCTCTAGAATTTCTCCTCCAAAGAAATTCAAGCGCCGCGGCCGGGATCGAACCCGCGTCTGATGTTCATCTGTTATTTGCAGCGCTCATAACGAAATAGTAAGACAGAACACGTTGGCTAGGCACGAAACCCTGCTTTCGTTTATTTCTGACCACCAGCCCCCTTAAAAGTCCAGCATTCCGCTAAACATCAAAGCGCCACCGCCGCATTGTTTTGGTCTTCATTGTGTAATGATGCCCAATCAACTTGCTGGAGAAATGAAAAGCCACCGTTAGGGCTTCACTATCGCACAGAGTGAAAGAAGGAATGCAGGAGGAAATGAAAGACAAGAGCGTCCAGTTAAGTGCTTCAGGTTAATTATAGCCATCTGAAATTCAATACGTGAACGGATAACGCTTTGCACTCGGTCATTCTTTACATGTACACCGTATAGAAATGTGGCCACCGGGGCCGCGATTTTGATCCCACGTACGTTAGTGCAGGAGCCAATCACTGTAAACACTGGGTCATTATGACAGGCCACGAACGCGCAGTTTGCACTACGACAGAGGGTTGGCAGTGGCAGAGGAAACACGCTTAGTAGATGGGGCAATGTGTTATCACACCATTCCTTGCAACTCCCCCATACCACTTCTGTCTATTACAAAAAGGACAAGGTCATCCCGGCGATTTCCGAGTAAAAGTTAGAGGCAGTAAACTTTGCACAACAAAAGAATATATGTTGTAGCATACCTCACTATAACATCTCACTTTTGCATCTGACATCATGCGCTGTGGACTATCATTAAAAAAGAAATATGACCGGTGTCGTTAACAGCACTTCTTTGACGCACAAAACTACACACAGCTGTCCCCGTCAATCGCAGCCCTGTTATGACTTTTGCTCTTTTTAACGTCTCTCTGCAGTTGTTATTTCGTTCTGCGACTGGGAAAGACATTGCTCGAAAAGCTTGTGCGAGTAGTGCGAGCTGGAACGCAGTGCTCTGGTGAAACAATTTAGATGTCGACAACTCGTACTGAATAAGACATTCTGCATTCTACCTTTCATTACAAAAACAAGCATATGCGTGAAGCATGCCGGAATGAAGGCGAAATTCATCATTACAAACATTGCTCCGTGACTCACTACGACCCATGAATACCACAGCTGTTTGTTGAAGGTATCAGCGTGAATGCTCCTAGTGCAGAGATCACGGAGCTCAGGAAGAATGCCATGTCACAGACAACAAGACTTAACTTTCATTACAATGAAACATAAAATTGAAAAACAAAAGCTTTAGCAAACGACGACCTCTTCTCGCCTCGCAGCCCACATATCACGTACTACTCACGTGCTACTCAATTGTAAACCGTGCTACATATGCGAATTATTGTTTCTAAAAAAGGCTCCACGCATTGATCATGCAGAGAAGGTTGGACACAATCGTCACGCGCAATGCTCATGTCATGCGTTACTTCCTCTTCGAAGCTCTCAGCAACTGAGTTATTTCTTCTCATCGGCGTTTGCAAAATATACTTTCCCGAGTGACTAGACACTCCCAGCTGCTTGCCTGTTTGCCAAAATTATTACACACAAACAAGAAGAGGGGGTTGAGTGGCTTTCTTTTAAATACCGTACTATTCTAAAGCCATCGACACTGTCAGACAGGCGAAGTCCTGTATAAAAAAAACAGATTTCTCGACTGATCGCCAATGGGTCATGACTAACGTGAAGTGTAGCTATCTAAGAACTAAGGCAACTAAGATGAGATAGCATTAAAATGCTGTGGGCCACTTGGCGTAGCAGTTGCTGAATATTCCCAGTACTGTTTTGGCCACTTTGGCAAAATTCGATGCGGAGGACGGACAATATACTGCAGGCAGTTGCGAACCGTTAGGAACGCACATTTACGTGTGAAGAAAGATCAATCATATAAGTATGTCTGGAGGCTGGCCCTCTCGCACAGTGAAAATCACACGTTATATTGCGCCGAGAACAATTTTTTTTTTACACTATGACAAATGGAGCCAGTTAAGGATCATCTATAGCAAAGGTAGAAAGTATAAGGTAGAACGATGGATCCGAAATGAAAGCCGTGAAATCTCTACCTTTCATTAGTTTCCCGCCGAAGAACGCTTGCCTAATACTCAAAGGAGAGCATTAGGAGGCTGGGTCATACATGCCAAAATTTTCAGGCATTCACGGCTGTGTGAAGCCTCCTCATGGAAACGACGCCAGGTGACGCTTGGTTTAGACGGCGCGCCAGCTGTTCACCTTCCATCTACTACATCTTCGGCTAGAGCAAACCGCCCTCTATAATGACATACCGGCTATCAGGAAACTTTTGCTACAGTAAAGCGCATTCTTACTGAAACACCGCCGATAAAAACACTAAAAGGCCACTATACTGACAGGTGGTAGAGACTGGATTCTAGTGACGGCCGAGGCTTAGTGAAGTAATCAGTGGCTACAGTGTTCGTAGTGGTATAGCTCGTGGCTGCTGAACCACTGCATAGAGGTACAGGAGGAAAAGGAATCTTGTCTCGCATTTTCGATCAGTAGTCAAATTCATTGCTTATCATGTGTTTTTGTTTCGACGATACGTCAGCATTTGGATGACCATTATGGCTATTATAGCTCCCGTATGCATCTAAACAGGGAGTAGGTTGGTAGTGGCGAGGGTATCCTGAAGCACGTAGGTTTTCCAGGTCCGAAGTGCTCTTCCTGATAAGTTCCACTTGTCTCTTCCAGAGTTAGCCGTTAGCTCTCTAGGTATCCTGTAACGAATGTGCACATATAGCAGCGCCTCCTCGAGATGACCAACATTCTTTTCGTAGGCATGTTTCTTGAGGCGACATCATCTGCAGGTTAAAATGCGCGGTGTTTTGTTTGCTGCGTTGATGTTGCAAATTGCCTGTTCAGTAGCCCCTCGAATTGATCTGGGCGCAATGGATTGACTCCTGTTTAAGCTGACGTCCGAACATGAGCTTTCAGGGACTTCTTCCTGTATCAGCGCTTGGTATAATATTTTTTGGAAAAGGAAGCGTGCAAGGCTCATCTCTATGTTTTCTTGGGTTAACTGTTGTAGCGTCGATTTCGTTTAGTTTACAAGCCACTCAACTTGATCATCTAAAATTGGATGCAAAGCTGTAACTCAAGCTTGACGAATGTTGTTACGATCCAGAAACAGCTACAATTCTTCGAAAATAAAGTCGGGTCGCTTCTCAGAAAGCAACATCTGGCATTCTCTGAGTTGCAAAAATTGTTCTCAGCTCCTTCAAGACAGCAGTAGTGAAGATGAATGAAACGATGCGCACTTCAATCCATCTCGAGCAGCTGTAAATGACGAGAAGAAATGCTTTTCTTTCAAATCGACCATCCACCTAGTTGTGCTCTGAACTATGAATTTTTTCTAGTTCCCAGGAATACACTGCGGGATATGGGGGTGCATTCCGTTATTTTCAACACGCACCTCATTGACGGACTTGATCATCCCTGGCCACCAAATATAGCCTCTTGTCAATTCTGTCATCGCGATTCGTACAGATTAAGTGAAAATCAGGAAATGTACCACAACTTGCCATAATAGAGGGACTACAGCAAATCTGTCGACAACTGGTCATAATCATTACACCAGGAGCTTCACAAACTGTTGGTCGACTAAAATTTAACATCTTCACCACTTATGTCTTGGTTTTTATTAGACGTAAAACGCGTTACAGAGATGTCGTTCCCGGCGAAATTTGCGGTCCGAGAATGCAAGCCACAGGCGGAGTGGGGATGCTTGCAGCAAGCGGGATTACCGTGCGTTGCGAGGAATACCAATGTCTTCCTTAGCAGCATGCACTCGCTCGCACTACTGCAACGCATGAACAAGCGCTCTTGAATCGTGGAAGCTGCGACGTCGGCAGCCTATAGATATAACACACACATCACGCATACCCAACTCTTGGTAAGCACCGGCGCCGGCTGGGCTCTAGCAGGGGAACGCGGACGCTTCATCGTACTCATGACAACTGTCTCGTGCTTTAGCTGAATTATTTGTGTCGTTGAGAAGTAAAACCCAACCAACACGGCAACATATTTTGCTAAACATTCTGGATAGTGCCCTTGCGCATAGACTAGAATCGTTCTCACATTCATGATTCCAATTTGTTTCCTTGAAAATGCAGCGAAAAGATCATTTTGCTGCTTTTCCGTCATGAGTAGGGCTGGGGTGTGTGCTCAGTGATAACGCGTAAGCGGCTCCATCGTTTCTCTGCATGCGGGGACGCTTTGTGAAGCGCTGGACTAGAGGCCATTATACTTACAATCGGCAGAATGAAATTCAAGCCGCGAAATCTGCGCGGTCTCTTCAAATAGGCTGCACAAAATTGTCTGAAGCTCATAAAAGACATTGAAATAATGGAGCAGATTCCTGCTCATGTCCAATATTTGGGGTCAAAATTCTCGAAAATTGAAAAACTGTATAATAGTAGTATTGAAATATTGAAGGTAATTTTTCATTTTCTTATACGTTGCAAAATATTTTTTATTGCGTTTCCATTCTCGCATCGAGCAGTTAAGGCTGCCATAGAAAACCAATGGGGAACGCTTTTCACGATAGGGGAAATGTTAGTAGCAAAAAAAAGCGCAAGCCTGCGGATAACAGATCTGCTGATTTATTTATTGTTATAGTGAATCCTTAGAATATACGTAAAATGGCATTCATATACTTTTCTCCGCTCAAAAATGCTTTTGTACAGAATCGTTGTGTATGGTGAATTATTTTGATGAGTAATCTAGCAACACAAGCCCATTAAATAATGTGAGTGATAAATAAGGGAGAGCTTGACCTTACAGGGAATTCGAGTAGTCTCTTGATAAACAATGGCAGATAAGGCAAGTCCCATATTAGATTTTTTTCCTTTGTCCAAATATAAATCGTCGGGGGTGACGATTTCTTTAGCTCATAGGTTACAAGCTTCCCATTTGGAAGATTGCGCCAAATTTTTGTAGATTTTTTTTTATTTTATTTTTTTTATTTATTGATACTGCGATCTTTTACAAGACCTTCGCAGGGTGGGCACACAATACTTAAATTCTGGAAACAACAAAAACGACCTCAGGAACAAGCAAACAATCAAGAACAATTGATCAACAATTTAAGATCAAGAAACAATTTCAAAAAGTAAAAACGAAACAAAGAAATGTAGCGGTACGACATTATAAAAAAGTTAAAGGTGGCTTTCAAACCTTTTTAGTGAAGTTTCGGTTACTGCATCATTAGTTAGATTATTCCAGTCTGTAATCGTTCTGGGGAAAAAGGAGTACTAAAAGGTGTTAATTCGTGCGTTTAATGGTGTTACTGTAAAATCATGGCGTTGTCTTGTGTTGTACCCTGAGGAGAACGATATAATATTGGATGTGTCAATATTGTACTGACCTTTGATTAACTGAAATAAAAATTTTAGACGACAGATGCGATTTCTGTGAGAGACTGGAAGCAAACCACTTTGATTAAGAAGTGCAGTGATAGATGTGCGGTTATATGAATTGCAAATAAACCGTAGCAACGATAGATATAGCTTATCATTTAAGAAGCGAAGGTTGCGTAAGCCTCCATCACATTTGCAGATTTTTGCAAACTGACTCAGTGGTGGGGAACGTTTCCCTGTTTTGTTGTACACGATATCAGCAACAAATCTGCCACATCTGCACTGCCACTGCTCTGTTATGTGAAATGATTTCAGTTAGAAGCATGAACGTTCCTAATAGTTTTGCAATGTCACCACATACACTAAGCCATTAAAAAAAACGACTCCGATAAGTTGCTGAGGTGTGTATTATAATGATAGCCTGAGTGTGGAAATGTTTGTTGCTAATTTGAGAACCTCGTGTGTAATATTCCTATTGCGTTCGTGTCATGAGTGTGTTATTGCGTGCAGTTCACGTATAATGTATTGGCTTACCATGTAATGTTTTATTTATTTCATTTCCACAATATATATGAAATTTACGCGCATTAGTTATAGATAATCAATATATAAAAATAAAACCACCTTACAATTCATCTCTGCGAACAGACGCTACAACTTACATCTTTCTCGTAACATTCCTGTGTGTCTTAAACAAGCAGATGCTTTTTAGCGGCAGCAATCATTCGTAACCTTAATCGCTGATTTAGTCGATAATAACTTTTTTGGGGCAATAACGGCCTTTATTTAGCTAGTGCTTTTATTCGTTATCAGTGTACTGGTGTGACATAATTTATTACAACTTGTGCACGAAGGAAGAATGGCGTACGTTCGTATGAATTTTGGTAACCAGAAGCCTAGGGTAGAGGCGCACATTAACTTCTTTGCTGAGTATGGCCAGTACACAGTGTAAGAGAGAATTACTTTTTACCAGGTGCATAAAGTGGCGTTCCGACACCCTATTACAGAGGCCCGCCCCGCCGTGTTCTCCGCCACATATTACGACTGAACATTGCGAGCAGGGCTGATTATCATGAGTTCTTTTAGATCGTTAATATGGCCGGATCGCAGAGATGGTAGCGAGCCGATTTCGAAACCTGTGCAGTTAGTCACAATGACGCCGAGAAGGAACAGACAGATCATTCTTGCTGACTAAGTTGTGCGATCTTTTGCGCACGTGATCAAATCATGAATCCATTTCTGCCAATTCTGACGCCCCAAGCGATACAATTCTCTCTCCTCCCGCAAGTTTTAACGCATTCGAATGTTTGATCGAGAGAAGAGCTTGCTACGAGCCGGAAAGTTTATTGACTTTTTGATGTTTATTGTAGCATCGATTGTCACTTTCAGTGCTTTGACATTTTTTTGCGCACTGATCACGTGTGACTTTAACAGGTTGTCGGCTCCAGTTCTCGCGAAGAGACAATAGACAATTCTTTAAGTAAAACGTCTAGAACTACGTTGCCAGGGATCAGCGCTTCTTTCTCTTTGGTATTTTAAGTCAAGTGAAATGTCACGTAGCACATCGCACAAAATTCTATGAGCTACCGCCGTGGCTCAGTGTTTACAGTGATCGGCTGCTGACCCGAAAGGCACGGATTTGATCGCGGCTACGGCAGTTGAATTGCGATGGAGGTGAAATTCTAGAGGCCAATGTGCTGTACGATGTCGGTGCACGTTAAAGAACCCCAGGTGGTCGAAATTTCTGGAGTCCTTCACTACAGCGACTCTGATAGCCTGAGTGGCTTTGGGACGTTAAACCGCAATAACGAAACCAAACCAAACCGTAATTCTATGAAGGGAACAGATTATATTTACTTATGAAAACACGTCGGCGCAGCAACAGTTCCGTTGATCCATGCGCTGTGCGTAATGCTCCATGCCCAGTGTGCGTGCCTTACCAAATAGGTCTTTAAAGCAAAAGCTAAATTTTACATTTCACTTAAGTATCGGATGTAAAATATGTGTTGTTTATTTTAATATGTTATGTGGGCTACCTTTGTTTCCAATTTAATCATTTTACTGTATAAAGACACTTTTTATACCTCTTTTGATTTTCTGCCTTGACAGTTTATAGCAATTAGGTAAAGTAAGCAAGGTACCTAGGTTGTGTTATTTTAAAGCGCAGCTCTTAGGTGCCCGTTCCTGCGTCGTCGTCGGCGGCGTAACAGGCCCCCTGACAGGTGGCGTGCGACATGCAGCGTGTTGCAAAGCAGCGAGAGAGGGAAACGCCACCTGCGACAGCGAGAGCCGAGCAAAGGACACCCGAAAGTGGACACCCGAAAAACGTTTCAACTCATCGCGGGCGCGTCACGTGACTGTGAAGTACATGGCGAATTGTGTCCACTGTGCAATTCACAAAGCCAATTAGTAGAAAATGCGAATAGTGGTTTTTTGGCCAGAAGCGAGTAGTAATTTTCTTCGAGTACTTTGCAAGCGAATATTTCCAACTCTTCAGGCAGACAAAAATAGAGAATGCCACAATGGCAATTTTCAAAATCCTGTTTTTTTGCACATACATGGCCGGCACATCGAAAAAAAAGGCATAGAGAATGTTTAGTAATTGGAGTTAGTGCCAAATTACGTAGTTGTGCTACGTAGAAGACGATTATGGGCGGGCAGTGCCCCGAGACGCAGTGCTTGTGCTAGTCAGCCATAGGTTCAGCTGCGAACAGAGAAGGGAACAGACAGCGCACGATTTTGGTTTTAGTTGGTGCCAATAAGATTATTGTTTACGCGCTGTAACAGAGAATGCATTGAGGTTTTAGCAGGCTCACTGAAGCTGTATCGGCTTCGCGCAAAACTGGCCGTCAGGAATTGGAGGTGCCTACCTCTACGCGGTGCCGACTCGTCTGTAAGGTGTGAGGTGTTTATGTGGAGCCTCCGAGTACTGCTCCTAATTGTGACGGCGTCGGTGCACAACGGTTGCTTTTGCGGTGACTGCATGACACCTGCTACAAGTATACACCGTGTGTCAGTGCAATCACGCGTCAGGCGTCGGAAAGGGACACTTATCTCTATGAACTGTCAAAGTAGGCAACTTTGAGCTAGTTGGTGCATGGGAAGATTGAACAGCGCACACAGGACGAGGACACAGAATAGAAGCGACAAGACACGAGCGCTGACAGGGGTAACATGTATGTGTACAAAATAACAATCTGACAACGAAGTGCGCCTTTTCGCAAACAAGATCACTGACTTTAGGCAGCTTTGTCCAGATATGCGATTTCGCGGGGATGAATGATGACCGAAGCGGTGCTTACGCATGTGTCAGAATTCTTGTTAATGACGTACGCTTCTTTTAATTCTCTAGTTCATTTTTCTCTGTGCATGTACAAGGATGGGGCATCATTGAATAAAGGCATGCACGGAGAGTGTAAAGGGGGCTTGTGGCTGCATAGCATGGGAAGATTGAACAGCGCACACAGGACGAGGACACAGAATAGAAGCGACAAGACACGAGCGCTGACAGGGGTAACAAGTATGTGTACAAAATAACAATCTGACAACGAAGTGCGCCTTTTCGCAAACAAGATCACTGACTTTAGGCAGCTTTGTCCAGATATGCGTTTTCGCGGGGATGAATGATGACCGAAGCGGTGCTTACGCACGTGTCAGAATTCTTGTTAATGGCGTACGCTTCCTTTAATTCTCTAGTTCATTTTTCTCTGTGCATGTACAAGGATGAGGGCATCATTGAACAAAGGCATGCACGGAGAGTGTAAAGGGGGCTTGTGGCTGCATTCCTTATAGTGTAGTCCTAGGTTCGAGGGGGGCACTTTTCCAAGGAGTTTTCACGTTCACGTAGCCTAATGTTGAGGCACCTTCCTGTTTTACCGATATAATTCTTGCCACATGTGAATGGAACCCTGCACATAACCCCCAGATGTCGTGTCTTGTCGCTTCTTTCTCTGTGTCCTCGTTCTGTGTGCGCTGTTCAATCCTGCCTTATCTCCATGAGTCTCATGATCGCTACTTTCGTGGTTGTGCCGTCACGCTTGTTTAGCAAATTTCACGCGTAAAGGGCAGCTGCGGAAGCTGCAACCAGCTCAGCTTCTTTATGCAAAACTCAGGAAAGGCGTGCGTCCTCCGATTAGAGAGATTTAGCACAGCGCGATCCGCTCAGCGGGAAGCTACTGCGCATTCGCAGGTCGTCTGAAAACGCCACAAGGCGCCTGCCAGCTGCCTGCACGCCTGCCGCCTCTGAACCGGCCAAGTTTATGCCATTAATGCACTGGCGTCGCGCAGAAGCCGATCGTGCATAGAAATTTCTGTATGGATGCACGGCACCCTACCGGTTACAGCATGTACCGGTTGCAACGCTGCCGCAGAAGCGCGGCAGGTACACATATGGTCTTCGCGCTTCCGTTTGCTCACGTTTGTTGCTGCGAGCATGAGCAGCACGGTCTACGAGGCAATGAGGCCGCTGATGCGACCGCCCGAGCGCTCACACACCGGGCTCCTCATCCTAGGTCTCCTTGCTCAGAAGCTCAAAAACCACTTCTGCGGTTCCGCGAAATCCTAATTCATTATTGCGACAGCCACCGCCTCTACCCGGCACCTGCCAAGGGGCTGAGTAAGGCGGAGGAGCGAACTCTGCGGCGCCTGCAGACAGGAACTCTTCTCTGTCCTGCCATAGCAAAACACTTCGACCCGAACACAGATGAGCGCTGCCCGCACTGTGGAGAGATCTGCGATATCTTTCACATGGTGTGGGCATGTACTCAGAATCCTCGCCTTCCCCCTTCCCCCACCCCCACTCGAGAGGCATGGGAGACTGCCCTCCTCAACTGCTCCACACTGGAGTCCCAAAGGGCTCTAGTAAAGCGGGCGCGAGACGGGGCCTCGTCGTGCAGTGTCCCGGACTAAGGATACCGACCATGTAGCGGGGTCTTCTGATACCCAAACTCTCTCTGAGTATTAAAAATGTTTTTCACCACCACCTCGGCATTCGCGAGGGAGCACAGTCAGGAGGCGCACTCTGCGATGGCATCCCGAAAGAGGTACGCCGAACTAAAACCACACACAGCAATAGTAAGGTGGAAAGTTGGGCGAGTTGAATCTTATTCATGATGAAGTTTAGCGCCAAAAACGAGGACAAAGAAGGAGTGAAGACACAACACGAGCGCTTTTTTCGCAACTAAAACTTTAATGGAAGAACACATAACATATATACCCATCTCGTGAAGTAAATCAAAAAGAAGAAACAAACATGATATGGTCAAGATAAACCTTAGAGGGCGATACATCTGAAGAGTGCTGAGGGTGCAAAAGGTACATAAAGGGTGCAAAAACAGGAAGCTTCATGGTCACAATCACAATCACGAAGGCGAAACCAAAATACCGTTTCGTTTTTTCGTTTTTTGGTATTTTGGTTTCGCCTTCGTGATTGTGATTGTGACCATGAAGTTTCCTGTTTTTGCACCCTTTATGTACCTTTTGCACCCTCAGCACTCTTCAGATGTATCGCCCTCTAAGGTTTATCTTGACCATATCATGTTTGTTTCTTCTTTTTGATTTACTTCACGAGATGGGTATATATGTTATGTGTTCTTCCATTAAAGTTTTAGTTGCGAAAAAAGCGCTCGTGTTGTGTCTTCACTCCTTCTTTGTCCTCGTTTTTGGCGCTAAACTTCATCATGGACACACACAGCAAGTGTTGCACAAAAGTTATGTGTTCGAGAAGAATACTTAGGATTTTTGAAAAGCAAGCCGAGTGATACGGATGCATGCTTAGGTGCTAGAGAGATTACGGGCGGTGACCGGGACCCTATGGGCTGACGACAGCGAGAGCGATGTTACTGCGGCAAAAAGATAAGTAATTTCTGTTAATATTTTTAAAGTAGAGTTTGCTTAGATTTAGGCTAGTTATGGGAAGTGCAGGCAAAAGGGTAAACTTTAGGTCTGGGACCTATGACGGCCGGGTCAATTCTGGCCGCCAGCCTTAGATTTGAGCGCTCATTTGTGAGTTGACTTCTTCATAAATGCAGTTATACCTTTTCTAGGTGATCGGCATTTGCGGTTAGCAGAATTTTATGTGAGCACTTGTTTGTGAGTGTTTTTTTGAGCCTGTATTTATTCTAGAACTTCGCGGTTGCAATAATCCAGTCCTGCTGAGATGGTGAAGCAAGTAAAGGTTATATGCAAGGAGTGCGTGGCGTCAGTAAATTTGAAGAAAACGTGGTTTGATTGGGTACAGGAGGCCGAAGGCTCGAATTTTTATCCGAAAATGTTGCGTATTAGGTACATGCCTGGGCAGGGCTAACAAGCGAGCACAAAACTTTGTGCCTGCTCTATAGAGACAGCTACAGGTAGAGAGGCTATTAGAAGGATTATTAGATGTATGACTCTGCGCACGTGTGCCCATTTTTGTAGGTAGAGAGAGCAGAGAAGGGCGAACTTCAAGAACAGCTTGGTCAGTTGGAAGCGAAAATGGCTGACACCGCCAAAGGAAGCCACGTTGGCGGACATTCTAGCGCCAGCCGCGTCGATATGGCTTGCACTTGCATGGACAGCTATAAAAAATTAAGTCGGGTAGGTTCAGACAGGAACAGCTACGCACAGGTGGCATCTAGGAAGTCTGGAGGCAATGGAAAGAAGGGGCCCAAGCTAAACCCGAAGAATAAGGTTGCCGTCAATGATAAGAGGCAGACAGATAAGGAAGTTAGGAGGGAGGGAGAGAGTACCCTAGTGCTTATCGCTGGTGACTCAAACATGAGGAGCTGCAAAATTGTTATAATGGAGCGTGCAAAGAGTGATAGGCGGGTAGCCCTCCGAGTATTCTGGGCCGCTTAGGTGTCTCAGTGGTTATGGTGCTCGGCTGCTGACCCGAAAGACGCGGGATCGATACCGGCCGCGGCGGTGTAATTCCGATGGAGGGGAAATTCTGGAGGCCCGTGTACTGTAATATTTCAGCGCACGTTAAACAACCCCAGGTGGTAGAAATTTCTGCAGCCAATCAGTACGCCGTCTTTCATAGCTGAGTCGCTTTGGGACGTTAAATCCCATGAACCAACCAACCAGTCGGGGCATTCTCTGGGCAGAGAATAGATGCGGTACTCAGATATACGAAAAGTTAACTTTCTGAGAACAATGCAGGGTCTAATTTAGTAGCAGCAGCGGTGGAGCTAAATGATGTCCTGAATGATGACGCCACGCAAGTAGTGAAAACTTTAGCTAAGAGAGTTGACGATACAAGTGCGATAGCACACCAAGGGCAGATCGTGCTGTGCACTGTGCTGGAGCTGCAAAGTAGGAACGGAGAGGTCGCTAACGACGTTGTGACTCTACATGAAGATATAAGGAAGTTAAACCTGGAGAAAGGCTTTGGAGTGGCAGTCAAAAACAGGGAAGGGCACAAAGCAGGCTTTCGCAGAGACTTTACACCATATGGCACCCATTTTAGTGGACGGGTAGGAGCAGAGATCGGCTGGCGCCTCACAGGCTGGGTGGTAGCTCTTTTAGGGTGTCCACAACGGCTCAGGGCGTAGGAGTAGGTAGAAGAGAAGTAGAAAGCGTAACAATGGCAGCTGATCCCAACAAAATGGCACGAGGAGGCCCAGGAAAAAAACTAGTAAAAAGAAATTTAATGCCAGGATCAGTTACATAAATATGCAAGGGGGTAGAAAGCGAGTGGAATGGCTAGAAATAGAACAGCGGTTAAAGGACGAAAAAGTGGGTGCGTACGCTCTATGCAAAAAAAATATGAGGGATCTAGAAGATTCACCGTTAATTGATGGCGATTTCTGGGAAGGAGCAACAGAATAACAACGGTGAATAAGGAAAGAACGTAGGTATGCTGATACATCAAGGAACAAATTGCCAAAGAATAAAATCTTCATTCAAAAAGCAGATCTGGGTATCAGGTACAATTGCTGGTAAAAGGGGCAAGTGTAGGTGTAGTTTGTTTAGGGACAGGGGAGAAAGGCAGGAAAGAAAACAAAGATCTTATTAAGTGTCTCAATCACGATATAAAGCAGTTTGGAGACGGTGCCGATATTCTTCTGGTGGGTGACATGAATGGCCACATGAAGGATATTTATGGATACACAGATTGTAACGGGAAGTTACTGCTAGACTTCTGTGAGCGACACAAACTAGTTATTCTAAATAGAAAAACTAAATGTGGGTTACAAATCACGTGGAAAATCCGAAGCAGGCCTAATGTTGCTAATGTTGTTGAGACGAAGACGACAACGAAGTTCTGGCTGGGTTCTCGGTGCCGCTAACAGCTGCTCTCTTCGTCTGTGTAACAACTCCTGCCTAATGTTGCAGGGCATCTGTAGCAAGCTCACAATAATGAAAACAGACGAAGAGGTGAAGTACAGCCTGGGAACTGAAGTGATAAAAAACACATTAGTCAGCAGTTGGGAGCCCTGATCAAAAGAGAATTGCAGAAAAGTAAAAAAAGAGCACAAAATTAAACGATGAACAATAGCGCTTTTAGGAGCCGACATAGATGAAACAATGGAGAAACGCCCCATTTAAACATTATATTATAATCAGTTACAACTACTCATCAGTACAAAAATGAAACAAGTAAAAGGAGTAAACCACGGGAGAGGAAAGAGGAAGCCACGAAGCTGGTGGAATATTAAAACTAATGAGTACATCAAACAACGACGTGTGGCTTCTGGATAGCGCCTTGATAGCCCGCCAGAGAACTCATGCCTCACATGTATGCTCCATAACTCTCGACGATGACTACCACCACCAAGGTACCTACCTTCCTAGCCAGTTGGTCTGGCTTCGGCGTCTAGTAAGGAAGCGTGGCTGAAGCCAAAATTCTTGCTAACTGTATTGGTCCCTATGTAATAGTAAAGAGGATCAGTGGCGTGACGAACCAGAATTGGTGACGTCCGCAATCCATGCGGATGACACCCTGTCCCAATCGCGCAGATGCCTCACTCGCCCAGAGGAATACGCCCGCGGTGGGGGAAGGTTTTTGGAGCCCTAAGCAGGACAGCGGACAGGTAGCACAGAAGAGGAAGCTGACGGGTCTTCGCACAATTCGATCATATTGAAGTGGGTAGACGACGACAACGACAATGAGCGATGGAACGAGCGGGAGGAGACGAAGACGACAACGAAGTTCTGGCTGGGTTCTCGGTGCCGCTCACAGCTGCTCTTTTCGTCAGTGTAAATATCTGTAAATATATTTTCCCCGCAATATATTTGGTGGAGGTGCGGATTGCCTTACGCCTACCGACGACGGAGCTCCGCAGCGGTCGTCAGCTGCCTTCGCTAACCATGAACCAAGACGCCTCCCAGCAAACATCAGCACCGGCCATACCATCTCTTGTTCTTTCTCTCCCTCGTGACCCTCTCTCCCTCGGATACACATGTACAAACACGTGAGTACCTACAACCGCTGGGATCCGACCGTTATGCTCGCAAATGTCATCTTCCTCCTAAAAGAGACCGCCTGAGTCTGGTATGATATCCACGAAGATTATTTGACCAGCTGGGACGTGTGCAACCAGAAACTACGTGAACTGCTCGGACGGCCGCTCGGCCTAACGCTTGCCGCCAAGAGGGACCTTGCCTCCCGAGCTCAAACTTCTACGGAGTCGTATGTTCCGTACATTCAGGACGCGTTGGCCCTCTGTCACATGGTTGGCAGTAACATGCCCGAATCTGACAAAGTGAGCCAAGTGTTAAACGGGGTCGCCGACGATGCCTTCAACTTGCTCGCTTACAAGAACTGCACTACAGGAATGTCGACGCTTAGAGGAAGCCAAAAGCAGGCGCATTAGGCATCCGTGTACACGCCTCCCCAACATGACTGCGGCTTCCTCATGTGCAGACCTGTGGCACCGGAAAACTCCAGCGCCTCCAAAAAATGCGACCTGCATCATTCGACGCGAACTCGAAGCTATGTCCCCTACCTCCTGCGCCTACGTGATGGCGACAACCACTTGCCCACCATCTCTCTGGTACAAGCTGTGGTTCGTCAAGAGCTTGCAAACCTTGGTCTCCAGCCCGTCAGCCCCGTACGTCCTTCACCACCACCCGAAATCACTGCGATTGCTTCTGGACAACCTTCGTGCTTCACTCCAAGTCGACGAAACGCTCACCACAGGCGGAAAACTGACGATAGACCCATTTATTTCCTCTGCCACCGCACTGGACACATCTCCCGTCACTGTCGCAATTATTGGTCCCGTCTTAGCACATACACACCTCTAAGCTCTCACTGCGACGACGAAGAGCCCAGCCACTACATGCCCCCTCCAGCCAGCAGAGTGCTACCGTCGACGGCCAGATTCCCCGCTCCAGCCGCTCCCCCTCCCCCCTACGCCAGCAGTCTCGCTCGCCCCAACGCCGTCGCTCCTCTCCTGGTCCCTACGGATGCTCGCCAGCGGAAAACTAGACGCTGCAGTGTCTGGAGGTCATGGTTCAGTACAGCCCCAGTACCGAAATCCTCGTTTAGCTCTTTTCGCACACCAGAATTTGCTCGCCATACATGTCGATGGAGTCTATATGAGAGCCCTGGTCGATACGGGCGCGCATGCATCCATCATGAGTTCAACCCTGCGACGCCACCTCAGAAAAGCACTGACCCCTGCACCAACAGCCGCTCTCCGCGCTGCTGACGGCAGAACACCTCCTCTGGTTGGACTATGCACAGCCCGTGTGACAATATCCGGCTGCCATACATCCGATCTATTCTCTGTTCTGGACCAGTGCCCTCATGAAGTCTTTCTTGGCCTCGACTTCCTGTCTGAGCATTCAGCCCTCATCAACTGCCCCGCCAGTGTTGTTCAGCTTGACCTTCCTCTTCCTGCTTAGTCTCCGTCCCCAGTTATACTTCGTCTTTGTGCTGTCGACTTTGTCCGTCTACCACCTCAAGCCGCAACTTACACTTCTTTCTCATCTGTTCTCCCTGTCCCTGATTGGCGCTACGGAAGGTCGTCCTCACGCGAAACGTTGCGCTTGCGCACACTGTCTTTACTATGCTGGCGAACCGAGCGTTCGTTCCGGTCCAGAAGTTTGGCCTGTCCATCCAACCACTCCCGAAAGGCATCTCACTCGCCACGCTGTGCCCTGATGCCGAATGTGTCATATCAGTGGTGGACAGCTGCCTACCTTCCACTCATCAATGCCGGTTTGCTGCAGCCACATCAACAGAGAAACCAACGGACTGGTAAGCCGACATGATCGCTTCTGACCTACTGCCAATACCAGCTCACGATCTTTGTTGCCTCTTATCATCTTTTCGCGACATCTTCGAATTGGATCCCCGTGTTTTGGCTCGTACCTCTGTGGTGACGCACCGCATAAACACCGGGGATGCTGCTGCTCTCCACAGACGTGCGTACCGAGTGTCCAGCAACGAACACACCATCATAAACCAAGAGGTGGACAAGATCCTCGCAAAAGACATCATCGAGCCCTCGTAAAGCCCTTGGGCTTCAGTCGTTCCGATATAAGAGAAGGTCGGCAGCTGGCGCTTCTGCGTTGATTATCGGCACCTCAACCGCATCACAAAAAAAATACGTATATGCTCTCCCGAGGATCTATGATGCTTTAGATTGCCTCCGCGGCGCGAAATATTTTTCTTCAATTGATCTTCGATCAGGGTACTGAAAAATTGCTGTTGATGAAAAGGACCGTTAAAAAACCCTTTTTGTGACAACTGATGGCTTATACCACTTAAAGTCATTCCGTTCGGACCCTGCAACGCACTGGCTACCTTTGAACGAATGATAGACTGTCTTCTTCGCGGCTTTAAGTGGTCTACCTGCCTCTCTTACGTAGACGATGTTGTGGTGTTCTCGCATACTTTTTCAACGCACCTCGAACGCCTCTCCAGAGTTCTTTCAGTGTTCCGTAACGCCAGACTCCAGCTGAACTCATCGAAATGCAAATTCGGTCGCCGCGAACTAACTATTCTCGGACATATTGTTGACGCTTCTGGTGTACGCCCAGATCCCATAAAAATTCAAGCCTTGAAGTACCTTCCTTCAAAGGTTGTCGAAAGCTGTGCGCAGCTTTGTCCGCTTGTGCTGGTATTTTCGCCGTTTTATCAAGGATTTCGCCGGCATCGCTCGTCTCCTAACCGACCTTCGTATGAACGACAACCCCTTTATCTGGGGCCCTGCTCAAAAGAACTCCTTTTCGTCCCTCGTTCATTTGCTGGCCACTCCGCCAATCTTAGGCCATTTTCTCCCGTCGTCTCCCACAGGGGTTAGCAATGATGGCTCCCAATATGGAATCAGCACCGTGCTTGCCCAACTTCAACAGGGTCAAGATGGAGACATCGGTTGTGCCAGCCGCCTACGTTCCGCCGCACAGCAAAATTACTTCATTACTAAGCGCGAATGTCTCGCCCTTGTGGGGGCAGTAGCTAAATTCAGACCCTACGTGTTCGGCCATTCATTCGTTGTTGTCACTGACCACCACGCTCCAGTGTTGCCACGACACATAAAAAAATAGTAGTAAATTTTTTCGCTGAAAATCAGTTGAAATCAGCAGATTTTTAATTACAGTTTTTGTACTCAGTTTATGAGCCCACGAATTCAGCGCTTATATTAGTACTCTGCTGTTGTATTGTAGCTTCTAAGAAATAGTACAAAAATTGGCCACGAGATTCTTGGCGATACTTTTGAAAAATCCGGGGATCCAGAGAGCCATTGTCGAGCACGAAGTGAAAAACAGTGAAGCCCTCTGACAGCATATTCAAAGGCGTCAGATGGTAGTTAGTACCTGAAATCTTTAGATTATAGTATCTTCCAGACAGGGGTGATTGGGAGATCGCTGGGAGAGGCCTCCGTGCTGCAGTGGACATAAATATAGGTTGATCACGATGATGACGATCCAGAAATAAGAAAACATGAGTCCCTTATAGCTTACGTAAATAAACTTTATTACGCGTGAACAGTCAACTTCAAAATGGCCATGTATATGACTAGATATGCTGTGAAATTCCACAAGTGGCTGTGCCAGCAAAGCCGCATTAAATACACTCATGCTTATCCTTGTGCCAGTCGTCCATTCTCCTTATCAGTGGCCTGCCAATGTTGAAGCTGTGACATGCTGAAGACGTCATCAGGCGTTTCGTGTGCAGAAAGCCACAGATAGTCTCCGTGCTAAGCTTGTTCCGCAGCTTTGTCTTCAGGTTGTTTACAGCAGAAAATGCCCGCTCAACTGCTGCACTGGAATGCGGTAAGCACAGTATAGACCAGATTCTTTTACCCTCACACGCAGGCTGCTGGCGCGCCCCTCCTCTCGACACCAGTCGCCATCTATCGGCGCGCGCGGCCCGATGGACTGCGGGTCGCGCCGGCGCCGCGCGTAGAATGCATGTTTACGTGTTCGCTTCTGTCGTTGTAGTGCTTCGTCATAACGTGTGAGGGTGTGTGCTGTGCGTCAGTACTCACATTTTCCGTCTACCAGATAGTACTCACGTTATCTTGCGCGCAGTTAGTCGTTAACGTGACATCTCCGAGTTTGTTTTTTTTTCCGTTCAATTGGATGTGAGTAAGTGCGGCGAGGCAGTGCGCGTCTGTCTCGTTGTTTGTGCCCACCATGATGATATTGATATTGATGATTAGCGCTCGTGTCCTGTCTTCACCTTTTCTGTGTCTCGTTTTTCGCGCTACGTTTTTCAATGATGATATTCTGCTGGCTCAGTATTCTAAACGCTGGCACCGCAGCGGCGACGCTGCTCCACCGAGCCGCTGGTGCGGCGGCGCTGCTCAGGGAAATTCTGGAATAGTATAGCAAACAGCAAGGATTTTTCCCGCGGAGTAGTCGGCCAGGTAGCGTATGGACTGGAAACTGGCACTTCTAAGCAGATTTCTGCGCTGGCGTGTCGTTTGTTGCCGTCTTTTACCTGCGCTATCATCTATGATAATTTTAGGCACAGGAATGTATATTTATTGATTTGACTCAATGGTGTAGTAACTGGATAGGCGAGCTGCAGACTGAATGTTGTCCCGACGAAGCGCGTGTTTTCGATCACCTCCTTGCGCTGAGCTTCCTATAGTTACCATTAAACACATTTCATGCACAGGACTGTAAGCACGATCGCTACCGATTTCAGTTGCTCTTTCCGCACGCATGTCATAAGAATAAAAGGGGGGGGGGGGGGGTATAGGGTTTACCGTAGTGTCTTTCTGCTTTTGCTATCTACCTTAATCATAGGAAAATATGCGCGATTTTAATACATTCATTCGCACTTAGCCAAACACCTACGTAACGCTGTCACAAGCGGCGAGAGCTACCGAATAAAATGAACGCGACTTCGGACTTCAGAATTCGTGAAAGCTGGTTTCGCTGTTAATATCTATTCAAACTTTGATCATTTGAGCAAAAGTACGTTTTTATGCACCAGGTTGCATAAAACATGACAAATTTGTTTTTTTTTTGTTGGCGCTGCGACTCAGTTAAGCTCACAGCGGTAATTTGTTGATAAACTAGCGCATCACGCATGCGACAAGAAAGCCCTGTTTGTGGGTGGTACTTTATGGCCGAAGGATTAAGAGTGCATGAGAATTGGAACTGCATGCTAGCCGCACACCTAATACTTGATATCGAACAAAAAGTATTTTTTTTTTGCAGTGCAGCACCAAGACGGTAGCGATATAAGCACGAGCGCGTTCTCAGCGTCAGCACAATTCACGTGAATGTCAAACTAAATGTCATTAAAACGCATAATGTGCTCCCTTTGATAACGTTAATACTTCCTGCAACACAGCCACTCTGCGGAAGTATGCTCGGCAATGTTTTTTTAGCACCCGCAGCGCGGCTATATGAAGGCGCGGCCGCGGAGCTGCCGCAGCCCCGCAGTCCCCGAAGAAACGCCCGCACCGCGGCGCACCAGTCGGCGGAAAATGGCCGCGCCCAGGAGCGGCTCTGGATTCTGGTCTATAGCCGTCACAAACTCGGTCAATGCAGGAAAAGCGGCGCTTCCATCACAATGTTTTTGAGAAAACACGACTGCCCAAAACTCGTGCAACGAGGTATCTTCGCTTGTAGGGATATCAGCGTTTCTTAAATATCGCCATTCGGTATCCAAAGATTGCAAGGCTTTGCCGGAGACTAAAAAAAGTAGCAGCTTTTGTTTTTGTTTCAGTAGAAAAGCAAGAAAATCAGTAGATTCAAGTCCTTTATCACTGAATCAGCAGAAAATTTTAAAAATCAGTAGATCTACTGATAAATCAGCAGCCGTGGCATCACTGCCACGCTCTCCGCTGGCTGCATTCACTAAAAGATCCCACCGCTCGCCTTGGTCGCTGGGCTCTGTGCCTCAAAGAAAATTCATACTCCTTCGTGTACAAGTCAGGAAGTCATCACCAGGACACTTACTGTTGATCCCAATACCCTGTGGAGCCACCTGACCTAGAAGACGCTGAGACCCTGCCCTGCTTCTTAGCTATCCCTGATTTCACCGATATTGCCAACGAAGAGCGCTACAACTCATCTTTACGACCTATCATTGATGGTATCCTCTCTGCAAACCGATCTCCATCTCTGAACCTTTATGTGGTCCAGAATGGCATTTTGTATCGCCGCAATCTAAGCTCCGATGATCGTTCGCTGCTACTCGTCATACCCCACGTCTACGCTCTTCTTTCCTTGAAGAATTCCATGATTTCCGACAGCCGGCCACTTTTGCGTGGCCCGTGCGTACGCTCGGGTGCGGCATCGCTTCTTTTGGCCTGGTCTGTATCGTTCCGTCAAGCGTTACATTGCCGCTTGCGACTTGCGTCAACGTCGAAAACGGCCCTCCACTTTTCCTGCCGGTATTCTACAACCCATAGACGTAACTCCAGAACCTTTTCACCGTGTTAGCCTCGACCTTCTTGGCCCTTTTCCCACGTCCCTTTCCGGCAACTAGTGGATCACTGTCGCAACTGATTATACGGCTCGGTACGCCATCACGTGTGCTTTGCCTACCAGCTGCGCGTCCGATGTCGCCGATTTTCTTCTACAAGATGACATTCTTCACCATGGCGTCCCTCGCGAACTGCTCCCCTACCGTGGTCGGTATATTCGGTTTAGAATAGTTCATGACATTTTTCGTTCGTGTTGCACGCAGCACCAGCTCGCGACAGCTTGCCATCCACAAACCAATGGGCTTACGAAAAGTTCAACCGCACGCTCACCGACATGTTATCCATGTACGTCTCGCCAGACCACCGAGACTGGGACGCCGCCTTGCCTTATGTGACGTTTGCGTATAACTCTTGCCTTCATGACATAACAGGCTATTGCCCTTCCTACCTTTTGTTTGGTAGGCATCTCACCTTGCCTTTGGACACACTCATGCTGCCTTCTTCAGTCCGCACCACTGCTTACGCTCTGGACGCCATTGCCCAGGCCACACTGGCGCGCCAACTAGTCCGTAGTCTGCTCCATTGCTCTCAAACTTCCCAGAAGTCCGCTCACGACCCCTGTAACCGGGCAGTCTAATATAACTCAGGATCACGCGTCCTTATCTGGACGCCGTCTTGCAGCATCGGGCTCTCCGGGAAGCTTCTTTTCCACTACCGTGGCCCTTAACGTGTGGTGCGCCGTGTAGCCGACGTGAACTATGAAATTGGTCCCCTTGCGTCCTCGCCATCGTCTTCTGGCCCCACCATCGACATCTTCCACGTATGCCGTCTTAAGCCTTATCACGAAGCTCATATGTCGCAACCTCAACGCCGAGGCGGTGTTTCAGTAGCCAGTGGTCCTGAAGCGGGTAGACGACGACGACAATGAGCGATGGAACGAGTGGGAGGAGACGAAGACGACAACGAACTTCTGACTGTGTTCTCGGTGCCGCTCGCAGTTGTTCCCTTCGCTTGTATAAATATGTGTGAATAATTTTTTCCCGCAACAATGCCATGCGGCATCCATGTTCCTTCCTGCTGGCTGTGTACCGCTGGTCTGCCGATGTCACAAAATTCGGCCCAATTTTGAAAACAAAGAAAGAAAAAACAGCGCCGCGCCGGCGCGAGCCGAACGGGGCAGAAGGAATCCCCAGCGGAGTGAATAGCGTGTGTGCGTGGCTCCCTCTCCCCTCCACCACCGCTCACCGAGACGGCTTGCGCGGAGGAATGAGTCAACCATGCCGAAGATTTCTCTCGAACGTCCGAGTAGTTTCTACTGCTAACCGGGGAAAAGGATGGAGCCTTGCGTGCGTTACATGTCCCCCTCCTGTGCGCTCGGACGTGGGTGAAGGCGCCATGCCAGAACTAGCCCGAACCTTCGAGATGCGGGCCCCGACCTCTGACCAATGGGGACGCGCGGCCGTCGAGAGAAAGGGAGGGTGTCTGCACAGGCGACACAGCGTGTATGTGCGCGCCTACTCTGGCGCGCAGAACAAACAGACGTGGAAGCGAGCCTATAAAGGAAGGGCGTTGACCGCTGTCAGATTAGTCCGGACCGCCGTTTAAGCTTCGGAGAAGCGCGCCCGTTCGACTCCCGGGGAAAACACCACTCGGCCAGCCACGGACGAACGAGGCAACGTGCGCCAGTCTGCGGGACGGCATCGTCGTGGACCTCTGGTCGTCGGACTGTCGCAGTGCCCGGCGAACAAATTGTGTTTGGTTTGTTTACCTCTCTCTCTTGTGTTAGTGCACTTTAGGTGCAATATTGCCTTTGTATTGTATTCTCTCTCGAGTTTAACTTTGCACGAGTTGCATTGTTTTGTTAATCACTTTGTATGTGTTTGTACTAGTGATTGTGAAATCCTCTGTATCGTCTCATTGCTGTATAAACTTTGTTTTGCTTGTGATCCTTTGGCTCCGACCCATGCTCTGGCTTGCGACCGGCGAAAGCTGGGCACCAAACGACCAAAAACCTCTTGTCACTTAGTAGCTGGTCTCCGCTGAGCTTGCCACGCTGAGTCGAGGGCATCTCCTTTGAGTCCGAGACCGCTGCCCCCACACGCTCTAAGGGTGTCTGTGAGCTTCACGCTTAACAGTGCGCGAAGTGTGGGTGACAGGCGAATTGGCAAGAACGGCGCACCACTACGTTCGAGACTAATCTATATATGCCCGCATTTTTTGAAATATTGCCTCAGTGTGTCATAAAAATAAGCTCCTTGTACCACTGACAAGAAAAGTTGCATTACCAGTTATGTAACGGACCTCGGAGTTTTTTGTTTCCAACCATATCAGGCAGTATGTTCACTCTCCCGAACAATTACCCTGCAACCGTATCGAAGCCAAAATGCAAGAGTTCACCGCACATAACATTCAACCCCGTTTGAACTGGGTTAAAGTTTATTTTTTGACTCCCTTTTTTACACATGTACCAGGAGTCGTCTCTATTGAACAGATGTTTTGATTTGAAGGGTGCTTATGATGTATCGCATGCCAGTGCAATGCTTGCCGTATTCTTTATGCATCTTTTATTTGCGGCAATAAAAGAAAAGTAGAAGGCTACAATATATAAAGCCCACTAAAGAGACTCGCTTGACTGGGTAGTGTGCAGATTAAGGCCCTGGAGAGAGGCAGAATGAAAATAGCTTTTCTTTTAGTGGCCATGTTTGATATTCTAGCGGTGGAGTTTAGTACCGGTGAGTTGCTTTATTAGTGCAAATTTTTCTCGTGCTAACTTAGATAAAACGTAAAACGCTCACAAAACAGGCTAGGTCTTCATCTTAGGCAACTTCGGCAGCGTTCTTAAGCGATTTAGACATCACTTGCATCTCAGTAAATGGTAGTTGGCTCTGTTATGTTTAAGGGAAAGTCCAGGTTTCTAAATCTGAAACCATACTCTGAGGGGGGGGGGGGGATCTTTTCCAACCTTTCAAATTTCTGAAAACGCCACCATCATACGCTAAGTCACCGCAAGAACTATGTCCAGACCAGGATTGCTGCCTCTCGCATGTTCCTCCAATCAAGCATTTTAGACCCGCAAACTCCTTAGCTCCACCGCGCCCCTTATTTCCGCCCCCTTCTACGCTGGCCTTCTCCTGGAAATCAAGCCCTTATCCTTGACCATCGGTTGTCTACATTTTCTAGCTAGATTTTCTTTCGCTCGCCTCCGCTTCTTTACCCACACTTTCCCTACCTCTTAACGTTACACCTTTCATTTTGTTTACACAGCTCGCTGCACTGACCTCAATTTCAGTTCAACCCCTTTCATAGCATCTATGTTCAATGCCCCATACGTGAGCACTGGTAAGGAACAGCTGTCATGCACTTTCTTGTTAAGATATATTCGTAAACTGGTTTGGTTTATGGGTTTTAACGTCCCAAAGCAACTCCAGCTATGACAGACGCCGTAGTGAAGGGCTCCGGAAAGTTCGACCACCTGGGTCTTTAACGTGCACTGACATCACACAGTACTCAGGCCTCTAAACTTTCGCCTCGATCGGAATTCAACCTCCATCGAAATACCTTGTAGAAAAAAGACACTAAGCTGACCGATCTACAGTTTTTGACTCCCGGCACGTCCCCTTATTTATGGATTAGGACTACGTTAGTGTACCATTAGATTTTGATACATTTGACGCGATATCTGGCGGTACCTAATTGTCGGAACGAGCTTTGCGCATACCTTCCGCATTCGCAAATCTTTAGTGGCAATTTTATTAACTTGCCTTTACGGAATCTCCAACTCATCTGCAATAAGTGTTTATTAAAGCGCGCACACATTCAACATTAGCGTCTTCGTTAGCATGATGATCATTAGTATCTTATACCATCTTCACATTCATCAGCAAAACCATGATATAATAGTTCATACCCTTCCTTTAGCACCCTGTATGCTTCATCTTCCCAATTAACCTCACTGATCTCTATCAGATCCGATTTATTTCGCGTTAGGTCATCGATACTGATCGCTTGCATTTATCGACCCCCATCTAGTGAAAGTGCCGAATTTATCAAGTTTGAGCGTGATCTTCTTGAATATGCTTGTATCATAAATATCCCTGTTGTTTTGGTTGGAGACTTTAACATTGATCTTTTGACAAACAGCTCCCCGCGACGTCTTTTTTGTGAAGCCATTGATGCATTTCTCTGCACCAATGTTATTCAGTCACCAACAAGAATAACCTTAGAGAGGGACTCATTATTAGATTTATATGCTACAAATCATGAGTTATCAAGAGTGCTATCAGGTGTGCTTACATTTGATTTGAGCGACCATCTGCCTATATTCTGTTTTTTTTCCTCGGGCGATAAAAAAAGGAAGCAAGTACCAACTCCCCATATAGTATATCGCAGTTTCAATCAAGAAAACTTAGCTAGGTTTAGATCCATGATAGAAAGGACTGCCTGGAGCGAAGTTTACAATGAGTTAAATCCTAGTATAGCGTACAATATCTTTCTTCAGTTAGTAAAAAGCAAATATGATACCGCATTTCCTTTGACAGTGGGAAAAACTCACAAAAAGTCTCGAAAGCCGTGGGTTACGAGAGAGTTATATCGACGAATTCAAACCCGTGACAGGCTTTTTGACAAATTCATCCAATCAAAAGATCCAGTCATACTTAAGGAATACAAAAAACTTAGAAATAAGTTAGGCTCTGATATTAAAAAAGCTAAGAAACAGTATTATCAGAATAAATTTTCAGCAGTCTCCAATTGCCCTAAGAAAATATGGGATTGTTTGAGCGACCTCATGGGAAGGGCGACAACCCATATTCCCTGCACATTAACATTCAATGGTGTTGAATACTGTGGCGCTGCTTTGGCAGACAATTTTAATGCTCATTTCCTATCCTCTGGCGAATCATCTCAGAAGCAGGATAGAAATCATGAAATTGCTCAGTATATTGCCTCTCCAATTGGTAGTTCCATATTCTTGAATTCTTGCAGTGAACATGAGTATTCACATTCCTAAGAAGCCTAGACAAATCCAGTGCGGCAGGCGCAGATGAAATTAAGGCTGAGCCTATTATTGCTGTTGCCGATCTAATTAGCTTGCCCTTGCAGCATATATGTAACAACGCGTTAGTTCAAGGTATTTTTCCTGATGGTATGAAAATTACCAGAGTGGTTGTTTTACACAAAGGTGGCCCTTATGACAATATAAACAACTATAGACCTATATCTGTACTCCCTTTGTTTTCTAAACTGCTGGAATATTTGATCAAAATCAGACTGTGTAAGTTCTTTGACGACAGACAAATTTTTGTTAACGAACAGTTCGGATTTCGTGAGAAGAAGTCAACAGAAATGGCATTGCTTAGAATAAAGGAAAAATATTTTCTAATATGGATGACAAACAATTTACAGTTGGACGTTTTTTAGATTTTATGAAGGCATTTGATTCAGTTAAACATGATATTTTATTTAATAAGCTACCGTTTTATGGCATTCGAGGAGTTGCCTTAAATCTGATCCGTACTTATCTTTCCGGTCGCGTGCAGTATACATGTTTGAATGGTCATCAATCACAACCTGGACAATTAATATACGGTGTTCCACAAGGGTCTATTTTGGGTCCAATATTTTTCATTCTTTATATTAATGATATAATAGCCATCCCTCGAACTCCCATAATAATTTTATATGCAGATGATACCAGTGTATTTTTTTCTGGCATGCATCTTAGTAATATTCAGGCTGAGGCAAATGCATGGTTACAAGAATTGTCTTTATGGTTGAATATAAATAAACTAGAGTTAAATGTTAATAAAACAAAGCTTATTGTATTTAAGGCACGTGACAAGCCTGATAACAGTGAAATCAAGCTTACATTCAAAAATAGCGTAATTGAACGTGTTTCTTCCTACAAATTTTTAGGCATAATCTTTGAAGAACACTTGAGTTGGACCCTGCATATTAATAATATTCATGCCAGCATATCAAGGTCATTATGTGTATTATATAAACTTCGAGACCTTGTTCCAAAATGGCTGAAGTGGCAATTATATTATACCCTAATTCAATCACATCTTCATTATTGTTTACTTGTTTGGGGATCTACAACGAAAACTAACCTCACGAGGCTGATAACATTACAGAAAAAAGCAACACGATATGTCGAAAACCTTGCATACAATGATCATACAGGTTTGTACTTCTCTAAGCATTCTATTCTAAAAGTCAATGAATTGTTTGAGTTGAAACTGCTTTCTTGTGTGTTTAACGATTTCAAACATCATCCCACTAAATATGTTCAATTAAACTCTAGTAGTGACGCGCCTTATAAATTAAGACACGTCAGTTACAGAGTACCATTCGTAAGGACTAACTATGGAACCGAAATGCTTTCATATTTAATTCGCAGTCTTCTAAATAAACATACACAGGCCATAGAAATTATTCAGAAATCTGTTTCCCAAAAGTCTTTCAATAGAAATGCTAAAGCTTACCTCCTTTCTCGCCGGAATGATTAAAGGGTTGTTCACGCAGAAATTCTTGATGTCCCTGTGCTTTCGTCAACTCTGTGAATTCTCGTGTTTTTCTTGTTGTGATGTGCCTTGTAATTATTTACTTTAAATATGTCATTGCAAAAGTATGCACCTTCCTCCTACTTTTACCTTGTATAATTATGTTTTTTTTAATGTTCTTGCTTCTTGTATTGTTCTTGCTTGTAATGTAAGTTCTTGCTTCTTTTGCCCCTTGTCCTGAGCATTGTGTCGGGTGCTTGGGCCCCGTCAGGCAGAGTGCATCTGCCTTTTGCCCCTGTATCCGAGACCTTGTTGTCTGAAATGAAGATCTATATCTAGAACGTCACTGCTAGACCAGCCTCACTTGACATGGTTCCAGCGTTAAGCGCTGCCTGGTTCATTTTCTAATAGCTGCCTGTCTAGAACCAGAAATTCTTAGATCCCACCACTACGTCACAAGCATCATCGCCGCCGTGCTTGCTGCACAGCCGGTATGAAAAATGAAAATGGCGGGGGGGGGGGCGGCATTTGCTATTTTCGTACAAGAGGTGGTGGCCAATTGCTTAAAAGGGTGGCCAAATCATGTTCTGGTAAGTGAGAGCGCTGGCGGCTGAGGTCAGTGAGTCAACAAGTGGATTTTTGTTCTTTTTTGTTCATGGGGAATTGTGCATGGTCTCCAGGCACGCAAGTTGAGTGTTCTGCCTCTAGGCTATCAATTAACATTAATCTCCAGTTCTTCCCTATCAAGTTTTCCGAATGCCTAATGTCAATACGGTGTGAAAGTACCACACCGACCACGTCTCCTTACCTGAAACACTTTCTTATCAATATTTAATCACTCCCGTTGTGAAGGACAACGGCCGCTGGGCAACTATTGGTTGCACCCTGGTCACTGAAGGAAACTACAGATCTTTCGAATTATTGAAATGCTTCCTTATATTCAATGGATACTGACCCAGCTGTTTCTCCTAAGAGTTCTCCAATTTATAAAAAATGGCTTGTTGAGTGTGATGAGTGCTCCTTTCGGCATGACGTTCTGAGTAGTGTAACTTGTCAGAAAGAATTTTGATAGATGCTGCTTAGTTGGCTGGTTAAGTGCTATTGAATAGTTAACTTATTTTATTACTTTTGCTTTCATATTTATTGAAAGGCCTGCAGCTATAACAATATCGGTTTTTATAAATTCAACAACGAACTTATCTTCGGTTCTGTGTCACAATAAATTTTGGCTATTTCGATGAGTTACAAGCGCTCAAAGGGATGCCTCCCTTTCAAGCTTTTCATCTGCGCATGTATTTTTGCACAGTGCGTTCAAAATTTGTGGTTCTAAAACACGGAGGGTAAATACTTTTCGAAATTCTCATAACTGATAGGGGCATTACTTACGGTGGGGCACAAGCCTTACAACAAATAGATTTACAGTTAAAAAGTAAGGTATTCAATATTGCATAACCAACCGACTAGTTAGCAGCTCCTAGCAGTATTCTGATGTGCTACACGCTGGCAGTACTGGTCTAGATGGTTTAATGTCCCAAAGCAGCTCAGGTTATGAGGGACGCTGTAGTTAAGGACACCAGAAATTTCTACCACCTGGAGTTTTTAACCTCAGTTCACAGGGGACAGTACAAGGGCCTCTCGAATTTCACCTCCATCGAAATTCTACCGCCGCGGCCGGGATCGAACCCGCTTACATCGGGTCAGCCGAAATTCTATGCCAAAGAAAGAGCTCTTCTAGCTCAATATGCCTATATCCTCTTTCCTGGTGCGTCATACGCCTTTGTTTGTTATATTCTTGGGTGTCTTAATGAAGTTCGGTGCCTGGTTGGTCTGTGGCTCGATTCTATTTACGGAATCAGAGGCGGGACCAAAACCGTAGCACTTTTCCCTTACGAAGAGATTGTCGAAATAAAGCTTAAAGCTGAACATTTGGAGCCGAATGACTTGTATTAATTTTGAGCGAGTGAGTGGAGTGGACTATAAAAAGTCTTCTCTTAAATCAAAGTGCATGTTTTGGAATTTATGACCAAATGCAAGCATGCTTTCATTTACCTTGGCAGGGTCGATTTTGACTATTCTGACCGCTATTTTAGAAAGGCCCAATGAGGTAACCGTCTTCGGTCGCGGTTGGTTGAAGCTATATGTCTAATTAATCTAAACAGAGCGCGATAAATTTTTTGCGATTAGTTTTGTTTTTTCGCAGTGATTTAAGGCAAGAAAAGCAGGTTTTCTGGTGCTTTGTGTTGTTCGCGTCAATACTGGAAGCCTTTTGCTGAAAAATATGCTGTTTAATTTAACTGGTGTCTATCGGACTTGTGTGTCAGGCCGTTCTTAAATCGTGTGATTCAAGAGCATCTACTCGGTTCAAATAGATGGTCAGTAGTGTTTAATATCAAGCTTGGGTTGTTTTCGGTTGGTCAAACTCGCAACGAATGATTGCGTAACAGTCTACTAGTCACTCAAGAGCATCGAGAAAGGAAACAAGTTGGTATGGTTCGAGCCCAGGCTTAGGCTGAACGTCTTTCTAAACCAATTGTATTACCTAAGAAGGTAGATGCGCGGCTAGATCGTAACATGAAACCTGAAGTAGAGCACGTCATTTCATGTCGGAGGGGCACGACACCGCGAAAAGATAACGGCCACTTCGAGCCTCCTTAACAATGCAGGTAAATAACCTGAAAAGTCAGCACATTCTTGTAATCGGTGTTGTGTCCCGACGAGATGACGTCAGTGCGCGGGATAAATACTGCTTGTCCTGTTCATGTGATCGGAGATGTGGTTGAAGGCAGCCGTTTCTGGGCGACTGTATTGTCTGTGCGAAATTTCGCTGGGCTTCTTGATTTGGGGCTACAGATGACTTTTCGGGTGTCCACGAAGTTGAGCCCGGGTAAAGCAGTCTGGACGACGGAGAGAGACCTTGGAAGGGGCACGTACTAGGAAGGGGTAGCTGAACGTATGCTGATTTCGAAGTTAGTTTTTTTGTCCTGTGTCTCTTTCATGTTCTTCTTTCTCGTGCGACGCCCCGCTACAGATTATAACATACTAACTAGCCCAAACTTCCAATTTCCTCAGGGCAATGAGATGTGGAACTGTCTTTGGCAGGCGTTTGGCCACCTACCCAAAATACGTGTTCCAGGCTCCTTTACATAGTTGCGCCCACTTTTCTTGAGGGGGTCGCGTGTACTGTGCGTCGCGTTTTCATCGGCAATTTCGCATCCTTTTCACCGCCCACACTATCGTCGCTGCCTTTACGCGATGGCAACAGAAAAACTGCAAAAGCCGCCTCTTTCGGCGAAACTCGGAATTAGCAAGCGAGTTGAATGATGTTATAAGAAATGCAAAGTCGCCGCAGAGCGTATGATTTGCAAACGCCCCGAGTGCTACTCTCAATAGCAAGTCTGACGTTCTGTCTGAACGGGATAACAATCCCGTCACTCGCAGCGCCAGACGTGTAGGCACTGGTACGTTTGAAAATGTTGTAAGTTGTTCATGGGCGTTCGATCATAAAACATTCCCCTCTCCCGCCCCAAGACTGAGCAGCAAGCAAAGGAATTTGCTTTTGTTCTCAACAGACCCGAATTCCACAGCGGCTCCGGTTGGCTGCCACGCTTTCCAGAACGTCATGAAATTGTCGGTGAGGCAATCACCTGCGGTAGCCCGGCAGCGGGCGTCAGCACCGTGAACAAGTGGATTGAAGAAACTTGGGGCGACATAAGAGCAAAGTAGCAACCGTATAATATTTTAATGCAAAAAAAAACAACTTTAATCAAAGCACCTAGATTATACTGCTTTATTTTGACAAATGCTCTCAAAAAACAGGCAAGCATTTGGTGATTTCTAGTTCCTGACGCCGAAAATGAGCAGAACAAGAATATAAGTGTTGTTCACCATCTGCATGGACGGATAGATGAGGCTTCGACCATTCGGTATCAAAAGAAACAGGCCTATGCGATTGTTGCTGCGCCTAAGTATTCAGTGACATGCAGGTGTAGTTGAAAACCGTGGACCACATGCGAACTTTACCTCAAGTGGCTTAAACCCTTGATCAAATATCGTGTAGGCCAAGATCGAAACCCCTGCCACCTCTAGACAACTGCTTTGCTTTAGCTCTTTTAAAGCTTCCTTTTGCGGCATTTCCCATTTAAAAGGCATGTCCGCCTTGGTAAGTTGGGTGAAAGGCTCAGCGATGCTGAAAAGTTCTTGACGAATCGCCGGTAATAAGCGCACAATCCAAGAAATCTGCGTATAGCTTTCTTGTCATTAGGCTGTGGAAACTCTGCGATCGCAGCCGTCTTCTGAGCGTCTGGGCGAACTCCATCCTTGCTTACGACGTGACCAAGGAACAGCAGCTCCTCGTAGGCGAAGTGGCACTTCTCTGGTTTCAGTGTTAGGCCTGAAGACTTGATTGTTTTCAGCACGGTCCGAAGCCTTCTGAGGTGGTCTTCAAAGCGTGTGAAGAAGACAACAACGTCATCTAAGTAGACTAGACAAATTTGCCACTTCAAGCCTGCGACCACCGTATCCATTACTCGCTGGAACGTCGCTGGGGCAGAGCAGAGGCCGAATGGCATCACCTTGAACTCGAACAGTCCGTGTAGTGTGATGAAAGCAGTCTTTTCGCGATCTCTTTCGTCGACTTAAATTTGCCTGTAGCCGCTCTTCAGGTCCATCGATGAGAAGTACTTAGCGTTGCACAGCCGGTCTAGTGTATCGTCAATGCAGGGGAGGGGGTAGACATCCCTCTTCGTAATGCTGCTCAGGCGGCGGTAATCGACGCAAAAGCGTAGGGTGCCGACTTTCTTTTTCACTAGGACGACTGGTGCTGCCCAGGGGCCCCTCGATGGCTGGATGACGTCGTCACGAAGCATTTCCTCAACTTGCTTGCGGATAGCTTGGCGTTCTAGCGGCGATACGCGGTAGGGGCTCTCTCGCAGTGGTCGGGCGTGTTCGTCTGTGACAATGCGGTGTTTGGCAAGCCGGGTTCGTCGCACATTCGATGGTGATTAGAAGCAATCGCTGTACTTTTGAAGAAGAGCGCGTATTTGGTCTTATCTGCTCCGTGGTAATGCTGGGTTGATATCAAACGTTGGTTGATGGCGTTGGACAGATGGTTCTACGGGTTGGTCGGGTAGGGCAAATATGTCTCTGATGTCTGCCAGCTCGTCGAGGAAAGCGATCGTCGTACCTTTGTTTAGATGCTGGTATTCTTCGGTGAAGTTGGTTAGCAACACCTGGGCTTGGCCATGTCGGATTTCGGCGACTCCCCTTGCGACGCCCAATCCTCGATCCAGGAGTAACTGGGTGTTCCCCTCGATGACGCCTTCGGCATTTTCGATGTCTCCAGTACCTATGCAGGCGAGGACACTTGATCGGGGCGGCACGCTCAATGCTTCGTCGAGGACGTTTAAGGCAACGTGATGAGTCGCGCTCGTCGCAATAGGTATGGCTTTGTCCGTGGAAAGCTTGATCGACTTAGATCGAAGGTCGATGATCGCTCGATGTTCATGCAGGAAGTCCATTCTCAAAATCACGTCTCGCGACCACTGCTGTAGGATCAGGAAGGTTGTCGCATAGGTTCTCCCGTTTACAGTAACTCTCGCGGTGCAGCGTCCTGACGGCGTAATCAGGTTGCCACCTGCGGTGCGGATCAGCGGGGCATCCCAAGTTGTTTTTACCTTCCTGAGTCGGACAGCGAGCGGCCCACTCATGACGGAGTAGTCAGCTCCGGTGTCCACCAAGGTAGTAACCGCGTGATCGTCGACCATAACTTCAAGGTCACTTGTTCGCGTTTTCGTATTGCACGTTGTCTTCGGTGTACGGTCTCGGCTTTGTCGGGCAGTGAGACTGCGGTGGGCGTATTCCAACGTTACTTCTCTGGGCGGTGGTATAAGGTTCAAGTCCGGCCGCGTCGTCGTCGTCGGCGTCGTTCGGTGTAGTCGTCGTAGTTGAGGCATGGTCTTGCGTTTTCGTCGATGGAGGATCTTTGTTCTTGCGCTCAGAAGCAACCTCACCTCCAGAGGCTGCTTTATTTAGTTTAACCTCCGGGTGCTGGGGGAGCGTCCACGCACTGCGTAGGCTCGGCTAGCAGATATATAGCGCGGTGACGATCGCGATGGAGAACGCGATAGGAGGCTCGGCGATGAGTATCCTTCCCGACGCAAAAACTCCTCGATTTCGGCTGGTCGCTGGCCGGGTCGGGGTCGTGGAGCGTCGTAAGAGAACCCTCGGATGCCCAGTCTTCTGTATGGGCAGTGGCGGAGGAGGTGGCCGGCTTCGCCACAGTGGAAGCATAGTGGGCGGCGCTGGTCGGGAGTTCTCCACTCGTCGCATTTCCTCGGCTGTGTGCGACGCTCGTAGGACGGGCGGGTTGGGGCGAGAGGGCGGCGGTTCAGCGCAGCTGGCTGAGGGTGATAGGGGCTTGGGTCCCGTCGTCGAGGTGCAGGACGGCGCACTGCTGCGGCGTAAGTCATGGCTGGGGGCTCCGCAGGCTGCGTGGTGGTCGGCGTCACACCCAAGGCCTGTTGAACCTCGTCCCGAATGACGTCAGTGAGCGATGTAAGCTGCGGCTGCGTTGCTGTTGGCAGCAATCGTCGGAGCTCTTCTCGCACAACTTCACGTATAACCTCCCGCAGGTTATCGCTGTTAGCGGTAGCGGTATCCAGGCTGCTTGCTGACAAAAAGCGCTGCTGGCGGTCAGACTGGCGGCCTCTGGCATCAAGTGTTTTTTCCATGGTAAATACCTCTTCGACGAATTCCACGATGGTTATCGGTGGGTTCCGTACGAGGCCCGCAAAGAGTTGGTCTTTAACTCCTCGCATAAGCAGCTTGACCTTTTCTTCTTCCTTCATGCTTGAGTCGGCACGCCGGAAGAGACGCTTCATCTCCTCAGTGTACACTGCAACGGTCTCGTTTGGGTGTTGTATGCGAGACTGTAGCAGCTGCTGGGCTCTCTCCTTTCTCACGACGTTCGTGAAAGTCTTGAGAAGCTGCTCCTTGAAGGTTTCCCAATCCGTAAGGCTACCTTCCTCATTCTCAAACCTGACTCTTGCTGGTCCCTCCAAGGCAATGAAAACGTATCTAATTTTCATGGCATCGTCCCAGTTGTTAAAGACAGCCGCACGGTCGAACTGAACCAGCCATTCGTCGGGGTCGGCGCCATGCGAAGCGTCGAAGGTTGGTGGCACCCGGGGCTGGTGAAGAACGATTGGAGTCGTCGTCTGGGGCAAGCTAATGGTGGTTGTTGCTGCTGGCTTTCGCTTCCGGGTAGGGTCCGGCAGAGTCCCGAACTCAGGTGCGTCGCCTAGCAGACGTCGGCTTTCGCGGTGGACTGGAGTCAGGTCCTCCGGTGAATGACTCAGAGGGCTGGCGTCACGACTTTCTGGGGGTGTTCGGTACATAGAAGGCTACCCCGCACCTCCAACAAATCTCACGTTGTAGTGACGGCAGTCCAGCGGTCAGGAAGACACCAGAAAGATTTGCAAACGAAGCTCTTTATTTGGGCTGACTTGCGCCCGCAAAAGAACTGAATCACTCGGTGGCGGCTTAAGCAACAAGCGTGCTCGTCAATCTTCGAACTACGAATGTCCGCCGCTCGCGGCATCGCTCAATTTAAAGAAGGCAAGGAAACTTCCAGATAGCAGGACAAGATCATCTACAGTAATCTGGAAAAACCTAGATGCAGCCTTTCATGGCTGTGATCAATCGAGATTAGACTGGTCGCTTCTCGCGTCACGAACAAAAATGATAACAGTCCTTTCCTGCAGCCTTGAGCGTGAACGAACAAACACTACAATGATACGTGGCAATATCTGAGTCGTCAGGTTTACAACCATGAAAAAATTCGTCGAGGACTGTACCGGAAATGATATGCGTGAACAAATTAGCCTAATGCTACAGCCGGCTGCCACTCAGTCCTCAAGCCGCAAATTCCCGTCAGAAGCGGCTCTAAAGTAATTGGTGTCGATCTACTGTCACGACATAGAGTGGTCCAGCAGGCGCAGGACTGTTATAGTAAAACAGTGTCATTGGCCGGACGGTTTTTCTAGCTGGCATTAGCCTCTTTGTTCTCGAGTGGTGTTCGCCTGTATGTAACATCGATAAATGTCGTCGCTGATGAAAAAAACAATGTAACGCGTTTTTGCTTCGTGCGTTATTTTTTTTTCCTCAGAGAAAATCTCGGGCACGTGAGATTGCTGGAACTTCATGAAACTTTCATTTTTTTTTACGTCCCCAGGTGTGCTAGTATATCCGAAGATCCTGGAACCTAGCAGGGACGACAATACTCTACAGATGCATATTCACGACGGCCTGACCCTTAACCTGCAAAAAAGTTCCATCCTTGCGGAAGACTTCTACATCACTTCTTCAACTGGCACCGACTTTGACTCAATAGTCGTGAGTGCGGTTTAACACAGCTACAGCATTCACGTATAAGTTTGAAATAAAAGCCTGGGAGTAATCAGTACTTTTGGCAGAGCAATAGAAAGAGCACATAAAAATATTATATAACACAAATATAGACTCAACATTTTTTTCGCAAATTTTGTTTTCGAATTGGTTGTTTCGCACGTTACAGTGGCAATCATTTATTATAACAATTTTTTAGAGACGATCCGTTTAGGGTTTACGCGGTCGCAGATTTCAATCAAACCGTTAAGTACGTCTGCGCATGTAAGTGAAATTGAAGAAATTTCTTATGCTGCAGTGCTTTTAACGCATTTAAAAATCATACCTTCAATGCGCACGAGCCATGCACTTACACAGGTTTAGAACGTGGAAAAATTAGCACCCTGCATAAAGCGTCTTAGCTCATTTGTTGCAGCAAAAATGAATGCAGTACGATCGTTTAGGTATATTTTTTAACCGTTTTTCAAACGTCAACGCTCCCTCGACAGCAGTACAAGTGAAAAAAATTTCTTTCTCGCTATCTGTTCTGACGTGAAAGCAAAAGCAGCCATTGATGATGATGAGGAGATCATCATCAGCCTTACTAATCCCACTGCAGAGCAAAAAGCTTTCCGATGTGTATTGAAGTAACTCTGTTCTTTGCCAGCTGTGGTCCCTGCAAACTTCTTAATCTCATCTGCCAACCTAACTTGCTGCGGCTCCCTAATACGCTTGCTTTCTCTTTGAATCCTCTCGTTTACCCTCAAAAATCAGCGGTTATCTTCCTTTCGCAATGTATGCCACGCCCAAGCCCTTTTCTTCCTCTTGATTTTGACTAAAACATCATTAACCTGTGTTTTTTCTCTCATCCACTCCCCCGTTTCCGCTCTGTTAACGTTACTCCTTCCATTTTTCTTTCCATAGCTCGCTGCGCTGTCGTTAACTTAAGCTGAACCCTTTCATTGGCTTCCACGCGTCTGCCCAATAGGCTAGTACCGAAGAAATAGAGATGTGCACATTTTTCTCTTGAGTGATATTGGTAAACTGTCATTCATGATCTGAGAAAACTTACCATAACCGCCACCCTCTGGTTAACACTTTAGAATTCCTCTTTATTAATAACTGTATTCTGATTGATGACGAATTGCACACCTAGTTCGCGTCTGTGCACTAATTGACGATAGCCGGCCAATGATAGACTTAAGAATGATTCGACAAACAAGGACTTACAAAATATGGCTCCTGGCATGAATGCCCGAGCTCCATACAATCAATCAGGATTTTGTTTTTACACGCTCGCTTCTTTATTCATTTCATGAATTTTGCACTATTTTATAATCATTTGAAATTGCCGAATATTTTATGGATTGTTTTGTAGGTGCCAGTCATATTTTCAAAACAAATTTTGCACAATCCATGTCATTACTCTGGTGTTTTTCATGTCCACTGGGAAAGACTGTAATTATTGAAACCTCATGTGGCACGTCAGTCTACATGTTTACGCTCAGGTATTACCATTATGATTGTTAATTTCTTTCTGTGCTTTTCTCTGGTGTGCATTTTCGAAACAAATTTTCTGCATGACCTAACCAGCAGATAATTCATCTACAAATATTTATGGTTTGGTTTAGCAGTGTGAAGTGATTCAAAAATATTGGGAAGTATTTAAGGAAAATTGACGGATCGGTTGTTCTTTTTATTGCAATTTCAAGTTGTAACGTGCAATTTGCATTTGGAAGATGAAAAAGGATTTCAGAAGCAAATATACCTAGAGGCGCTTGCAAGCGTTTAACACTAGGCGCATACATGCAACTTGCTGATGTGTGCATCAGAGAAAGCACTCCTTTAATGAACCACAGTTCGCGTTTCTGTTACTTGTTTATGACAGTATTACTTTCTGGAATTCTTTCTGCAAATATATTTTATTTAGAAGCCGCATGGTGGCTCAGTGGATACGGCACTCGCCTGCCGACCCGAAAGACGCAGGTTCGATCTCGGCCGTGGCGGTCGCATTTCAGAAGAGGCGAAATGCCAGAGGCCCATGTAATGTGCGAGCTTTAGTCGCTTTGTGGTGTTAAACCCCCTAAGCCATAAACGACAGATTCATTTGACACTACGTTCTCAGAAATTAATGAGATCAGCGAATGATTGTTAACAAGAACTTCAAATACACACGTCTGGCAAGCAATCATCAGCCCAAAAGCAATGAAATTTTAAAACAAAGCCGTCACATGAAATTTAATCTTGGTAGCCATAATGAATTGTTGTTTAGGCAAAATTAGCAAAGCTGGCATACTGTCGTTGCCTTAAATTATGAAAATAATCTCGGTAAACTGCATCTTCGTCGTAACAATGCTCTCATGAGGCCAACAAGTGCTCCTGAATTCCTAACTTGGACTAGAAAACGGTGCGAAATGTTCATTGGAACATCAGGAGTGAATAGAATGTTCTAATAATGTTAAAAACAGGGGGAAATACAGGACAAAGAAGAGAAACAACCCGCACAGCTGCGTTCTCTGTGCCGAGTTTCACTCTGATTTCGATATTCATCTTGAACCAACTGGCCCAACAATTCTCCCTTTTGAGGTAGAATGTTCTGTTTTAACTACATTTCCAGCGCACATTTTGTTTAATTCGTGCAAGTCTTTGAATGTTGAAAATAAAGTAACCATCTATGAAACGTAATATTGCACGACTTAGAATGACTAATGTTCGCAAATAATGGTGTACTGTACTCAACTGCCACATGAAGTAAGAAAACATTAAGGCCGGAAAGTTGACTCTGCCTTGTGATTGCGAGATGACAGGATTAAACTTTTTAAAAACGTAAGATTGCTACGATGTCAACCGTAAGCTTGGAAGTCACACGGAGACAGGAGTTTTTGTGTTAAAAGTAAAACAGGCCTTTTTTATACTACTTGAAGCAGGAGGAAAATATTTTCAGAGAAATGTGCTTGATGACCAAGTCCGCTTTTGGAGATCCCTTTAATTAAGTTTATTTATGGCTTACTGTTATAAATTTACCACCATTTTTCACTAGCCTCCTCTGTAAAATGGTTGCTTCTAGAATTGTACTGAAAGAAAAGTTTTCACTCGTACTATTTTGCCTTATTCTTTAATAGGTAAATGGAGCACTACTGGAAAAGAACTTATACCATGACAGCGAGCGGAAGGCATCTGTTTATATAAATCCACTGGAAGACGGCTTGGAAATCGTATGTATCTATTCTTCATCAGACGTGCAACATAATTAAACATTACTTTGTCATTTTTGTGGCACTAAGATCATAAGTAGCTTCCTTGCCAGAGATTTCCTTAGCAAAAACATGTCAAACACTCTCGAACAAAAGCTTTGAAAATTGTATTATTTTAAGATATTCTCATGGAAATGTTAAAGGCAATGGTTCATTCTTCTGATATGTAGCGAAATCTTAAAACCGTTTCCATCGATCGCATCGTACAATTAAGGGTGCCGTAGAAAACCGATGGGGAATGCTTTTGATGACAGCAAGAACCGTCATAGAAAAAAGTACAACACTTCTGTGGGGTGATCTACGAATATAATGATTGTTGTGGTGAAATATGATATGAAAAAATAGTGTTCTCAAATGGCTTCCAGCTCAAAAATGCTTTCGACCAGAATCGCGAGGTATGAGAAAAGGTACTTGCGCCTAGAATTGCTATACAAAAGTGCCGAGGGCAATTGGTAGTTTCAGCTGTTTCTGCATTTCGGGCGATTTCAATTCCAAATTTCTACAAAACGCCAAGCGGAAAATACAGAAAAAAACAGAGAGAAAAAACGAGAGCGGAGGCGGATGAACCAGTTCAAGGTTTAAATTCTGCTATGCTAACAACTAATTAGAGCGGCTCATCAAGCGAAGTTTAAGACATACTCCTAGCGCGAACTTCACTAGCTGAAAAAATTGGTTCTGAATGCATGCTAGATGTTTCTGCCCCTTGTTTGTTTTGATTCTAAATTTCCGTACGAAGTTTTTACTCTTTTAGATATTTGTTTTTTGTTGTTGTTGTAAGAAAACAAGATTACTGACATGTATGTAGTCACTCTCCTCATTAAGAAAAGAGCATTAACGTAAACGCCTGCTTACACATTATACAGGGTGTTTCACCTAAGACTTTCTGCAATTTTTAAAAATAAGCTATTTGAATTAGATGCGCGCTTTTTCTGGCATAGCATTGTTAGTGGTGTAGTACATCATAATGCAGCTAAGACGTGCTAACTAGCAGGCTTGTTAACCAATATTTGGTAGTTAACTTTTAAACTATTACGGTTGGGCTCCTTAATTATTGAGAGGCATGTAGCCCACGGTAAGTGATGCCCATATCCGTTTTTAGAATTTCGAGAAAGCGATTATCCTCGGCGCTGTGGCCCAACACATTTTGGCTATTTCGACGAGTTACGTGCACTGGAGAGGTTGCTTTGCCTGCAAGCTTCTCAAACCGCATGTATTCTGGCGCGATGTAGGCGAAATTTGTTGGTCCACAGCGCCGAGGATAATCGCGTTCTCGAAATTCTAAAAACGGATATGGGCATCACTTACCGTGGACTACATGCCCGTCAAAAATTAAGGAGCTCAACGGTAATAGTTTAAAAGTTAACTATTGAATATTGGTTAACAAGCCTGCTAGTTAGCACGTCTTAGCTGCATTATGATGTACTACACCACTGACGATGCTATGCCAGAAAAAGCGCGCATCTAATTCAAATAGCTTATTTTTAAAAATTGCAGAAAGTCTTAGGTGAAACACCCTGTATAGAGGAGAACTTCAGGGACATTCCATTTCTTTATTTTTACTGCTATTTGATAAAGAGTGAAAACAAAAGAACTTTATTTGTTAAACCAGGTTTCTATCGCTAGAATGGGGTCTCCTACTTGTTCACACCAACGCAAAATTTTCCTAATGCCCTTTAGGTGTTCCTCAATGGAACTCTCACCTCCCGAGGTATAGCAGTTGCAACACAGGGACAGATGTTTGAGCAATGAAGTTCACTAGGCTAGCCCTTGTCGAGATGAAAACATCGAAAAGGACCCATGCAGCTAGAGTTCCAAGAAGCTGAAGAAGAAACTTCACTGGGCTATTTGGCAGATGAAGAAAAAAATGTGTACGTTGGCTCAGCCGTACTGAAGAGGCAGTATTTTTATGCCAGTATAGAGGGCAAAATCAAGCGTGCAAACTTAGCAAAGTAATCATCACAAATGGTTCACTCTCGACAGTGCTGTCATGTATTCCTGCAGCACATTATGTGAACAACTAAAAGCGCTCCATTCTGGTTTCAGCGAGGCATTCTTAGCCAGGACATGAGGATTGCTCCCGTTGTTGGTGCCCTGAGATCCGACGAAGGGATTATACAGCACCGACTGGTTAGACTCCGGGAAAGACGAAAAGCTCTCCTCAATCCAAGTAACATTTAAATTTTCTTCAAAGAATTTTCAGCTTGCACGCAAAAATGTGTATATCGCATAAAGCCATTCTTGTTTCAGAACGACTGTGCGTACTTTAGCACACGATAATAAATTTTCAGCCTTCAATTTTGCTGGGAAAGCCCGTGCGCTGCAACCTGTCCCGGTGCCCAAGAGCAAAATGTCTCAAGTTGCGCTGTCTTTTTTCCAATTGTAATGTCAGCAATATCGCTGAGTCTTTGCTTAGGTTATAAGGTCACCCTCCGCTGCACTGGGTCGGGAACCGACAGTTGCCATGCAGAGATAGCATGCTGGCGTCATGTGCGTCTTAGCTGGCCAGGCAATGCGCATGGACGGCTAGTGGCGCCAGAAAGTGGCGATGATAGACAGTACCTGCTACCCTTAAACTAAGCAGTTTAACTCTTTCCCTACCATGGGGAAAATGACCATTTTCTGAAAGTTTCAGTACGTTTTTTTTCTGTAAAAACTACTGAATTCAGTATTGATTGCGATACCTAAAAACAAAGCTGAATAAAGGTGCTTTCTATTAATTTACGTTTAAACAACAAATTGCAGGTTGTAACAAAAATATTTATTTGTAAAAACGAGACTTTAGAAAAAAATTGAACAAAACTTGCAAAAACACGCTTGTATATTAAAAGGAAAATGTTAAAAATTTTCTGAAATATGCAAAATGTTTGTCTACTGGCCACTCTCTGCAAAAAAAAATCATTTCTATCTTGAATAGTACTGTTGCCACAAAAGAATAACTGGAAACCCTATCGTTGTGCATCGGAGCGCGCCCGCCTTTGTTTCAGGCTGGTTTCCATCATCACCGATGTGAAAACTGAATCATCTTCAGCACCTTACAACATTTTCAGGCTCGTTGTTGCACACGACGTCGATTAAATCACTCGCAGACGAAACGGAGTCCTGAGATTTGATATGTCTTAGAGCGCGTGCCGCGCATGCGGAGGCTGCCAAGCGACTTCGATGGCACCGCATCTTCGGTGTGGTTTCAAACAATGCCGTTTTGTAGGGGCAAAAAAAAACTACATCGGAAACAAAACTTCAGTTCTCCGGCTATAATCCATATGCGCATCGTGCCTGTAAGCAACGCGGAAGGCTCCGAAGTCGAGCGGCGAAGGCGTCTTCTGCGGGGTACATGGCAGGCAATGAGCGCAGGTCCGCGTCTTCATTTCTTCGCAGCGCGTTAAAAAGTGCCCCCTCGCGGGACAAAAGAAAACTACATCGGAAACAAAACTTTGGTTCCTGGCCTACAAACTACATCTGCAGCGTGGTCATTAGCAACGTAGAAGATTTTGAAATCGGGGCATGAAATTATGGTTAGCGGGCTAACGATGCTCAATGGGCGCGGTAGGGAAAGAGTTAAATGTGTGTCACCTGCGCTTACCGCAATCTCCATACCTTAAGGTAAAACTGAAGGATTTTAGGTCATCTTATAACATATACCATCGGCGTTTACAGCACTCTGCAACCGCTAGTTTGCAATCGCTAATAGTGCCGGCAGTGTAGAACAAAGCAAGCTGCTTGTACACATGGAACCCCTGATCTCCCAGCGTACGTGCGCTGGAAGTTGACGGCCGCGTTAGCGCCGGTGATAGATGACATGGGCTACGCTAAAATATCTCGTCTCTAACTCTTCGCTGGTACAGCATTCCGGTTATACAGCAGGTCATCAATAATGCTAGCAGGTCATCAATAATGCTAGTCTCACTCTATGAATCAATCTAGGCCAACTAGTACACGTGCTTAGTGCGACATTCTCCTTTAGATGTCTTGCGTTAGTTGTGTTTGGATATCTTCTCCTGTTCTTCTATGGTAGAAAGCAGCCGTTTCCAACCTTTCGAGAGCGTGCCTCCTCCGGTTCCAAACCCACAAATTATGTCAAATCAATTATTCGCATCACTGCAAATTCCTTGCTGATAACCTATTGAGATGGTATGTCGCGATGCGTTGTCTGTACATCACTTTGTCGCCTGTTTGCACATGTATTAAGTGCTGGTCGCCCGCACTGTAATGCGACTTGGGGAGCCGTGGGACTCGCATAAATATATAAATAAATGCACTGGCAAGCGGTGGAGCACTGCTGCCTTCCAACACGTGGACGTACAAGATAATTCTACCAGGCGTATAGATGAGCGATTATAACGATAATGATTTTGGCCATCACACATACTGTCACTGCAGTACACGGCACCAGCTGTGCATTCAGGCAGTCACTTCAAGCGCGCCTGCAGCACCGCAACTTGAATGCTCGGCACTGAACACTCGTGATATGGATGCACCATTTGTTCAAGGAAGACAAGTTACAACCGCTTTATATTTGGATGATAGATGAAAATGTGTTACAAAACACCTTATGTTCAGAATAGCCACAACTTTGAGTCAAAATAGACGGCCGAAACATGTCCAGACTGTCATAAATTATCATCCTGTTGTTGCGACGGATTTCTCCGCAGTATTGTACTATTTTTTCAGAGTTCTGTCGCTACAAAAAGATATTGCATTAGTACAGGAAATTCGTCCATTCCCCAACATATTAGTAAGAAATGGTTGTATCGATAGAAATTTTGGTGTAGTTTTTCGATAGGGCAGCTGAAGTAGTGAATCCTGCCATGGTCCAGGTCTAGTTTGTTTTAAGGTGGCGTCTTTTCTGCAGTCTGTAAAACACGCATGTTCTAGAACCACGAGGTTGCGTTTGTGTAGTAGAGGCATCATGGGTAGAAAGCAATCAAATGCGTCCCTCTGACACTCGAAGGGAGCGCATTCATTGAATCTGGCGGAAAACTGTAGTAGAAAAGTCCTAAAATAATGAAAATTCTCTGGTCTGAAAGAAAAGTTTATGCAACTAAATATTGCCGTGAATCTTTGTAATATTCCTTTGTTCATGTTCGAAGTCACCTGCACGCCTGTTACGGCATTGTAATTAGAGAAACAACCAAATATTTGTAGAAAAGTTGTTGTCACGGCCATGTGCTTCTACGATGTTTGTATTTCCACACGAACTTTCTGTGCCTTATCTCAAGGTCATATCATTCGCTCTACAAACACGCTCGACGTCATACAACCAAAGGTAACCAAAAGACAGAACTTTGATGTCGCCCCCTACCGTCAGAGACCAGCTGCGCACCGAAGCTGTGTGGTACAGCATACTAACAAGTAAAACGGAATACAATAGAGGTGCAAGAGGCTGGGTTTGGACACCCATTCGCCATCAGAGGCTCAGTAAAAAATTGCGCCGCCGGTTAGCACCGTACTTGATTCCGCTTTGGTTTATGTTTGATTCATGCGAGTGAAACGTCCCAATGTGAATCAGGTTATCAGGGACGCCGTAGTGAAGGGATCCGGAAATTTCCCCCCAAGGGTTCTTTAATGCGCACTACATCGCACAGTACACGGGCCCCTAGCATTTCGCTTCCATCAAAACGCAACCGCCGTGGCCGTATCTAACTCGCATCTTTCGAGTCAGCAGCCGAGCATAATAACTAGAGCTACCGCGGTGCCCATCATCCTGCGTGGGGTTGTGGGTTGCGTTGGCTTTTATGGCACCTAGGCAACTAAGGCTGTTATGTGCCATGATAGACTGTGGAAATGTTTGCTGCATATTTCTATAGAAAGGTGAAAAATCACCCGTGGTATAGAGAGCCTGAAAGAATATTTTATACTACCTATAGTGGCGACAAATAATAAAATTTAAAAAATGGCTGCTGCTAAGATGATTTCAGAAGGCCCGGGAACCTCAGCAACGATCCTTGGGTGGGTGAGGATCGTGAGGCTCCCAACAAACCGAATAAAGATATCAGCCTTCTTCGCAAGATTAAGAAATTGGTTGCGGTGTATCATAAAATCAAGCGATGGATTGGGAGTGCATGATAGCGCCTAGACCAAAAAAAGAAACACTACTAAGATGCCATTCCCGACACGATCAGAGGATCTCAGTGATGCCATGCGCTCACAGAAGTGTTACATATCTGCAGCCGAAGGCGCAACTATGGGCGCTAATGAACTCAACTCTAGCTTTTCTGTTTACACCGTATATTTCGGCTATCTTTCGTTTCCTTTAATCCGTACAGCCGAGGCTACTTTAGGAGGTGGGTAACCAGGCGTAGTACTATATTTCTTCTATTTATCACTTTGTTTCTGCTGAGAGAATCGACCCTATTTCTCTGGCGAGTTTTGCAGCCATGGTCAACTGCTCCTGCAGTGTTCAATATTACAGTTCTTCACCGATTTCAAATGGAACGTGGTTGAGAATCGTGGTGGTTCTGTGCTTAATTGACTACTGAGCGAACTAACCACTGTTGCCGAACTGTTTGCGCTGGCTAGCTCAAGATCACCCATTAAACAACGTTCAAGTCTGACGCAACTCTGCCGGTCTACCTTATCGACAGTCATGTGTCGCCAGTCCGTGATATTATTGCTTGCTACAAAGCAGGCGACGAAGTCGCCGGCAGTGGCGTAAGTTGGAGCAGTCACGCTCGAGCTAATTAAATTCCGTCCTATTATTTTGTTTCATCATCATCATCAGCCTGACTACTCCCACTACAGGGCAAAGGCCTCTCCCGTGTCTCTCCAATTAACCCTCTGCTTCACCAGTTGCGTCCACCGTATTCCCACAAACTTCTTAATCTCATCTGCCCACCTAACATTCTGCCGCCCCCTGCTACGCTTGCCTTATCTTGGAATCCACTCCGTTACCCTCAAGGACCAGCGGTTATCTTGCCTTCCCATTGCCTGCCCTGCGCAAGCCTATTTCTTCCTCTTGATTTCTACCAGGATTATTTTGCTTGCCACCGCCTAAAATCTTGCGGGTCGACTGTCCATCTTCATCACAGCCCTAAAGTTTAGACGCCTTTTGTCTGGCTCAGTCAAAGGTTGAGCACTACTGGATCACACCACCCAGCTTCACCTAAGACCGACCTGACCTCAACAAATCTAGCCACTCTTCGCTGCCACACCCCTGCACCGACGATTCGAGACCATGAAGAAGCGAATATCCTACACGGTACATCAGACGGCCTCACCACGAATGGACTGCCGCCACCACACTGCGAAAGCAAAATAGACGGCACCAACCGCTAATGCTTGGCAGAGCATCCATGGGCAATCATCACCTTCGGCGCTTGTCGTCTGCGGGTCATACATCCCCGGGGTCGAGAATATTTGAGATCAGCTCCTCATTCATTGACGTTCTGTTCCCTCCATTCTCTTCTGCCCTTTATTCATGATCTCCATAGTCTCGACATCAATCAGAATCCAAGTCACCAATCGGGACCACTGGTTGCGGCCCCGAGTAATTATACGAGCAAATCTACGACGAAGCAAGCTTTGGCGCGGGGCGGAATGATCGCGTTACGCCCTTTGGTCATTGTGAAACTTTTTGCCCTGACAAGCTCTTGAATATTTTTTCTTTAGTGCCACAAAATAAAATTTATTGCACTTATTCAAGCAATATTCACATAATATTCCTTCTGAATCATGGGCGCACTCGGCATGTTTTATCGATTACAAAGACAAAATATGAAACATTTATTTTGTCTGCGAACAAGGAATCAGCCGAATGGAGCTAGTGTATGAGCTGTTTTACAGGGAAACTGTGCTTCTGTGATCATCGAGAGGTTCTTTATAAAACAGATGACTTTCTACAATTAGAACTTGTCTAGGTTGTCGTGTACGCGCTCATCTTGCAGACAAATGAACAGGACCTTGTAAGCAGCTACCAGAAAAGGTAGGAAGTAAACATGCAGATCACAATGAAAACATGAAGCAAAGGCATGAAAAATATTTTATGGCGAGGTAAAAACTGGTAATTATCTCAATTTCCCATGTTATCGAAATGTTTAAATGTTTAGCGTTATTCCAGTTGTATCTGAACATAATTCCTTGGCTTCGATATGGCAGAAAGTGTTGAAGGGAAAATGCAATTTTTTAGTATGAAACTTGTGCAAAGAATGATTTATCGACACCAATATTTAAAATTATGACCATTTGCTGATATTATGTGTTTCACAAAGCAGAATATTATGTATATCCCCCGCCACTGATATCGGTCTGAGCATTTATTATTATTCACTTTCGTGCACGGGTACACTGCCACAACAAAATAATTTATGTTTTTGCCAGGTTCTGATCCAGAAATCAAAGAGCGCGGACTATCGGAGCAAGAGGACGCTTATGAAGCTTCTGGTAAGGTTCTGAAACGCATGTCGTTGTTGTTACGAAACCCCCATTCAAAAGTAAAACCAGTCAGGTTATCCTATGGAAAACGTGCTGGCCTAGCAAAATTATTTCGACGGTAACATGATTCAACTAAAATTCTCCTTCCTTATATATTTTTAACGTTCGTCCTACTGTGCTGAAGAACATCAACTGCGCTGACTGTAAGCATTTACTATTTGCTGCGCAATACCATCGATTATTCTTCTAGTGAATATACAGGCCTACGCCGGTGGGCTAATAGTTTCCACAAAACTTTTGCCTTTAAATGTACGGTGTGCAGGAAGCTGAAAAAGTTAAAGTGACAAACATGCTTATCTCGGCGTGCTTGCATCAAATCTGCGCGCTATTTTGGTATTTCTACGGAATGCATTATATGCATCTTCGTTGTGACTATCTTCCTAATGCCGCAAATCTTGTGCCACTCAGTGGATAAATGCGCTCGAAATGCTTCGTTATTATACACGGTTTAGACGTTTGTCGATAAAAATTGCTGCTGATGGGGACACTAGCCCCAAAGTGCTTCCAGTATCGATGGCACGGTGTATGAAGGTTTGCACCTGTGCAGACGACGCGTTTCCCGAAGCCATTGAAAAAGCGCTGATTCAAGCAATGCGTGACGCGCTGGTATTTATGAGGCACTATGGCAAGCGCTGCATTTGGCGCGGTGTTTGATTAGGCGCCGGTGCGGGTGACGCGCCAGCATTTTGCCGCTTCTCTTTAAGCACGAAGTGGTCTGACGCTACATTACAGTGTTCCCGGCACAAAAAAAAAGACCCTTGCTTAGCTCAGCTAAGCCTGGATACACAAGGAACAGCGTTATAATGCCGTGGTTATGCCTGATTAACTGCTGTTTAGACAGAGACAGACTAAGATTAGGAAACTCCATAGCTACAGCCTCCAGGTCTCTTCCTTGTCTTCCTTCGGCGTCTTTCAATCGGCGCTGAGCCAGGTGAGCCAGGTAATGCTCTCGCTCTTCGCCACGCCGCGGTGACTCGGTGGTTACAGCGCTCGGCTGCTGACCCGAAAGACGCCGGTTCGATCCCGACTGCGGCGGCTGAATTTCGATGGAGGGGAAATTCCAGAGGCCCGTGTGCTGTGCGATGTCAGTGCACGTTAAAGAACCCCAGATGGTCGAAATTTGCGGAGCCCTCCACTACGCCGTCCCTCATAGCCTGAGTTGCTGTGGGACGTTAAACCCCAATAAACCAATAAACTAACTCCCGCTCTTTGTCAGTCTCTGCCGCCATCTTGGTACCTTTCCGCTCGATTCTATTCGCTAAATCCATCGAATAGTTGGCAATGTCAGCTGGATGATCAGACTCGGCTTGCCGCCTGCGAGAAGAAGACGTCTCCAACCGGCTCTCTTTATCCATACCGAGAAACTGGCAGCTGCGCACGCGAGAGCGCCGCCTTCGCTTTTTCAAACGAACGGAGTCGTGTGGTTAGGCGCGTGACCACAGCTAGCAAGAAGACGGCGGGCGTAGCGGCGGCGGCGGGCACGCGGCTGCAGCTGCGGCGAATCACGTGGTTAGTCACGTGACAGACGCACCCGCCTCCCGTTAACCATGGCTCCTGCAAGGCCAGTAAAGCTTTCGCTTCAAAAGCGTTCGACCAAACCGTGCATAGGCTTACGCATTTTTTTAGGGTGTAAGAATTGCGACCTTATCCACTTCTTTGTTTATAATTAACATCGACCTTCATTTATTTGTTTTCACATGCAGTCCCTTTTGAAACCTAGTCAGCGAAAAATTCGGAGATAATTTCTTGTTACAAGCACGGGATACAGGTTCATTTTTTATAACAAAAGCAGAATGGCACCCCGACCTTCGAAAGGCATGAATTGTTAAAAAAGTTTGGAATTCTTTCGTTACTTCCTATTTTCAATGTTTGGGACACGTACATAAAAAAAGAAACTGGGTTTTAGCATGAAGACTTGTCGTCTCAGAGGCAATTTTCGTTGCTATAAACGAGCTGATGGACAAAAATTTCAATAAAATCGAGGAGGAAAGCATATTCCAGTATTTACTCGTAAAATATGTCAGCGTCACTTTATAGAATACATTTTATTTAATATCGTATAATAGTAGCACCTAATTCACGGAAAAGTGTAACAGTGCCCGCCGAAAATGAAGGTTGAGAACAACTAATAACTTACTAAATCAAGCTCTTGATCATGCTCAAATTACTTTAAAAACTATCATTCTAATCGTTCCTCCAAAGGTATGTTCTCCAGTGAGTGTGTGCGCATCATAATGTATGTATAAAGTTTTAAATAAAATCTTAACATTGCAAGAAGAATGAAAGGAGTCAAGAATTATTACGAAGAAGGCGTGAAATCCTGAGCTGCGGAATATTTTGTTGGTAAACGATGTCTTTTACAGTTAAAAAAATAACCAATTTCATAGAGGAGGAACGCAAAAGGCGCCCATGTTCTGTGCGACATCAGTGCACTTTAAAGATCTCCAAGTGGTCAAAATTATTCCGGAGTCCACCACTACGGCACTTCTTTCTTCCTTTCTTCTCTCACTGCCTCCTTCATTCCTGTGCTAGAATGTCGCTGGCGGTCGAATTGCGATGGAAGCAAAATTCTACAGGCCCGTGTACTATGCGATGTCAGTGCACGTAAAGAACCCCGGGTGGTCGAATTTTCCGGAGCCCTTCACTACCGCGCCGCTCATAGCCTGAGTCGCGTTAGTACGTTAAACACCCATAAACCGCAAAAGCTGTCGACATATTTTTTTTCTCTCGCCACATAATAAAATTTATTGCCCTATTCAAGCAATCTTCACATAATTTCCCGTGGGAAACTTGGCCGTACTCGACGTATTTTAACAATCACAAAGAAAAAAATGAAATATTTATTTTCTCTACGAAGAAGAAATCAGCCGAATGGAGCTGCTGTAAAGCTGTTTTACAGGAAAACTGAGCTTCTGTGATTATCAAGAAGTACTTTTTAAAACTGATGCCTTCATACTATTTGAAAGTCTCTAGGTTGTCGCGTACGTGCTCACCTTGTAGACTCATCAACAGGACCTTGCAAGCAGTTTAAAGAATTCAGAATAAGTAAAAATATCAATCAAATGAAAACATGACGGAAAAATATGAAAAAAAAAACATTTTATAGAGAGCGACAACTATGTAATTATCGAAAGGTCTCAAGTGGTCAAATTTTGTGAATGTTTTTAGAATCATTCCAGGCTCACTTGAATGAAATTCCAACGTTTCAATACAGAAGAAAGTGGCGAAGGCAAAAAACAAAGTTTGTGCTATGAAACTTATTCAAGCAATGATATGTAGATACTAATATTAAAAATTATTACCAGTTACTGATATTATGTGTTTAACAAAGCAGAATTTTATGAATATCCATTGCTGCGAACATCGCTCTGAGCAATCATTATTATTTTCTTTTGAACGCGTACACTACCACAGCAAAATTATTTGTGTTTCTGCCAGGTTCTGATGCAAAAATCGAAGAGCGCTATCTATCGGCGGAAGTGGACGCTCCTGGTAAGGATATGAAAAGCATGTATTTTTTGTTGTTGTGAATCCCTCAGTCAAAATTTAGAGTCTGGTTATCCCATAAAAGACGTCCTCGCCTAGCAAAATAATTTTGATGGTATCATAATTGAACTAAAATTCTGCTTTATTATGTATTTCTAATATTATATATATAATACTATGCTGCACAACATCCACTGCGCTGACCAAAAATTAACTAAATGCTCCGCAGTACGCTAGATTATTCTTCTACTGAATAAACATTGCCGGTGGGCTAATCATTTTCACTCAGATCTTGTCGTTAATTTACTGTCCGCAGGATGCTTACAAAGGTGGTGACGAAAATGATTAGCTTTGTGAGATTGCACCAAAGCTGCGAGTGATTTTGGTGCTTCTACGGAATGCATTATATGCGCCTTCGTTGCGACTATCTTCGTAATAGCAGCAGATCTCGTGCCACTCAGTGGATGAATGCCCTCGAAATGCGTCGTTGTTATACACGTTTTAGACGTTTGTCAGTAAACATGGCTGCTGATGGTGACATTAGCCCCAAAGCGCTTCCGCGATCGATTTCATGATGTGTGAAAAGGTTTGCACCTGTGCACCAGACGCGTCTCCCGAAGCCATTGAAAAAGCTATGATTCAGGCCACGGGTGTCACGGTGGTTTTGATAAGGCAGCATGGAATGCGAAGCATTTAGCGCAGTGTTTGATTTGGCGCCGGGGCAGGTGCCGCGCCGGTTTCGCTGCTTCTCTTCAAGTAGGAAGTGGACTGAGGCTAACTTAAAATATTCCTGGAACAAAAAACATACATGTGGCTTAGCTCAGCTATGCCTTGATGTACAAGCGAAAGCATTATTATGCTGTGGTTATGCTTGATTAACTGTTGTTTAGACAGCGACATAGACTAAGATCAGAATCCACCACAGGTGCAACATCCACGGCTCTTTGATGCTGTCTTTCGGCGTCTTTCAATCGCCGCTGGGTCATGTGATGCTCCCGCTCTTCGTCGGTCTCTGCCGCCATCTTGGCACCTTTCCGCTCCCTTCTATTCGCTAAATCCCTCGCATGGTTGGTAATGTCAGCCGGATGGTGAGACTCCGGATGGTGGTGGAGCCCTTCACTACGGCGCGGCTTATACCTTATGTTGCTTTTGGATGTTAAACACCCATAAACCGTTGAAGCTGTGGATATTTTTTTAAGGCGAAAGCCTTTAATGCCTCACACTATCGTGACCAAGGAATGTTAGCAAATATGGCCGCGTTTCGGCGTCACTACTTGAAAAATAAAAACTGTGTTGAGGCTGGGAATCGAACCAGGGCCTGTAGTGCCGGAGCTCCTATTTCGCTGACAGGCCTGTCTAAACCAGCGCTGCGCGCCCGCCGGCGCTCAAAGCAGGCCAAGACTTTCTCGGACAAGTCGCGACATGCAGCGTGACTCATCCCGCCGCCGCGGCGCCGACACGGACCCTTCCTCCTCTCCTCCTCTCCGTCGGTGCGAACTCCTCCGACGCTCGCCGGCTCTCGACCATTGGTCTAATTTGAACGGTGGCCAGTGATTGGAGGATTTGAACGGCTGGCTGCCGTAACCGTTACCAGCGGGTTTAAAAGCGGAGCCGCGCTGAACCCGAGCAGCAGACGGGCAGCAGAAGAGCCATCACGCCGGAGCTACGCTCGCCGCCGGGGCCGCTCTTCTTCTTTGTGCTAGCCCGTGGTGCTCTTGGCCCTTGTATCATGTAAAACCCCTGTACATACTGTACATAAAGTTCATTTGACTCACCGTCGCCTCGACCGTTTCCTGGCTCGGATGCCCCAGTCCCAACAGTGGTGGCAGCGGTGGGATCGACCGGCGTCAGCTACCTCGGCGCGGTGAGTGCCTGATGTTTTCCCCTCAATTCGCCAGACTGCTCTAGCACACGTGATTGTAGTTTAGAGTAGGGCTGTGTGTTGCACTGGAGAGAGCTTTGCTGTTTCGAGCCAAGTCGGAGCGCTTTGAAACGAAAGCTGGTGCAGAGGGAGTAAACGAGGCGTTTTGGAAAGAATTACTTGCGCGTGTCATACTAGTAGCGCTATAGTAGTGAACGGCAAGGGAATTCTAAGAAAAGGGCAAACTACAAGAGGCTATTGTGAGCGATGGAGAACTTCAAAGTGAAGGAACTCATCGAAATTTGTGGAGTTGGGCATTGATTTGGGCCCCGCAAAACGAAAGCATGCGATTCTTGAGATCATGCGAAAGGAGAATGTAACGGCTGAGGAAGCCAATGAGGCCTGGGAAGAGATCACAGAACACCGTGAGCGCGAGGAGGCAGAAAAACAGAAGCAGCTTCAGAATAAACGACGTGCTCGCGCTAAGAAACTGATGGGCCTGGAGTTTGAAGCACACGAGATCTTTTATGAGAGAGATAGAACATTGTTCGCTCTGCGTAAGACCAACGGTCATCAGCTGAGATACAGGCCGCAGCCCTTCGTGATCGCCGAAGATATGGCGAAATATTTGGCGGAGTTCGAGCGCGTCTGCGAGAGAAAGCGCGTTGAGCGGAATGGTTGGGCACAGAAGTTGGTAGCCCTGCTATCCAGCGAAGCGTATGACGTTGTCAAGCGCGTGTTGGACGACGGCTTGGCGGACTACGATGAGCTGAAAAGCTTCTTACTGGCGAGATATAACGTGTCACCGCTGGACCTTCGCCAAAGGTACCTGCGTGAGAATAGCACCCCATCGTTTATCGATTTTCCGTACCAGTTTAAAGCCGACATTTTAGAGTGGCTCGAAAACGCTGAAGGGTCGGAAGATCGTGACGCAGAGGTAGAGTGCGTAGCTGTAGAGCAGAGCTGCCAGTGCGGCACAGAGGAAGGTAGTCCGTACGTGGCAGATGTAACTGCTGCTGTAACATTGGGAATTGCCCTGCATTCGCCAACTGAGAAAACCTCTACACCATCGGATAAGGTAGTCACAGCATCGGACGATGCACTAACAGAGGTCTCGCCCATTGAGATTGTGGCGGAGTTACCGGAAAGCAAATCTCCTAGCGTGTCGAAAGAAGGAGAAGTTGCCGAACAGGGCAGAGAGGACGTCCGTCTGGACATTAGTGAAAACACTTGCGCCGACGCAAGCGAAGTAGATGAGGACGGCACACCGTGTTGTGCAGCGCGTTCGGCAGACATGCAGAAACCCGAAACTTACGATCAACGGAAGCAGGCGCATGGAGAGTTTGCGGACGCTGAGTTGTGCGTTAGTGTCTCTGGCGAGGAATGCGAAACGAGTCCCGTGCTTTCGCACTGCTCTGAGCTTTGCGACTTTCCAGAAAGCAGCTGCAGTAGCGGGAACACCGCGACTGAGTGAAGAGCCGACCCTCATCCGCAATCGGCTGAAACGCGTCAGGAGCACGACGCGAGCTGCGTGTCAACACTAATGTCAGGAGCAAACACTAGTTCGTCCGCGCCTGTAGAAGCCAAGGTGCTGGACGACAGTGGTGTACAGAACCTCCCAGACGACATGGAGCTGTAGACGTCGTTCCTTCCGAGAAAGATGAGGACGAATGCGCACTCAGTGACGCTGACAAGGAAGAACGCAGTTTGGAGGAGGCTAGTAAAGGCGCCAAAGACAGGCCTGATCTAGGTAGCACATATGAATCAGCTGACAATCAAAGCGGCGTTGTCAGAGAGCAGAAGCTTAGGCGACGGAAGCAGAATGTGATTTCACAGGCGAAAGTGAAAGGAAAGCTCATGATAAAAAGCTGCCACCGGAAAGAAAGGCACCGCCAGTTCAGGAATGTGAGCTATCGCCACAAGGTGATAGCGAAACAAGAGAAACAGTGCTGCCGTCGAAAGGAGAGGAAAGGCAAGCTCAAGAGAGAGAGCTGTCACCGAAAGACGATGGCAGGCAGGCAAAAGAAAGAGTGGTGCCGCCGAAAGATGAAAGGCAGCATAAGAAAGACAGGCGCCGCCGAAAAGAGAGAAAGGGCAAACGCGCGAAAACGGGTTTCCACCATCGGAAGCGCCAGCGTCGCCGGCAAAATGACTTCAGTAAAGTCAGTCACGTTGTCAGCCCTGAAACTAGCGTCAGAACCAGAGCTAAAGAAATGTGCGAGGCATTACTATCGCGCAAAGCGAAGCGCATAAATGTGTCGGGGCACATAGGTCTGGGCAGTAGAATAAACTGCAAAAAGAAATCGTGCAAACATTCGCGCGGAAAAGTGCACCAAGGCACCAAACCGAGATTCAAGAGAGCGCTGCCCGGGAGGCGAAAAATTAAGGAGCGGGACAAGTGTGAATCTTGCCGCCAGCACAGAGAGAGCGAGACGCGCAAAGGCACGTGCTCTCATGCGGGCTCTCGCTTTCCGCTGCATTCACGGGAGAAAAACCGCGCTCCCATAGAAAGCGGCACGCGCGCGGAAAGAAAGCGCGTGTACGGCTCAAAGAGCGAAAGATTGTACGAGGCCGCAGTGACAGGGGCAAGAAAATTGCCAAGAAGAAACCGTCTAAGCGCCCAGCCAAGCACATTTATCGCGATAGAAAGCCGCGATTCGAAATGACGCCACTTAGTAGGCGTGAAATCAAAAGGCCGTGTAGAGGCGAACTACACACCAAGCGGAAAGGCAAACGGATGCGCGAGAAAGTCAAGACTCGTGCAAGGTCTGACTTGCCCCCACGAACAGAGAGAAAGAAAGAACGGTCCCATCGGAAGCGTTGCGCACTCGCTATGGGACGTCGCGACTGGCGCGCGAAGCGCAAAGAAAGGGACAAGTTGCCAGTCTATGAAAGCGAATCGCTCTCGTACTGTAGCTCCCGTAGAAACTGGAAAGACAAGTACAGAGAGAAAGAAAAGCGCGTATACCGCGAAAGAGGCAGAGACATTAGCTACCGCGGTAGTAGAGAGAGAGAGAGAAAAGCGCAGCACAGCGAAAGAGGCAGAGTCACTAGTTTCCGCTGTAGCGGGTGTCGTTTACCGTCCGTTAGAAGCGAGGAAAACGCGAACGTAGACGCACTAAGCCGTGTGTTCTAAGCAAGGCTGCCTTCGCCTCCTCGTGACCTACATTTTGTCTCTTCGCGAACAGCTCTTAAGGTCGCTCGTAGATCGGGGAAAAATTGATATCCTCATTTGTGGCCTCAGCTGAGTGTCTTCTGGCCGAGTGATCTCAAGAGAGCGAATTTATTTTGCATACATTTCATTCCGAGAGTTTCATGTGTTTGACACTTTGTCTGAGTTAATTACTTTGGAGTTCTTGTATCCCACATGTGTCTCTTGTAGAAGAGGGTACAAAAAGGGGACAGAAATATAGCCAGCAGAGTTTTTTTGACTTGAAGTCTGGTGTTTTGACGAGTGACGGAGGGCACTTGCTCGTGTTGGGTGTTGCCTGTTGTCGGTCGGTTCTTGGCAACCTGCAGAACGATCAACGACCGATGTTGAGAAGCAAGCTCTTCCGAAGGACCGAGCGAAGCTGATCCAGTCACCTGGGCGACTAAGCTGCGGAGCAGTGATCCTGTCCTGACGAGCGGGACCCGTTCTCGGAAAGGAGCCTGGAGCTACCTGCGGCTGAACACCGGACGAGAACTTGGAGGAGCCTGGCGTACGAGCGCGCCCCGCATCCGAGCCACGCGGAAGTAGCTCGTCTTCGTGGCGCATTGTCTGGCGGCGGTGGTGCTGTAGTGCCGGAGCTCCTATTTCGCTGGCGGGCCTGTCTAAACCAGCGCTGCGCGCCCGCCGGCGCTCAAAGCAGGCCCAGACTTTCTCGGACAAGTCGCGACATGCAGCGTGACTCATCCCGCCGCCGCGGCGCCGACACGGACCCTTCCTCCTCTCCTCCTCTCCGTCGGTGCGAACTCCTCCGACGCTCGCCGGCTCTCGACCATTGGTCTAATTTGAACGGTGGCCAGTGATTGGAGGATTTGAACGGCTGGCTGCCGTAACCGTTACCAGCGGCTTTAAAAGCGGAGCCGCGCTGAACCCGAGCAGCAGACGGGCAGCAGAAGAGCCATCACGCCGGAGCTACGCTCGCCGCCGGGGCCGCTCTTCTTCTTTGTGCTAGCCCGTGGTGCTCTTGGCCCTTGTATCATGTAAAAGCCCTTGTACATACTGTACATAAAGTTCATTTGACTCACCGTCGCCTCGACCGTTTCCTGGCTCGGATGCCCCAGTCCCAACAGTGGTGGCAGCGGTGGGATGCCCCAGTCCGAACAGGCCTCTGGAATTTGAAGTGGAGACGCTACCACTGCGCCACGAAGGCTCTTGGTTTTAGCATGAATAAAGGTGCATCTAGTGAAAGCATGGGTTTCATAAACAAAATAAAGGAAAAAAATATGAAAAATAGCAAAAAATAAGAAAGTAAAGTAAAAATTAAAAATCAAAAACCAAAATTATAACAATAAAGTGCGCCAGGAAACGCTTTCGCCTTGAGGCACTTTAGAGAGCCAAAGTGCCCCCTGAGTTTTGCTTTTGCCACCACGTAATAAAATTTCTTGCCCTATTCAACAATGTTCACATAATATTCCATTTGAAACTTCTGCATACTCGACATATTTACCAATTCCAAAGACAAAAATAAAATATTTATTTTGTCTACTAAGAATGAATCAGCCGAATGCAGCTGCTTTAAAAGCCGTTTTACAGGAAAACGGAGTTTCTGTGATTATCAGGAAGTTCTTTACAAAACTGATTACTTTATGCAATTGGAAAGTGTCTTGGTTGGCGCGTATGTGCTCATCTTGTACACTCGTCAACCTGACCTTGCAAGCAGTTGCATGAAAAGAGGGGAAGAAAAAATGCAGAACCCAATGAAAACTTGGAGGAAAAACATGAAAAATATATTATAGATGGTGTCAAAGCTGGTATTATCTAAAGGCACCATGTGAGAGAACGTTGTAATTTTTTTAGCATCATTCCAAGTTCATTTGAATATAATTTCTTGGCTTTATTATAGTAGAAAATCTTGAAGGCAAAATGCAATTTTTTTTACGGGAAGCATGTTCAAGGAACGATGTATCCAAAGCAATATTTAAAACCATTATCAGGTGCTGATATTATGTCTTTTGCAAAGCAGAATATGAATATCCCTTGCCGTTTATATAGCTCTGTGCTGTAATTATTATTCATTTTCATGCACTGGTGCACTGCCACGGCAAAATGATTTGTGTTTTTGCCAGGTTATGATCCGGAAATCGAAGAGCGCGGTCTATCGGATGAAGACGATTCTGGTAAGGATCTGAAAAGCATGGTTTTTTGTTAAAAATCCTTCGCTCAAAAGTTAAACGAGTCACGCTGTCCTATAAAAGACGTCCTGGCCTAGCGAAATCATTTCTATGGTATCATAATTAAACTGAAATTCTGCTTCCTTATGTATTTTTAACATTTGTCCTACTGTGCAGAAAAACATCAACTGCGCTGAGTAAAAATTTACTATGTGCTCCGCAATACGCTGTATTATTCTTCTATTCAATAGGCATTGCCTACGGTGGTGGGCTAGTCATTTTCACTCAAATCTTGCCGTTAAATGTACTGACCGCAGGCAGCTCACAAAGTTATCGCGACGATAATAATTAGCTCGGCGAGCTTGCATCAAAGCTCAGCGCGATTTCAGTACTTCTACGGAATGCATTTAATGCATCTTCGTTGTGTCTATCTTCGTAATTGTTACAAATCTCGTGCCACTAATACGATGAATGCCCTCGAAATCGTCGTTGTTATACATGGTTTAGACGTTTGTAACTAAACACGGCTGCTGATGGTGACACTAGCCCCAGAGAGCTACCGGTATCGATGGCGCGGTGTTTGAGAAGGTTTGCACCTGTGCAGACGGCTGGTCTCAAGAAGCAATTGAAAAAGCGCTGATTCAGGCGACGCTCTGGTTTTGGCAAGCGAATCATTTGGCGCAGTATTTGATTAGGTGCCGGGGCAGGTGACGCACCAGCTTTCGCTGCTTCTCTTGAAGCAAGAAGTGGTCCGAGGCTCAATAACAATGTTCCCGGAACAATAAATTGGCTGTGGCTTAGCTCAGCTGTGCCTGGACATGCAAGGGAAAGATTTATTATGTCGTCGTTATGCTTGATTAAGTGCTGTTTAGACCGAGACATAGACCAAGGTCAAAATCCACCGCAGCTGCAGTCGCCACCGCTCTTTTTCTTCTCCTCAGAAAACCGTTCTGGCATTTCATCGTCTTTCAATTGCCGCTGAGCCAGGCGGTGCTCTCGCTCTTCGTCGGTCTCTGCCGCCAGCTTGGCACGTTTCCACTCCCTTCTATTCGCTAAATCTCTCAAACAGTTGGCAGCGTCAGCCAGATTATCAGACTCGTCCCGCCGCCTGCAAGGAGACATCGGCTGCAACAGACTCGCTTCGTCCATAGCGAAAATCTGACAGGCGCGCACGCGAGAGCGGCGCCCTCGCCTTTTCAAGCGAAAGGGGTCACGTGGCTAGTCAAGTGAAAACAGCTGGCAAGACGACGGTGCTCGGAGCGGCGGCGTCGGGCGCGCGGCTGCAGCTGCGGCGAACCACGTGGTTAGTCACGTGACAGACACGCCCCCACCACTCCTCCGCTTGAAAGTGAAATCTGGTCTGCCGGTGGCTTTGACTCCTTATAGGCCTGTAAAGCTTTCGCTTTCTGGCGTTCGGCAAAACATTGTATAGGCTTACGCATTTTAAGGGAGTAAACATGCGACCTTATCCACTCCTTTCTTTTTATCTAGCATAGAACTTCTGTTTATTTGTTTTGATGGGCAGTCCTTTTTTGCGACTTTGCTACCACAGGATTGCAAGACCATTTCTTGCTATAAGGACGGGATACATGATCCTTCCTTACAACAAAAATATAACCACGCACTGACCTTTGTAACGTTTAAAATCTCATAAATGTTAGGACTTTTTTCGTTATTTCCTGTTTTGAAGGTTTGGGACACATGCAAAAAACTGGACTTTAGCATGAAGACTTCTTATCGCAAACGCAAATTTTCATAGCAATAAACTAGCTTACGGGGTAAAAATTTCAGTAAAACCGAGGGGAAAGCTATATGGGGCTATTTACTCGCAAAATGTGTGTCTCTCTCTCTTGATGGATTATATTTTATTAATTATCTCAGAATGCCAGTTATTAGTTCACGAGAAAGTCTAACAGTGTGCGTCGAAAATGAAAGTTTAGAACAAAAATTACTTTAGAGAATCATGCACGTGATAGTGCTCAAACAATTTTAAAGACTGACATTTTAATCCTACTGGAGACATGCTCTCCAGCTAGAGTAAACGCATCTTAAGGCTTGTATAAAGTTGGAAACAAAATCGCAATATGGCAAGCAGAATGAAAGATTAAAGAATTAGTACGAAGAAGTGAAATAATTAGATGAGGAACATTTTGTTAACGCAACTTGTCTTTTATGGTTGAAAATTAACCAGTTTTATCGAGTTACACAAATTGAGTGTGCGCAATGTGTACTGATTTTGCACAAAACAAGGGCGCCTTTGCGTTTCGCCTCAGGTCCGCTCCCGAAATGATGATCCATGATAAAGAAATGCTTCGGCTAACTAAAGGTCCTGTGTGAGTTGCTGCGGTCATGCGACAATAAACCGCGTTAGTGCAGCTTTAGAGAGTAGGTTAAGACAGAAGTGATCTACTTGCAATCGCGTTAGTATACTACATGCCGATGGCTCGCGCTGGTCACCTAGCGCGTGACCACGTCCGAGCAGTGTTCTAGCCGGCATTCCCCTGGTACGCTGCTTTCGCTGCCGTTATCAAGTCATTACTGCAGCGATCACATGGTACAACCCTTGAGCAACAGTTCGGTAATGCACACATGCACTGCACAAGCACGCTTCTACATCACTAGAAGAGAGCGTGCGAAGTTTAAATGGCTAAGAAGGGGCCATAGGGCCTCAAACAGAGTAAACTCTCTGTTTGGGCGCAGAACCTTCTGGAAGTGCAAAGCAGGATAGCGACAGCTGTTCATCCAGGAGTCGGAGGCGCCGCTGGTCGGCGATCGGCTCCGCAGTGCTCACGAGAGGCACGCAACCTCCACTTAGCTGCCTCCAGGAAGTTTTAAGGAAGCGGAGGCAGCCTTACCCCTTCTCCTCTACAATACCACCTCTCCTTCCTCCTTAGCGCCTTCGGCGCATTCTAATGTGGAATAAACGTGGGTTCAATCAATCAATCGAACTGCATGTAGCGCAAAAACATCACTTGTCGACTTTTGAAGGGAGAGTTTTCTAATGAACGCTTCATAATATCGCTGATAAGCCTGAACTGCAATTACTGCATTGCCAGAGAACGGTTTTGGCTTTACAACTTCTTGCTCACGCGGTTATTTTTCGCAGCAGGTAGCTGTAGTTGTAGACGGCGTAGAGAAATGTCCACTTATTTCTATTATTTGTTACGGGTGGGGCCGTTCCGAGTGCAAGCGAGAGGCCTTTTTGCGGTTGTTGTCATTTGTCGTTGTTATATCAGCTGCCTCATAAAAACACAGTGTATAAAGCAACGAATGCGCTCAGTAGGAGCACCGAAAGGTTCCCATGAACATCAAGATAGACAAATTGAAACTGAGGCGGTTATTACGATTTTGCATTTGTGCTAAAAATCGCCATGCTTACACTTGCTGAATGTTTTTATAGCTGATGAAGACAACTCCAGCGAAGGGGCATCGAGAAACCTGACAATTTCAACTGCTGGTGAGTCCCGATTATTACATATTTTATTATTTGTAACATTTTCAGCGACTCGGAGACACATATGCCAAGACCTACGTGGTACTCTTAGCAGCCTCGACAGCTAGTACATTTCTCGTGCTGACTTATTTCCGAATTTCGTGGGCAGGCAAGTACGCACTGCGAAAAAGAGGCGTTCAGTTGCAACGAAAGGAACAAGAGACCTTCAAAGAAAGAACTTTGTTTCTGTTATAGTTTCAGAGCATTCCATCCTATCATGGAATGATTCGCGCAATTTCTCACAGCGACACCGCTTTGTAAGCAGCACTCAACGAGTGACCACGCGTAGGATTCATCCCGCTGTTTCCCAGGGATAACACCGCGGTCACGTTCGTGGGGACGTGGTCATGGGTGAACGAAAGGCCCACTTCAAGATGACAGGATGCGCGATGCATGGCGCCTGGTGTTGCAATAATTTGAAAAGTGTAGGATGTTATGCCGGGAAACCCGCACGGATTCCAAATCTGCAGGCCGCAAACTTTCTGCTGCGAACGTCCCTTTGACAAGCCCTGGTGCTGCGCCGCAAGGCAACGCGCCCTTGACAAGCCACGATGCTGCGCCGTAAGTCAGCGGGGTCTTAAGGAGAAGCATCGGCGAGCAGCGTGCCTGGACACGTCGCTGGGTGCCAGACTACGAGGCGCCGGTTTCCCTTTCCCCGGGGCGTCACCGCGCGCGGCAAAATTTGAAGCGGGTGGCCGGCGCGGTCGCTGGTTGGTCCTTTCGGACTGCCGTCGAGTGCTGCCTTTGGATTGGCCAGTTCTGAGGGGCCACCGTTCCTCAGGCTATAAAAGCCCCACCGCTGCAGCTTGGGAAGTGTGTGAGAGAGTGACCGAGTGACCGAAACACCGTGAGTCGAGTGCTGCTCACGAGTGGAGTCGGATGGTGTGACGCGTTGGTGTTTCGCTGATCGTCGCTGTGCGAGAACAGTCGCGTTGTGTAGCTCTCGGCCCCCGTGCCGATGTTGCACTATGGTATGCCCTGTACATAATGTATAAAGCGTTTTCTTAGTCTCACCGACGCCTGACTCGGAGTCTTCGCTACCGCTAAGAGAGCTGGCAACGCTCAGTCACGAAACGGGTGGCGAGCGCAACGGGACCACCTCTATGGCACAACATTGGATGGAAGCTATGGGATCGACCGACATCAGCTACCTCGGCGCGGTGAGTGACTGAAGTTTTCCTCAAACGCCAGACTTTCTCTAACACAGGTTATAGTAGCTTAGAGAAATTTGGTGTAGCATTGTGTTAACCTTGTGTGTTTCAAGCCTAGGAAGAGTGTTTTGAAAACCAAGGTATGCTGAAGGGGAAAATAAGGCAGTGTGTGAAATGCTTGCGCGTGGCTAACTAGTAGTGATATAATAGTGTACGGCAAGTATTTTCTAAAAGGGCAAACAGCAAGAGGCCATTGTGAACGATGGAGGGTTACAAGGTCAAAGAACTTCTCCAAATTTGTGAGGAGTTGGGCATTGATTTGGGCCCAGCAAAAAGAAAGAATGCGATCCTTGAGGTCATGAGAACCGAGGACGTGACGGCTGAGGAAGCCGAAGAGGCCTGGGCTGATGTCATTGAACGGCGTGAGCGGGAGGAGAAGAGAGAAAAGGAACGTCGCGAGGAGGAGAGGCGGGAGCGCCAGGCGCTTAGAGAGCACGAGGTAAGAATGATGGAGCTGGAGCTCCTCGAAACCTCGCCAGCGCCTATTCTTGCTTCTACGACAGTTCCCTCTAACGGTCCAAGAATAAGCGACCAACTGCCGACCATGGTCGTCGGCGAGGATATGGATAGATACCTCGAGAGAGTTGAGCACGTATGCAAGGGTAATGACATTGAGGCTCTAATCTGCGGCCCAGAACGTGGCTGTGAGTCACATGACGGTGACGCTGAAGTGCCAAGCCAGAGCGCAGCGTTAGTGTAAAGTGCTATGCTACAGAGATTGCCGCTGCGATCCTGAAAGATGAAGGCGTAGCGCCAAGATGTAGGCCACAGGAGAGCGAGCAGCTGTTCTCTGCGGAAATTGAGACAGGTCGCTCTGAGTTCGCGACAGGTAGTGGCGCACCTATAGCGCCAACTGAGAGTTCGATCGTAGGCGAGGAATGCCGCTCAGCGCTGCATCGAGACAAACATCAGCTTAGTGAAGGTCAAACTCCAGCGTCTTGTGACAGACTACCGGAAAACGAGCTATTGTGCTCAAAGGAAATAGCACCGAACGGTTCGTCAGGTGAACCGTCGCCTGGCACTGCTAGAAAAGCGCAGGTTTTGTGGCTGCGCGAGCAAAGTCTTGCTCGGGACGAGTGCATGAATTCTTCAAGACCAGATTTTGCTGGTCAGACGAAGGCTGGTAGCTTGAAGGATGAGGGCACCGAAATAACCAGGGAATCGCGCAACAGATCCGCTAGGGCAGTTCCCAAAAAGCGGCGGCGTAGACGAAAAACCAATGTGAATGGTTGCGCTAAAAAGGGAAAAGTGCGGAAGAAGTTTGTACGATCGAGGGCCGGCAATGTGCGTAAGGGGCCGAAATTGTCACCTTGGAGCCCAAGACTTCGCAGGCGTCGCGTAAAAGGAAAGCCGACTCATCAGGCGCATCCTGGTCTAAAGCGTACTACGCCGCTGTGGAAGAACCGCAGAGGAATTCTATAGGATTCGGGACGGGCGTGATGGACTCCAGAGAAGGGTGCGCGGTCGCCACACAAAAGAGCGTCACAGTGCACGCGCTAGTCAGAAAGGGGAACGACCTGACTGGGACTGAGAAAGGAGGAAGCGCCCCTCTCGCTTTCTGCCTTCCAAGCGCTGCCTAGGCTTTGGACGCATGTCGCGGAGAGGCGTAACTAATCAGCCCCTCAGTTTCTGTGAAGCGTCGGCTGGTCGAGCGGCCGTCCGGCCGCGGCCGCGCATTGCGCGGTTGAAGTTTGTGGATTCTAAGAATACATCTTTCTTGTATTTAGTGTTTGTTTTTTTGGTCATTCACTCAGATGTAAAAGGAAAGATGGAGGCAAACCAAAATTTGAGCTTCGGACTTAGAAACGAGCCGTATTGTTTCTCTAGCCCGATGGGCAGAGTGATTCATGGTTTCGGCGGGTTCGTATTGCCATACCTCGACGATGTTGCCATTTTTTCGGTCCAAATGATTTCAAGGGGACCAATCTGATTTTCATTATTATTGCTGATTATTAAGTTCTCCTGCTATTTTGATGTGTTGATACTTTGCAAAATGGTTGTTTGAACCTTGTGTACCAGATCGTACGCATGCCTCTTGTTGCAGCGGAAAAAAATGGGGACAGCAATTTAGTTAAGTTGATTTGGATTATGGCTTTGTCTGGTGTTTGACGGGAGACAGAGGGCACTTGCTCGTTTTGGGTGCTGCCTTTTGCCGGTCGGTTTTGTAGTCTGCAGAACGACCAACCATGACCGGTGGCGAGAAGCAAGGGGTTGGGAACGAGAGCAGCGAAGCTGATCGAGGTGCCTTGGCGACAACGCTGTGAGAAGAGATCCTGGTCCGGCGAGTGGGACCTGGTGCACGTGAAGTTACCAGAACGTGAACTTGGAAGAGCCTGAGAAGAGGCGCGCCAGGCATCCGAGCCACGTGGAAGCAGCTCGTCTTCCCGGCGCCATATCTGATGGCGGGGGTGCTGTTATGCCGGGAAACCCGCCCGGATTCCAAATCTGCAGGGGCCGCAAAATTTCTGCTGCGAACGTCCCTTTGACAAGCCCTGGTGCTGCGCCGCAAGTCAACGCGCCCTAACGCTCCCTTGACAAGCCACGATGCTGCGCCGTAAGTCAGCGGGGTCTTAACGAGAAGGATCGGCGAGCAGCGTGCCTGGACACGTCGCTGGGTGCCAGACTACGAGGCGCCGGTTTCCCTTTCCCCGGGGCGTCACCGCGCGCGGCAAAATTTGAAGCGGGTGGCCGGCGCGGTCGCTGGTTGGTCCTTTCGGACTGCCGTCGAGTGCCGCCTTTGGATTGGCCAGTTCTGAGGGGCCACCGTTCCTCAGGCTATAAAAGCCCCACCGCTGCAGCTTGGGAAGTGTGTGAGAGAGTGACCGAGTGACCGACCCACCGTGAGTCGAGTGCTGCTCACGAGTGGAGTCGGATGGTGTGACGCGTTGGTGTTTCGCTGATCGTCGCTGTGCGAGAAGAGTCGCGTTGTGTAGCTCTCGGCCCCCGTGCCGATGTTGCACTATGTTATGCCCTGTACATAATGTATAAAGCGTTTTCTTAGTCTCACCGACGCCTGACTCGGAGTCTTCGCTACCGCTAAAGGTGGATTCACACGACGGACCGCTTCACGGACCAATCGGTCACGTGATGTCTGACGCGCGGTTCCCCCCGTCCGCGGCGAGCATTCACACGACGGGAGGAAGCAGCAGACGACAGCGCGGACGAGCCAGTCGGATTGTCGCATTGTCGGCGTAATCGTCTCTGTGCGTATCCCACAGAGCGGGCAAACTTTCCACAAGGGCAAGAAAAAAAAAGGTTGCGTCATCTGTGAACCTAGAACCGTACGAACAAGACGCGCTTTGGCTGTTAGAAAGTTCGCCAAGTGGTTCCATCTTCGCAGCTGTCAACAGGACTATGTAGTTTTTCGCGCTCTCATGTACTTTGGTTCGACCAGAGGCTTGTATTGGATTTTGTAAGCTTGCTCGTTGCCAGACTAAACAGTTTAACCGCTACTGCTTTGAGAGTCACGGCCAAGGATCTCAAGCAATCCGAAGTGTGAAAAGGTCTCTCGGCCATATCACGAATCGCTGCTCGCGAGTGAAGCGGAGCAGCGGGAATCAGTGACGTAGGGTCACGTGATGCCCATCCGCGAGGGCACTTCGCGATTTGGTCCGTCGTGTGAATCCAGCTTAAGAGAGCTGGCAACGCTCAGTCACGAAACGGGTGGCGAGCGCAACGGGACCACCTCTATGGCACAAGGAGCAGACGCGCAGTCGCGGCAAGCAAATCCGCAGGAAAAACCAGGGCGGAAGCTTCTGCTCGTCGTTGCGCTGTACATCGAGGCTTCAAGGGTCAACGCAAACAAGCAACAGGAAGCATATAGGTATAATCCATCTGCTACTCCATTTATCTACTGCACCTTGGGGGATTCCGCTAGACATTTAACGAACACTGTTCCCGCTTCGAGTTATTGATCAATTCGCTCTCGCCCTACCATAACCTTTCCTTCCCGGTTACTCAGTTGGTAGAGCGACTGCTCCGCTGAAGCGGTGGTCCCGTGTTCGAATCCCGGACCAGGACGAATTTTTCTTTAACTGCGACGTTTCTGAGAAAGCTGGTAGCTTTCCTTTGTTGCCGTAATGCTGCACTTGTGTGGACGTCAATGAGTAATTACTTCCTTATTACAAATCTACTCCACCTTGGGGGATTCCCATAGACATTTGACCGAAGCTGACAGTTATGGTGCCAGGTCGAACTGTACCATTGGTTGCAAGGCACCGCTGCCCGTCAGCGACGAATGCGGCGCACGAAGGATTCTCTGAAGGCTTAGGCTGTGTGAATGAGCTCACCACAGCACCTGCAGTGCCGCCTGGTAAGCGCGGAAGCCGTTGGATGCACATGCGCAGGGCCCCAGACTTCGGTCCAGCGAGAGCATTCAAGGACACCAGCGATAATTGGCGTTGATAGACGACGGTAGGGCACGCAAGATCATGCTGCCGCTGGTGTTGCAGGTGAAAAACCCAAGGTTTGCAACGTATCGCAACGTGACCTCTGAATGCGAGCGTGAGAGGCGTGAAAATGTATTCAGCCACGCGAGGTCGATCTGCGATACACTGGTGCTAACAGAGTGCTCAGACCGCTTGTGTCGCGAATCCCGAAGGCCGTTCTAAACGCGTTTGAATTGTGTGCCACGTACAGCAAGTGTGTGGGAAATGGAAAGCTGCATTTCTTCTCTGTCTCCGTCGTCTACGAATCCGCCAAAGCCGCCGCATCTGCCGCCATCAAATACCGTCTTCTTAACAGCGTCTTGGCAGCTTTCTATTACCTGAGCACATCACGCAGCGAAGCGCAGCCTACGCATAAATATCCTTTTTTTTTTAGTGATCAAGGCCAATTATTCAAAGACTGTTCGAAGCCCAGCCTATAAAATGCTTTACTTGATGAACACTCAAGATCACTGACTCTCGCATGGCAGTCATTTTAGTCTGTTTTGTGCGGATATTTTGGGCGCTTTCTAATTTGCCTTACGGCGGCAGTTCTCCGTACTGTTATTTATGGAATCGGCCGATATAGAGGGAGCATAGTGAGTTTTCTTTCTTTCTGCTTAGTAAGGCTGTGTAGCTCGTAAGAGGGGGAAATCTGACTGTGCGGCCTGATCGTGCACCCCCCCCCCCCCCCCCCCCCCCCGCCAACGGATCCGGGCCGGTGTAGTTTCGGCTACGAGGCTTTGTTCCGGTGCAATGCCAGCAGTGGGGATGGGACGGCCGGGACCCATCCTCTGGGGATGCAAAACCCCATGGGAGTGGCAGCGACTCCCAGGCGACTGTGAGGGCCAGTCGCGCGCGTGAGGTCCGATGCATGAGCGGTGGCAGGCCTGGGTTCATACTCAGGATGGACCCGCGAAATCCGGCACGGAAGGCATGTCAAAACATCAAAAGGCTTCAAATACATGCTATCTCCTTCCGCATGCGGGCGCGTGCAAGATAGTGTCCTTTTACGAGTTATACAAAGAATAGGTGGGGGCAACCTGAAAGGAAATAAAAATAATAAGCATCTGCCTGCACCACATACGTACCAAAGGCTTAACCCAATTCGAAAATAAAAGAATAGGCCCGTAGGCAAATTGTATTTTCAGCACCGGTAGGTGGAAAAGTAAAAAGAAAAGGGAAAAGCTGCTATAGCGACCCTCAGCCGGGGGAGCGGGCCCGTGGAGACTCCCCTGATCTGCCCTGGGAAGTAACGGAAGGGGTGGATAAATGGATGGGATGAATGGTTGTAGGGAATGGGTTGGAACAAAGGCTGTGAATGGGGACAGCGAGATATTCTTTTATTTTCGAATTGGGTTAAGTCTGTTGTACGTATGTGGTGCAGGACGAAGCTCATTATTTTTATCTCCTTTTCGGTTGCTCCAACCTATCTTTGCATAACTCGTAAAAGGACATTATCTACCTCAGCTTTATTTTGATGTGTCGGAACGGAGTAAATTTCTGATTTTCCTTGTAAGGCGGCATTTATTTCGAAACGTACGATCCACGCGTTTCCTTAATAAATTCGTCAAATAATGAAAGCTGTCCTTCTTGTTTGAGAGATGCCAGGCGTCAGTTTTAGCCCGGGAACATTTTGCAAGCGATTGAAGTAGAGCTTCTAAAAAATTATTCTACAGCTGCGTTTACCGGCTCATCGTTGGACTCAGCGAGAGCGGCTGTAACTTTGATTTCCCCATGGAGCCCTGCATTCCACCGTGAAGCCACCCTCAGGTGGCATATTCGTCGCCCATCGCGGTTACAGTCTCCTTTCACGGTAGCTGCATTTTGGGTTCTTCCCGCGGCAGCTACCTTCCGGCTGCGCATTCCTGCGCTCTTGCCATAACCTTCAAATCCACTAGGCCACCCGCCACCCTTTATTTCTCTCCTCCTTCTAGAACTTTCCCTCTACTTCCTCTTCTGGAAACTTGGGGAGGAATATTCCCGTCTTTCCCCTGTGCCTCCTGCCATGGTTCGAAGGTGGCAGCCATTAAAGGGATTTTAGTTGAAGTCATTCACCTTAGCGTAATTGTATTCTTAAGATTGAAATAAATTGAAATTTTTTCATGTAATTAGGGTCGTAGAGGTGAGGCACTATATTCCACTGGAGAATTGAGGCCTATATAGCTAAATTACAAGAGCTTTCGCTGTCAAACAAAATGCTACATTCGCATTACGTCTAAATACTCCATTTTTTCAGGTTTCGCGAATAGGACAAGGAAGGAACGGCCAGGAAAGTTCCTCGTAGAAATGTGCATGGTTACAGATGCGGACTACAGTAATGAATTTAATACAACCGAGGACCTTGTTCAATACTTGATTCTCATGTTGAATGCGGTACGTATAGTTCTTTTCTTTCTTTCTCTCTTTCTTTATTTTGAAGTACGCATGTAATTACACAAAGACACTCAAGGATCCTTACCCACAGGCTAGTCGTGGATCCCAAAATGAATACAAATAAGTCTACTGAAGATTCAGGAGAAAACAAAAACACAGATTTTTCGGTGTAGAATGAAACAATTGCAATGCAAAATACAATACAAAATACAGTACAAAATAAAGACTGAAACACTATCGTGTGACATACATATAACCAAAGAAAAAATAAATGTCATTCTGCATTCATATTGCCACCTTCAAAAGATTAGTAGTATTATGCCACGCCACAGACGCATATAGTGTCGCTTCACTGAGACGCTTCTGTTTGAAGGAAAAAATTCGTCAATGCTCTAAATGTATTAGGTGAAGATATGACTGAGCATGGGATAGCATTCCAAATTTTGACACCAGAAAAACGGAGACATCGATGACCATAATGATTGTTAGATATTGGAAGCAAGAACTTTCCATGAGCCGCTGAGCGAGAACTGGACGGAGGAGCCTTGTATGAAACTAAAGGAAAGGTGCTAGGGTTGCAGATAACATTAATTACAAAAAATGCTAAACGATAGTCTCTGAGGTTAGTTTGTGGCATAATGTTATTTTGTTTAAATAAAGGCTGTGATGGGGCTCTAGGTGCAACAAAATTGATCATTCTAAGAGCCTTCTTTGCAGTCTTACTACGGGATCAATATACGATGGATACGTAAGGCCTCAGGCCTCAATACAGTATGCCAGCTGCGACTGAAACAAACTGAAATATAATGTTTTTAGCGTATTAGTCTGAAAATATTTAGATGCTTTCGCTAATGTATAACAAGAGTACGACAGCTTTTTACACAGGGCATCAATGTGCTGTTGCCAGTTGAAATCTTTATCCACGATCACTCCCAAGTATGTGATTGCGTCAACTTGCTCAAACTCATCAGCTCCAATATGCAAGCTGCAGGGTGACATGCACGCAGACTATGCGGTGATTTGAAAGTAATATATTTCGTTTTTTCAGTGTTCAGGGATAGACGGTTAGATTGGAAGCAGGTTTTAATGCATTGAAGCTCCTTATTAAGCACGGTTATACCATCCTCTATAGATTTGGCAGTAACTACCATAGCCGTGTCGTCCGCATACATGATGAGATGTGATTCCTCTGCATATACAGGAAGGTCATTCATGTAAAGAGAAAAAAGAATAGGTCCCAGAACCGAACCTTGTGGAATACCCATGAGCACTGTTACCAAATCTGAAACATTGTCGTCAATTTGGACCCGTTGGGAACGATCGCATAAAAAAAATTCTAAGGAACTGCAACGCCAAACCTCTAAAACCAAGTCTTTCAAGTTTTTTGGACAGAATATCATGGTCCACGGTGTCGAAAGCTCTTTTTATGTCTAGGAACACGCCTACTGATACAAAATGTCTGTTAAGTGCGTCATTTACGACTTCGGATAGGGATAAGATTCTAGTAGTAGTAGATCTTTACTCCTGAAACCATGTTGATCAGTGCTCAGAATGGCACACTTCTTCAAAAAGTTCTTAATACGTTTGGCAAGCAGCTTCTCGAAAAGTGTGTTAAAACAACTTAAGACAGAAATTGGTCGATAATTGCTTAGATTATCAGGGTTACCATTTTTGTATACCGGGACGACTTTTGCTACCTTCAGTGCATCCGGGTATGTGGCGCTATAGAAGGACTTATTGAACAAAGAAACCAAAGTAGGCGCTAGAACTTCAATATTGTTTTTTCAATAACGACACAGGAATTCCATCTAGTCCACGCGCTTTTCCGGTCTCCAGTTGCCTACCAAATGATATAAGTTCATGACAGTTTATGTCATCATATCTGAAGCTGGATTCCTGCCATGGACGAAGAAAAAGAGGCTGCCCGCTTTGCGCTTTGGGGATCACATTATATACTGAGGACTTTGATGGATGTTTTTCTTGTAGACCAAATTATGACCGCCAAATGGAAACAGAACGCTGACTAAAGTCTCCTTACAACTTGAAAAAGCTTGGACCTATTTGCTGTTCTCAAACGAATGCGGATAGGATCATCTAAGGGTATAGCTCATTGGGCAACCGCGAAGTTGAAATTGAAAGTTTATTTAGGAATTCAAACAAAGTTACAAGCGTATACAGAGAAACATGCTGAAAAAAAGATCGCATGAGTGAATTGGAATTGAAGCGCTGGAGAGCGCTTCTAAAGACTTCTTAATGATTGCTTTTTTTATATATAATGTGTTAGTCTTAGGATTCCTGGACCTGTACGCTCTCATAGATCTGCAATTTAAGCGCACTTTTGAATTTAGTGCCTGGCCAGAAACAGGGAGGAAAACAAAACACTTGAAACTGTATTTATAACCTTAACGTGAAGCCCAAGCGAAGATTTTTTGCGCAAATCAACTTTCTACAGTTGGTTGCTCTTCCTTTGAATACAGTGCTGGGCTGTCCAGAACGGGCGCATTGGATGTTTATTGCTGCATTTAGTCGACGTGAGGAAAACAAACTATGCGTGAAAGGACGCCGATTGGTTCTGTGGTGAAAATTTTAGGAACAGGTTGTGTAGTATTCAAGAAGCTAGTCCTATATTTAGATCCATTAGCTAGAGCTTCCTTACCATAAGCATCATTTCATGTTCTATGCACGTCTCCATTGTCTGCATTGCGCTTCTGCATATCAGGCATGTGCCGGCGTGTCTCAGTTGGCAGAGAACGTTGCGTGAATTTAATAGGTCGTGAGTCTGGCTCCTGCCATCGGCATGTGGTTCCTTTCTAATCAGTTATCATTCAGCCAGAAAATAATTACACTACTGATTTCCTTTTGATAAGCGCCACAACGCAAATAAATGACGATTGATTTGCGTAGTTACGCCAAATGCGAACTAGGTGCGCTAGCAGTTGTTCAGTTCTGAAGTTTGGGTCTAGTGTTTTCGGATGGTACTTGTTTGGATAGCGATAATAGGTTAATGTCCTTATATGCCGAATTGGTCATTCTCCTTAGTGCTCACGAGCTAAAAAAAATTAAAACATATTCCATACTTTCCTTTGTTTTTGTGACTGCTGACATCTTTGATATCTATGTCATGCAACCATCTCAATTTTTATATTTGTTTGCTCAATTGCTGATGAGGGCCTCGGTTCTGACGCTCTAGATGCCATACGCAGCATAAGAGCGTTCTCGCAAAACTACTACCCTCACTATTCAATCACGTTCCAAGTTACGCTCGCTGTAAAACTGGGTTGGTTTGGCTTGGCTTGCAGTGGTTTTACGCCCCAAAGCGACTCACGTTATGAGGGACGCCGTAGTGAAGGGCTGCGGAAATTTCGACCACCTGGGGTTCTTAAACGGGCACTGGCATCACACAGTATACTGGACGTACTATATCCCTGCCTGTGGACGAGAGTGGCCCTGATAACTTCTGTCAAGCTCAGGCTATAGTGACCATGAATACCGCGAAAATGGAAGCTTCGGCAGTCGACGCCGTAGCTACGTTGGTACAGCACTGGCTCGGTACGCAAAACTCGAAGCCGTGAATTCGGACCATACCCGGCGGCGTGTCTTTCTTTCTTTTACTCTAACAAATTATCGTTCAGCCATGAATTGATTACATAGCTAATTTCCCATTATTAAGTACCAAAAAATTTAACTATAAGACATCTTTCATGTTTGCTTTCATTTCGGTGACTGTTCACTTCCGTCATATGCATATCACAACGAACACCTCATTTCACTACAACTGCCTTCTTAGAGCAACGTTATTATTCTCGCATATGTCAATGGTGCGAAATCTGCAAGTACAGTACTGCATTGCCGCTAGAATATTGCAAACTCGTATACAGTAAAGGTAAAGGGCATTTACAGAGCAGAATATTTAGGCACCTGTACGCCTTTTACTTTGATCGCGAAAGGAAGTGGCTGATTTATGATCTAGATAAAAGATGTAAATTTACTACTTTAAGTGTTTGTGTGAATATGTGCTTGTCAGTAAGTTTCACAATAACTCCTGAAATACAATTTGCAAGGAACATATTTTGCGAGATGCTGCACCTCCCTGTAAACCTTGAAGTTATTGAGCCGTAGAATATTTTCCACCCTCATCAGTTTAAAAAATTTGCTAATATGTCAATTGATGACTCACAATATCCTTATAAATGAGTAATAAAGCTTCTTATTTCTTGGATTCAAAGGTTGCTCTCAGTTTCATTGATATAACAAGTCCAAAAATACGCTTCCAACTTAACGAAGTATTTACAGATATGGTAAGTACATCCTTCGAAAGCAAAACTACTGTAAACTTTAAAATAGGCCACAGGTAAAATTTTTGTAAAGCTTATTTTTCGATAACTTTTTATAGTCACATATTCTGATTTATTCATTAAGCATGAACAGAGAACGATAAAAATGTAGGCATCCCACCAATAATATAATAGAACTTCCTGCATCGAAAGTGACCAAATGTTTTGTAAATTGCTTGTTATCAGCGCTTTACTGAAAACAGCAAACGTTTATTCAAGTTGCATTACATGTATACATATTCGTTAAATATGATACGTTCACTCATATGTTGAAGTCTGTATTCTAGGCTGAAATCGTAGTGTGAAATTTCTAATCGTCTTATAAGTTTGATCATTTCTCTGATCTTATGAACTTATCGGGCTAATGAAGAACCATCATATTCTATGACCCACACTGAAGGTTAATCGCAGTAGCCTACAAATCGTATATTGCTTACATTTAAATAATGCTTTGCATCTATTTAAAATTTTCACTGATTTTTGATTTTTATGTTTTCCTTAGAGTGATGAAATAATTAACAGCACAGAAGAGGCACCGGACATAGTCGTGACATTAGATATGATGAGAAACCTATCACATCGAGGTGCTTTCAATCGGTGTGACATTGCTTTCTTCCTATCAAGGTAAGGTAGGGATAAAGAACGAATTATGTAGTAACAGTCATAAGTACTTTGGCACAGAAATTTCACCATCCATTTTCGCTTCTCAAGACAGCTGCAGATTTAGTGCACCTTGGCAAAGTCGGGAGCCCTGCGGTTTCAATTGAGTAAAATTAATTTCACCTCTAGTATTATAAAAAGCTGCAAAATATACACGTGACTTCACGACCCGTGATGTTTAGGGAGCCTTTATTCAAAAACCAAAGTTGAGTTGCTCCCATTATGTCAGTGATAGGTGGCGTTGACTTCATGCAAAACATGATAAAGCATTCAACTTGCAATCTTGCCAAACAGATTTTTCATAACAGGCAGTGACCTATGAAATTGCAGGTTGCTGCTGAAATAATTCAAATACGTAAAACCAAAGGAATGTGTGAGAGCAAGTTCTCTGGTAGAGGGGGAGGAATTAAGAAATTTTCAACAAGTCTTTGCGTTTTGATTCATAATTGGAAAATAAGACATGGGAAAATAAAGAAAGCTCTTATATCCAAAATTTTTGCAGGCACACAATTATATAGAAAATGTACTGTCCTCGCAGAAATTGTCTTAATTAGCTACAAAGAAACGTCGGTAGCAAATGTTTTATGGCAGTGATGAGTGAATTAGACGCATTTAAGAAAGGTTTTATTGCTCATTTATTTAATGAACAAAGTGTCTGATTCAGAAGACCAGGAAAGTCTGAGAGAAAATAGGATGAGAAGCAAAGAGGAATTAGAAGTTGTGAGGAAGTCTATTTGGCTGTGTAAATCTTTCAATGCTTAAGCAATCTTTCTTTGTCGGGACATCGGAAAAGAACAACTTGTTAAAGAATAATCGGCAACACTTGACTCTGTTCTCTTAGCTTACGGTTGGTACCTGGAAATGCACTTGAAGTGGTTGCTGTGTATATGGTCTATTCTGCCAGTACTGACTGATAGTGCCAAAAATGAAAGTAAAAAAAAAGGTTGGTTGGTTGGTTTATGGGGTTTAACGTCCCAAAGCGACTAAGGCTATGAGAGACGCCGTAGTGGAGGGCTCCGGAAATTTCGACCACCTGGGGTTCTTTAACGTGCACTGACATCGCACGAGCACCGAAAAGGGCATCGATCTAAATTGAGAGCAGCGCACCAGCTCCTGAAAAGTAACGTCAGAGGTGACTTTCTGAGAGAGCGTGACCAGGAATGAATAAAAAGCAGTTGCCACGACTGTATCGTTTCTAGAGCGAAGTGGAACAAATGAATTTCGCATATATGAATTGTTTGAACAACGTAACCTTGTAATGACCAACAAGGGGAAGCTTTGGGCCAGTTGGTCATTACAAGTTGGAGAGGAGGAATAACCGCGAACTTGACAGGACTGAAGAGCGAGAAGAGGACAGGACGAGGTTACCGCTCGTCCTGTGCTCTTCTCGCTCTTCAGTCCTGTCAAGTTGGCGGTTATTCCTCCTCTCCAATTTGTAATGACCAGTGTGTTAGAGCTGTAGTGGTGTTGACATTGCAACGAAGTGTAGCTAGTAGTGAACGAGGGTAAGGGAGGTAGATGAAATTAGTTAATCTGCTTGAAGCAGGTTGCCCAAGCTTGCAAAGGACCGGATAGAGGAGTTATGGTTTGCCGTTCGATATACCTGCCCAGATGCTGATTATGTAACCGTTTATACCATGATGACTTCCCTATATGCCTGTGGACGTGTTCCAGTCGATGATAAATTTGATAAGATCTACGATAAAGGAGTTGATTCGCAAAGGAGAAAGCAGGAGATAAAGTTGGTCCAAGCATCGTCCTTCCATACAGCTCACTTACCAAATAACTTTCGAATGAATCAATGGAAGTTTCTAAATAAGTCGCTATTGATTCCGTCAGAAGCAATGGATTGCAATGGACGAAGTTTGTGCAAAAAACGACCAGAAACAAAAAATCGCACTAGCTCTAAAAACAAGCACGCTTCTAAATGCACGTCGGGAAGGCGCACATTGAAGGCAAATAAATAGTAGTGAATGATTTAGCGCAAAAAGTTGTATCCACCAGGCACTCTGGCAGTAAACTAAACATACGAAAGAAAACTATCTTTCACTGCAAGTAAAAACAAAACTATCTTGTCTCTAGTAAATTGACACCACGTTTAATACATAACTATAAAAGAGCGAAAACCAAAATTCGTTTTGTAAGGTTTTAGAACTATTTAGAAACAACTGATTTTAGAGCACTTGTCCTCGATACGACGGCTACTAAAAAGCCTACCAGATATGCTGTCATGTGGGTTTCTTTTCTCGACTTTCCCTGATTCACCTAAACCCGTAAGTTAGTGTGTCAAGAAACGAGAACACCATTGCCGCAGCGAGGGGGGGGGCGTCTATTTGAAAAGATTTGGATCCAATTGCTAAGTTCTCGTAATTCCACCGAGTGTTTTAGGAAAAATACCCTAGAAGCGTTCCCAATGTATACTATACGAATCTAACTTAGCATCGCGCTTGCTTTTCTTCGTGTACATTTAGAGATGAGCAGATAATCACCCATACATTAGGAGCAACCTTTATGTTTGGGTTACTACCGCATTTCCTGAGGTGCGACCAATAGAAAGTTCTTAATTTTTTCATAAAGAGAAGCCTCGCGAGAGAGCATAAGTTTTAGCACAGTTTAATGGAGGATTTCAACCGATCGCAGAGGCAATTTCTCTGGCTTTGGTGTTTTGCAGCTTGATAGAATGTGTTGAACTATATTGTGAAAGACGTCTGTAACGACGATATCGCCAAGACCAGTTGTTGGCGAGTTGGTGTTCATGGTGATCCATTATAACAGCTCGACAGCCGGGACAGATAAGAAGGGACACAACACAGCGCTGACTCACAACTAAAACGTTTATTTGTCGCCGGTCATGTATAAATACTGCCCTGGTGGCCGGTAAGGATACAAGCACGCTCAACTTTCGTCAGATTCAAAATCGACAGTACATCAGGCACGTGTCAACAGGCTAGTGTCATATGTGGGAAATAATGTCACTGCTACAGCATGCACAAGTTAACATTCACTATCAAGGTAACGATTTTCCTTACCTGACCGCGCTACAGAGGGAGTACTGATATATTCGCCTGAGGTCCTAGCTATTAGCATTTAGCCGATGTTAAATGTGCTATTTTTGTTGTTAAAAATTCTTTCTTAGCAAGTCACGGATATTTTGAGAGTATTGTTAACGGGTTCGGTACTGTAGAGTGGAACACACCGCGTATATAAGTGTCGGTAAAATCCACTCCGAAAGAAAAGCGGAAGTGTTCGTTAACCAAGAGGTCGACTTCTTTATGAAAAGTAGGCTTGCGGAAATGTTTTGTTTTTCTTCAGGAGAATGTGGCTAGTTTCCTACACTAATGTTCCTTTGCATAGGCATGACAGGCAGCGGTCGCAGCCGCGGCCGGTTAATTTCTTGAGGTGGTTGCATCGCGCATGGAAAAATTTTGCACGCCTCCACTTATAACATAAAAGAACACAACGCGCTTTGCCACTCATCTTAGTATCGCGAACTGTTCCAGGTTTTCTATACAACTTCTTCAGACTTGTTCTGTTGAATGTTTCATTCGAGAGCTTTATTTTGGAATGTCTTAACCGTCAACAGTTTCATTTCCTGATTTAAATGGTTCAATTGAAAAAATATTTGAACTCCATGTTAGCCTTTCTTGGCGTTAAAGATCCCCATTCCCGAGACCTCCCAAAATTATTCCCGAGACCACTACTACGGCACCTCTTTCTCTCTTTCTTCTTTCTCTGCCACCATCCTCCCTTCCCTTACGTTGCAGTTCAGGTGTCCACCGAGATATGAGAGACAGCTACTGCGCAATTTCCTTTTCTCACAAACCAATTAACAATTTGCCAATTTAACGCTTTCACAATTAACTGGGACAAACCGCAGTTGTGTTTTTTTGCGAGACGTTAGAAATCACTTTAAAAGCTGCTGCTAACTTACCTAATGTAATCGTTTGCCAATTTTCTGCCCTCTTCTAAAGGAAAAATTTTGTGACGGATAATAATGGCACGCCAGATCCCAGCGTATCTGGTAAGTTCCAATATTCCACTTATATTTTCAAGGTCACAGGGAAGCCTTCAGAACGCCTCATGCAGACACACCTAAGCACGTCGCAACGCTTCTCGAGCAGTTCGAAATTTATTGCTAACAAACCTAGTTCAGAAACCCTCAAAGCGGGATATGTCTGTATCAAGTACTTAAATTCGGCATGATCGTTCCCAGTGGAGACTTCACATGAGCCAGTGTACTTAACCCCGTCTATTACAGGCAACAAAACCAGCAACAAAAACCAGCACCACCAAACAACTTTGCTTACATAAGCTTTCTTCACGTAAAAAAATAAAAGTTTCATCACGTTTTCGGGGCTATCATTCGGTGGTCCTTTATTTTTATACTGAGCACAATTTGTTGGGCTCCTACCCCAGATACAGATACTTTATATGGATTAAGTCGAAATGCAAAAACAGCCGTGCGCTCTAGGTGTCAGTACACGATATTGCCACCTAGTATTGCCAGGTGGCGCATAGCTGACAACCACGAAGTAGGGCTCACGCTATGAGGGATCTGTCGCCATTGCTGCCTCAGCTTTCCTGACCTTGTCTGCCTTCTCGCTTGCGTGGTATTAAAGCAGCCATCGTCAACAAGCACGCTACAGTCTGGTGGAGTGTGCTGGGTAACCGTTAGCCAATGCAAGAGACCCGTCCAGGTAGCCGTCGCGCCCGCCCTGTATCGCTAGACACCCCGGTACATCGCTTCAGTCGGAGGATCCAGGGACTGTCTCCGGAGCTTGGACCATTAGATAGAGGCGCCATGGCGACTACCGCTCCTCCTCCTCTGCAAATCGCCGCTGCCACGTCCTCCCACTACACCTTGGAGACGCCGCGGGTTCCCAAGACGTTCCATGCGGAACTTTTTGAGGATGTGGAGGACTTGCTCCTTCACTTTGAACGCGTAGCTGCGTTTAACCAGTGGGACGACGGAGCCAAACTCCGCAATGTTTACTTTAGCCTCGAGGATGGTGCTTGCACCTGGTTTGAAAACCGAGAAGACGCTTTAACGTTTTGGCGAGAGTTCCGTCGTTGGGTGCTAGAGGCCTAGACCAGCGTAGATCGTCGCGAACAAGCTGCGCGTGCACACCGGGCAACAGCAGAGCACCGATGCGATGCACGCCGTTACAACCTTCGCCACCGACAGGTTGACTACAACCCCGGTGACCAAATCTGGGTGTGGACTCCTGTCCGTCGCCAAGGCTTGTGTGAGAAACTGCTCTGCCGCTATTTTGGCCCTTACAGAGTGGTACGGTGTGTAAGTGAGGTTTAACTATCAAGTGGCTCCGGACGGTGTTGCGCAACCCCGACACCGACAGCTCAGCTCTGACATTGTGCATGTTGTGCGGCTTAAGGCGTACTATACCCGGCGACGCAGACTTGTTGATGTCTTGGCTCGCTTCAGTAGCGGCACTTTGCTCCTTTTTTCTTTATTTTTTGTATCGTCGACAGCGCTCTTCTTTTTCATAAGGGGGGAATCATGCCACCTAGTATTGCCAGGTGGCGCATAGCTGACGACGACGAAGTAGGGCCCGCGCTGACAGGGATCAAACGCAATTGCTGCCTCAGCTTGCCTGGCATTGTCTGCCTTCCCGTTTGCCTTGTATTAAGACACCCATGAAAGACGAACAAGTCAGTGAGCTGTCGGGCTGTGCCCGCTCGTCTCTGCCAATCTTTGTGAATGTTTTGTGGTCGGTGTTGAACATTTGTGTTCAGATAACCTGCACTGCAACATCCTGGTATGATTCCGGCGGTGAGTGCGGCTCCGCCGGTGCCGCACCCGGTCTCAACACCTGAATGTTCTCCTGGCATTCCGTCAGGCCCAGCTCAGCTGGTCATACCTGCTGTGCAAGCCGTGCCTGCTGCCTCAAACGTGGTGCCCTGCAGCTACTCTTCTGCTCCGGCTGCATCAGGACCAGCATATCCAGACCCTCATGGACATCGCACCCCTGAAGATTCCAACTTAAGACGTTATCTGCCGTTACCTTCAGGTCAGGATGATTTTTCTGATTCGTCAGATTCTTCTACCATCATCTACATGGACACTACTGCGAAGTCCGAAGAAGGGTCTGAGAAATTTATTCATGTGCCTTCAAAGCGTCGTCGCAGCTCAAAGCGATCACTTTTGAGTGTAGACACTCCGAACGTAACTCAAACACCTAGGCACAGCCTTACAGTTGTCATCAAGCCAGTGCATTCTGGACACCGCATTACCCGCTTTAATCCATTGACATTGAGGCAAGGATTTGAATCTATATCTCCAGACGGTGTTCCTCAAGTTCCTCCCAACGAGCGTGTAAACCTTCTGGCAGTTGACACCCGTACAGCGCACGCTACAGAACGCGTTTTGCAAATAACAAGCATAGCTGGAGTTGCCGTTCAAGCCTATGAGCCCGGTCCCAGCAACTAAGGTGTTGGTGTCACCAAAGGTGCGCCCTGGATCTTCCTCAATCTGAGATTTACTCTACGCTGCTACAGAGAGCTCCGATCAAATCTGTTCGCCGGCTTGGCAATTCAGAAAACATCTGGATTGTATTTGCGACAGAATCTGCGCCGCAATACGTTATTCTCGGCTATAAAAGATACCGTGTGTACGAGTACATTCAAAAACCGCGCCAATGCACCAAATGTCAGTGATTCGACCATGTGGCTAGCGCTTATCGACTTGCCCTGCGCTGCTCCCGTTGTGGTGGGAGCCATGGCCGAAATGAATGTCCAAGTGCCGACACCCTTTGTCCAAACTTCGGGAAGCAGCATGAGGCGACGTTTATCCATTTCACTGCCCATCAAAGAGAGAAAATCATCTACAAATACAAGAACTCCAATAATAGAGATTATAAGACAGCAAAATCTGCTTTAATTGAGGAAAATCCGGGCAAGTCGCCTCAGAAGAAAATCATCGCAGGGGAAGAAAGCTCCTCAACAATCGGATAAAGATAAAGCGAATCACCTGCGCATTGAGGACATAGTATAGTTCCCTCCTCTTCCACCGCGCCAAAACGTTGAGCCACCTCTAATAGCGTGTACAAGTCTTAATACTCCACGGCAGCCGCAGTATGCACCCTGGAACCATTCGCGCGAAGGATCTATTCGCCAAAACTCCGACAGTACCAGTTCCCTACTGTGCTCGCTTGTTGAGGCCATCCACGCTTTTCTTACATCACTCTCCCCGCCGGTGGCACAGACCATCCTTACAATACTTGACTTCATTTCACCTCTACTTGCGCAATGGCAGTAGCAGTCAATAGACCAGCTACTCTCCCTAGCGTGCAAAGCATCCGTAACACGGCCACCATCTTTCAATGGAATGCCTTCTGCCTTCGTCCACGATTATATGATTTCCGACAATTTGTCTCAAAGCACCGTTTCCCGATTGCTGCCATTTCGGGATCTCGTCTGCGTACTAGCATTCGTCTTTCAGGCTATATCGTTCACAACTCGATGACCGGCACTGGCATCAGAAGAGTTCTTTTAGCTGTTCAGAAAGACGTCACCTCCATCCCACAACCGATACCTGCCGACTCACGGAATGAATATCTTGCAGCCACCGTCAAGATCATGGATCTGTCCTTCACAGTGATCGTGGAGTACATACCCCCGCGTGTCACATTTGACGTTTACCGCCTTCAAGATGTAGTACGCAGTACTCCTGCACCCCACATCATAACGGGCGATACAATGCATACCATTCTGCTTGGGGAGGCACCAGATCAACAGCCAGAGGACAACAGTTATTTGATTTTGCACAGTCTAACGATTTAACTTTCCTCAACAACGGCCAGGCAACTTTTTATCAAGGTGCAAGGTCCAGTGCCCTTGACATTTCTGATTTCTGCGCATCTGTCGTCTTCAGGAACTTGGAATGTAGACATAGAAACTCATGGCAGCGATCATCTACCTACGTACATTAAGGTTGGTGGTGCTTTTTTAAGTTCCGAGCGGCGTAAGGTACGCTACACGAATTCGGATGTTTTCTCTGACACAGTAGAGAAATTGCAGCTCTCACACCTTGATTATGAAAACTTCATTGATGCTGTAGCACGTGCTAAAACGACCAGCAGTAAAGTTATAACCCTATCAACAGTCTACTCAAATGTAGATGCTGAATATGAGCGACTTCGAGCAATTCGCCGTAGAGCAGAGAGACTAGCACGCACGACCAATAACAGAGAAGACGTCAGCGTTGCTAGGCGCGCACAAAAACATGTTCAGCGCCATTTGGAAAAACTCGCAAGACGGGAATGGCGATCCTTCTGCGCAAAGCTTGATCCCAGAAAGCCTCTTTCGAAGATTTGGAGCATTGTGCGCAGCCTCAGTAGTCAGCCGGCGCCATTAAATCCTTTTGAGTGCGTCGCTGTGAATGCGAATGTTTCTCGTCTCGACGCAGCGGAGGCTTTCTGTTCTGAGATAATTGCTCGTTCAACAGCCGTATCGGTGCCACTACCTCCCCAAAGCTTTATCTCTTCACCTAACACCGCCCTCCTTGACGAACCGTTCACTATGGATGATATTCATGCGGCTCTAGCAACTACCAATAAAAGATCCTGCCTTCGACCAGATGGCATAAGCTACACTACCCTCTCTCACCTGACAACTAGCGCCAAGGTTCAACTCCTCGCAGTTTATAACACCTCCTGGGAGTTCGGCCGCCTTGAAACGTGAAGGAAGCGTGCGCGTGTCATACCTATTCTCAACCCTGGAAAACCATCAACTGACTTAAACGTCTATTGTCCCATAGCCCTTCTTAGTTGCGTCGGGAAGTTGATGGAGAAACCGGTTACTCCCGTTTAACCTGGGACCTGACGAACAGGGGAATTTATCCTCCGACCATGTATGGTTTTCGGAAAGGACGCAGCAGCATTGACAAAGTTATTGCCCTTGCCAATTGTGTCAACGCAGCAAAGCAGTGCGGTCTATGACCATTGCAGTGTTTCTTGACGTGAAGGGAGCCTTTGATAGTGTAACACATGAGGCAATTCACTCTGCTTTACAATCAATTGGCATTACTGGACGAATGTATAACTGACTGCGTGACTATCTTCCCGAAAGATCGATTTTTATGTTAACAAGTGAAGGTGACACAGCTCCGCATCAAATATCTCACGGAGCATCTCAGGGGGGTATACTAAGTCCCACCCTTTTCAATCTCTCACTTGTTGACTTGGAAAAATACTTGCCACCGACAGTTGGAATCTCCCTTTATGCAGTTAACATCTGTATATGGTATTCCGGACGCAATAGGCGCATTGTGCATGCCCGTCTACAGAGGGCAATAGGCTGCATTGAATCATTCTTAAGCAAGCGCGGTCTCGCCATGTCGTCAGATAAAAGCTCAGCAATTGCATTGTCAAGGCGTGATCTTTCGCGCTACGTGCTGAAAGTTCCTGGTACTCCAATACCGTACATCACAAGCCATAAATTTCTGGGGGTAACGTTTGACAGGTCACTGTCATGGTCCCCACATGTGCAAGAGATGAAAGTCAAGCTCTGCTCTTACGCCTCTATTTTTCGTATCCTCTCCACCAGCAGAAAACGCTGTTCTACACCATGATTACTACGACTGCATGGAGCGCTCTGTGAAGGCCTTCTGCGCTACAGTCTCCCAGCTCTGGAGGGTATTTCGCAAACAAATATTAAAATCCTTGAAGCCATGCAAGCTAAAGCCTTGTGAATCTGTCTCCTTCCCACAAACCCCTCCACAATGGGTACTCTAGCTGAGAGCAGACTTCTATCGGCATCAGTGCTCTTTACCCAGGAGCTCCTTCGTGCCCAGGTGCGGTTTGTGGCTCGTGTACCAAACCATCCACTCGCTGAGTATTGCATGGAGGAAATTTTTAACATTCTCTCATCACAGTACCAGCGTCCTGTCACAACCTTCACCGCACCTTGGAGGTAGGCAGCATGGCAAATTAAGATCACAATCCCTGGTATTAAAAGAAACACAAACACCTTCAATCCTGCACTTAAATACTTTGCGCTTGAGCACATTCATAGTTGCTACAAAGCGCACCGCCATATCTACACTGATGGCTCTGTCATGTTCTTATCATCAGCGATTGGCGTCTGGATTCCGTCAACGTGCACCATAATTTCAGCGATACTCAGTCACCGCACCTCGACTACTGCTACCGAGCTGGCTGCTCTGTGTGTTGCATTTACTTACATCGTACAACAACCGCCAACAGCGTGGGTTATCTTCAGTTACTATAGCGCTGCACTAAAGTCGACAAATTCACCAGGAAGCCTTCAGGAGTAGATCGTCGATGACTTGAACAGGTTACACACCGAGGCCTGTGAGTTGCGTCACCGTGTTGTGCTTCAGTGGTTGCCCGCTCACTGCGGCCTCGCAGGCAACGATCGCGCTGATGGTGCAGCAAGATCGGCGCATGGCGACAAATCCTTGTTCCGACCCATACCCTTTTCTCGTAGTGATGGCGCGAGACTTTTCGCTACTAAATCCTGGCAGATGCAACGCTCTTTGTGGTGTGATCCGCGGCGTCAATACAGACCCCTCTTTCGCATCGACCCCGCTTGTGAATTCCGCATGCCACGCAATTTAGATAGACGTGACTGTAATTGCCTGCACCGAATTCGTCTGGACGTTGCCTTTACTAAATTCTATGTTTATAAAAATGGTGTGTCAAGTAGCCCTCTGTGCCCGACATGTGGTGTGCGCGAGAATACTCGAAACTTGATCTGCCACTGCCAAATCTTTAATACTCATCGCAATGCACCGTTAGGTGCTTTAGGACTTCGTCAGGACGACTCCGTGCACCTGGAGCATGTCCTTGGACCCTGGACTGATGCGACTTCGGCTGAGCGAGAGACAAAAGCTTTCTTAGTTTTTCTGAAGGACGCGGGTTTAGTGGACATACTTTGATTGTCATCTATGGGACACGGTTTTAGTGGACATACTTTCATAATCATGTGTGTTTGAGTGCGTGTGTTGAGTATGTTTGATGTCACCTTTTTTTTTCTTTCTCTCTCTCTCTCTCTTTCACCCTCATCTGGAGTAGTATGCCAGGCCTATAACCAGGCAGACCTCTCCATTATTCATTAAATTCTCTCTCTGTCTCTATCGCCAACAAGTACGTTACAATATATAGCGTTAGCTGGCCAGCATTTACCGACGGCCGTCCATGGAAATTACAATGGCACGCGCAATGACGGGATGTTGAACCTCGTATGTGCCCAAATCATCAAATAATCACAGCACGTTAGAATATTTCTGTTAATATTAAGTTGCTACATCCCCTCAAGGGCGAGCAGTCAGATTTCCGCGTACCTGTAGAAGACTGCGCCTCTGTTGACGATTTAAACTTTAAATGTATTGCAGCCCAATACCCCTATAACGAGACTTATGACTCGTAAAAAAGAGACATATTTAAAAACAAGATTGGTTCCCGTAAATAAACGCGAAGAGGGAAGCGTGGACCACTGATTTCTTCGATATTTTTCCCTGTAAATGGATGATTTCACTCAATAATTTCTTTAAACGAAGGGTAGCTGCCGAACATATACTTGATTATTCATCCGCGAGTGCTGGCATTTTGAAAATATACTCTAAGATTGTCTTTTTTCGAATGCTTTGGCTGTTTCCGTTTTACCTATTCCATGAGAGCTCTCGGCTTCACCAATATAATTTTTTATTCTATGCATTCTAAATTGTAATACTACTATTTTAAATTCCCTAAGTGACGTATCGGCATTGGGGAAAGGCATACTGCAGCGCTTTGGGTTATTTTATACCACCTGCGAGTTTTTAGTGCGCACGAACATTGCTTAGAACATGGGTGTCGGAATATTTTGCTTGCATGAAAATACTGCCGCGGTGGCCGGTACTGACGTCGGGTACTGACGTCAGGTTGAGCAGAGCAATACCAAAGCAGTTGAGCCACCGCGGGGGTTTATTCTAAAACGGCGCCAATGCACTACCGATGTTTTGAAGGCTATTTGACGAAGCGCGATTGCAAATGAGACTTCCATTTTTCTCAACGGTTGATATTTTTTACCTTGGCAATTGCGAATAACGAGTCATTAATCAATAACCTAAGAAAGCCACATGCCCAGATGTAAATGGTCGCTGGCACAGTGATACTTTTCATTTGAAAGGTGCTTGAAATGTCCCAGTATTAGTATATTTTCTCGCAGTTGTGACTGCAGTCCGGCGAACAGGAAAACAGCTAGAATCGCTTTTAAACGAAAAACTTTATTTGGGCTGACTTTCGCCCGCAAAGAACTTAATCACTCGATGGCGGCGTAGCACCAAGCGTGGTCGGCGGTCGTCGAACAGAACGCCCGCCGCTCTCGGCCCTGCTGTTTTTAAAGCTGAGAGCAAACATTCGAGATAAAGCTTCGAAAGATACACGAACACTCTGGGACAACGTAGAGTCGGCTCCGCCTCGATGCGATTGATCGAGATAACTCTAGGCGCGTCTTGCTTCGAAAACAAAGTGCCGGCAGCTGTGAAGAATGAACAAGCAAACATTCGCGGCAATATAAATTTAGCCTTTGATCTAGGCCATCACACGAGATATTTCATAGAGATCCCTCCCAAAAACACCTTCACTTTGGTTTGTTTTGGAAAAATGCAGCAGTTATTAGGCTCTGCAGGTTTCTGCTTCAGAATCATTTCGAAAAGCTTAAAGAATACAAGTACTCTATTGTGCAAACACCGAGTGAATTCCATCCATGACGAATATACGGAAACACTTTCCAGGTATCGCTTTTCTTGGTGGAGTATGCACCGAAGCAAAGGTTGGAGTTGGTGAAGACGAGCCTTACGCCTTCGACGGGGTGCACATGATGGCTCACGAGATAGGACATCTGTAAGTTTCAACGGGAGCGCAGGTTGGACAAAAATGCATTTTTCTGTGACGGGCGTAATGCTAAAAGATTGGGTTTATTTTTAATACTCAACTGATTATCTTGTTCTAGAGAACAACACATCTATTTCAAAGCATCAGGGAAGTGGGCGTAATATTATGGAAAAATAATTGTTAGAGATATTCTAGCCACTTCAAATGGTGCAGTTGCTGCGAGTGAGTTGAATGATAAACGCTTTCTGTTCTATCGTATTTTATAGGTCACCTTTCAAAGATAGCAATGGTTTTAGATCTATCGAAAGTAGTTACACGCCTGGTTGGCAATATCCAGTTGTCAAGGCAGGCAGGCGTTCACTAAAGGCGATGCTCTAGTGGTGGGTACAATAAAGAGCAGTATAGGGCAGCGGCTTCCATCTTAACTGTGCTACTTAGTATAGTACGTTGAGTGCTCTTGGCTGTCTCCCTTGCCCTATATAAACATAGCACACAGCATTCCCATTAAGATGTACCTCCCGCCTTTTGTTGCAGCAGCCCTTAGACACCATTGATTTAGCGGCATGTTATTCCCATCCCGAGAACAAGCAGCTCGCGTCTCGTGAACATCAGGTGTGCAATCGGATCGCAAATAGAAAAAGGCATATCTGTGGTACTAAGTGTAAAATAACAATTTTAGAAAATACACAAAAAATAATAGCGTTGAGCATCAGGCCTTTATTCTTCCTGGTCAAAAGAACATGAATCAATACTGCGAAAAGAATGTTGGCAATTCTGTTTTGAAGAATGGAAGAGTACCTGGAAGGGTCCAACTATTTCTTCAAGGAATAGCGTAATTATATGCAGTCAATACATGATACTTCCTCTAAAACAAAATTCCTAATTTAAAAAAGAGCTTGAAAAGGAAGAATAGTTTCCTTGACCTAATGCGTAATACACCGGACAACAGCCTATATATGAGTAATTAATTCGCTCGGGTAATGAACAAACACGCGACTTTGGTTGTAAAACAATAGGAGCATGTTTTTTTCCGTCACTTTAAATATTGTTACGTGGCAGGAGGCGTTCACACCACGTAGAACACTGGTGCACTCACGCTGAACACACAACACAAGCACAGGGCACACCGGATGCCAAAACACAGGCCACTGCACAGGATTTGGAGCCCGAGCACGCGCCATGCGCCCTCTCACTTCGTCTGCCTCATCTTCGCTGAGTCGACCCGTAGCATGACCCCCGGGCGCAAAAGCACCGTCGCGGTGCAGCTCAGCGAGTGAAGTGCACTCGGGGAAGGCAGGCTCAATCTCGTATGTGACGGCTGTGACTTGGCGCAGCACACGATACGGGCCCACATAACGAGAAAGAAGCTTTTCCGAGAGCCCTACACGGCGAGAAGGCACCCAGAGCAACAAGGGACCCAGGCAAGAAGGCACTGTCTAGGTGGCGGTGGTTATAGTGTTCTTGCTGAGAAGCTTGGGAGGCTTGCAAGCGGGAACGGTCGACTTGGCGAGCATGGTCGGCATAGGCAATGGCTTCACGGGCGTATTCAGAAAGTGGGGGAGGATATGTTCGATACAATGTGTCAAGCGGCAGTTGAGGCTCACGGCCGTACAAGAGGTAAAACGGAGAGTAGCCGGCAGTGTCGTGGCGGGATGAGTTATATGCAAACGTAACGTATGGGAGTGCGACGTCCCAGTCTCGGTGATCCGAGGAGACGTACACGGCGAGCATGTCGGTAAGCGTAAGATTGAGTCGCTCAGTGAGGCCATTAGTTTGGGGGTGGTAAGCGGTCGTCAACTTGTGCTTAGTTGAGCACGCGCGAAGAATGTCGTTTCCCACTGCTGAAAGGAAGGTGCGGCCACGGTCAGTGAGCAGTTGGTGGGTGCTCCATGATGAAGAATGACGCCCTGAAGAAGAAAGTCGGCGACATCAGCGGCAGTACACGTGGGGAGCGCACGCGTTATCGTGCACCGGGTGGCATAACCTGTGGCTACTGCAACCAATCTGTTCCCAGAAGTGGACTCAGGAAATGGGCTTAGAAGGTCCAAGCAGACACGGTAGAACGGCTCCGGATGGATGTCAATGGTCTGATGAAATCCAGGGGGAGCAGATGCAGGGCGCTTGCGACGCTGACACTCATCGTAAGCACCAACGTAACGGCGCACTGAACGGTAGAGGCCAGGCCAGAAGAACCGACGACGGATGAGGTCGTACGTGCGAGTAACGCCTAGATGGCCAGCAGTCGGGAGGTCATGGAGGTCGTGGAGAACGACGGTTCGTAAGTGCTTCGGGACGATGAGGAGAAGGTCAGGACCAGTTGGTTGAAGATTCCGGCGGTATAAAATACCATCAATGAGAGCAAAGCGGTTCAATGAAGGGTCGGTTTGGGCGGACGTTAGGCGATCGATGATGGAGAGAAGCTCCGCATCCCGACGCTGTTCTTCGCCGATAGTTGTAAACGGTGATAGAGGGAACAGGTCGATGGCGCTTGCGCTCGTCGCAGTATTAGTGGGGGCAACAGGGTAACGAGAGAGGCAGTCGGCATCATTGTGCAAACGGCCAGACTTGTAGATCACAGCGTAGTCATATTGTCACCGAAGCAACAAGACGATCTTCGAGCACCTCGAATGCCCAAGGCTTGGCAAGTCCCAGCTTAAACAGTACGGCCCCTGTACGGCGCCACTGATTGGTTCGGACGGTGGCATTGCTCCCCCTTTCTGAAGGGCACCGACTCGGTGCCGCAGCAATGAGCAGCACGAAGAGAAGGGACGCTGCATGTGTCCGGCGGCAGGTGTAGACACGCCTGAAGCGCTAGCGGGCGTGGTATGGCTTCATCCGTGCGACATGGACAACTTTGGAGGTCGGCCGTCTGGAGGAGCGAACTGTTTCTTGAGGAAGAACTTCATAGTTCACCTCACTTACTTGGCGGAGTACCTCGTAGGGGCTGAAATATCGGCGCAGAAGCTTTTCGGAGCGTCCACGCATGCGGATTGGGCTCCAAACCCAGACTTGTTCGCCGGGCCGGTAACTAACAGCTCTGTGGCGGAGGTTATACCGGCGAGCGTCGTGGGATTGCTGGTGCCGGATACGCTGTCGAGCGAGTTGGTGGGTGGCCTCGGCGTGACGAACGAAATGGTCAGCATCCACAACAGTTGAGGTAGTACTAGTCGGAAGCAACATTGCTTCCAGCATGGTGGTGGCTTCGCGACCATGCACTAAACGAAATGGAGTGAAACGCGTCGTTTCTTGTAGTGCAGTGTTATAGGCGAAAGTGACGTAAGGGAGTATGGCATCCCAGTTCCGGGGGTCTGCGTCAACATACATGGAGATCATGCCGGCGATCGTCTTGTTGAGCCGTTCGGTGAGTCCGTTCGTTTGAGGGTGGTAAGCGGTTGTTTTTCGGTGACTTGTGCCGCTAAGGCGCATAACCTCCTGTGTGAGGGCCGAGGTGAACGCCGTTCCCCTGTCAGTTATAACGACGATTGAGGCACCATGACGAAGCACAATGTTTTGAACGAAAAAGTTCGCAATTTCGTCAGCGGTACCACGGGGGAGAGCTTTAGTTTCACAGTACCGGATGAGGTAGTCGATGGCCACCACAATGTAGCGGTTACCCAGCGAGGACTGCGGAAAGGGTCCGAGTAAGTCCATGCCGAATTGGTGGGAGGGGACTTTTGGCGGATCAATGGGCTATAGTAATCCGGCTGGCTTAGTCGGTGGCGTCTTGCGACGTTGGCACTAACGCTGTACAACTGCAGCAACCCTGGGCCAGTAGTACTTTTGGCGTATCCGCGCCAAAGTGCGAGAAAAACCCAGGTGACCAGAAGATGAGTCATCATGGCACGCGTGCAGGACTTCTTCGAGCAAAGCCGCAGGTACTACGAGCATATAGACAGCTTCCGTCTGGCGGTAGTTTTTCTTATACAGAACGCAATCGCGCAAACAGAATGACGACAGACCACGTGAGAAGAGTCGCGGGGGCGAATCTGCACTTCCTTCAAGATACTCAATGAGAGGCCGTAGTTCACTATCGTCTCTTTGGTGTTGAGTGAGGACGGACGTGGAGATGGCGCCGAGAATCGTCGTCGGGATCAGCTCGGTTGTCCTCGACAGGGGCACGAGACAGACAGTCGGCATCACTGTGCTTCCTACCGGACTTATAAACGATGGTGACATCGAACTCTTGAAGACGAAGGCTCCAGCGTGCAAGCCGCCCCGAGGGATCTTTCAGGTTCGCTAGCCAACACAGCGAATGGTGATCACTGACAACTCTAAATGGGCGGCCGTTTAAATATGGGCGAAATTTGGTCACTGCAAACACAATTGCCAGGCATCCTTTTTCAGTAGTGGAATAGTTCGCCTCCGAGCGTGACAAGGTGCGGCTTGCGTACGCGACTACGCGTTCGAGACCATCCTGCCACTGCACAAGGACCGCACCGAGGCCGATGTCACCCAGACTTCGCGCACTTTTAGTGGGAAGCTCCCAGACACCCTTAGAGCGTGTGGGGGTAGCGGTCTCGGACTCAAAGGAGATGCCCTCGACTCAGCGTGGCAAGCTCAGCGGAGACCAGCTACCAAGTGACAAGAGGTTTTTGGGCGTTCGGTGCCCAGCTTTCGCTGGTCGCAAGCCAGAGAATGGGTCGGAGCCAAAGGTTCACAAAACAAAACAAAGTTTACACAGCAATTGAGACGATACAGAGGGTTTCACAAACACTAGTACAAAGACAAAGTGATTAGCAACACAATGCAACTCGTGCAAAGTTAACTCGAGAGAGAATACAATACAAAGGCAATATTGCACCTAAAGTGCACTAACACACGAGAGAGAGGTAAACAAACAAAACACAATTTGTTCACCGGGCACTGCGGCAGTCCGACGACCAGAGTTCCGCGACGATGCCGTCCCGCAGACAGGCGAACGTTGCCTCGTTGGTCCGATGCTGGCCGAGTGGTGTTTTCCCCGGGAGTCGAACGGGCGCGCTTCGATGAAGCTTAAACGGCGGTCCGGACTGACTGATAGCGGTCAACGTCCTTCTTTATAGGCTCGCTCTCCCGTCTGTTTGTTGTTCGCGCCCGAGTAGGCGCGCACATACACGCAGCATTGGCAGTGCTGTCTCCCTTTCCTCTTCTCACCGGCCGCGCGTCCCCATTGGTCAGAGGTCGGGCGTCGCATCTCGAAGTTTCGAGCGTGTTCTTGAGCGGCGCCGACGCAGACGGGCGAGGAGGACGTGTCTTAGTGCACGCACGGCTACGCCCTTTCCCCCCCCCCCGTCAGCCGTAGAACCGACTCGTCTGTTCCAGAGAATTCGGCGTGGATGACTCATTCCTTCGGCGCACGCCATGGCGGTGGAGAGAGAGGCACGCGCTCGGCGGGGCTTTCTCTCTCTCCCGTTGGGCTCGCGCCGGCTAGACGCCGTGCGCGCGGCGGTTTTTCTTTGTTTGTTTCTAAAATTCGCCGAATTTTGTGACAGCCGATGTTGCTGGCATCTGTGTGTAGTTCAGTGTCGGCTGACTCGTCGAAGTGGCCAAGGATGGGCGACCTTTGCAGGCGAGTGCGGAGGTCTTCGAAGGCCTGTTGTTGCTCTTGGCCCCAGAAGAACGGTTCGGCATCTTGCGTGAGGCGGATGAGGGGCTCAGCGTTCTCGGAGAAGTTCTGCACAAAACGCCGATAATAGGCGCAAAGACCGTGAAAGCGGCACACACTGCGTTTATCCGTTGGCACGGGAAAAGCAGCGCCAGCGGCCGTCTTATCGGTGTCAGGGCTAACTCCCTTAACGCTCACGATGTGACCCAAAAACTTCAGCTTCTGGAAGGCGAAGTGACTTTTCGGGCTTGATGGAAAGACGGGCTGAACGAATGGCGGCAAACACAGCCCGCAGGCGCCTCAGGTGCTCTGCGAACGTGGCGGTGAAGATGACAACGTCATCCAGGTAGACGAGGCAGGACTGCCATTTTAGATCGGCAAGCACGGTGTCCATCATCCGCTGGAAGGTGGCAGGAGCCGAGCACAGGATGAAAGGGAGCACCCGGAATTCGTACAGACCACCCGGTGTAATAAATGCGGTCTTTTCCCAGTCGCGTTCGTCCACCTCGATTTGCCAATAGCCACTGCGTAGATCTAGTGACGAGAAGTACGTGGCGTGGCGTAGCCGGTCGAGGGAGTCATCAATGCGCGGCAGAGGACAAACGTTTTTTTTTGGTGACTGTTTAGACGCCTGTAATCAACACAGAACCGTAGGGTTCCATACTTCTTCGCCACTAGAACAACAGGCGATGCCCATGGGCTCGTCGATGGCTGTATCCCGTCGTCCTGGAGCATTTCTTGAACTTGTCGGCGAATGGCAGCACGTTCCTTCGAAGAGATTCGATAAGGCGGCTGGCATAACGGTCGCTGGTTTGCGTCAACTATAATGCGATGGTTTGTGAGTGGAGTGTGCCTAACCTTAGAGGTCGAGGCGAAACAGTCGCGGAACGATTCGATAATGCTCTCTAGGCAGCGTTTCTGATTAGACGGGAGGTTCTGGTTCACGTCGGTTTTTATGGGAGTGGTCGGTGCCTCCACTGATGTCGGGATTTCGGACAACGCGTGCTGTCCCGAGAATTTAGCAAGTTGTTCGAAATACGCAAGAGCTGTTTTACCAGGCAAACACTGAGGTTCAGAACCAAAATTGATCACCAGAAGTTCCGCTCGCCCACTGTTCAATTCAATAATTCCACGAGCTACACAGATTTGCCGACCAAGGAGCAGCAAGGTGTTGGTTTCAGCGATGCCACGAGTGCTGGGGCTGTTATCGCACTCTACAGTAACAAACATGCTGGATCTTGACGGGATTAGTACCTGGTCGTCAGAGAGGCATAGTTTAGCCCTGCGTGGCTCGGTATCGTCGTCGACAGGGCCTTGGGTGGAAAACGACACGATTAGATCCTGTAGATTTATAACGGCACCGTACTCTTGAAGAAAATATAAACCGAGTATGAGGTCCTTGGAGCACTCGGGTAACACAGGAAAGCAATCAGGGAAAGTAATTCCGCGGATCTGGATTCGCGAAGTGCAGACACCGATCGGAGTTACGACGTAACCACCAGCTGTCCGGTCCACGGCCCAGACCAAGGGGTCAGTACCTTCCTCGGGGCCGTGGATAACCGACTGCTCATTACAGAAAAATCGGCGCCGGTATCCACCAGTGCAGTAACGTCGTGGTTGTCAGCGGATACCGGAATTTCGGCAGAAAGCAGTCGGTCGCAGCGCGTCGTTGAGGTCGTCGGGTCAGGTCGTCGTCGGTCGGAGCGTCGCGGCGAATCTTCAAATGGAGGCTCTTGACACGGTGCAGTAGCGGCGGCCCCACCCCCGGAGGACGCCGTCTTCAGTTTTCCCCGATGCGGAGACGCACCTCTGAACTGGTCAGAGGACGATGGGCGGCCGTGCGAAGAGAACCGCCTTCGGGATGGCGATCGGGACTGGCGCCGCTGCGGGGTCGAGGACTGCACGTTATCAGCCAGGTACAGCTCATATACCGTGGTCTTTCACCGTAGCGCGGTCGAGGTGCGTCAGGTGAAAACCCCCTTAAACCCATTCTGCGGTAGGGGCACTGGCGGAGGATGTGGCCGGGCTCCCCGCAGTGGTAACAGAGCGGCCGTTTGTTTGTCGTACGCCACACGTGCGCTTTGCTCATGGGGGGCCTGTACTCCTGCGGCACAGATGGTACTGCTGCGCTCGGGTACAGCAGAGATGCAACTGGCATGGGAACGACGGGGGAAAAGGCTTGCCTCGCTGGCCCAGGACTTCGTTGTGCCTCGCTGTACGTCATAACAGAGGGCGCCGGGTGTGGAGCTTAGGGCGGCTGCACAGCTCGTCGAATTTCATCGCGGACCACGTCCGTTACGGCAGCTACACTGGCCTGTGGAGCTTCCAAGCGAAGTTTCGCCAATTCCTCGCGTACAACGCATCTTACAAGCTCCCGAAGCTCCTCGGCGGGCAGCGGCGTAGGCATGTACTGGGAAGCGGTTGCTACAGTAGCCTCACGTCCGTAGTGCGCGCCCCGTTCCTGCAGTGAACGCTCGATACTCGTTGCTTCCCTTGTGAAATCTGCCACTGTTCTTGGCGGGTCACGGACCAGTCCGGCTTACAGCTGCTCTTTTACTCCGCGCATTAGGTGGCGCACCTTCTTGGCCTCTGGCATAGCAGGGTCGGCCCGATTGAACAGTCGCGTCAGGTTCTCGATGAACATCGCGACGCTCTCGTTTGATTACTGTGACCTCGATTGCAGGGCGATTTCAGCCTTTTCTTTTCTTTCGCTGGTGGTAAACGTCGCTAAAAAAAAAACTCCGCGTGTCGATGGAATTGCATAACCAGGCTTGGAGTGCGGCCTGATATCGGTGACCAGAACCGACAACGCACTTCCTCACCAGAACAGGATTTGGCCACCCTGGTGTAGTACTTGGCCACAACCTTCTATGAACAAACCAATTAACCCTCGGCCCTCAGTCCCCAGCGGCTGCGGAGCAACTGACCAAGGCGGCGGTCAGATCTGTGACGCAGCGGAGGGTGCTAAGAATCTCTGGCTCCGGACAGGCCGCCATTGGAAACTGAACCTGGCAACGTTTAACGCAAGAACCTTATCAAGTGAGGCTAGCTTAGCAGTGCTATTGGAGGGATTAGCCGGTATGTAATGGGATGTAACAAGTGAAGGCGGGCTAGTTGGTGGTTGACAATGGAGTGCATATTGCAACCGCGCAAAACGACGAGGGACGCGTCTTGTCCTGTGCTTTCCTCTCTTCGTCCCTCGTCATTTTGCGCGGTTGCAATATGCACTCCATTAAATGGGATGTCATAGGGCTTAGTGAGGTGAGGAGGACACATGAGGCGTATACAGTACTAAAGGGCGGGCATGTACTGTGCTATCGTGGATTAGCAGATAGGCGAGAACTAGGTGTGGGATTCCTCATTAATCAGGATGTAGCTGGCAACATCGAGGAGTTCTACAGTATTAACGAGAGAGTGGCAGCTATCGTAATCAGGTTTAATAAGAGGTACAAGCTGAAGGTGGTGCAGGCCTATGCGCCTACATCAAGCCATGATGACCAGATAGTTGAAAGCTTCTATGAGGATGTGGAATCGGCAATGACCAAAGTAAAATCGCAGTACACTGTACTGATGGGCGACTTTAATGCAAAGGTAGGTAAAAAGCAGGCTGGAGACAAGGCGGTAGGTGACTATGGCATAGGTTCTAGGAACAGTAGGGGAGAGTTATTAGTAGAGTTCGCAGATAGAAATAATTTACAGATTATGAATACCTTCTTCCGCAAACGAGCAAACAGGAAGTGGACGTGGAAGAGCCCCAATGGTGAGACTAAAAATGAAATAGACTTCATACTGTGTGCACACCCTGGCATCGTAGAGGATGTGGAGATCCTCGGTAAGGTCCGTTGTAGCGACCACAGAATGGTAAGGTCTCGTATTAGCAGATTTGAAGAGGAAACGGAGAAAACTGGTGAAGCGAAAGGCTATTAACGAGTTAGCATTAAGAGGGAAGGTAGAGGAATTCAGAATGTCGCTGTAAAACAGATTTTCCGCTTTAACTGAAGAAGACGACTGTAATGTTGAAACAATGAATGATAATCTTACAGCTACTGTTACAGAGTGCGCCGCAGAAGTTGGTGGTAGGATGGTTTGACAGGATACCAGCAAGCTATCTCAGGAGACTAAAGATCTGATTAAGAAACGCCAAACTATGAGGACGTCTAACTCAACAGACAGGATAGAACTAGCAGAACTATCGAAGTTAATAAATAAGCGCATGGTAGCCGACATAAGAAAGTTTAACATGGAGAAAATCGAGCATGCTCTAAGGAACGGAGGTAGCCTAAAATCAGTGAGGAGAAAATTGGGCATAGGTAAAAACCAGATGTATGCGTTAAAAGGCAAACAGGGCAATGTCATCAGGAATATGGATAAGATAGTTGTATTAGCCGAAGAGTTCTACACAAATCTATACAGTAGGAGAATGTAATCATCAAGTTACTGAGGGAAGCAGTCGAGCACAGCAATGGGACATCCTGCCAGTAACGAAAGAGGAAGTAAAGAAAGCCTTAGCCATGCAAAGAGGGAAAGCAGCTGGTGAGGATCAGGTAACAGCAGATTTGTTGAAGGACAGAGGAGAGATTGTGCTACAAAAACTAGCCACCATTTATACGCAATGCCTTGTGACCTCGACAGTACCAGAAGCTTGGAAGAACGCTAACATTATCTTAATTCATAAGAAAGGAGACGTCAAGGACGTGAAGAATTACAGACTAATCAGCTTATTGTCCGTTGCCTACAAGGTATTTACTCAGGTAATCGCTATTAGAACCAGGACAACCTTGGACTTTAGTCAACCAAATGATCAGGCAGGCTTTCGTAAAGGATACTCGACAATAGATCACATTCACACTATCAATCAGGTGATAGAGAAATGCGCAGAATATAACCAACCCCTATATATAGCCTTCATTGATTACTAGAAAGCATATGACTCAGTGGAAACCTCAGCTGTCATGCAGGCATTGCGGAATCAGGGTGTAGAAGAGTGTTATGTGAAAATATTGGAAGATATTTATAACGATTGCACAGCTACTATAGTTCTCCATAAAGTCAGCAATAAAATTCCAATACGGAAAGGTGTCAGGCAGGGAGACACGATCTCGCCAATGCTCTTCACTGCCTGCTTACAGGAGGTATTCCGGGGACTGGAATGGGAACAGTTGGGGATAAGAGTTAATGGAGAATACCTGAGTAATTTACGATTCGCTGATGACATTGCCTTGCTAAGCCACTCAGGACAAGAACTGCAAAGCATGATCAATCAGTTAGACAGACAGAGCAGAAATGTGGGGCTAATAATTAACATGCAGAAAACCAAAGTAATGTTCAACAGCCTAGCAAGGGAACAGCAGTTCGCAATTGGTAGCGAGGTGCTGGAAGAAGTAAGAGAATATGTCTACTTAGGGCAGGCAGTGACCGCAGATCCGGATCATGAGAGGGAAATAACTAGAAGAATAAGAATGCGGTGGAGCGCATATGGCAGGTTCTCTCAGATCATGAATGGTAGCTTACCAATATCCCTGAAGAGAAAAGTATACAACAACTGTATCCTACCGGTACTCACCTATGGGGAAGAAACGTGGAGGCTCACAAAGAGGGTTCAGCTTAAGTTAAGAACAACGCAGCGAGCTATGGAAACGAAAATGATAGGTGTAACGTTAAGAGATCGGAAGAGGGCGGAGTGGGTGAGGGAACAAACGCGGGTTAATGACATCTTAGTTGAAATCAAGAGGAAGAAATGGGCTTGGGCAGGGCATGTAATGCGAAGGCAAGATAACCGCAGGTCCTTAAGGGTAACGGAGTGAATTCCAAGAGAAAGCAAACGTAGCAGGGTACGGCAGAAAGTTAGGTGGGCGGATGAGATTAAGAAGTTTGCGGGGATACAGTGGCGGCAACTGACAAAGGACAGGGTTAATTGGAGAGACATGGAAGAGGCCTTTGCCCTGCAGTGGGTGTAGTCAGGCCGATGATGAAACTTCGCTAGCAGTACTCGTCGAAACACTTCCCAGGTGGTAAAGGAGGCTTCGTGATTTTCGAACCATGTTTTGGATGAATCCTGCAGCACAAAGTAGACGTTGCATAATTGGCGCTCGCCGTCCCATTCGTTGAAGCCCGCCACTCGGTCAAAGCTAGGCAACCAGTCTTCTACGTCCTCGAACCTGTCCCCGTGGAACAGCGGCGGCGACCGAGGTGCGTGAAGGACGAATGGCGGGCATTCCCGGAATGCTGAGTTGTCTGGCTAGCCACGGCTGATGTCATTGCTCTTACCGCTCTTACCGGCGCTGTCAGTTGGCTGAACTCCGGTTGTAGGCCCCGCAGACGGCTGCTCGCTTTGTGGACGGCTGTTGTGTCCACGCTTGGAGAACAGGTGTCGAGAGTGTCCTCGCAATCCAGCACCTCCACCACCTCCACCTCCACGCCCCCCAGCACCTCCACCAAATATATCACCGACAAACGGGTGAAGAAATAGCCCAGGTTATAATTAGACGAGGTGGGCGCGCCAGCCAGCAGGCAGCTCGAGCGAGGAAGAAGACGATCTTCGAACACCTCGAATGCCCAAGGCTTGGCAAGTCCCAGCTTAAACAGTTCGGCCGCGGTACGGCGTCACTGATTGGTTCGGACGGTGGCAACATTCTTGGAGTCGTAGCGGCCAACGACCGAGGCGACCGATAGGATCCTTAGAGAAGAAAGCCAGCACAGTGCGGGATGATCTGTCACAACTGTGAATGGCCTGCCGTATAGGTAGGGTCGAAATTTGCCAACAGCCCAGACGAGGGCGAAGTAGTCTCTTTCGGTAATGGAGTAGTTCTTCTCGGAAGGGGATAGGAGGCGGATAGCATAGGCAATTACACAAAGTGTGCCGGATTGACGCTGGGAAAGGATTGCTCCGATGCTATGGCCACTAGCATCAGTACGGACTTCCGTAGGAGCTGACACATCAAAGTGTGCCAAGACCGGTGCAGTGGTAAGCTTTCTTATAAGGTGGGCAAAGGCTTGTTCTTGGGAGGAGCCCCAGGAAAAACTGACATCCTTTTTAAGATCGGTGAGCGGCTCAGCAATGTCTAAAATCTTGAATGAATCTACGAAAGTAAGAACAAAGACCCAAAAACATTCGGACGTCATTGCTCGAACGGGGTACTGGGAAGTCCTTTACTGCTCGGATCTTGTCTGGATCGGGACGAACCCCCGTAGCATCGACGACATGGCCTAGTATATTGAGCTGACGACGCGCGAAACGGCATTTTGAAGAGTTGAGCTGTAGCGCAGCATGGCTGAAGAGGGAAAGAACTTGTGAGAGGTGGCCCATGTGGGACGAAAACAAGGTAAAAAGCACAATTACATCGTCTAAATCGCACAGGCAAGTGGACCAATTAAATCCTTGGAGCAAGGAGTCTATCATGCGCTCGAAAGTGCTGGGGCGTTACATAAGCGGAAAGGCATAACCTTAAACTGCTATAAACCATCAGGAGTAATAAACTCAGTCTCCTCCCGGTCCTGGTCATCCACAGCAATTTGTAAATAGCCAGATCGTAGGTCTATGGAGGAGAAGAATTTCGCTCCGTAGAAGCAGTCTATGGCATCGTCGATTCGAGGAAGCGGCTCGACATCTTTTTTAGTGATCTTATTCAGGTAACGGTAATCCACACAGAAGCGCCACGAGCCATCTTTCTTCTTGAGCAAGACGACGGGCGAAGCCCAAAGACTGTGAGAGGGCTCAATGATGTTCTTCTCCAGCATTTTTGCCACTTCCGCCTGGATTACCTGTCGTTCTGCATGGGAGACCCGGTATGGTCGGCGGCGGATAGGAGGAGCGTCGCCGGTGTCGATGCGGTGTGTAACGGTAAGAGCTTGGCCGAGGGCGCTGTTATGGTGGTCGAAGATGTCGGAATACGACTCGAGAAGCGCACGCAGCTGGCAAGATTGGGCAGGAGCAAATCGGAAGGCATCATTGCCGTGATCGCGTCAGTTGAAGTAGGATCGTGAACACGGTCTGCAGGAGCTGATGCATGGGCAGTGTCCAATGGGGCAACTTGGCAGGAGCCAATAGGTGAGAACGTTGCCACGCATATGCCAGGTGGAAGGACTTGGGTTGAATAACTGAAATTGATTAACGGTAGTGACACACTGTTTCCCCTGATTGTAGCGACAGTATGGGGCAGTGCAACCTTGCGGTGCATCAAGACATCTCAAATAGGGGCGACTAAGTAGTCACCATCGGCGACTGATGAGGTAAGACGTAGGGTAACGAATAAGGCGGCTAGTGAGCGAACGATCCGGGTGACTGTGTCGGTGATGTTGAGAGGCGAAGTGGGAGGTGGGCTAGTTAGTAGCTGCTGCAAAACACAAGAAGATGTGGCGGCTGTATGGGGAAGTCGTTGAAACTGTCGAAATATGCGCCGGCTTTTTACTTGCTCGAAGAGATGGCATTCCTTAATAAGGACATCCACAGTATCACAGCCTTCGCAGAGAAGCAAATGGAAAGCGTCGTCCGCGATCTGTTTTAGGACGTGGCCCACCTTTTTTGATTCCGACATGGAGTTGTCAACCTGGTGGCATAAGGCAAGGACGTCTTGAATGTAGGTGATGTAACTTTCACTGGAGGACTGAGCACGCGACTCAAGGTGTTTTTGGGCTGCGAGCTTCGAAGCATCTGGAGGTCTGAAGAGAGCGCGAAGCTTTTGTTGGATATGTCCCAACTTGTTAATTCGTCCTCATGGGTGTCGTACCAGTGCCTCGCTGTCCCAGGCAAATAGAAAATGACGTTTGCCAGCATGACGGTGGGGTCCCACCTGTTACGGGTGCTAACACGTTTGTACATCGAGATCCATCTGTCGACGTTTAGTTGAGGCATCGGAAAAGATGTCGGGGTCACGGGGATGACCCATGACCATGAATGTAGTGGCAGTGGGACTTTGCGAGTCGCCGGGCTGCGTCATTGTAGCGGTCCCGGTGTAGCGACCACTAGGAAGCTCCGTGAAGGGGTAAGCCAGAACGAGAGGATGGGGAAAGTCCTCACCTCCACCAAGATGTTACGTGACAGGAGGCGTTCACACCACGTAGAACACTGGTGCACTCACGCTGAACACAACACAAGCACAGGGCGCACCGGATGCCAAAACGCAGGCCACTGCAGAGGATTCGGAGACCGATCACGCGCCAAGCGCCCTCTCACTTCGTCTGCCTCATCTTTGCTGAGTCGACCCGTAGGAATATGCATGGTGTTTTTTGGGCACACAGTCTGCAGTTCATGGTAATGAATGCTAGACGCCGCCGTTTTCTGCATAAAGACAGCTACGCAGTAAATCACACTGTAGTGAATGTCAGCATTGCTGTAGCTCACCCTCTGGACGGAAAAGAATACTGGGGTTACATGAGCAGAACGAGGAGAAGCCAAGCCTGGACGCAAATAGTTTCACCCATTTCATCTCTCTTAATATTGGTTCTGGCAAATTGTGCTTGGGCTTCGCTCTAGATGCTTCAATGCACAGTGAACTGTTTGCTCTCCCGTAGGAAGGAAATATGGGCAGTCCTACAAGGGATACGTGCGAGATTGCGGTAAAAGTTGTTGACTAAGTCTCGAGCAGGGAAGCCGTGGGGAAGAGGGCGTATAGTTTATTCATGGGAGTGAGATTGGGCGAAGTGTGTAATTTTTGTTCCAGCCTACAGCTTTCCTCATTTTTACCGCTACAAAATTTTTCACCCTGTGTAACGAAAAAATAACGAAATTTTCGCAGGCTTTTTTTGCAAAGAAATTTCAATAAAACTTTTTTTTAGGCTAGTTGATGCATTTTCAATTGAAGAAAATGAGCCGGGCCAAACCACGCAGACACAGACAAAGAAAGGAGCTTTTGTCACCGCATGTTCTCCTTTCTTCGTCTCTGTTTGCATGCTGTGGCGCTGCTACTTTTCTTTGATTTTAGAAAGAAAGGACGTTCATAAGCGTATAGACAGAACAGACATAACTGTGTTTAGGCATAAGGCAGCCAACGGAAACAAAGTATACCGTTCAAAACTACAACGCATGAACGAATGCTTGACAAACCAGCGAAAATGTGCCTCCTTGGTGGCAATACCAATGCTGACTCTCTGAGCCCATGCGCCTTAGTTAAGGCATAATTAGCATGCGGCGGCTCCTTCGATGCTCAGGGCAACAAATAGCTGACGACAGCTACCACTGAAAACACTAGGCCACCTTAGCGGTAAGAGTGGGAAGTCCCGGGCTTGGAGTGCCCGTCGTCACACTTGCTGGCACGTACAATGTCGGCAAACAGAGGACTGAGCTAAAAACCGTCATCACCATCATCATCATCATCAGCCTGACTACACCCACAGCAGGGCAAAGGCCACTCCCATGTCTCTCCAATTAACCCTGTCCTTCGTCTGTTGCCGCCACTGTATCCCCGCAAACTTCTTAATCTCATCCGCCCACCTAACTTTCTGCCGTCCCCTGCTACGTTTGCTTTCGCTTGGAATCCACTCCGTTACCCTTAACGACCAGCGGTTATCTTGCCTTCGCATTACATGCCCTGCCCAACCCCATTTCTTCCTCTTGATCTCAACTAAGATGTCATTAACCCGCGTTTGTTTCCTCACCCACTCCGCCCTCTTCCGATCTCTTAACATTACACCTATCATTTTCCTTTCCACAGCTCGCTGCGTTGTTCTTAACTTTAGCTGAACACTGTTTGTTAGCCTCCACGTTTCTCCCCCATAGGTGAGTACCGGTAGGATACACCTGTTGTATACTTTTCTCTTCAGGGATATTGGTAAGCTACCATTCATGATTCGAGAGAACCTGCCATATGCGCTCCACCCCATTCTTATTCTTCTAGTTATTTGCCTCTCATGATCCGGATCTGCGGTCACTACCTGCCATAAGTAGACATATTCTCTTACTACTTCCAGCACCTCACTATCAATTGCGAACTGCTGTTCCCTTGCTAGGCTGTTGAACATTACTTTGGTTTTCTGCATGTTAATTCTTAGCCCCACCGTTCTGCTTTGCCTGTCTAACTGATTGATCATGCTTTGCAGTTCTTGTCCTGAGTGGCTTAGCAAGGCAATGTCATCAGCGAATCTCAAATTGCTCAGGTATTCTCCATTAACTCTTGTCCCCAACTGTTCCCATTCCAGTCTCCGGAATAACCCCCCCCCCCCCCCCCCGGTATTCCGGAGTCCTGGAATACCGGTAGTTTTTTTTAGGTCCTGTAAGCCAATGCTCTTCACTGCATCCTTACAGGAGCTAAAAATAACTACCGATAAACCCTGCTCTCCCAAGAAGCCTACGTAAGATAACGTAATCGAAATGCACCTCTTGAAATCGACTAAGGAGAAGAAGGAATTGATCTGGATGTTAAAGGCGACGCCTCATGGCATCAGTAAAAAATGGCTTGGTTTGATTGAGAGTCCTATCATGAATTGGTATACCTTAGCGAACACCGTTTGCAGCGGCCGCCCTGTTCGCGCCTGGTAAGAAAACAAAAAAATGGTTTGATTTCTAATCGCATTTAGTTCTGTGTTTTATGAAATGCAAAGAAGCACATAAATATTGGTCTCAAGCAGCTACAAATGGCAACCCAAAATCGGGCACTTCAGAGTTTCTGGATGATATTCTCTGTGACTTTTGGTGGATTACAAACCGCCTCCTGGGGCCGGAAACTGCAAAATTGCAGTGACCGCGAATGCTACAAGTGATGCAACTACAGTGATAGCAGGAATAGACTAGTAGGATATATACGCTTACGGCTTTGATTCAGGACCTATTCATGAGGTTTACGGAAATTCAAAACGATGCATACATTATTTCTCGAAAAGTACAGAAAACGCTGAACGCAGCTCTTTGTGTCCGTGCTGTACTGCTACCTTTTGTCGGAGCTCTCACGGGTCATTCATTGACCAGTAGGAGCCGCTAGTTTTGCTTGACTTGTTAAGCGAACAGTTTCCCATCATGTCTTCTAGATTGGGGGCGGATCACGACAATGCCAGCGGAAGCCTTAATATCTTGGGCTACCCGGGAGCGGAACGCTGTTCTTGGAAGGACGGATTCCTAATGTCCTACCACGACCACCCCAGGAATAGATACAGGCTATCAAACTGCTCCAAGGAACAAATACAATTCATGTATAAGTAAGAAATATTTCATTATGTGTTTTTGAACGTTGACAGTTACTGTCTGGATTGAAGTTTGTGCAAAACGGGTCTTCTTCGTTTCATGCCTTGTGCCAGCATGATTTCGCAGTTCCCAATCGAAATTTTCTGATGTATACAGAGCCAACTGTAACCAGATCTAGTGTCGCGTACAGTAGTCAAAATATCTTCTGATGTGTTCTATATGTGGAGGCACAACTCTTTGTTCGGTAGTTCTCTGAGCAGATCTCAGGAGCCTGGTTTAATGTTGCTGTCGACGTGAGTTTCCTTCAGGTGTTTCCACCTTCTTGAAGGCTGCTGTGTGCCTACCACCCATGGCGCTCTAGCCTCTGATTTGTGCTGATCTCTGCACTTCGGTTTCATACGCTTCCGTTACCCGACTTTTTCGAAGTTCGTTGTCCAAAGCGCAGCTGGAGCCAGGTAATCGCTGAACGACAACACAACAGGCATATTCTCAGTACTTTGTACATTTGGCTCGAGAAAAATTAATGAACACTTGTAGAGCAACCCCCCCCCCCCCCCCCCCCCAACAACTCTATCTCAAAAGGAACTGCTGTATGTCTTAGCAACATATTCATCGAACTTAACTTCCAATTTCTAAGGAATCATCTGTATCAGAAGTGTGCAGGTAGTGAGCATTAAATGAGTTTGCGCTCATACACGAAAAAAGGCCGTGCATAAGCAGAAATTCTCTATGAATCTTAAAATACTCGTGCTGGTGCTTTCTCCAGAGGCACGGCACAAAGTCCCAGTCTAAATGTAGAAATCGGCATTAAACCAATGTTTTGCTTAATCTACTACCAAAGGAGGTTGGGTTGATCTCTTAACTACGGGCTGCGCCCCCCCGGTGCCCGTGGTGGTGAATTCAACTGTCCGCTTGTGAAGCATCATGCCGCGCTTGGCGCTTTCTATGTTGCAGTTTTTATAATAGAAGCTCTAGAAGCAAAAATATATATTGAAATTTACCACAGAACAGGCGGGAAGAGCTGCCGTTGATTCGTCTTCTTGGGCGCCGTCCTCAGTCCACGCCGCTGGCGGCCGTGATGCGACAGGCACGACGATTTGCTTATGATGGTTTTATCAGCTGAGCGTCGAACAGCGGAGTCTCCTAAGAAGACGAGGTGTAGTGAAATATGAGGGATGGGCGCAATGTAGACGGGTAAGCCAATTCTGAGCGGTAAAGTGTGCATCGAGGGTGTTCACATCTCTGGCGTCTATCAGAACACCGAAGGGGAAGGAAAGCTGTTTGTGAAAGGGGTTGGGGTAGGGGTGCTCGCCGCTTACGTCCCGCCGTTGCTTCGATGTTGTTTTTAAGTGAGGGAAAGGAGAAAAGGGGGCCGGGCTCTGCTTTGTGCACGTTTGTGTTCTGTGTCTGTAGGTGTAAAGATCTGCAATGCTGCCATCTGCGCTGCTCGCGGTGGGGTGGCCTATTAAGGTGTTGTAACCTCGATCAGCAAAGGATAGCCTGTCCGACGGCACCATCCCAGTTGGTAGGGCTCGGAATGTTGCTGCTCGTCTCAGCACATGAGCGCTCTCGCTGCTAGGGGCTGTAGTGGGGCGGGATGTGCTTTTCGCGAAAGCTCGGGGTGCCATTTGCGTGTAGGTTGAGGTCGTATAGGCTCGCGGGACTGTCGAGTTCTCCTGGTGGGCGCATTGTTGTCTTTAATGGATGGTGTGGAATCGGATGCGCTGAATATACAGGGAGTTTCACGTAACTTGAACCAAACATATAAAAATAGTGGCTCACAAGAGCTGGGCGAAAACAGCGACATATTGCGTCCTGTAATGTGGCGCTCCTCAGAGTATTTTTAAACTCTGCTTAAATAATTAATTTGCTGAGATTAATTATACAAATTTGCTATTAGTCACTTTGAAGTCACGTGCCTTCCCTTAAATTGTAGAAGGGGTTAATAAACAACCGAGCCAGTTTTTTTCAGCAACGTATCTCCTACATGGTCATTTTTTTCGGCGTTTAAAGAAAGCCCGCGAATTATAAAAAAAAAGCCACGTCATTGCCCCCATGCGGTACCATATACCAGCGCTCCCAACCGTGTTTTGAACGAACGAAAGGTGTGCGCTGACCGTGCCCAAGTGAGCGGCCACCGCTCAGTTTGACAGACTACGAAATGATAAAAAAAAACGGAGGCTACCTTGAAATAAGCCGCTACACTGCTTTCACTTTCTTTTTTGTTTTCCTGTGCGATGGTACAACACCAGCTCTGTCTGAATTGGCTGTCAGTGGCCTGCCTAGGACTTATCGCGGATCGGTTGGATCGGTTGGATCGGTTGGATCGGTTGTTTTGTAACCCCCTCTAGAGCTTAATGAAACGCACGCGACCGTTAGCGAATAATAAAATTTTGCGTATCTAATCTTAGCAAACTAGCTAATTAAGCGCAATTTAAAAAAATACTGTGAGGAGAACCACATAATGGAAACAAAATGAATTTTGTTTCAATCAGCTCTGGGGTGCGACTTTTTTTAATCCTTGGTTCAAGTTATATGAAACGCACTGTATATGAAACTACGTAGTATGGCAACATCTTCCACCATACTGCTTCAGCTTTTCCCTCTAAAGGAGCCAGTGGTTCTGGTGGATCCATTGACTTGCATGAGGACTAACCTCAACAGCGGGAATGTCGGGCGATTGCTGGCAACGCAGGCGCAGTAACCTCGTCGGTCGTTTCCTTACTGACAATGCGGAGCCTGAACTTTGTCCCTCTGCGTTCCGCTTCATAGCAGCGACTCCATCTATATTTTGGCTCGGAAGAAAGAGATGGAAAGCAGAGAAGTGCAAGGAGTGCACTCCCTCTCACGACATACCATTCGGGACACTAAATCGAGGAATGGGTTAGTGGATTAGAACGAAGAAAGACTGGCCGGGGCGAAAGAACGGAGTAAGTGATACGCAGAACCCGGCCTAATCAAACAGTGCTGGAAGAATGCTGGAACCCACGAGGGGCGATCGATAGAAGCGGGTAGCTGTGTTTGCCTCGCTGAGGAACTGCACCAGAGCTTGCACTGCATGGCGATAGGGGGCCGGGGTCCTTTAGGGATAAGTAGTCCCTCTGTTGTTACAGAAGGGGACCGAAGCTCTCCCTAACCTTGGCGGAGCGAAACATGTGTACTAAAGATGGACGCAAGCGGAGCAAGTGTTCCATGGTTCTCAGGCTACCGCAATCACTGCGCAGGGCATCACTTTGCCACAATAAGTGACGTTCTGCTGTTCATACAGATCCGAATCGCAGTCCGAGGAGAAGAGTTCGAGAATAAAAACCGAACTCCCAGAGAATGATTGAATGAGGAGGTTTTGCTTCCGCCAATTGAGGCCTCGGATGCCGGAGAGCGATAATGCGGCAAATAGTAAGTCGTGGAGGTTTGTAGGCCGTGACCACATTTGTCAAAGGCAGTCTCGTTGTGTCGGTTCCGGGGTCCCCACCACAGCTGCCGGATTTTGTCTCTACGGGCCAGTTGATTGGCTGCAGGGAGGGGGGCGAGGGCCTCCGCCATCTTGACCTCCTTGCCGGCCCGCGCCAGTTATGATGCCCGCTTTCTAGGAGGCTCACAAGCAATCCCGTCGCAGGTTAAGCTCCACTTACCAATTTTAACGGGTGTGCTTTTAGACACCAGTGTGGTGCGTCCTTGTTCTCAGCAGCTTCCTCTGTACCCCTGTGCTGCTACTGAGCTTCGCAGTGGCGAAAATAGACGCCTGCCAAGGCGCTGGCCAATTTTCCTCCTCTCTGGCAAGTAAAGGTTTCCAGCGGACATTTTTTGTCGCCCGGTTCCGACCCGCGCATTGCCGGCGCACGCCTTTATATGCGGACACACCACGTCTCGCGAGAAGTGGCGTTGTACATGCGCCCAGCCTTCACACCGCCAGCTTAGCGCGAAGTTTTAAATCCGATTTCCCCGTCTACGCTTGAACTCCACAGCCATGCTGTTCAATCGATCTTCCGATTCTGAATTACTTCTTGAAAGGGTTCCGACGGTGGTTTAGTGCACCTCGGCCCTGCGGTGTGTCTGCGACAGCTTTCGGTACTTATTTTGTGGACCTTATACTGTGGTTGTCGCAGTTGTAGTATTCGGCTCCGAAGTGGGAAGTAATCGAGTCTCGCTCTGAGGGCCGCAGCCTGAGTGGAAGTGTCAAGCGTTTTGACGCCTCGGATCTTCTCAAGCTTCTGCTGCTCCAGCTGCATCTCGTGAGTGTTCTGCAGCCAATGGTGCCGAGACCAGTGTCATTCCATCTCCGCAGCCATGGAGCGTAGTGTACTCAGATGGATCGCTTAGATCTATGGCCTATCCTCTCCCCCTTTTCATGTCATGCCTCTTCCCGTCCCTCTCCCACTTCCTCTTTTCTGTTCTTTTCATTCTCCTTCCCCTGCATAGGATCTCTGCGGTGACCAATTTTAAGGAGGCCATTACTGGGCTGCGCGATTCCTGAGTAGCTTCCCGCATCTCAAGCTCATTCAGTAATAATCCGATTTTTTTTTCACAGGCACAAGCGTGTTATGTGCGCCCTTGGCTCGCTTGCCGGCTGCCTCGGGGCTGAAGATCGTAAAGTAGGAGGGAAGACACTGAATTACTACATGATATAAGCGCTGCAAAAGCGGAGTTTGCTATCAAGCCGTTGAACGACTTGGAGCGTCACTGCTAGGGAGCAGAACGTCAGGTTCAGATGGCGGGGGAGTTCGCAACCAGTTATTGTAAAAGCGCAAGATCAATTTTCCCAAATTTGCTTTGAATCTACGTCTTGGCTTGGGTGCTGCAAGCGAGTAGCGGCGGCGGCCATGCGCGCGCAGGGAGAAAAAACTATCTTGTTTTCCTCACATGTTACTGAGTCCTTCACACCGAAATGCGCGCCCTACCAGGCAGCTGAAAGCTGCTAGTAGTTCTATTTTACCTGAACAGATATGTGCAGGAAAAGTAAGCGAAAATGTAAAGTTGGCACCAGGCAGTTTTTTCTCTGGGACGATAAAGCAAATAGTAATAAGGCTAACTTGCAGGTTTGCACACATAATATAACATAACGAATAAAAAAAGAGACGAAATATGATTACTATCAAGTTAGATGTTTTCACAGAGTTCAAATGTGGGCTCATAGCGCAAATTTTTCGACCTATACGAGTCACATACCGAAATGATTTGCCAGCGTTAGTTAAGAAATTTGAGGTATTTGGAATGAAATCGAACCTGTGAACTTTGAGCATCAAGTCAGACACGCGCCACTCGGCTATCTAGTTTATTTAGGGGTGGTATTTAATACAGTGATGACATGTTCTATATATGTGAAATATGCACAAACCATGAAGAGAACAATGGAAAATCAACAGAATGCATTATACACACATCTAAATATCCAAGCGCTAAAAAAGACGCAATGCAGAGCATATCTAGGCACGTTTTTCCGGCTTGCTTTATTTGAGGTTTTGGGAGCCTTGCCCAACAGTGTCCGTATCTCTGAAGTGATACACAAAAAGACCCCAGAATGCAGAAAGGAGGCATTTCCGCTATCTCGTCCTATATTTCGAACTGTGCCTAATTTTCCCTCGAATTTCTCTGCTCACGCCAAATATAGTGCTTTGGTTACTTATGTAAATGGCGCGTGCCCTCAGAAGCCACTGTGTTTTTTTCCTATCGCGAATGAAAAATTGGTGTTTTCGTAGAGATTAACGCAATACATTTGCTAACGTTTGTTAGGCTGTGCTCTGTTACACTGCCTCTTACAATCGCTATTACAACCACTGTTATTGGCACTGATTGTTATGATTAGTTAACAGTGTTTGCCATTCATTTTGCAGAAATATGTCGAGATCTTGCATTGAAGTGAAAGAAAAAGTAAACCATACCAGAGAAATATATCCTGGCCAGAATATGACAAGGAAAAGATTTTGTGAAATGCTCTACAGAGGAACCACCGGCGTAAAGCCACAATCCGTACGTTCTATATGAAACTCTTGCTGTGCCTAACACCATGCTTTTTCTCATGTAACATTCACAATGCCGAAAATTTAAACACAGCTACAGTGCTTTAGGACTTGAGTGAGAGCCTTTTGTAAGATTGAATGTCTTGAAGAAACGTGAAAAAAGGCGATAAGCGAACTGTCGATTTTTAACCTTCCTGTCCTCGTTAAGAGTCCGAAGAAGTTAAGAAAAGTTATGAGACCGGAAGCGGGCAGAAGGAGAGGAGATAGAAGAGGAAAGGCAGGGAAGTTAATCGAAAGCGGGCAGAGTGGCTCAGAGAACGCTTCCTATCAGCTTTCCAATATTCAAACTTTTTTGTCAAAGAAGGTTGGCCATAAAAGGACAGAGTATGATTAAATGGAATATTTCCTGGTTACGTCTCTACTGGCAGCGATCATAGCAGAACACGTTATACTGTCCCGAATTGAGCATCATCGCCCGTCTTTGTGCTGGAGAGCTCGCGCCGAGCCGTACATTGCGCAGCGACGGTCAACTTCAAAAATTTTTCACTTTTTACAAGAAAAACTGTTCTGCTGAAACTACACAGGCTTCATTAATATCAGCAGGGCTATGAAATGAGTGGCATCTCTTATTTTCACATCGCACACCAGTGCGTGCAATCGGCGGCAGGATATAGTGAAAAACGGTGAATTTCTCTTATATTTAATCTGTTTTGGAAATTTGATATGCCCTACATCGGAAGCCAAATTTTTTCTTCTGCGTTGCTCTGCATCTCTTAAATGCCACAAATTGTATTGAAAGCCTGCAAATCATTCTCATTTTTCCAGAAAATGTCAAATATATAGCATCATATTTTAGATATAAAAGAAGTATTCAAAAAGCAACAAAGCGAGAATTATTCCGTGCCTTATTTGGCGCTGCGGTGCAACATGTGTAGGTGTAGGAAATAATATAGCTGCAGCGATGCGTCGAACGCTTCATTTTCTAGAAAATTTTTACTCGTTTATCCCGAAATGCAAAAAAAAATTTCACCAAAAAATTTCAAGAATACCATTCTTTGTAGAGCACAGCCCGATTTGTTTAGCCTAAGTATTATTTTCCAACAAACATCTGAGGTTACTTTTTCTTAAGGATGTTTATAACGTTTCAACTTAGAGCTTGCTTGATAAGTGAATGTTTCAGAGTGAGAAAAATACTCTCTTCAAAAAAAAAGCTAATCTTCGAAGATAATATTTTTTTCCACACATCTGAATCCCAATTCTCTTCAGGCTGTTTATAACGTTTGAACTTACAACTCGCTTCTCAAGCGATTGTTTCAACTTGAGTCCAATACTCTCTTTAATAAACGTATCTGCCTAGATTTCATTTTGCTGCAAACAACTCACCCTACTTTTTTAAAGGCTTTTTATAACATTCGGACTTACAGCTTGCTTCTGAAGCGATTGTTTCAAAGTGTGCAAACTGCTCTCTTTAAAAACGTTTCTGTCTATATATTATTTTTCTGCTACGATTTCAGCCGACTTTTTTCCAAGATTATTTATAACGTTTCAACTCACAGCATACTTCTGAACCGAATGTTTGAAAGTGAGCAAAATACTATCTTTAAAAACTTTTCTTCCTAGATCGAAAAACGCGCTATAAATTCTGTGGCACCATTTCAAAAGCAAACATTTTGTTACTGTAGCGCAAGAAGCGTCTAAAAATAACAAAAAGTAATAAAAAAATATTTGGTAAAACTGTTTTCTTTCCTCTGCGGCACCGCACGCAATATGAATCCATGATAGCCATACATTTTTCCACTGTGTTGTTTCATGTGTAAGGCTGAATCTTCATCATAACTGTTGTTTCGATCCCTACAGAAGCACGACAAACGTCATAAGAGGTGCGAAGTCAAATGCTGTTGGAAGGAGAATTTTTACGACTATGATTATAAAGTTACAAAATGCCAGGTACGATACATGGCGGAAGGACTACAATGTGACATTGAGAAGGTGAGCATTAGTTGATTCCTCTGACATGTATTACTGGCACAGTTATTGGTCAGTCCAATATTTTGAAGAAAATGAAATATATTTATTACTTATTTTCTCTCTGCTCATGCACACAGGCGCCAGCCACTTGAAAGCGAACATTTTCTTATGCAACGCATGTGCATGCGTGACTCTCAATACTACTTTTTCAAAATCCAAGGTCATCGTTGTTTACCCGTGTTCTATCCTATCTCAATATTTTAGTTGTTTTTTATTCGGGGTACGAAATTTCAGACGTTGTCCTTTGCATAATGCAACTGGGGCCGTCAGGTCCAGGTTACCATAGCCAGCTCTTTTCTTTGTCGGTCATGGTAGATTGTCGGGTTTATGAAAGCACGCCACGTCACAAATCCTACTACAGCTCCGCTGAAGGAACTATGGGCTCTGGTGAGGTGTATATTGTGTTAATTGATCACCGGTTGAGACGCAGCCACGGCCCGAAATCGACAATACCTATGTTGAAATCTCAAACGTGAGATCTTAATGAATCTTATCTGATCCTGATGATGATGATGAAATTTTATGACGCAAAGGCATCTGCGGTCAAAGACAGCCATGCTGCAAGGTATTTGCTTCTACTCAGGTTGGGTCAAAGTACATTTCCCAAGCGTTTCACCATGATTAAACAGAGCACCAGGCCAGGGTAAGCTTGTACCCATTGTATCACTGGTGGGCAGCCAGTGGAACTTGGGATCATGCCCCACACCTCCCGCACATCTGATGCCTAAGCTCCGATAACGTATCGGTCAAATGAATAGTCCGCTCTGTGACAACTGCCGCTCGATCGAAACTGTAGAACATATCCTCCTTGAGTATCCTGCGTATGCTAACGAGAGTATGTACTATGAACATTGCATGGAGAATCTCTCCCCAGTGCCTCTAACAAAAGATAGTGTTTTAGATCCCGTAGCCTGTCGTAGGCAACAGAGATAACAAATAAATTTCTTGTTTGAATACTTAAATGACATTGGACACCTTAACAAGCTCTCATTTCACCTTGCACGCTACCATCGTGCATTTTTCACGTAGTAAACTTTGTTAGGCCGTTTATCACATTATGCAGTTCATCACTCGCCGATGCACTTTAGTAAGCATTAAAAACCACATTTTATCTTCTGCACTTTTCATTTCTTTTATTTAACCTTTCGCGCACCAGTCTTTCCTTAAGAAAATATTTAATGACTTTCTTTAGAAAGTCAAGTGACTTTTGAGATTAGGATATTATGCTTTTATCATGACTTTCTGGTGATTTTCCTAATGAATTGCTAATGGCTTTGAAAAACGAATTGGCCACCATGGTTCTACTGTGTTATTAATGTACGCTTTTCTAATGATTTGTTCTTGACTCTCTCATGTCCTACCGGCCGTTGCAAAACCCGATCCAAATAGCGGGATCAGTATCGCAAAATCCTGAAATGTGAGGAAATGTGAAATGTGAGGAAATGTGAGGACGCGTGAGGAAAGGAACTTCGTGAAGTGGGAGGAAACGAGGGATAACATCTCGATACATTTACATGGGGTTCATTTCGAGCATCTGATTCCATAGTGCGCATTTTTCCTCTGCATACGATTAAGAAGTGTTAGACAGGTATATTTATATGCATCCTTGGTGCACCTAAGAGATTCCTGGGTTGTCTAAACTATTCCGGAAGCTACCCATATGGCGTGCATCAAAGCCTACGTATGCCTACGGGGCGTTAGACGCCTCATCCTACAATTTATTCTATATGCATACGATTCCCAGGCTGTGCAGTGCCATGTATGTCTGAAGAAGTGCATGTAAACTTAATATGCAAAGACACCATGGATTTTGACATGCTTCAGCGCTGCTCGTATTGATTTTACGGTGGTAACTGCTCGAGCTCACGTTGTGTGCCATTTCAAGTACGCCGCTAGATAACCTACGCAACAACCCGCTTCATTCTTGTGAAGAGGGATGAAGTTTAAGCGCAAATTTCGGCGAATCCGGTCGTTCATCACGGTGTCACTTTACGAGTAAGCGACGGTTTGCAAGCCCACACACCTTCCAATGGAAAACCTTAGTCACCAAGACTGCCTTTATTCGTCTACATTGCCACCGACGCTTCAGGCAGCGAGAGCATCTGCACTGGAAGTCCTTCGTACCATTGTTCCGTCAAATAGACGATAGCGGCTCATGAGCGTTCTGCTTCTCTAAATGTTTCTGATCTAGATTTTTGTTATCCTCGCCCAGAAGTGGGAGCGTTTGGCTGCACTCGGCGGAGGTGAATAACCAGCGAATTGTAGCTGTACAGCCGCCCTGATTTTTAATAATATAGCGCGAGCGTCGACCGAACTGCTGTTCAGCGCCTTATAACGGCGATAAGCGTGCAACAAGGCGAGAGTTCGCGCACGCGCACGAAGGCAGAGCGTCGTCTGCTACACTGTTCCGAGCACGAGGACACACGCCCTGCCACAATATCAGTTCGCAAGATCCCGCAAAGTCGTAGAGCGCATGCGCATGATTAATATGTCAGACTGCATGAGACGTTATTTCATTCTCTCTTTTATTTGCCTATTTCGGAAGGCCCGCCTGGCGATGCAAAGTTATAATAAGAAAAAATAAAAGGAAATAAATGTAGCAGCACATCGAAACCCTTGCCTGGATTACGATAAACGGGGTTCCAACCAGCTCCTTATTCAGCCTTGCAGTGTCTGGACGGTATAAAAAGGCACGTCTCATGCAGTCTCACATATTAATCATGCGCTTGCGCTCTACGTCTTGGCGGGACCTAGCGAACTGATATTCTGACAGGGCGTATGTCCTCGTGCTCGGAAGAGCGTAGCAGACGACGCTCTGCCTTCATGCGCGTGCGCGAACTCTCGCCTTGTTGCACGCTTATCGCCGTTATACGGCGCTGACCAGCGGTTCGGTCGACGCTCGCGCTATATTATTAAAAATCAGGGCAGCTGTATAGGCTGAGACTCTTATATAGTATTCGTAGCACTGTCAGTCTGTGGGATTTACTTACTAGTTCGTCTCCTGTATATCGAAGAGTTCTTACAAAATAATTGGCTCTCATCCATAACTACGCGTTAACAGAAGTTTAAGCAATGGAAATTTAAGGATATGATTAACGATCTGCTCATTAAATATGCGCTGGAGTTCTCATCGTGAGCCCTCTGCCAATTCTGACTTTAATGCTTCACCTGTTGCTTCTGGAATTATTTTCAAGAACTCACTACAATGCTTTCTCTGCGGCGCCGCTAGCAGAGAAGTCCATTTTGAACATCAGATATAGCCATTTTAGAGGTGCATTTGAACGACATCGGTGCAGGTGATGCATGCCTTGCATGAGCCTCATATGTTCATTCGTTTTCTCTCTATTGCACTCGCCATCCAACACTGTTTTATTTACCTTCCCATATTCTCAGCAGCAGACCACGTCAATACTTGTGACGCCACCCATCCCGCAGGGTTTTAATGATGATTGTGGTTGCCCTCAACCACCAATTCAAACAAATTTTGTTTCCTTGCCGAGGTGCCCATCGCTTTCAATAACAGCACTGCGCCTAAGTAGAAACATTTAAATCAATTCTAGAATACAAACCTGCGCTTCGTATGGCACTCATAGACTGGAATATTTTGACGGTCCTTTATTGTCTGGCTGGCAGATGGCTGTTCTTAAGAATCTAACTGTTAACATATTTCTTTTCTATACATATGAAGTTCCAAAAGCAATGTACTTTTTTTTCTGATCCACAGACATGCAGGCGTGGTGTTTGCGCCAAACATGAATGGAACACAACAGCCCGGCGAATAAAAAAGCTCGAGAGGTTAGGGAAATCCTTCATAGCAGTGCCCTAAAATGGACAACGTTCCTTGGACACTTCAGATACTCCGTCCTATCCTTGTGAAATGCTGTGCACGAACTTGCAAAATGCGCGCAGATGACATCGACCACGGGATGACAGAAGACAACAGTCACAGAAAACAAGGAGCATGGGGGATGTTTTATTGTAATCTGTATCACTGCGAATTTAATAAAAGCAGACGAAAAAGCAACCACATGCCGCCGGTGGGATACGAACTCACGACCTCCGACCCCTCTGATGCTGCCTACGGCATGAAGATTGCCCGATTCAGTGTCATCGGTGAACTATTGAGAAGAAAAGATAATGAAAAGACGTGCTCCTTATAACAAACCAGGAGCTCTTTCGAAGATTCTTTTGTTACTATTTTCTGTATTACCACGAGTGTCACGTGGGACGTGATAGAACGGAAAGGGCGGAAGCTCTGCGACAACCCTGTTATGCTATTCATGGCATTGAAACTGCTAGAAGCGATGCCCTCGTTAAGCTATTGAGCAGGCAAGGGTAGGGAAACTCACTGACGCAGCTTTCACTCTGCGTAAATATGCATAATGATTTGAAAAATGTCTCACTTTGTCTGCATCCCAAAACAAGCAATACACCTGTTTGACAAGCTTCGGCAGAATGCAGGCTTACCCAAGGTACCGCAACGATTGTCAGCTATAAGCCCCGCGGAAAACTTTATTATCAGTGCTCCTCTGAGAAGCGCTCTCTATTCTACCGTGCTATGCGGCCGTTCTAATGTATTCTACAGAAAGTGTAGATGACTCACTATGATGAACGGCACACGAAGCGGCAGCCTCTTGCTTCTGCCGAAATCGCTGCATTCTTATCTCCTGCTTCGCTTCAGAGATCGTTCTGTACGCTACGAGATATATTTCAATAAATAATCGCTAGAATACCAAAGTCGTGGAGAAAATACCACAGTGAGCTGTATTTTGAAAGGGTAAATGTATAAATTAGAAAGGAGTGGCCTAGGCGCAGCCCAATAGCTCGGCGAACGAGGCGCCCATACCGAGAATTTCTCTGTCTCTTTTTCCGTGTGGATTGTAATGACACAAACCTCAAGTGCCTTCCCTGTGCTAAACTGGAACCACCTTAGCTACGCACGAAGGCTTGAACGGAGGAGTACGAACAACCCCTTTCACGAGTCGTAACGCTAGCGTCGGAGACTGTAGTGAGCGGGGAAATTTCAAAGGTTATGTTGGCCAATTTATGGAAAACGCGATGTACGTAGAGAGGAGTTTTTTTAATCTGGTGTGACGAAATGGACACCTTAGAAAAAGCGGGTCTAGAGGGAAGTGAGCTTCTTGTTGCCAAAGGTCGTAAATGACTTCTGGTATAGGTTTGTTACAATGAAAGCGAGTAATTCGAGAGACCAAATAAATAGGGTGTAAGCAAGAGAGTTGGGGTGCGATGCCCCAGCAGCTAGCACCGCCAAAGAAGAGGAAGAAGGAAGCCGACGCCGACGAAGTTCGGGTTTTGCGCTTACGAACTCTGGCCTGCTGAGCAGCACCGCTGAAACAAGGACTGTGGCCGTCCGTACTGACTGTGACTGTGTCGCCCCATTACACTTGGTGGAGGTGCTGCCTGCTCTTCCCCTGGAGCTACGCCACGATGCCCAGGCTACCAGGCTCTACCACGACGTCCCACACCTCGACCCAACCTGCCCAGCCCACTGTCATCTGTTCCGGTGCCGTCCGTCAGCGCGACCCGACGATCTTCAGCGGCACTGACGACACAGACGTCGAAGATTGGCTGGCCTCCTACGATAGCGTGAGCGCATGCAACAAATGGGATGACGTCGTTAAGCTCACGAACGTCATCTTCTACTTGACCGACGTCAAGTGTAATGGGGCGACACCAGTCACAGTCAGTACAGACGGCCACAGTCCTTGTTTCAGCGGTGCTGCTCAGCAGGCCAGCGTTCGGAAGCGCAAAACTCGAACTTTGTCTGCGTCGGCTTCCTTCTTCCTCTTCTTTATCGGTGCTAGCTGCTGGGGCATCAAACCCCAACACTCTTGCTTACAAGGGAAAATAAAAGCTACCTTGAGCTCATAGAAACTCGAGTATCAATGCGGCTACCGGTGTTCTGCTTTCAACTGTCGTCAGAATAAGATGTGAACTCGTTTTCATGGCCACGTGCTGTACCTAAAATACAATTTATTGTGTAAAATACACATCCTGAAACACTAGTTACCTTCTCATTTTAGCTTCATTCTTCGAAGTCCTGCTTAGTTGTGGCCCGCACGTCCTGAAGCCTTTAGTGATGACACTGGCGATGCCTTTTTTTTTCTTTGCATACAAGCAGAACTCTTCTAGCCCTCGATTACCCGGGGGCATAGATATGCTTATTGATGTATTTAACTTTGGGAACGGCACATATACACTGCTCTTCCCAACGGATCTGTTGAGGTGGCGCTAAAATTAGTCTCATCGCAAGAGTGGATGCAAACTAAATGCTTATTATTTCCGGTGCAGCGCTGTATAGAATGGGTGATATATAGTGGTAGACGCATTCTTGGAATGTATCGTGTTTAGGTCATGCCACGCGGAAAAAGAACTAGAACGTAAAGGAAGCATACTAAAAATTCAGGGGGACACTTTGTTGACCTAAAGCGCGGTGAGGCGAAAGCCTTAAGCGCGGCGTTGCTGCTTGTGTTACTGATGTGTTAAGATGTTAAGCTTCGCCTCCAAGAGTGAGCCCGTATACCCTCGTGCCGGGGAACGAACGAGTCAACATGACATCACAGCAGTTACCTGACTCTCAGACTGGACCATTAGGGGCTAATGCAATGATGCTGGGAGGAATTATTCCGCCATTCACCGGGGACGGTACAGGTCCGAGTATCAAGGACTTCCTCCAAATTTTAGAGCAGGTCGGCGCAATGGGAGGATGGCAGGCTAAGCAACTGATCGGTATGGCACGGTGTAAAATGGTCGGTGCTGCTCAGGCATTTGCGTGGAGGGACGAGGAGGTGAGCAACGCCGCCACCTATGAGGCATTCAAAGAACTGGCTCTGAAACGCTTCGACACGGAGCCAGCCAGTCTAAAGCTAGAACGCTTCATGAACACCAGACAAGAGACAGGCGAGGATGCACGTGCTTTCGCGGCTCGTTTGCGGATGTTGGGCACGGACACACTGGGGAATAATGCCACTGAGGACGCCGCAAAAAAGGAAGCGAGAAGCGAAATTCTCAAAGAGCAGCTCCTTTTGCGCTTTCTAATTGGCCTGCTAATGGAGAATACTTGAGTAATTTGCGATTCGCTGATGACATTGCCTTGATAAGCCACTCAGGACAAGAACTGCAAAGCATGATCAATCAGCTAGACAGGCAGAGTAGAACGGTGGGGCTAAAAATTAACATGCAGAAAACCAAAGTAATGTTCAATAGCCTTGCAAGGGAACAGCAGTTCGCAATTGGTAGCGAGGTGCTAGAAGTAGTAAGAGAATATGTCTACTTAGGGCAGGTAGTGACCGCAGATCCGGATCATGAGAGGGAAATAACTAGCAGAATAAGAATGGGGTGGAGCGCGTATGGCAGGTTCTCTCAGGTCATGAATGGTAGCTTACCAATATCCATGAAGAGAAAAGTATATAACAGCTGTATCCTACCGGTACTCACCTATGTGGCAGAAACGTGGAGGCTAACAAAGAGGGTTCAGCTTAAGTTAAGAACAACGCAGCGAGCTATGGAAAGGAAAATGATAGATGTAACGTTAAGAGATCGGAAGAGGGCGGAGTGGGTGAGGGAACAAACGCGGGTTAATGACATCCTAGTTGAAATCATCGAGGAAGAAGTGGGCTTGGGCAGGGCATGTAATGCGAAGGCAAGATAACCGCTGGTCCTTAAGGGTAACGGAGTGGATTCCAAGAGAAAGCAAGCGTAGCAGGGGACGGCAGAAAGTTAGGTGGGCGGATGAGATTAAGAAGTTTGCGGGGATACAGTGGCGGCAACTAGCAAAGGACAGGGTTAATTGGAGAGACATGGGAGAGGCCTTTGCCCTGCAGTGGTTGTAGTCAGGCTGATGATGATGAAATGGCCTGCGCAATCTCTTTAGGCGTTTCACCCTTTCACGCGATCCCAAGACGTTCGAGGAGGCCGTAGACGTAGCAGCTAAAGAGGAGGAGATCGAAAAGGTCACGCGGCCTCGGGGCATGGCTGTCAGACAGGTGGAAACAGACGAAGCAAACGAATTGAGGACGCGACTGGACCGTCTCGAGAGTCTGCTAGAAGAGAATTTAAAGATTGTCGAGCAGCGTGCACAGGACCGGCCTGATGGCAGGCCGCGGCGCTATAACACTGGCCGCTGTTATTCGTGCGGGAAGTCTGGTCACTTCGCCCGTGCATGTAGCTTTCGCCAGGCGCCCAGCAGAAACCCCTGTCCGGAGTGTAGCCCATGCGACCACACTCCGGCTGAGGACAAGGCGTATCCTAAGAGTTCGGGAAACTAGAGGTGGCCTCCGTCGAGAACCATAGCGATAGGGGGCCTTCAACGGCTGTACTAAGTCTACGTGGAGAAACAAGCCCTATTGTGGAGGGCGAATTGGCGGGCGTGAAGGTGCAGTGTATGGTAGATACAGGGTCCAAGGTGAGCCTTTTCAGGTTGGATGCGTTGTCGCGGATAAGCAGTGATTGGGAGCGGGCGTTCGAGAGGCACGAGAGTAGTATGACGCTGGTGGGCATCACTGGGAGCCCGTTACGCACTCTAGACCGATTTCAGATTCCACTGGTGCTTGGCAGACGCGAACTCGTGGCGGGATTCTTTGTGTGCGAGGACGATCTAAAGTTGCCGGTTGACTGCTTGATCGGTCTGGATATCTTAGAGCGGGAGCGGGTGGACCTAATACTAACGCAGGGAGTACTGAGGATGGGGGATGATTGCGTGCCTATAGTCAATTGGTCCCACAAAGAGAGCGCAGTACCCGATCCGGAGGCAATCCATTGTTGGTCGCATTAACCAGGAAGCAACAGTGCCTGCAATGACTGAGTGCGTTCTGTGGTGTAAATCACTGCGAGATCTGCCGTCGGGGGCAACTAAAGTGGTGGAAGTGAACCGCCTCGAAACGAACGGCCTCGTAGGCGCACCGACATTGGTAACATTGCGCAAGGGTGCCTGTGTCCCAGTTAGGGTGGCGAACGTAAACACTGCAAGATATCCCTCTTTGCAAGAACAAAGTCATTGGCACTTTGATTGACGCAGAACTTTCAGAACAGTTCGAAAGGTAGATACGGCTGCCCTCGGGGTAAGCACCGAAAGCTTGCTTGAGATGTTCGACCTATCTCATGTGAACGGAGAACACAGATCCAGAATTGAAGCCCTCATCGCGAGGAATAGCGCAGTGTTTTCGGCACACTGGACCGATCTCGGACACTGTCAGGCCATTAAACACAAGATATACACCGGCGACGCCCCTCCTGTCTACCGCCGGGCATATCGGATCCCCTTTGCTAAGAAGGAAGAAATGGAAACCCAGGTCGGCGACCTCCTGACCGCGGGTGTCATTAAGCATTCAACCTCGCCTTGGGGAGCGCCGGCCTTATTAGTAGAGAAGCCAGACGGCAGCTACCGTTTCGTGGTAGACTACAGAGACCTGAAGAAGGTGACACAAGTAGATCATTACCCCCTGCCAAATATCCACGAAACCCTCTCCCAGCTTCTGAAGCCGGAAGTCAAATACCTGGGACACATTGTCTCAGCTAACGGCGTGCACCCCGACCCCGGAAAGGTAAAGTGCGTGGAGGAATTCCCAACCCCTACCAGTAAAACCGAAGTCCGCCAATTTCTGGGGCTGGTCACTTACTACCGCCGCCACATCGCAGACTTCGCTGAGATAGCTAAACCATTGACAAGGCTAACGAGCAAGGTACCCTTCGAATGGACGCCAGGGGCAGAGGCCGCTTTCAAAGCGTTGAAGAGAAAGCTAACTGAAGCCCCCATTTTGCGGTTCCCTGACTTCGGTCAACCTTTCACACTCGCCACCGATGCTTCTAAGCACGCAGTCGGAGCCATCTTGTCCCAGATCCACGACTTGGTAGAATGCCCGGTCGCTTACGCCAGCAGGAAGCTGAATGCAGCTGAAAAAAAATGCGGCGCAACAGAGCAAGAGTGCCTAGCAGTGGTGTGCGCAGTGCGTCATTTCCGCTGTTACCTATACGGCCGCCATTTCCAGATTGTGACAGATTGCCAGCCATTGAAATGGCTCATGAATGTAAGAGACGCAAGTTCGAGGTTAGCCGTTGGAAGCTGCTCCTGCAGGAGTATGATTTCGAAGTCATCGATCGCGCGGGAAAAACAAACCAAAATGCGGATGCCCTCAGCCGTGCGACAGTAGGGGGCGTGTCTGATCTATTTTCCTTGATCGAGGAAACTATACTTCAGGATGAACAAAGGAAGGACCACTTCTTATTCAAGAAGATAGAGGAGTGCAGCAACTCCGCAGGCAGGATTAGCAGTCGCTACCACACCGACCAGTACGGCACCCTTAGGTTTCGGAACAAGGGAAGCTCAGAGGAAGGTCGCGTTATCATACCGCCGTCAATGAGAGGAGAGATTTTGAGGTTGCACCATGACTAGCCCTGGGCAGGGCACCTTGGCGTTCGAAAGACGCAGGAAAGGCTCGCAAAGAACTACTTCTGGCATGGGATGAAGAAAGACATAGCATGCTATTGCAAGCAGTGTAAATCATGCGCACTTCTCAGAGTTCCCAAAGGCAGGCCAGCAGCGCCGTTGCAGATCTTTCCAGACGTTCACCAGCCGTTTGAGCGAACCGCGGTGGATATTGTGGGGCCCCTACCGTGCACAACCTCTGGCAGGCGGTACATTCTAGTGTTCGTGGACCATCTGACCCGATACGCCGAAACATTCGCTTTAGAGAATCAGGCAGCCGAGACTGTGGCGAGGGCGTTCACCGAGGGGGTAGTATTGCGACATGGAGCACCTAAACGACTGCTAACCGATCAAGGGGCTAACTTCACGGGGCGGCTTATGAAAGACGTGTACGATCTCCTCGGTGTCAAGAAGCTCCAGACGACCGCTTATCACCCAGAGTGCAATGGCGCGGTGGAAAGGCTGAACCAGACCCTAATGCAGATTTTGTCTCACTATGTTGACAATGACCAGCGCGACTGGGACCTCTAGCTTCCTTACGCGACCTTTGCCTACAACTCGGCTGTCTACGAGGGAACGTGAATGAGCCCGTTTTCACTTTTGTATGGCAGGGATCCAGTGATCCCAGGCGCGGCTTGTGAGGGACCAAGGGGCCATTATGGCACGCTGCCGGACTATCGCGAAGAACTTGTACAGAGGCTAAGCGCCACCCACGAGATCGCGTCGAAGGCGCTACGCAGCGCGGCAGAAGCACGCAAAAGACGGCAGGGGGTTGTCAGTAAAAACACTGACATCCAGGTAGGTGATCAAGTTTACCTGCAAGTAAATGTCACCCCACGCGGCCTCTCAAGGAAGCTACATGCGAAATGGACAGGTCCTTTTGAGGTAATCGAAAAATTGTCTGACGTCATGGTTCGCCTCCTGCACACGAGAACGCGCAAAGAAAAAATTGTGCAGGTGAATAAACTCCGTCTGGCCGAGGACAGCGAGATCACTGACATGCAGCAACACTCGCTGCCGGCATCGTCGCCAACAGGGCCGGATGCTCCGCCAGCACCCGCATGCGAGACCCTCGATGCAGGCATCCCACCTGAAGCTTTTCTCGATTTGGAAATTCCAGAGTAGGCAGCTACCATCGATGAACGGGCGCAGGGCCACGATTACGCGTTGCGAAGCCGAGGGCCACTTCGCGTCCCTCCTTATTAAGCTTATCGGCATGACGGGCCGACCGGAAGGCACCTTGCTATGCTACGGGGTACCGTTTTGTAAATACGTACTTCTTGCTCCAGTTTCCAAGTCTGAGAGGCGCTTACATGCCTCCGGACATGCTCTGGTACAGCGCAGGTAACTGCATTGTGATGTGTTCCTGGCTGCTAACTTAATTTCTCGCTAGAGTGGTTTTGCCCCTAGGGAGGCGACGGTCTGCACGAGAGACTGATGTGTGATGTCGACGACCGAACGGCCTCTAAGAATTTTCCAGGTGTGAAGTGTAGTGGTGGTGACGAACGCCCGTTAATAAGTAGGAAGTGCTTGAAAGTAAACAGAATGTGCCTGACTGAATGCTGCCCTTATCAAGAATTTTGCCTCTGGAAAATTCTTCCAAGAAGAGGGGATGTGCGTGCTATGGCTTATGCTTTGTAGCCTTGCCTCCGGCGGCAGTGTTCCGACCCGGCTGGAAAGCACCGTCGATGCCCCTCACGCGCCTGCAGACTCCCCCCCCCCCCCCCCCCCAACACAGGCCAGCTCACCCAACGAAGGGAGCCTGAATGCGCCTCACGAGAATGGGACAGGCGTGACGACTTTGCCGGGGAAGCTGAGTGCGGCGCATTCTCCCGAACAGCGCATTCCAGTGGACCGACGGAAGAAACAGCGAGTGGCGGCGACGGCGGAAGGATGACGGCGCCAACCCACCGCCCGCATGCACCTGAGAGGCCCGCGGCAAGCCAAAGAATTCGCGACTGAAAGGCGCTATGATCCCCCCTTGCCTGCACATGTTTCGGTGGTGTGTGCGCGGTCACGTGCTGAGGGCGGAGCCTATGAAGAGGCTCAAGACTTTAGACTCGACTAGCGACCGGGGGTTCTCTGGCTAGGTGCCTAGGGAAGACGAACTGAACAAAAACCGCAAGCAAGAGGAGCGGAGGGACCAGAGAGAGAGCGAAGAGAGTTCCGTACGGGCGGCCGAGATGGACCCTGAGCTGCTGAGCCCTTCCATGGTCCCGTGGTGGAGCTGATGCCGCCCCTCCACTCCGCAAGAAGCCCCGTCTCGTCACCGGGTGAGCAGATCGCCGACCCCCTTCAGGCAGCCACAGCTGACGATTAAATATTTTCCTTATCAGTCAGTTGTGATGTTGGCTCGTTCACTTCAACCCTCAGCACGAATCCCAGACGGCAACCCACCGGGTTGCGAATTGTGACCCCTCATTAGGGCCCTCACACTGTAACAAATGTGCACAGTTAGTAGCGCCTGCTGCAGATGACCAACATTCCTTTCATAGGCAATGTTTCTTAATGCGACACCATCTGCAGGTTAGAAGGCACGCTGTTTTCTTTGCTAGGTTGATGTGGCAGGTTGCCGGTTCAGTAGCCCCTCGAATTGTTCCGAGCGCAATAGCTTGATTTTGATTAAGCGGTCGTCCGAACATGAGCGCTGAGGGACTTCTTCCTGTATCAGCGATTGGTATAATATTTTTTTGGAAAAGGAAGCGTGCAAGGTTCATCTCTATGTTTTCTTGGCCTAACTTTGTAGCCTCTATTTCGTTTCTTTTACAAGCCACTCTACTCGATCATCTAAAACTAGATTCAAAGCTGCAACTCAAGCTTCACGAATGTAGCTACGCTCCAGAAACAGCTACAATTCTTCGAAAATGAAGTCGGGTCGGTTCTCAGAAGCAACATCTGGTATTCTCTGAATTGCAAAAATTCTTCTCAGCTCCTTCAAGAAAGCAGCAGGGGAGGTGGATGAAACGATGCGCACTACAATCCATCTCGAGCAGCTGTCCATGACGAGAAGAAATGCCTTTCCTTCAAATAGACCAGCCACCTAGTTGTGTAGACTGAACTATGGATTTTTTAGTTCCCAGGAATACACTGCGGAATACACCGTTATTTTCAACATGCACCGTATTGACGGACTCGCTGTTAGAAGTACTTGATCATCCCTGGCCACCAGATGTAGCCTCTTGTGAATTGTGTCATCCGGATTCGCACAGAAGGCGTGAAATTCAGGAAATGTACCACAACTTGCCATAATAGAGGGACTACAGCAACTCAGTTGACCACTGGTCATAATCATTACACCTGGAGCATCACAAACTGTTGGGCATCTAAAACTTAACATCTTCACCACTTATGTCTTGGTTTTTATTAGACATAAAACGCGTTACAGAGATGTCGTTCCCGGCGAAGCGTTCGGTCTCCTGACAAGGGCTGGGAAGGCGCTATCGGAGAATGCAAGCCACAGGCGGAGAGGGGATGCTTGCAGCAAGCGGGATTACCGTGCGTTGCGGGGAATGCCAACGTCTTCTTTCGCAGCGCGCACTCGCGCACCACTGCAACGCATGAACAAGCGCTCTTGAATCGTGGAAGCGGCGACGTCGGCAGCCTCTAGATATAACACACACATTACGCATTCTTAACTCTTGGTAAGCACCGGCGCCGGCTGGGGTCTAGCAGGGGAACGCGGACGCTTCATCGTGCTCATTATTTGTATAGTTGAGAAGTAAAAGCCAACCAACCCGGCAACATATTTTGTTAAACATTCTGGATAGTGCCCTTGCGCATAGACTACAAGCGTTCTCACATTCATGATCCCATTTTGTTTTCTTGAAAATGCAGCGAAAAGATCGTTTTGCTGCTTTTGCGTCCTGAGTAGGGCTGGGGTGTGTGCTGAGTGATAACGTGTAAGCGGCTCCATCGTTTCTCTGCATGCGGGGCCGCTTTGTGAAGCGCTGAACTAGAGGTCATAAGAATGAAATTCATGCCGCAAAATCTGCGCGCTCTCTTCAAATAGGCTGCAAAAAAATGTCTGTATCTCATAAAAAAAATCGCTGTCGCATAGCTTGGTTAAGCCCGGTAATTGCGAAAGCAATATCCGTACCTACGCCATGGTTCAGCTGGTAGTGTAGCTGGTGGTGGTGCTTGTGGTTAGACTTGTGGTGTTACATCGGTTATACAATCCAATCCAATCCGATTCAATTCAATCCAATCCAATCTAATGTTAGGCCGCCGTTCATGTGCACCGCCGTCGCACACGGACGGCGCGAGATGGTCGCCCAGCTCTTCGGCGTGACGTCACAACACCTGTGGCGCTCCTGGCGGAGAGAGCGGGCGTGAGGCCGCCGTTCATGTGCTCCGCCGTCGGACACGGACGGCGCGAGATGGTCGCTCAGCTCTTCGGCGTGACGTCACACAGAGGTTAAGCGAAAGGTCATTTCCTGTGCACCGCCGTTGCACCGCAAAGGCTTGAAACTGAAAGTAGTATTGCTTTCCAATAAGAGACATTGATATAATGGAGTAGATTCCTGCACATGTCCAATATTTGCGCTCAAAATTCTCGAAAATTGAAAAAACTGCACGATACTAATATTTAAATATTGAAGGTAATTGTTCATTTTCTTATATGTTGCAAAATATTTCTTTTATTGCGTTTCCGTTTCTCGCATCGAGCAGTTAAGGCTGCCATAGAAAAGCAAGCTTCCCATTTGGAAGATCGCTCCAGATTTTAGTAGAATTTTTTTGGGAGCAACGATAAATATAGCTTATCGTTTAAGAAGTGGGGGTTACGTAAGCCTCCATCACAATTGCAGATTTTTGCAGACGGACTCAGTGGTGGGGAACGTTTCCGTCTTTTGTTGTACACGATGTCAGCAACAAACCTGCCACATCTGCACTGCCACTGCTCTGTTATGTAAAATGATTTCAGTTAGGAGCATGAACATTCTTAATAGTTTTGCAATGTCACCACATACACTAATCCACTGAAAACAACGACTCCGATAAGTTAATGAAGTGTGTATTATAATGATAGCCCGAGTGTGGAAATTTTTGTTGTTAATTTGAGAACCTAGTGTGTGATCTTCCTATTGCGTTTGTGTCATGAATGTGTTATTGCGTGCAATTCATGTATAATGTATTGGCTTACCATGCAATGTTTTATTTATTTCATTTCCACAATATATATGAAATTTACGTGCATTATTTATAGATAATCAATATATAAAAATAAAACCACCAAAACCACCTTACAATTCGCTCCCTGCGAACGGACGCTACAACTTACATCTTCCTCGTAACATTGCTGTGTGTCTTAAACAAGCGGATGCTTTTTAGTGGCTCCAATCATTTCCAGTCTTAATCCATGATTTAGTCGATAATTGTTTGTGGGCAATAAAGGCCTTTATTTTGGTAGTGCTGCGTTTATTCGTTATCAGTGTACTGGACTGACGTAATCTATTAGAACTTGTACACGAAAGGAAGAAAGGCGAGCGTTAGTATGAATTTGGTAATGAAAAGTCCAGGCCAGACGCACACATTAAATTCTTTGCAGAGTATGACCAATACACAGTGTTAGAGAGAATTACTCTTTACCAGGTGCATAAGGAGGCGTTCCGACCCCGTTTTACAGAGGCCTGCACCGCCGTGTTTTTACCCACAGATTACGACTGAACGTTGCCAGCAGAGCTGATTATGATGAACTGTTTTATATCGCAAATATGGCAGGACCGCAGAGGTGGTACCGAGCTGGTTTCGAAACATGTGACGTTAGTCACTGTGACGCCAAGGAACGACAGACAGAGCACTCTTCCTAAGCTGTGCGACCTTTAGCGCACGTGATCAAATCATCACCTTCTGCTAATTTTGACGCCTCAAGCGATACAATTCTCTCTTCTCCCGCCAGTTTTAACGCATTCGAGTGTTTGATCGAGAGAAGAGTTTGCTACGGGCCGGAATGTTTATTGATAATTTTATGTTTATTTTATCATCGATTGTCAATCTCAGTGCTTTGGCATTTTGGTGACTTTAACATTTGGCATTTGTGTGACTTGAACAGATTGTTGGCTCCAGTTCTCGCGAAGAGACAATAGAAAATTCTTTAAGTAAAACGTCTAGAACTACGTTGCCGGGGATCAGCGCTTCTTTCTCTTTGGTATTTTAAGTCAAGTGAAATGTCACGTAGCACATCGCACATAATTCTATGAGCCGCCGCGGTGGCTCAGTGGTTATAGTGCTCGGCTGCTAACCCGAAAGACGCGGGTTCGATCGCAGCCGCGGCGGAGGAATTTCGATGGAGGTGAAATTCTAGAGGCCCGTGTACTGTACGACGTCAGTGCATGTTAAAGAATCTCCGGTGGTCGAAATTTCCGGAGACCTTCACTACGGCGACTCCGATAGCCTGAGTCCCTTTGGGACGTTAAACCCCAATAACGAAATCAAACCAAACCATAATTCTATGACGGGAACAGATGATATTTACTTATACAAACACGTCGGCGCAGCAACAGTTCCGTTGCTGCGCAGGTCAACGTTGGTCAACACAGGTCAACGCTGGCTCCAGCGTTGTCCTGTGTTCTTCTCCTCGTGTCTCGTTCTTTCACTGGCGAACTAATGTCTGATGTACACCAACTAGCCCACATGGGTACCTTGTTACAGTTTATTTCTTCTTCTGTGGGCAACTTTCTATTTGTTGGGTCTTCCGGTTACCAAATTTTCATGTTTCCAGCGTTGTCCTGTGTTCTTCTTCTTCTCGTGTCTCGGTCTTTCGCTGGTGAAGTTATGTCAGCTATAATGGAGCGTGCAAAGCGCGATAGGTGGGTAGCACTCGGAGTATTCTGGGCCGCCGCGTAGCTCAGTAGTTATGGTGCTCGGCTGCTGACCCGAAAGACGCGGGTTCGATCGCGGCCGCGGCGGAGGAATTTTGATGGAGGTGAAATTCTAGAGGCCCGAGTACTGTACGACGTCAGTGCACGTTAAAGAACCCCAGGTGGTCGAAATTTCAGCAGCCCTTCAGTACGCCGTCTCTCATAGCCTGAGTCGCTTTGGGACGTTAAACCCCAATAACGAAACCAAACCAAACCATAATTCTATGAAGGGAACAGATGATATTTACTTATGCAAACACGCCGGCGCAGCAACAGTTCCGTTGCTGCGCAGGTCAACGTTGGTCAACACAGGTCAACGCTGGCTCCAGCGTTGTCCTGTGTTCTTCTTCTCCTCGTGTCTCGTTCTTTCGCTGGTGAAGTTATGTCTGATGTACACCAACTAGCCCACATAGGTACCTTGTTACAGTTTATTTCTTCTTCTGTGGGCAACTTTCTATTTGTTGGGTCTTCCGGTTACCAAATTTCCATGTGTCCAGCGTTGTCCTGTGTTCTTCTTCTTCTCGTGTCTCGGTCTTTCGCTGGTGAAGTTATGTCAGCTATAATGGAGCGTGCAAAGCGCGATAGGCGGGTAGCACTCGGAGTATTCTGGGCCGTCGCGGTGTCTCAGTAGTTATGGTGCTCAGTTGCTGACCCGAAAGACGCGGGTTCGATCCCGTCCGCGGCGGTGTAATTCCGATGGAGGGGAAATTATGGAGGCCCATGTACTGCGCGATTTCAGGGCACGTTAAAGAACCCCAGGTGGTCGAAATTTCAGCAGCCCTTCAGTACGCCGTCTTTCATAGCCTGAGTCGTTTTGGGGCCTTAAACCCCATGAACCAACTAACCAGTCGGGGTATTCTCAGGCAGGAGAATGGACGTTGTACTCAGATATGCAAAAAGTTAACTTTCTGAGAACGTTGCAGGGCCTAATTTGGTAGTGGTAACGTCGGGGCTAAATTATGTCCTGTATGGTGACGCCGCGCTAGTAGTGGAAACATTAGCTAAGAGAGTTGACGATATAAGGGCGATAGCACACCAAGGGCAGATCGTGCCGTTCGCAGTACCGGAGGTGCAAAGAAGGAACGGAGAGGTTGCTAACGACGTTGTGACTCTCCATGAAGAGATAAGGAAGTTAAGCCTGTAGAAAGGCTTTGAAGTGGCAGACAAAAACAGGGAAGTACGCAAAGCAGGCTTTCGCAGAGGCTTTACACGAAATGGCACCCATTTAAGTGGAAAGTCAGGGGCAGAGATCGGCTGGCGCCTGACAGGGCGGGTGGTATCTTTTTAGGGGTGTCAAGGCGGCTCAGGGCGTAGGGGTAGGTAGAAGAGAAGTAGAAAGTGTAAAAATGGCGGCTCAGCCCAACAAAATGGCACTAGGAGGCCAAGGAAGAAAACTACAAAAAGAAATTTAACGCCAGGATCAGTTACATAAACATGCAAGGGGGTAGAAAGAGAGCGAAATGGTTCGAAATAGAACAGCAGTTAAAGGACGAAGAAGTGGCTGTGTACGCTCTATGTGGCACTTCTCAGAAATCACGTCTGCCAAAATTGTTACCAGGGAGAAATCGCCACCCAGGCACACATCCTCTGGGGTTGCGCGGGAAATCCGCCCCCTCGAACATTACTGCCAGCTCCTTCCGAAGAAGGATGGAACCAACTCCTCAGAAGGCCAGACAAGAGCATCCAACTGGTACTCATTTCGCGGGCCCAGGAAGTCGCCCCACCTGGGGGCCACACCAAGCCCACCTGCCCTAAATCCCGTTTATCTATGGGAATAAAGTTGTTTTTCTCTCTCGAAGATCCACCGTTAACCGATCGCTATTTCCGGGAAGGAGCAGCAGAATAACAGCGGTGAATAAGGGAGGAGGATAGGTATGCTGGTGAATGACAGAACAAATTGGCTAAGAATAATATCATCTTGCAAAGAACATGTCTGGCTATCAGGTACAATTGCCGGTAAAAGGACATGGCTAGGCGCAGTTTGTTTAGGGACAGGCGACAAATGCAGGCAAGAAAACAAGGATCTAGTTAAGTGTCTCATTGATGATATTGCCACGTATCATTGCAGCGTCCGTTCTTTCGCGCAAGGCCGCAGAAAAGGGATGTTATCATTTTTGTTCGTGACGCGAGAAGCGACCGGACTAATCTCGATTGTTCACAGCCATGAACAGCTGCATCTACGTGTTTCTAGTTTACTCTAGACGATCTCCACCTGTTATCTCGAAGTTTCCTTGCCGGCTTTAAATTGAACGATGCCGCGAGCAGGAGGCATTCGTAGATCGACGATTGACGAGCACGCTTGTTGCTTACGCCGCCACCGAGTGATTCAGTTCTTTTGCGGGCGCAAGTCAGCCCTAATAAAAGAGCTTCGTTTGCAAGTATTTCTGGTGTGTTCCTGACCTCTGGACTGCCGTCACTAAAACGTGACATCTGGTGGAGGTGCGGGGTAGCCTTCCATGTACCGGACACTCCCTACAAGCCATGACGCCAGCCCTCTGAGTCATCAACCGCAGGACCTGAGTCCCGTCCACCGCGCTAGCCGACGCCTGCAAGGGGACGCACCAGAGTTCGGGAATCTGCCGGACCCTACCCGGAAGCGGAAGCCAGCCGCAACGTCTACCATGAGCTTGCCCCAGACGACGACTGCAATCATTCTTCACCAGCCCCGGGTGCCACCAACCTTCGACGCTTCGCCTGGCGCCGACCCCGAAGAATGGCTGGAGCAGTTCGACCGTGTGGTTATCTTCAACAACTGGGACGATGCCACGAAACTTAGGTACGTCTTCTTCGCCTTGGAGGGACCAGCAAAAGTATGGTTTGAGAATGAGGAAGCTAACCTCACGAACTGGGAAACCTTCAAGGAGCAGCTTCTAAAGACCTTCACGAACGTCGTGCGAAAGGAGAGAGCCCAGCAGTTGCTACAGTCTCGCATACAACACCCAAACGAGACCGTTGCTGTTCACACTGAGGAAATGAAGCGCCTCTTCCGGCGTGCCGACGCGAGCATGAAGGAAGAAGAGAAGGTGAAGTTGTTGTTGTTGTTGTTGTCCTCTAGATAATGGCGCGTACCCACTGCGGGGGATTGGCCAAGACACAGGCGGCAACTGATAGGTGCACAAAATGTGAAACAAGAAAATAATGGTTGGGAAAAATAAAATAATTTTGATAATAATAGCAAATAGGAAATAAATGAAAGGATCTCAGATGTGTAATTGAAATAGGCTAAACAAATGCTGTGAGATCGGTGACTGAAATAGAGAACGGGGCTAAATATTCCACGATTCAGAAAGCTTTCGTTGCAGAGGAATATTGATCATGAGAAAGAGCAGAGCTTAAGACGGCAGCCGTTTAGTGTCTGTAAGGAAGTTTTGCATGGCGGAGAGCACACTCGAGTTGCTGTGCCCAAGGGAGGAAGCCCCAAGAGACAGAGCAACCCCGGCAGACAGACTTAGACCAAGCTGTCGTAACGGAAGCTCCAGCATTCGGCTCCGTGAAGAGGAGAAACGGCGGCAGGACAACAAGAAATGATCTATCGTTTCGGGTTCTCCGCAGAACGGGCACAATGGGGAGACCGCCAGACCAGATCTATAAAGGTAGAAATTTAAGTGAGGCACGCGACAACGTAGACGCGTGAAGGAAACCTCAAGCTTGCGTGATCGCCATCCTTCACTGCACCACGGGTAAAGGAGATGCCGGAATTCAGGAGAGGAGGTCAGAGCTGATGCTGCGAATTCTTTCAAGAGCAGATACCTGCGAAACCTGGCCGCCGTAATATATGCGCTGGGTGGAAGCACAGAAACGACTGGGCCTTGAAGAGATGCCTTCGCCAGGGTATCGGCAACCTCATTCAAATGAATTCCTCTGTGCCCAGGCACCCAGACCAACCGTAATGAACACACGTGGGATGGAACCAAGCATTTGAGTAACCGAAGTGCCTGAGATGTTGTAGACGCGGTGAGAGAGGAACACAACGATAATGAATCTGTTATAATTATGACAGAAGACAAGGAGCTGTTTAATTTGCGCAACGCTAAGACTACTGCTAGAAATTCGGCCAAATAAATAGGGGTGTAATCGGGAAGGCGGAGTGAGAATGACCAGTCAAGGGAGATGGAGAAAATGCCAACACCAGCCTTTTCTTCACACTGTGAGGCGTCTGTCGCTATGAGCACATGAGATTTAAAGCACAGCAGGTAATCCTGCAATAAACCGCTGAGCAAATGAAAAGGCATTAACTTTGCATGTTTTGGAAAGATGTCGTCGAAGACAATCTGAATAGATGAAGAGTTGGCGTATACCGGACGGATGTCCGCAATGCGGACGTTTAAGGGGTCAAGGAGGGATTGCACAAAACATATCTGAGGGTTACGAAAACGAGACCAGGATTCGTTGAAAAATGGCCGAGGCTGACGAAGGAAGATCAAATTGGAGGCATGAAGCGAAGAATCGCACATTCTTACGAACGTTTTCACCGTTAAGAGCCGAAATCTAGAAGTCAAAGATGGAAGACGCGCTTCCAGGTACAAAACGGAATTCGCCACAAATTTTGGAAGGCCCAAACAAAGGCGCAACGCCTTCCGCTCCCAGAGAATCAAGGGGCGAAGTTTATACGCTGGCGCACCAGATAATAAAACACAGCCGAACTCTAAGACTGGACGCACGTACATTCTATAAATCATAAGAAGTGAGTGTCTTCTCATGCCAGAACGAACACTGCTCAGCCTGCGCAGCATACCGACTGCTCGGACTCCTTTCGCAGTGATCGGCTCGATATGGGCCCCCCAGGAAAGAGAAGGATCATAAATTACTCCGAGGTATTTGACACTTTGCACTTGAGGAATTACATGGTTCTAGTATACAATAGAGATATTAACTGGAGGAGAGAGCGGAAAAACCAATAAAGCACATTTATTGACATTAAGGGACAGATTAATGTCTCCTAACCATTGGTCTAGGACATTCAGGTAGGACTGTAAGGACTGGTACAAAGAGGAAATGTCGTTCTCTGAAACAAAAAAGGTGATGTCATCAGCACACACATAGGTGGACACCTGAGGACTGCAGGGAATACTGCTGAGTAAGACGTTGAAAAGAACAGGGGAGAGGACCACCCCTTGGGGCACTCCTCTCGCTTGTCGAAATTTGCTTGATGAAACACCGTTCTGGAAGCAGTAAAATTCCCTGTCAGCAAGGAATTCATCAACCCAAGCCACAAAGTATCTCGGAAGTCCTACTGCCTGTAGTCTTTGCAAGAGCGTCCTGTGTTCAACGCTGTCATAAGCTTTAGATACATCTAAAGTAACAATCGCTGCGTATTGGTTTCGGCAACGAGCTAACTGCATGCGGCTCTCCAGATCGGTATGGGCACACCATATAGAGCATCCTGGTCGGAAACCAATCTGGCAAGGGTTCAACAACCCAGTCTCTGAAATAACAGACATTATTCTAGCGTGCAACACCCTCTCAATTAACTTAACGAGATTCGAAGTTAATGAAATTGGCCTTATATTGTCTAACACGTAACTATCTCCCTGCTTTTTAAGCACCGGGATAATCTTTGCAAGACGCCACTCATTTGGAATCCGTGGCCCCTTGAGAGAGTAATTTATAAGTGCCAGTAAGTCGTTGGGAGATTCCTCGAACAAAATTTTAATCATAGAAGAAGTCACACCATCAGGGCCAGGGGCCGCGGGTGGAAGGCGGGATACAGTGTTCGAGAGCTCATTGAGGGTGACCTCCTCGAAATCGTCCAAAGTGGCAAGAAATCTCTGAGGAGAAGGAAGAAGAGCCGCAAACCGGCGCTCAAGGCCTCTGCCTATCTCTTCCAGGGACTGTGCAAGTTCAGCCGGAGACTGAACTACGGAGACAGCGTTCATGGTGGACGAGATTAGTTTCCTGGATTTTAGGTAATTGAATAAAGCGCGCCTATTACCAGATTTTGAAAGGAATTCGTAGCGTTCAGTATCGTGCAACTCCTTTGCACGAGATACGGTACGCTTAAACGTAGCTGCAACGAACTTATAATCGATCCAGTTTTTGGGACACTGATTGTGGAGAAGTTTCTTCCAAGCAGCCTTTCGGCGCCTATAATCTCGAGCGCACTCTGCGTTCCACCAAAGGCACGGCGATGTTCCCTTATGTGCCTGAACCAAGAACTCCTATTTTTTACGAGCTCCATCCAAAATTGAACAAATGCGGACGGCATTATCTCCACTGTTGGAATGAGATAATTCCTGAAGGTCTGCTTTGAGGGCATTTTTAAAACTGTCGTGATTTATGAATGTGCGCCGTGTGCTGTTAGGAGAGGTCAACTGGCACATAACTTGGAAGCTGATCGGAAGGTGATCACTATTGGAGGCACAGTCAACTGGCGCCCAGGAGGGCACAGTTATTCCGGGGGAAGAAAATGACAAGTCTAACGCTGAGCGAGACTGACCACGGACAAATGTGGGGAGACCCGAATTTAAATAGATGAGGTTATTTACACAAGCCCAGTCCCATAAGAGCGTACCGCAGCGATCTGTTCGAAACCCCCACGAAACATGATGCGAGTTGAAGTCTCCAACAATTAAAAACTGTTTCCTGCAACTAGATAAAAACGAGTCAAGAGGCCGAAGGTCATGCACACCTGTTGGAAAATATACATTAGCCAGAGTGAGTGGCTGATATCCAGGAATATTGAGATCAAGTGCCTGAATTTCGCACTGTCTGTCCATATATTGAAATGACACAGTTGCCCTGTGGCAAAATTTTGTGGATACGAACAATAGCAACCCACCACCTCTTGAGGGCCGGTCAAGCCTGAAAGAACGATAATTTTGTAAATTGTACCTAGAATCCTTAGTGAGCCATGTTTCCTGAAGAGCAATTAAATCTGGACTTAATTTACTGAATAAACAAACTAAATCTGTTGAAGCGGAAAGAATAGACCGGCAGTTCCAGTGCAGCACCTTCAACGACCCTATGTCGCCGAAAGGGCCGCAGCGGAGACCGCCTGATCCAAAATGCTGCCTTTGGGTGTAGGTCTAGGGTGATTCTTTTTATTCTTCGACTGAGAGCAAGACGGACCAGCACCACCTAATGGAGACGCACTGCGCTTTTGAGCACGCATCTCAGTCTCCATATCAACGCACTCTTCAGATGAGATTTCTGTCTCACTGTGATGTGAATTACTGGTGGTAGGGATAGACGAATGCTGTGATTGAGTCTGACTCAGTGGATTGGAAGTCACGGGCACAGAAGGTTGGGGAGGTGCAATCAATGGAGAAGTGATTGTGCCACAAAGAGGGGCAATAGAGGCTTGCAATAAAGTGGACATTTGAGATGCCATGACCTGCGAAATGCACGCGGACAGATTTTCAACTATGCGATCCATGGCACTTGCCATTGCTTTCTGCACCGCCGCCGCAATCGCCTGCGACAAGGAGGAATCCACAATGGTTGCATGCCGCGCTGCCAAACTTGCATAGCCAGATGTCCTATCTTTGATGACTGCAACTGCCTCACGTCTTGAGCACCTGCGCTTGTCAATCAACTCTAGTACTTGAACTTCCTCAGCCGCGCTGGGCATTCGGTATGGCTTGCTGAGTGTCCACCGCCACACAAACAGCATTTCTCGTGTTGAGAAGAACACCCAGCGGGGTCGTGGCTCTCTCCACACCCACAGCAACGAAAACTCGATTTACAGGCCTTGGCGCTATGGCCAAACCTCCAGCAATTACGGCACTGAAGAGGCCGAGATGTAAATTGATCCACACGGAAAACCAAAGGCCACACCTTAACTTCAGATGGACAGGACAGCCCCGCAAATGTAGCAATAACGGTCTCCGTCGCTATCTTTGTACCATCCACCACACGACTGCATCGGTGAATGGCGATCACGCCAGCCGAAGTGAGCTTTTCTAGTGTCTCAGACGCGCTTAGCCGTGGGTCTACGCCACGGACTAGCCCTTTCGAACACGCCAGATGAGGAGGTATGAATGCGCTCACCGGGTGATTGGCAAACGACGAACACTTGAGTAGGTCGGTTACGCATGCCTGGTCTGGCGATCTGCAAATGATCCCTCCACGGCCGAACTGCCGGACGTCAGTGATCCCCATGTAATGGGGGGAGGTAGATTTAAGAGCAGCCTGAACAGCCTCGGGGTTGTTCAGTTTGATGGAGCCCCCATCCGCGGGGACGAGAGCAACCGGTATACTGCTTGCTCCGCCACGGAAGAAATAATCAAGAGGCAGCTCATCTGGGGAGAGACAAGCTGACCAGGGGGGGTTCCCCTGGCCTGGAGAGTTTGTGGACATCAGTCCACGTTCCCGCGTTCAGTCACACTGGAAAATTGGAAGAGAACACAAGAAATCAAGCAGAAATTCAAGGAATAACTCAGCACCGCCTGGTACTTAGCCGCAACCCAACAGTGCGAAGTCGCAAAAGAGCTAGAGCAGATCCAGGTCGCAGCTTCGCCTTCTTCGAGGGCGTGGTGGGCGAGCTCAAGGTGAAGTTGCTTATGCGAGGAGTTAAAGAGCAACTATTTGCCGGCCTCGTTCGCCACCCACCGAAAACCGTCGCGGAATTCGTAGAAGAGGCATCCACAATGGAGAAAACTCTCGACGCCCGAGTCCGCCAGTATGACCGCCAGCAGCGCTTTTTGTCAGCAAGCTGCATGGACACCGCTAACAACGATAACCTGCGGGAGGTTATCCGTCAAGTTGTTCGAGAGGAGCTCCGACGGTCGCTGCCAACGGCAACGCAGCCGCAACTTTCATCTCGCACTGACGTCATCCGGGACGAAGTTCAACAGGCATTGGGTGTGACGCCGACACCCACGCAGCCTCTGCAGCCCCCAGCCATGACTTACGCCGCAGCTGTGCGCCGTCCTGCACCTCGACGACGGGACCCAAGCCCCTATCGCCCTCAGCCAGCTGCGTTGGACCGCCGCCCACTCGCCCCAACCCGCCCGTCCTACGAGCGACGCGCGCAGCCGAGGAAATGCGACGAGTGGAGAACTCCCGACCAGCGCCGCCCACTATGCTTCCACTGTGGCGAAGCCGGTCACGTCCTCCGGCACTGCCCATACAGAAGACTGGGCATCCGAGGGTTCTCTTACGATGCTCCACGACCCCAACCTGGCCAGCGACCAGCCGAAATCGAGGAGTTTTTACGACGGGAAGAATACTCATCGCCGAGCCGCCTATCACGTTCCCCGTCGCCATCGTCACCGCGCTTTGTTTCTCCTAGCCGAGGTTACGCCGTGCGTGGACGCTCCCCCAGCCCCCGAAGGTTAAACTAAATAAGGCAGCCTCTGCAGGTGAGGTTGCTTCTAAGCGCAATGACAAAGATCCTCCATCGACGAGTACTCAAGACCATGCCTCAACTACGACGACAACACCGACGACGACGCGGCCAGACTTGAAGCTTTTACCGCTGCCCAGTGAAGTAACCTCGCAGTACGCCCACCGCAGCCTTACTACTCGACGAAGCCGAGATCGGACACCGAAGACAACGTACAATACGAGAACGCGAACAAGTGACCTTGAAGTTACGGTCGACGGTCACGCGATTACTGCCTTGGTGGACACGGGAGCTGACTACTGTGTCATGAGTGGCCCACTCGCTGTCCGACTCAGGAAGGTAACAACAACCTGGGATGGCCCGCTGATCCGCACCGCAGGTGGCAACCTGATTACGCCGTCAGGACGCTGCACCGCGAGAGTTACTGTAAATGGGAGAACCTATGCGACAACCTTCCTGATCCTACAGCAATGCTCGAGAGACGGGATTTTGGGAATGGACTTCCTGAACGAACATCGGGCGATCATCGACCTTCGATCTAAGTCGATCAAGCTTTCCACGGAAAAAGCCATACCTGTTGCGACGAGCGCGACTCATCACGTTGCCTTAAACGTCCTCGATGAAGCATTCAGCGTGCCGCCCCGATCAAGTGTTCTCGTCGGCATAGGTACTGGAGACATCGAAAATGCCGATGGCGTTATCGAGGGGAACACCCAGTTACTCCTCGATCGACGATTGGGCGTCGCGAGGGGAGTCGCCGAAATCCGAAATGGCCAAGCCCATGTGTTGCTAACCAACTTCAACGAAGAATACCGGCATCTAAACAAGCGTACGACGATCGCTTTCCTCGATGAGCTGGCAGACATCAGAGACGTATTTGCCCTACCCGACCAACCCGCAGAACTCTCTGACCAAGGCCATTAACCCACGTTCGACATCAACCCGTAGTTAACCCGGAGCAGACAAGACCAAATACGCAGTCTTCTTCAAACGTACACCGATTGCTTCTCATCAGCATCGAATGTGCGACGAACCCGGCTTGCCAAGCACCGCATTGTCACGAAAGAACCCCATGTGGTCGAAATTTCCAAAGCCCTTCACTACGGCGTCCCTCATAGCCTAAGTCGCTTTGGGCCGTTAAACCTCAATAAACCAAACCAAACCAAGCAAAACATATGCATGTTGATAAAATAAATCTTGTATTAAGGACAGTAATTTTTGGGCCCCTAATTAGTTCTTACGAATGGCTTCTTAAAGAAGCCAACTTTAAGATTGTACTGATTATTCTTGCTTGCTAAGTACATGCCAAAAATGCATTTCCATGGTGGTTTATTTTGTTAACGATATAAATACAAAATTAAGATGGCATAATTTGTAAAACTTTAGGAAAACATGCTGACGATAAAACACACATCTTTGGTCATTATGCTGAAGGTTTTCAATGCAATGCACAGCATGGTTCTGCAGTACAACTAGCCTGTCTAAATTTGATTTGGTCATTGGACCCTGTATGACATACGGTAACGCAGATGTGACCAAATTAAACCAAAATAAAGATGGCGCTTTAACCAGGCAGGAATTATGTATCTCATTTTAAAGAAAATGGAAATTTATCTCGACGTCATTGCCAGTAGTTTATTGACCTGAAAGGTTGATTTCATTTTTTTTTACAAAAAAACTCGAAAAAAATTCATAAGTAGAATCATGTTCAATATCCGAGTTCTGAAAAGAGAGGCTTACACTGTAATCATCAAGCTTGTTTCTTGGCTTAAACCTTACGTATTTATTTTTGATGCATTTAGTCGCAACTTATTAGAGTCAAGCCAGTTAGCTTATTAAACCACGAATTTGCTGTGACACTCCTATCATACAATGATCAGCCAGAAAAAAAAATCGTAGCACGGTTGAAATATAGCACATTCATGCAGTGTGTGCAAAATTGGCTCGCGCGAATCACCTGGAAACCAATGAAAGTATTACAACTACCAGCAAAACTTAGCGCCTGTTCATAAGCACCTGGTTAAAAGAAATGAATTAGAACATTGCGTTTAGTAAACGCTAGCATTAACAATGCCGAGGCCACCGTGCAGCGTCATTTTTTGCGCACTGCTCAATTTGTCAGTGATGCGGGTTATATCGAAAACATATGCTATAACATCATCCCACTGCAAGGCAAACAAACACCTCCGGCTTGCCTGTGTCCTTAACCCCGTATTTCACTGCCTCGCTCATAGATAGGCAGTCTGGTATACACCCATGGTTGGCTCGGACCTGGCTGTATACGCATACCTTGTCCTTTCGGAACCCAGGATGAAACTTTGGCGGCCTGTACAGCAGGCCACCGTGGCGGTCCTCACAATAGAGACTACCATGAGATTATATAGAAAACTTGCCCAAAAAATAGCAGACCAATAAATGATTCAACCTTGGAGCCGTAAACGACGGTCTAAATATGTAAATGCATTGCCCGTGCAGTATGCAATGAGTTTACAGCTCTCTAGAGGTTTAGCCGGACACGGAAATATTAAACTCGGTTAGACATAATTTTTCGTTATATCTAAGAAGTTGCAAGCGCCCTAAAGTGACAGCGTAGATGTGTGGTGAAAGGTACGGGTACATCTTGCAAAAAAAAGCGGTCGCACATGATCGATCAAAGTTCTGACAACCCCATTCAACTCAAGAAGCTGGCCTTCAATCAGCACAAGACCGGAGTTTAGAATACCCGTAGGTCCAATCGAGCATGGCGCTCACCATGCTTCATAAAGCGACAGTCGGCTGAAGAAGGTGGTTTTCTCTCAAGACTGATACCGGACGTTAGGTTTCTCGGGTCATTCTACTTCGTGAGTGAAGACCAAGGATTTGGAGATGGCTTAGAGCGAGAGAAACAAAGACGTAAAATGGACACAGGATGAGATCAAACTAGCAACTGAAAGTACTGTGATTTCGAAATCAGTTCTTGTGTCCTGTGTCCCTGTCATGTTCTTGTTTCTCTCGTGCTACGGCCCCCTACAAACTATAACATACCAACTAGCCCAAACTTCCATTTCCTTAAGACAATGATGATCTGGAACTCTCTTTGGCAGCCGCCGAAACAGCTACCCAAAATACGTGTTCTCGGCTCCTTTCCTTAGTTGTGGCCACTTTTGTTATGTGGTTCGCGCGTACTGTGCGTCGCGTTGTCGTCGGCAATTTCTCATGTTCTACGCCGCCTACACTGCCTCTCTGCCTTTGCGCGATGACAGACAGAAAAACCGCAAAAGCTGCCTTCTTCTGCGAAACTGGGAATTACAAGCCAGTTGAACGCTGTTAGAAGAAATGCGAAGTCGCCGCAGCGCGCGTGATTCTGAAACTTGCTGAGTGCCATTCTGACGAGCAAGACTGACGTTCGGTCTGAACCAGAGAACAATCCCGTCACTCGCAGCGCCAGACGTGTAGGCACTATTGCGTTTGAATATGTTGTATTTCTTTCGTGGGCGTTCGATTATGAAACATTCCCCTCTCCCGCTCCAAGACTGAGCAGAAAACATATAAATTTGCTTTTGTTCTCAACAGAGCCGACTTCTACGGCGGCTTCGGTTGAGTGCCGCGATTTAAAGAATGCCATGAAATTGTCGCTGAGGCAATCGCGGGGGGCTGGGGGAGCCCGGCCGTGGGCGTCGAAGCCGTGAGCAATTGGACGAAGAAACTTGGGGCGACATAGAGGAAAGTACCAACCCCATAATATTTTGAGTGCAAAAAAAAAAGAACTTTAATAAAGCCAGCTAGATGAAACTGCCCTATTTGACAAATACATTTAAAAAAGACGCTGGGATTTCGTGATGTCTAGTTCCGCACTCCGAAAAGGAGCAATGCAAGAATATAAGTGTTGTTCGCCACCAGCATAGAGGGATAAAGCTTCGACCATTCGGAATCAGAAGAAACAAGCCTATGCGATTGTTGCTGCACTTAAGGTTTGAATGGCATGCAGGTCTAATTGAAAACCGTGGACGACATGCGAACTTTAGCCCAAGAGGCTTAAACTCTGCAACGAAGACCGGTTAGGCCATGATCTGAACCGCTGCCACCTCTACACAACTGCTTTGCGCAGTGCAACCACACAGGTTTCTGGAACGATTACTTTTGCTTCCTGCCGCCGAACGGTACATCGGTGGTTCAACCACTTGACTCGGTAATAATCCGCGCGATAAAGTTTAGTTACAGAAAACGCCTGACTGAAGGTCTTTTACGTATCCTGAACACAGATCCAGCACTAAAAATCCTACCTTTAGAGATCCGTCTGTGATGAGTGCATTGACGTCAAATATGAAACAATGAAGAATTCTTTCCTACAATCTATATCTTCCCAAAGGGACAATGCAAATTTGTTTTTGCGATTGCCTCGATGATGCCTTCGCTGATCCTGATATTTTACTGAAACAGTTACTGGAATCTCCAGGTGCTATTGTGATAGTTAAACAGATGGTGAACTTTGTTTCTGGGGACAGCTAAGAGACCACGAAGATGCTTGCGGATGTCGCATCGTTGCCGCTGTTGCGACCGACCAATACGACACTCAAGTAACCATACGACACTCAGTTTGCTTATATGCTGATAAACTGGTTGCTTCATACAGAAATACACATTACAACAAACACGTAAGCTTTTTTATTGCGTGCTCTATATATGTGAGTTAAATTGTATGGCGTCTGGCCGGAGCTTCCAGAGCCCGAATAGCAGATATTATTTGTCCAACAGCCAAACAGAGATAGTGTGCGGAAGCCTCAGCACCGCGAATAGGCTAGAAAGCAACCTAACCTGCTACAACCTTCGCAGATATTATGACACCTGGTACACAATCACTGATGCACCATGAAACACTTGCTCACCGTGGTGCGAAGTCAACTGTCACAGTACTATTGTCAATACAACAGCTTCATTAGCTGTATCGTGGTCACCAGTTTCCTTCACAGATTATATACCATTGTCTGCATTGCCAGATAAACGTATATCTGTGGTGGGGCCTTTGGTAAATCAGTTATCTAATTTTACGCCGGTTATTTTGCAACGCTTGGAGGCGTAACCAAGCATATGCGTTTCCGGGCGTGGCTCATGGTCTGCATTGAAATTAGGTGTACCTCTGAACCGACCAAGCTTCTCCACGACTGTTGGAAGCCACAAAAACCAGTGTTGGTGGGAAGAAGCTTCAGGTGTGGGTCACCTTGCTTCAGGAGGCCTATTTCTTGCTAGATATACCAGGCTTCATATCGGCGTACTATTGTCGAGACCTAGTGACACGGAAGTTTAAGCACGAAAGATTCCGGCTTTCTTCAAAATTTTGTTTCTCTTTAGTGCAACCAGAATACAGTATTTCAGTCGCTAATTTTTCAACTATGAAAAAAGTTTTTGGAGGACTGTACCTGAAGCGATATAAAGATATGCTTAACGCTACAGCCGGGTGCTACTCAAGCATCAAGCCGTAAATTCTCATCAGAAGCGGCTCTATATTAATTGGCGTCGATCTACTGCCACGACGTGACGGCTTAGCTGGTGCAGTGCTGTTGCTGTAAGGCGACATCAATGGCCGGACGGCTTTTCTGAGTGGCATTAGCCTCTTTGTTCTCGAGTGGCGTTCGGCTGCATGTGACAGGGATAAATGTTCCTGACAAACAAAAGCTGTGACGAGAGGTGCGTTTATTGCGTGATTTTTTTGCTCAACGAAAAATGCGGGCAAGCGATATTTCTAGAACTGCATAAAAATAACACTTATTTTGTTGCCTACCCAGGTGTGTTAGTGCATCCGAAGATCCTGGAAACTAGCAGGGAAGACAATACTCTACAGATGCACTTTCACGACGGCCTGACCCTTAATCTGGAAAAGAGTTCCATCCTGGCGGAGGATTTCTACATAACTTCATCAACTGGCACAAACTTTGACTCAGTACTCGTGAGTGCGCTTTAATACTACTATTTCAATTATGTACAAGTCTGGAATGAAACGGGCGGATTAAAGAGAACTTTTGGCCGAAGAGTAGCAAGAGCTCATAAAAATATTTTAGAAATAACGAAGATCTGGGGCGCTATGCTGGAAAGCCCGAGTTTGTTGAAACTCGGAATCTTCCCGAGTTCTGGCGACGCCCTCAGATGAGTGAACTAATGGTAGCAAGACAAAATCCCACCCTCGTCACGCCTCCAGCTTCATTGGGTTATCTAGATATATTCCGTGCTTTATCATCACATCGGCGCCACCTCATGGGCTTCTTGGGCGGTCTACAAAGAACGGGTCACGTGAGCCAACCGCCGGGGCACTTTTCATTTGTCTGTCGCTCCACCAAGTGCATTGCCTGTGCAATTCGACAAACGAGGTTTGTTGAATTTTATAATGCACTTAGTACACCTTTATAAGCATTTTATAGTGTAAAGATTTAGATTTAAAGCGTTTTAGAGCGATTCATGCATTATTAAATTTTGCTTTGTACCGCGAGGGAACGCTAGCAACGCTACATCATGTGCAACGCTATGAAGGCTACGGAAGCAGTCCGCAAAAAAAAATAGAGGTGTACAACTGCGCGCTGTTTCGTGGCCGTGTGGTCTAACGCGTCGCTCCGGAGAGTCGACAGGCAATGGGAGTGCGTGGGTTCAAATCCGGCATGGTTGAACTTTTTTTTTTCGCACATTTTTTTTCATCGAAAGTTGAATTTCGCGTGACTTGAATGAGAAAACTCGTTGTGTTCAGAATCGCTTGAATATTATGCCGTGTTCTGAAATGAACAGCATGCATCTGTTCATTTTATGCATACCGCATACACCATACACCATGCATACACCACCTCGATATGGCCTGTTTTCCCGTGTTAAGTGTTAAATTTTGAACATAGTGTTGATTCCCACAGTGACAGAAAATAGTACTGCCTCAAGAGTCAGCTTGTCTAGACGGATTTCCCTGCTCTCCTAGAAGAGCAGAAGCTGCTCAGGCAGGATTTTCATGCAGCCAGGTAAAAAGAGTTCCAACCTGTGGGAGCGTCAAGTAAGAGTGCAGAAAAAGTTGTACAACGCTACGAAAAAATATTTCAAAACAGCAAACAATAAATCAGACACGACAATAAAGAATGCTGACCCCGCAGTGTTTGCGAGAAATGGTTTATTCTGGAAACAGCCAGTGGCATGGATCACAGTGCATACAAATTAAAGGGCACGTGCAGTGGATGTACACCAACACACAATCAGTCAAATGTTCTAAAACTGAAAAAAAAATGTGGAGCCATAGAACAACACTATTTGATAAAACGAAAACCTGACCAATGTACTAACAAAGACCTGACTCAACACAAATTCACACTCAACTGAGCAAGAGCCAGCTTGAAATCATTCACAGCTCCGAAAAATTATCGACAAACCATACAGTACTGGCTACCTCAACACTGGCACTGCATAACATGTCAAAACGACCAGAGATTGACAGTAATGCAAGACAACACCAAGCTTGGAATCCCTTTTCAGGACATGAAGATCAGACACCCATACATACCATTCCCAACCCTCATACACAAAATGAGGCCAATGCCTAGGGGTTTGTGAATGTTCGAACTTTTTGGACAGCGTAATTGAATAAATTTCTGTTCAGTTAGTCGAACGAATCAAACAGTATATGTTCAAAATTGTTTTAAATGAATCCAATTTGCTCTCAAATTTTCAGATACTTTCCAAATAATTGACACAACGCTTCATTAAGCTCCACTGTATTTTTCTGCAATTAATCTTCCAAAAACTGCACACATTGATGACGTGTACCAGTATAGGTATTCTAATTGGAAAAAGTACTATTTGCACTCCCTTACATATTCTACTTCTATACAGACACTATTAACACGACCACCTCACCACCTACACTACAAGTTACTGCCCGATACAATTTGATGCAACGAATTGCAATGATGCAATGATTTGATGGAAATGTTACAATTTCCTCGGTAGATTTATCAACACACACACCCACATGCACACATATTTCACATTTCCGCCCACACACGCACAAAGGTGATCACAGCAAGCCGATGAGTCCTCTCTCTTTCCTCGGTAGCATGTGTATTACACATCAATTGGAAGTCAGACAAGTTCCTCGATGCCACTCAAGTTTTCATCACTGGAATCGGCGCTCGACTCATCAGAGGAAGAGTTGCATGAGTCAGAAATGCTGAAGACAACCGGATCAATTTTAGCGTCAACAATCATATCGCGTTGCCTTGCTTCAGCCTCAACTTGCTCCACATGAACACAACAGTTTTGCCAGTTTTCCTGGCTTACAGACGCCAGTGCTTCCGGCAGGAGCTTTTCCACTTCAACCAAAGTGAAACATTTATTGCGACTTGCGATTATGAATATTGCATAAGAATGCAATCTGCCAAGTGACACAAATGCTACCGTTTAAAAACCCATTAAAATGCATGCATGAGATAGCTGGAAAAATCCATGCACCTATTACGTGCGCAAACATGAGGTAAAACAAAAAATTATCTACACTGTGTGTAAAACTGCTCAGTTACTGATAAACGGAAGCGGTTTTTCAGGTTTAATGCCCTAAAGTAACTCAAGCGATGAGGCATGCCATGGTGAAGGGCTGCCAATAACTTCAACCATATGAGGTTCCTTAACATCCACTGACACTGCACAGTTCACGGACCACTATCACTAATAAATAGGAGAACATTCCATTAACCGTGACATGCATGAAAGCAAAAACAGAGCATTCTTGCAACCATTGTGTTCAGTACATAATGTGCCTTCCTCGTGAAATAGTTGGCCTTCGCCACGTCAGAGCTGGACTTCGAAGGAGCCTTTACGCCAATGTAGGTCCCGTCGACGCATCCCACGACGTCTGTGATGCCGCCGCGCAGAAGGAAACGCTCCTTAACATACGCACGCTCGTCCGCAGCCGTGGGGAACGCGAGCCACCGCTTCTGCACAGCCGCGTCGATAAGCGCGTCGGAGACGACCCTCACACAGCGGCTCACAGTGCTTTGGTGGCGTCCAATAAAGCGGTCTACGCCGACGCTCCCCTGGAAGCTGCCGGTCGCGAACAACCGGAGGGCGCAGAGGACTTGCTCTTCGACCGAAAGCGAATGAGGCCCGCTACGCACTCTCCGCAGGCGTGCGTCGTCGCCTAACTCTTTACACAACCATCGTACCGATGTTTTGGAGAGGCGAAAATGTCGCTGGAATTCGTCGTCGGCCATGGCAGTAAACGGGTCCAGCCGGCCGTACTGACATTTGCCGTCAGAGGAAGCGATGACCCAGGCTGCTGCTGCCGCCGCCATGACAGTCCCGAGATGAATTCGGGGCACTTCACCGTTCACGAGTTTAGCTCCGAGTTCACCTGTCAATCAAAACGATTGGTCACGCCCCGGCGTGCCGTACATAAATTATAGGCGTACGCGCTATGGGTGGGCCACTCCCAACATCCCTGCCGGCTACAGGTATGCTGCGCGGCTGTGCTGATTGCTGACAGACATCTGCGATGTTGACCATCGAAATATAACAGGCAAAACGGACGTCATCGCTGATTAATCTAAGCACATCCGCGAAGGACACGAAACATGGCGACAGCCGCCGATTTCTTCGCTCGCATACCAAGATTGCACAACACGATAGCCTGTTGCAACCACGTAAGACACAGCACAACGCTGACGGCGCGTCACACCTGCTTGCAAGGCGTCAAACACGGACCACGACGACGAAACGGTGCTTGGAGCACGTCGTACTCCAACAAGATGGCATCACAGGTGTTTGGCTTGGCCGTGCTTTCATCGGTGATAAAGACCAGCATCAATGTGTCAAACACATCCGGGATCGACAAACGGTCGCTGCTCTAGACCCAGTGCAATAACGAGCTTGTAATTTCCAACACGCAAGCACTGCGTACTTCACAACCGTGACACCTTTCTCTGTTATAAGTCCGATTCCATTATTACAAACAGGATCCTTCATCTGCCCGAACGATATTATTGCGATGTCACTGCGGTATACAACGGCGATCGACGTTAGTGACAAAACCAGTCCGCAAAACCTTGAAGTGCGCGACGTAAACAAATACTACGCAGATACGCGCGCCACCACCTTCACAGCTTTTAGTCAGCGTCTGATGACATAGGATGAGTTGTGTCGCTGGGTAGCACGCTCTTCGCATCCGCAGTGCACTAAAGAGGCGTCACACACAACAGGCATACGTAATGAATCATTGAATACAGCCAAACAGCAATTTTTTTCTCACAGCGCATCACAGCCGCTCGCACGGCCAATTTCTACCGCCGAGATTAGCCAAGAGCGTACTAAGAGCAATGGTTGGCCATAGCGGGGTGCGGCAGCGGCCGTAGCAGCGGAGAACTCCACCTGAGGTCACTGCAGAGAGCAGCAGTGACGCGGGGGGTGCAGTGCAGTTGTTTTTTTGCTGTTGTGTATTATGCAAGACAGAAGATGCATGACTGTTTTTTTTATATACGAGACAATAAAATACATTATGGCAATGGCCGAAAAATAAGACAGATTCAGCGTGTAATAGTTGCCCAGTCTTTCCAGTCGAAGGCAGCGCTACTGGCGGCGTGTCAGCGCAGGAGCTCTCGTTTTCGGCACGGTGGGCTGCCGCTCTAGTTCGTATGCAAGCCACGTTGCAAGCAATGGCCTCACTATCGCCACTAGCGGCAGAAAGTTTCAAATATTTGTTAATTTCCTAAAGATATGTTTTTCAACAACGCTTTATTGGATTCAGATTTTAAAATAAATTTGGAAATGAACAAAATGTTCATAATATTATTTTTGCCTTTTAACGTATTCGAGAGAATAGAAAGGGTTGATACAAGAGTGCACCCAGTGCGCACTGTTCGTCTTCGGAAATGGAGAGACAGATAGAGCCTGAAAGAGAAGACACGCCCTTGACGCGCCCGAAAAGGCGTGTCAAACAGCTAGCGGCGAGTGTGCAGATAGATAGCAGAGAATTCACGATTTCGCGATTGCTGACATGGCGCTGATAACTTCAGGTAGCGCTGCGGCCTGGTATTGTGCAGTGAATTGTGTTTGAAGAGTGAAACAGGCGCGCAGGGTGCGCTTGTATCGCCTTTACGTGGCTTTATCTCTACATTTTATTGTCCGCTGCCTGCGCACGTTCCGCGCTATCTTCGTTCACTGACTGCCGTCATCGCAAACTCGGATGAAACTCGGGCGAGCGCCAAACTCGGGCCTTCCGGCATAGCGCCCCTGGACAAGAAATTTCACTCCCGAATTCTTCTCCTTATTTTGTTACCCACATTACAGTGCGAATCATATTCAATAAAACTTTTTTCAGACCATGTTTTCAGGTTTCATGCGGGTGTATATTTCAGCCAAATCGTTAAAAACGTGTTCAGTTAACGTGACCACGAAGAAATTCCTCATGCGGCGAGGTTTTTAAAGTATGTAAAAATCTCTACGTCAGTAAGTTTGGTTTGGTTTATGGGGCTTTACGTCCCAAAGCGACTCAGGCTACGAGAGACGCCGTAGTGAAGGGCTCTAAAATTTCGACCTCCTGGGGTTCTTTAATGTGCACTTACATAGTACATGGGCCTCTAGAATTTCTCCTCCAAAGAAATTCGGCCGCCGCGGGCCGGATCGAACCCGCGGGTCAGCAGCCGAGCACCATAACCACTCAGCCACCGCGGCGGCTCTACGTCAGTAAGTATAAGTCATAAACTTGCGCGTGTTCGAACGTGGAAAAAATAAGCAGCCTGTATGAAGCGTCTTAGCGCATTTGTTGCAGTAAAAATGAACGCAGTACGATTGCTTAGGCATATATTTTAGAAACGTTTTTCAAATGTCAACGCTGCTTTGATAACAAGTGAAAAAATTGCTTTCTCCCTATTTGTCCTGACCTCACGGCAAAAGCTGTCAGTGGTGACGAAGATTATCATCATAATCAGCCTGACTACACCAACAGTAGAGCAAAAGCCTCTCCCATGTCGCCCCAAGTAACACTGTCATTTTCAAGCTACGGCTACCGACCCCCTCAAACATCTTAATCTGCCCCGCTCACCTAAATTTCTGCTACGCTTCCTTTCTCTTCGAATCCCCTTCATTACTCATAGGGACGAGCGGTTATCTCGTCTTCGCATTACATGCCCTGCCCCAAGCCCTTTTCGTCGTCTTGATTTCGATTAGAATGTCATTAACATAAACCAGCGTTTGCTCCCTCAGCCACTATGCCCACATGAAGTCTCTTAACGTTACACCTATCATTTTTCTTTCCATAGCTCGCTGCGTAGTCCGTAATTTAAGTTCATCCCTTTTCGTTAGCTTCCACGTTTCTACCTCATAGATTAGTAATGGCAAGGTACAGAAGTTGTATACTTTTTCTTGAGGGATACTGGTAAACTGCCATTCATGCTTGGGGAGAACCTGCCATAGCGGCTACCCTCTCATTAATACTATAAAACTCCACTTTGTTTCCAGCTGTACACTGATTGAAGGGTGCTCACATACATAGGCCTCTTCTGTCCACTAACCTAGTATAGCCTGCCAATGATACACATAAGAATGATTAGGGAAACAATGTCTCAGAAAATACGAACCATTGCTTGATTGCCGCCGCTCCCAATATTCAATCAAGGATTTATTCTTGCACTCCAAGCTCTCTATTCGGTTCATGTGTCTGGACTAAGTTATGCGCAGTGATTTGTCGGATATTGTATGGACTGTGGAACAGCTGCCAGTCATATCTTTCAGAAAAATATCGCACAATCCATGCCAGAGCTTCAGGGCTTTTCGCGTCCTTGGGGTAAGGTTTGGTTTGGTTTATGGGGTTTAACGTCTCAAAGCGACTCAGGCTATGAGAGACGCCGTAGTGAAGCGCTCCAGAAATTTCGACCACGTGGGTTCTATAACGTGCACTGACATCGCACAGTACACGGGCCTCTAGAATTTCTCCTCCCAAGAAATTCCGCCGCCGCGGCCTGGATTGAACCCGCGTTTTTTGGGTCACCAGCCGAGCACCATAACCACTGAGCCACCGCGGCGGCTTCGTTCATTGGATAAGGCTGTAAATATAATGTGGGTTGGGTTGGCACATCATTCTGCATATTTTTGCAAAACTATTACCAGTAATGTTGTTATTTGTCGTTGTTTTTGCGCTCTTCTCTCTTGTGCATTTTCGAAAGGAAACTTCTGGATGGCCAACTCATGGATAATTCATTCCACAAATATTTGTGCCTTGATATTGCAATGTCTAATAATAAAAAGAAATACTGCAGGTTAGATTGGCAAGCCTAAACAACGCAGTGCGCCGCGTCTACAGGTCACGCGTGGCTACCGGCCGCCGCTGCGCGACGACTGAAAGCGTCTTGGAGCGCAGTGTGCCGCGTCTACAGGTCACGCGTGGCTACCGGCCGCCGCTGCGCGACGACTGAAAGCGTCTTGGAACGCAGTGCGCCGCGTCTACAGGTCACGCGTGGCTACCGGCCGCCGCTGCGCGACGACTGAAAGCGTCTTGGAGCGCAGTGTGCCGCGTCTACAGTTCACGCGTGGCTACCGGCCGCCGCTGCGCGACGACTCAAAGCGTCTTCGGTAATTTTTTAGAGCGCAGCTCTTTGGCGTTCGTTCCTGGGTTTCGCGTCGTCGTCGGCGTCGGCCTCGTAACCAGCTCCGCCCCCCTTTCATCCCCCCAGCGCTATCGGCGTCAGCGGCATCAGTCAGTCGCTGCTATCTCTTCCCTCCTCCCTTTATCGTGTTGTCCGCTTGATGCGCGCGCTTCTGCCCCCATCGTTTGCCGCTGGGTGTACACGCCGCCCCCCTTCCCCCTCTTCCTGCGAGTCTCCGGTTGTCAAAGCGCCGGCTCGAACTTAATTCCTTTCTTCGCTCCTCCTCCAATGCAACCCCTGTGCGGTGGCAATCAGAGAGCCAGATCGGTGGCGGCGGATCTGTATATGTGCACCGCCCGAGCCGAAATTGCGAATACGTGTGAAAAATAAAAAAAAAATTCTGTGATAGCGCATACATGTGTTGCTCGATTTCTTTGCCTCAATCTATCGAAAAGGTGAAACAGCTTATTTGCTGCGCTCAAATTTCGCATTAGGAAGTAACGTAATCGTCGGTAATTTTTTTTTATATTTTGTTTTTGATGTTGTTCCAGCTGAGAGAAAGAAAACAATCTACAGCTTGTGTGACGTCACAGCGGCAGCAAACACACACCGTAACTGCAGCCGGGCTCTCTGAAGGAGCGAGTTGGTCGCCCATAATCTACAGCTGGTATGACGTTACAGCGGCAGTAGCGCCACAGGGGCGCGGCGCGGCGTAACTGCAGCCGGGCTATCTGAAGGAACGAGTTGGTCGCCCATATTCATTCCGCTAAAGGTCAAACGTAACTGCGACCGGGTCACGCGAAGACTTGAAAGGGCGAGTAGCATTTCTTTAGCAATAAAAAAAAACGTTTTCACGTGCCGAGTAATGCGGCCGGGTCTTCCTGTGCGCGCTGCATTATTGGGGCGATGCCATCCCCGGACATTTGCCAGGGATGTACCGAGAACGCGTGTTGCTGCGCTGAATGGAACCAAAGTCGAGCCAGCGGCAGGGTGTGGGAGCTTCCTCGTGCACATGATGCGCGAGGCGACAAGAGTGTGCGGCCGCAAGCACTTTCGCCCCTGGCCGGCTCCGAAAAGACTCACAACGGCTCCGTGGAGCTTCGAGTATTCCGAGAGGTCGTGCTCCCGTCACTGCGACATTGAATAGGTTGGGGCAACCGAAAAGGAAATAAAAATAATAGGCCCCTGCCTGCACCGTTTACACACAACAGGCTTAACCCAATTGGAAAATAAAAGAGGATGCCCGTAGGCAAGTTGTAATTTGACCACCCGTGGGTGGAAAAATAAAATATTAGGGATAATGCTACATTAGCGACCCACAGCCGAGAGAGCGGGCCCGGGGAGGCTCCCCTGACCTCCCCTGGGAAGTAGCGGAAAGGGAAATGGGACGTGGGAAGGGAATGGGGACAGCGAGATTTTTGCTCTGATCCTTCAATTATCTCGACTCCATTACTGGCCCGCCTGGCCAGGGCAGGGAGAGCATCGAGATTGCCCAATGGTGCGGCCCCACTCACGGGATGCCCGACTACCCACCATACGCAACGGGCTCCGACCGTCGGAGACAGGAAAACCTAACACGGGGTCAGTAGCTACCTGGGGCTCCTCATCGCTCACTAGAAGGCTTTTCCCACCTGCCGGCTACTAGCCGTTGAAGGTTTTTCGCGGTTTTTCGGACACCGGAAGTATGTGTGATTGTCCACGCCAGTGGACGCCCAGTTCGTCAACGGCCTCGCGGCCTCAGAACCGGTCAGACTCCGGGGGGCCCATCTGTGCTTCCTCCAACCATCCATGCACTTATTTCCTCTCCTAGCTTACTCTTCTCCTACTGAGGAGAGAGTGTTCAAGGCTGGGCGACCGGGCCACTAACCAAGAACGTGGCTTAGGATGAGATGCTCCGGGCTTACTCCACCGGTACTCCACACATCTTCGGTTTTCGCCAGACTCTTACGAGGCAGTACTAAGCCCTCATCCCCCGGCATCCCGCAGGCGGTTAAGCCTGCGGCCGGCCGTAAGGCCGCTTCCCCGGGGCGGCGGTCCTCAGAGCCTGGCCACTATGAACCCCCGCGCGGACCTGGTTTCTCCGTAACCAGAAACCGACGCGTCGGTAGCCAGACTTGCACGCCCCCGCGCGCAGAGGAAGGAAGGTAGCATGTATTCGAAAACCTTTTGGCGTTTTGACATGCCTTCCGGGCCGGATTTCGTGGGTCCAACCTGAGTATAAACCCAGGCCTGCCTCCGCTCAGGCATCGGACCTCACGTGCACGACTGGCCCTCACAGTCGTCTGGGAGTCGCTGCCACTCCCATTGGGGGTTTGCATCCCCAGAGGATGGGTCCCGGCCATCCCATCCCCACTGCTGGCATTGCACCGAAACAAAGCCTAGTAGCCGAAACTACACCGGCCCGTATTCGGTGGCGGGGGGGGCCACGAGCAGGCTGCACAGTCAGATTTCCCCCCCCGTCACTGCGACAGTCATCCTTCTCCTTTCCCCAATGATAGGCTTACCTTCTCGCGAAGGTGGTCCGTTGCTATTCCCGACACATGACTGTGATGATGGCCGTCTACGGCAAGACAGATGGAGAAACAGATTTTCAACAACATCAAGCAATTTTCTTATTCTTGGCTGCCGCCTCTTCTAATTTGCCTCAGCTGCATAACGTCTCGCCTGTCTCCAGCACTTTTCGTCCACGCCGAAATCCGCACGTACGGCAACGTTCACTTTTAATTTAGCTGACACGGCTGCTACTTTCTTCAGTCAGCACTTTTGTTTGTGTGCTCTTTTACCGTGAATAAACGCACGCAAAAGCGCATTTGCTCAGTGCGAGAAGGATTACAGCTCCGTGAATGTTTGCGTCCCGAGAAACACATTGTCGCCTGGTGAAATATTTGGATTATGCAACATTCATGGAGGTAATTTATCCGTGATTCAATGAAACAAATAGAAGTCTAGCCACTTTTAAATAGATGTTAATAAAACACCGTTTCTGGGTAGTGTCACGTAAGGTTTAACAAAGGGTTGCTGGGTCAACGTCTTATATTTAATTCAAGTTTTTATAAAATGTTGCCAAGTTACTTGAATAGAGCTAACCGCTATCAGTTTTGCCCGAAAATATTTTTTTCGAAGCACGCGAAATTATTAATGACGGAGAAGTGTAGTTCCGCGCTTGAGTGCTCTGCTGTTTTGTTTAATTTTGGTTGTGAAATACATAAAATATTTTGAAGTTAAGAACCTGAAAAATGATTGAGTAAATATGTGGATGTTATTGTTTGGGCTCCTTTATTTTTGGATGTCTGCAAGCTCTCGATGCTTTTATAAAATTTTTCAAACTCCACCAAAAGAACGTTTTTTATCTAGTATGCGGGTTGTTATATCAAGAACTGCTTGCAGCAGACTTGCAGTAATTATGCGTTATCATCTACGCAAACAAGCTTATCAAACTGCTGAAGTTGATAGTTATATGCCTTTTCGACAGAGTGATATAATCGCGTTTACTTCAATAAAGCACATAACAATGAAACTTCTTACGTCAACTAAAAAAAAACAATTCTATATTTTTAAACTCGGTTCACGTATTCTTTTGTATATAAAATTTTAGAATCATTTAAACCATGTTACATTTTCTGTTTGTGCAGTAGTTACGACCCTTCTAATGAGACCCTTGCGCAACGTTAAATACATCTTGCAGTCTGAAGAGGCTATGTCATGTGTGAATCGCGTACGGTTTTTTTCCATTTTGGTAGGATATTGTATGTAGTCTTTATGTCTCGATGCGTAGCATAAGCTATGAGAGCTACTGTAGTGAAGGACTTGGCATTATTTTTGACCGCCTGGGGTTCCTCGATGCGCTACGGCATCGCACAGACCCGGGACGTTTTTGGCCTCTCGCTTCCACCAAAACGCAGTCGGGATTCGGTGCGCGGCTTAGTACACACACAAAGAGATTAAAGTCAAATAATCGAGCAGCATATTTCAAATAACGTTTAGCGAAATGAACAAATTGAAAAGGTCATGAGGACCTGCTTCATTAGAACAGTTTGCTTCTGGGCTGCAGTCATTTATTCGACTGATTCCACAACGCACAATGTCTTCACTCCTGTACACTTAGTTTCTTCCTCTGAGACCCGGCTTTGCGTGCCACGTACACTTCATAGGATGCCTGTGTTGGTGACGGATAGCTGCCACGCGTGCCGCGGTTGAATGCCATGGAAGGCGGGCACTGTCGTCCACTCTTTTTAACTCGCAGATGGCCTTCCAGATGCATTAGATGCTGACCTTTCAGTTTCTTGGATAAAACACTTACAAAGTCTGCGGCTACCTGAACTACGATTTCAGGGTTTGTTCTCAGGTTGTTCAGCATTGCTTAGTGCTTTGCGAGTCCTCCAATACTGTCGCACTCGTTCTTCCGTGTCCGATTGCTGGGAATATTCAATGGCTATTGGGACAATCGATCTTGCCACAGGCAAAAAGCAGGTACCTATTTTTAAAATCACTGGCGGCTCCATCACGGACGTATGTCATCTTGGAGTAAACTGGTAGGTTGTCGTCCACCTGTTCTCTCACTTTCTTTAGGTTCAAGCGGCCATGAGCGGAGTCGCCACTCAAGTCGTCACTAACAATGGTAAAGTGGTTCGTAGATTTTTCTGTTGTGACCACACATGTAAATACTGACACTTGTTTCTGTCGCCAGTGGTATGCCTTGACCCCATCAGGAATCACGACAGTCCATTTTGCAAAATATGAGTGGAATACAATGCTCTCCCGCTGTGTGCAGTGCTCTTCCGTGCAGATCGCTTTACTTCGAGTTTTTCTAATGTGTTTTTGCACGATCTATCTTAACGCTAACATCCGATCATAATTAAGAAAATGTCAGCCTCCAAAGGCTTTTTCAGAAGGCTGCCTGACTCTCACGTCGCTAAAAATATTTCTTCGCCTTCTGGGATATGAAGCTTCCGCAGTGTCAGAGAGCTGCCTTTTAGACACTGATCGCATTTGCGCAAAATGCACTGCGTTGGCGAGGAGTGCAAAATGAATGCTGGGTGAATGTCATCAGCATAGACTCTGTGGCCAATACCATTCTCAAGAGCGGCGCGAAAGCGTTTATAGTTGGCGCAAATGACACACACGCAGAAATCATGCTGCGGATAACATTTTACTCATCAAGGTCTCAAGGTGTAAATTTTGATACGCCATTGCCAGAATCAAGATGATCATCTTTGAATGTGTTCAATGCCGCTCTATTATTCTTGTCATGAAATGCTTTGTTACGAATGTTTTTCTCCATCTATCATAAGCGAGAGGACATCTTTTTTTGTTAGAACATTGTCTGGAGCATTCCAACTCCTCACGCAGCGCAGGTATGCCCTCAGGGTTCGCCATATGCCTAGTGAAAATGCCCGGTCTGCACCACACGCCGAGATTATTATTCAATTTCCTGGACTTGTTGATCAGATTAGCAATCCTTCGGGAATAAGCTGCTTAATCGCATAATTTGAAAGTGCTTATGGCAGGAGAATTAGAAGCTGACACTGTTTCACATGTGCGGCTTTTCATGCTTTGTTAGTTACTGTGCTGGTGCAAGAATGCACTTGTTTGAGTAACACAGCTACACCCAGCATCATTTTTATTAGTGTTTATTGTTGTTTTGCATTGTCACACCTTTTACTGTATTGCCTCTCATGCTAAGTCAAGTTTTTTTTTCGCCTGCAGTATCAATAAATCAATAAATACACAAAACAAATATTCCTGGGGTGTCGTAGATGCGAGCATAGGCTTCTCTAAAGCTTCCACTGCGCGCACAAGGAGCGCTTTTCTTCAGCAGAACACCCTGATGCATCACCTTGGCTGTAAGCCCGGTTACCGCCTGCTGCACCTCACTTTGTTTCCTTTTGGTTTAAGCAGGCCTCTCTCGACTTCTCACTGCGCCTGGCGGTTTCAACGGGGACACGTCGGTGGTCGCAATGCTCCGGTATATGACGTCGATTTCTTCTTTAGGTGGCCTAAAAATGTCATCACGAAATTGTGCTTTCCATGAAGATATTTGATTGCAGAAGTAGCGAAAGAGCGGGTAGCACTAGTCCGTCTTAATGACATTCACAGGTGTAGCAACCAGCCGGCGGCAGCGCCGGGCCGAACCAGGCAAGCAGTCCGCGTAAATGGCCAGTGTTTATTCATCGGCTTGCGTTTTTATATCCAAAGAAAAGGAGGAGGAAAGAAAAAGGTTTTTCGAGCAGCGCGCGTGGTCTTCAGCGCAAACGATAGCTGAGAGATACGAGGCACATGTGACCCTGACGGCGCAGTTCGCAGCATACCTCTACCCCATGGAGTCCATATCTTTCCACGGGTCTCAGCGCACGGTTGAACGCCGTAGCACTTGTCTCCGGATCTGCTGCTGGGTGGTCCGCCTAGAATCTGGGGCTAGGAAGCGCGGCTGATGTCGGAATGACGGAATGTGCTTCTCTGCCTTAGCTTGTCCTTGTGACGGCGAGCAAGACCGTTTTCGGTCTCTGCTTTCACAACCCGTCCGCCTACTGTTGCCTTGACCTTCCTAGGCGTCCATTTGTCTCCTCTGCCATAGTTCCGGATGTATACCGGATCTCCCGGGGCAAAGCTCGACCTGGCATCCTCCCGTGACTGGGCCTGGCTGACGGCCTTGAACCTGTTAGGGAAACGCATACCCAGTCTCGTGCGCAATCTGTAGCCTAGTAACATCTCAGACAGCGAGCGCCTCGTGGACAGAGGAGTGTTTCTGTAGTGGCACGAAATTCTTGCTAGTGCCATCGACTATCACTTTCGGAGCACCTTTTTACGCCTTTTGGTCTTTCGCACAGTCCTTTCAGCAAGGCCGTTACTTTGTGGGTGATAAGACGGCGCAAAATTGTGCGTCGCCCCGTTCCATACCAGACATTGGTGGAACTCCCAGCCGGTGAAAGGCGTTCCCTTTTCAGAGGCTACATACAGTACTGGGTAGACTGAACCGACTAAAAACCGTTCAAAGGGCCTCGATGGTTGTCCGAGATGTTGCATGGGCAAGGAGAATTTCCTTGATCCATTTGCTATACCAGCCCATGACGACAAGCACCATCTTGTTTTGAATCGGTCCTGCAAAATCAACGTGCAACCGCGACCATCTTTCTTGAGTGTATGGCCAGCTAACCTGTGCCTGGCTAGAAGGCAGTTGGAGAACTTTCACGCAGTTTCTACACTCTGCAGCTACGCCTTTAATATCTTTATCGAGACCAGGCCACTAGAAAGTAGACCGCACGATGGCCTTCATTGAAGAAGCCCCTTGGTGTGCTGCGTGCAGCAATTTCAGAAATCTACCCCTGGCTGCTTCGGGAATCACAACACGGTAGTCCCAGTGGAGCAGGTTCTGGCTAACTGACAGCTCATATCTTTTTTTTTTTGAGTGCTCAGTCATCTCCTTCCATTTCAACATCAGTTGCCGCGGCCAACCCCGCCTGATGTACCTGTACACTTTCGCGAGCACTATGTCATCTTCTGTGAATTCTTGCAACTCATTGAGGGGTACGGCTGGCTGGTCCCCACGGTCCAAAACGACTACGTCCTCCAAGTCCTTTGAGCGTTGGGGTAGGCTTAAAGCATAAGGAGCACGTACTTTCCCGGCTTGTACATAACTTATACTTGTATGCCCCAAGTTGAACGGCCCATCTCTATTCGAGCCGCTGCCATGACAGACGTCTGCCTGGTATGCTTTAGAAGGCCCAGTAATGGCTGATGGTCTGAAATGAGCATGGACTTCCCCCCGAGGAGATAGTCTGGAAAAGGCTGCACACCTAAAACCCGTTTGATGTGGGAGTAATTCTTTCTGTGGAACTTAAGGAGCGCGAGCGAAACCCGATAAGGCGATGTTCACCACCTATTCAATGGGAAAGTGCTGCCCCGACACCGCAGAATGATGCATATCTTTCCAAGGACAGCTCTTCTTTTGGGTCGAAGTGCGTGAGCACCGGAGCTCCAGCCAGCGCCTGCTTCGCCGAGCAGAACGCCTCTGCTTTCCTTGAACTCCACTCAAACCTAGACCCCTTTTCGAGCAGCCTGTACAAGTGGGCTAGCAGCGTGTCCATGTCAGGCAACAACTTGCTGTGGTGTTCGTCTCTCGTCTCTTGTGTCCTCGTCTTTTGCTGCGCTGCAGTGTATTGCAGGTATTTGTGTACAACGTTACCATGCCCAGAAGAGAACGTAGTTCTCTCCGGTGCAGGGGCGGGGGGCTAACCTGATGACGGCAACGTTTTTTTGTGGGCTATAGGCCGTTAACATTAATGCAGAGACCAATATAAGACAGCGCTGGCTCGCTAAATCGAGCCTTTTCTGCCCACAGCTGGATGCCGTGCTGATGGAAGCGTTGAAGAACCGCCCTGAGATTCTGATGTTAATTGTTCCTTTCCACAATCAGGAAGCCATCCAGGTACGCTTGTACCCCAGGCAAGCCTTGAAGAACCGTTTCTATACGCCTTTGAAATATGGCAGGTGCCAACGCGCAATTCCAGACGGCAAGCGATTGAAGTAAAACAACCCTTTCTGAGTGTTGGCAACGACTACCTTGAGAGAATCATCGTCCAGTACGATGTGATTGTACGCCTCCCGCAAATCCGAACTGCTGAATCGCTGGCCTCCTCCCAACCGAGCAAAAATGTCATCGATAACTGGCACAGAGTTGTGTTCCATTTCGCGAAGTTTGTTCAGTTTCATCTTGAAATGCCCACAGATGCGGACTCGTCCATCTTTATTCACCACGGGCACGAGAGGTGTGGCCCACTCTGCACTAGTGACAAGGGGTATTATGCCAGTTTCCACAAGCCTATCCAGTTCCTCTGACACTTTATCACGGAATGAGTAAGGTACTTTTCTCGCCTTGAAAAAAATGGCTAAGGCTTAGCTAAGGTTAAGCCTAGTCAGATGCGAAGCATATTGAAGCATATTGAGGCTTGGTAATACATGGCTTTCCTTGGTTGACGTTCATCCCGCTCTTCATCGGTCTCTGTGGCACGCTGAAGCTTTCGCATCTCGTTCAAATCAGCCCTGCTTCTAGGCGGCATCCCAACACCTGGCCGCCTCGTAAGTGCCCGGAGAGCGAGGCAATCTCAGCTTTATACCGCTGCTGTAGCGTCACGTGGTCAGCTGCAGCGCCTCTGATGTGGAGCCTCCACCGCCGCGGCCGACCGCGCGAGCCGGCAGCCCATCTCTCCTCTGCTGTGACGTCATGTTGTCACGTGGTCAGCCGCCGCGCCTCTGATGTGGAGCCTCCACCGCCGCGGCCGACCGCGCGAGCCGGCAGCCCATCTCTCCTCTGCTATGACGTCATGTTGTCACGTGGTATCACGTGGTCACGCTAAAGGTCAATGGTAGCTCCACCGCCGCCCTCGACGGGCTGTAGTGTAGCTCTAGTAATATGTTTCGCATAAAACTGGCCGTGCTCCGGGCGTGACGTGTAGGTGCACTAGTGGACCTTGCGTGCTTTCGAGTGCCTCCGTGGATAGGTCTGCGCAGTCGTTAAGAATAGCAGGAGGATCCACAGGAGTCGAGCTTTTTTCCTGTGGCCAAAGAAGAACATAAAGCACCGCTGCTCCTTCCGCATCTAGTTTCCGTAACAAGTCCCGGACGCAGAGTAGGGGACCTTCGCAATCCAAAATAATGAGGTTGCAATCGACAGCAGCGGGTTTATAGCCCACACGCATTGGCAATACTACGAGCACCGGAAGTCTTCTCATACAGGAAGACAATTTAATCTCCGGCCCCTGCAGTTCTGGCCATTGCTTACTGTGCGCTTCGTAGGTTGGTCTTAGGACGGCGCACACCGGCGAACCGGTATAAAAGTCCGTAAACAGCTTGACGCCGTTCCAGGTGAAAGTACCTAATCGGTGGCAATAGTTATTCCTTTGCCGTTACTCACCATAGCTGTGATGCACTATCTTCGCTGTCACTATCTGCGTGCGCTGTGAAGTTCACTGACCGGTTCTTGCTTTTGAGCAAAATCGAGTCAGGCGTCCTTGTGCGGCCATCGTCAGAAGAAAAGAACGTCGCGCGTACCATTGAACATAAAAGGCCTCATTTCCGGTGGTTTTTCGGCGTGCCGAGCAACGTAGCGGCGGGTAAGCGTGCATTATCCTCTTCTGCCGCGACCATGTGTGGTGACAAAGGACCAGTTTCTGCCGGTGTCCTCTGCCCACGTGCTTGCCTGAGGACGCGAAAACGAAGTCTGAAAGCGTCATCAGGTAAAACGAGCATCTAGGGTGCATGGACGTGTTCATAGTAGCCCCGCTCTCATGGCCGCTGCGGAGCCAAAATTGTCGCGATATGGACAGAGTTTGAGAAAATAACAAATGTTTTTTTTTATTGTCGTAAGAAGTTTTCATTGTTTTGTGCTTTCGTGAAGTTAGCGCGCTGATATCTGTTTGTCAAAAAGACAAATATCAACTTCAGCAGTTTGACAGGCCTGTTTTCATAGAATATAACGAGCAATTACTGCCACTCTGCTGCAAGCCGTTTTTGATACAACGACCCGCAAACTAGATAAAAAAAACGCTGTTTGGACGGAGTTTGAATAATTTTATAGAAACATATGTAGTTTGCAGTCAGACTAAAACAACGGAGCACAAATAAAAACATCCATTCATTTACTCAAACGTTTTCAGGTGCCTACCTTTAAAATATTTTATGAAATTCATAACCAAGTTGGCCAAAACTGCAGAGCACTGAAGCGCGGAACTCCAATGCTACGTCATAATAATTTCGCGCTATTTGAAAAAAATTAGGCAGTGGGGGCAAAACCAATTGCGGATCGCTCTTTTTCAATTATTAGGCTACAATGTATAAAATTTCAAATAATTTGAAGACGTTGACCAGCCAGCCTTTGTTCAATCTTGCTTGGAACCACCCTTCTGCATCTTTTCAATATGATCGCGCCGAAGGCCGCGAGTAAGTGCTCGTCCTCTTAAGACTTTCACGCTTCGACCACTGTAAGGCGTTTCCGATTCGCATTCAGACAACCGACGTCTGCATATCAAGTATGTGAGCCATGCAGCTCTCACTTAGTAAATAAACTGAACAAAACAACCACATTTGGCTTGCTTCAAAGGCCATAATATCGAAATAAAACGATAGAAGTACTTTTCCGACGCCTGCCTTGGTTCCTACAACTACATCTGAAATAATAAAATATTAATAGGATGCGAAATACTGCTTAGATATGTCTTATTCCAAGCATGCTATTGAAGCTATGGAATTGGAGGTCCCACTGCGGCTGAAGGAATGCTTTATATTAGGTTATGTTCGCGCGAGTATCCTCTGCAGTTTTATTTTTGTTGAAACAGCACAATGTTGGCAGCCGTTCAAAACTTATTGTTCACGCTCTCGATGCACACCATGTTAGTGCAGCCGCATTATGATTTGCACAAGGTGCACAATGTGGTATTGCTGATGGTCAAGTCGGTAGTTTCGTTGACATGACGTACTTCAGAGAACAACTCTGAAGAAACTATTTCACGTAGGATTATTTCCTTTGGTCTAGGCACAGATTAGATATTTATCCAGTACAGTCTCTGAATGTGCATTAATTTAATTGTACTAAATTGGCAGCCTTTTAAATATAGCTGAATTTATATATAGCATAATCTGGTGCGCATCATCAATATTTTTACCACTTCCGGCGCAGAATGTACAAGTGCAGGAGTACAATCAACTTATTCTCATTAGTTCGTTCCTAAATGCGTTATGCAGATTGAATACTGTGATGCAGTATTACGAAAATTTCAAATTCAAGAGGCAATAAACTGGAAGTAATTCCGATAAATTGATTAAACTCTGCGCAATGTAACAAAATATTGTCTGCCCTAAGTGATAAATATATTGACGCTGTGAACTCCGTTACACCGCAGATAATCATTCGTTTCGAATAATTTAGAACCTCGGATATTCAAATCATTCAACGGCTCCAAGAGGTTACTCGATTCTCTATTCAAGAAATTCCAAAATTTGAACATCCTAACTTTTATTAAACGGCTTCGAATTAATGGTCAAGCTGGTAAGCAAAAATGTTTGTCCCGGAAATGTATGATTATTTATCACAACAAAAAGGAAACAACACAAACGATGTCTGAAAATACGCTGTGTTAAAAAAGTTGGATGCTCGCTTAACTGCATGCACTCGTCACTTCAGGTGGAAAACGCAGTAGGCTTGTCGCACCAAACCTTTCTCTCGTTTTGTGTGCTCCCTAACTGATGTGTGCCTGAGTGTTTATTTCAATACTGCTTGTGCTGGAATCATTTGCTCGGTCGCGACAATACTGAGAGCATAAATTGTTTTCACAAATTTAGCTAACACAAAAACATGCTTAAAAGTTTGCAAAAAGATTAATATTGTTATCACGTGACACGAACAACTGTACTTTCTTAGTTGCGCACGATTCAGACGCAAAGAAAAAAATTGCCAATGGTTTAGCTGTGGTTAAACCTGGAGGACTGCGCAAGTAACGAGGAGAGAGAGAGAGAGAGGCGATGGAGAGAGCGCGGCAGCGGCCCCGGCACACTAGCTATGCGCCGCTACTGCACATGCGCAACTGGAGAGCGTGGCGGCGGCACCCCTGAGTCACCCGCGCAGCGAAGGTGGCGGCGCGCCAGCTTTGCGCCGTGTGACGTCACTGCTCCTCGCGCATGCGCAGTATGTCCTTTCGTCAGCTCCGCGAAATGACTCGGCGACTGGCGTAGTGTTGCTTTCGCAACAAAAAGAAATTGTAGTTGTGTGGGCCAACTGGAACGCCTGTGTTGAATTCTCGCCGTATCAGTATTTGTCTTCGTATGTGAAAAAAGAATTCCGTTGGCAGAGAACGTTCAAGCACGATTACCCAATATTTCGCCGACGGGACAGGGGCATCTGCAAGGCAACGGTATTCTTTATTTGTATTTCGGTATCGACTGTCTCTCAACGCCATTTAATCTCACGGCATGCAGTTAAGGAAAATGCGCAACCATAGGAACATTTTATTGCATACGCGGAACATTTTAAGGGTTTGGTTTGTTTTATGGGGAATTCACATCCCACAGCGACTAAGGCCATGAGGGACGCTGTAGTGAAGAACTCCTGAAATTTCGACCAACCGGGGCTCTTTAACTGGCACTGACATCGCACAGTACACGGGCCTCTAGAATTTCGCCTCCCTCGAAATTCAACCGCGCGGCCAGGGTCGTACCCCTGTCTTTCAGGTCACTAGCCGAGCACGGTAACTTCAAGGGGCTCTGAAACAAGTTCTGAGCGAAACTCGCTCAAGAACTAGAGTCTCTCATCGTGAACACCTGAGCCAAGTATTGAACTGGTACTCACAGCAGAGAACCCATAATTTTGTGCGAAAGTTGGCGTGCACTTTCCGGCGGCTCTGTAATGCTCTCGCCTTACTCGGCAGCACGCTGCTGCGTAATTATATTGAGAGACTGCTGTTTGTTAGATTCTTTCAGGCGTTACGAGGCTACCATGGACGCGGCCAGTCTGCAGCGTTGCTCCGGCCGGTCAAAAAGCCCTCCCCCCTCCCCCCCTTCCCCTCCCCCTCGTCGACATTGTAGAGTGCAAACATTGATGAGCAGAGAGAAAAATGCGGTAAGACGCTGAAATTCAAATATCGAGCAAATATGGAGCAAGATTGGAGAATCATTGACTTTATCGAAGTTATGATCATAACTCCTTGGTCGTAACATCGGTGCTACGTATAATTTCTCAGAAAGCCTTTCGTCTCGATCTCCTCCCTCCCCCTCTTCTGTTCGCTCTTCCTACGTGCCCCTGCTTTTTATTTTGATGTTCTTTTTGGCTTCGCCGTATTTTGTTCTTCCTTGCTACTCAAATCTTTCCCTTAATGCTGAGGGTGAATCCTTTTGTGGGTCCTCTGCGAAAATTTAAAAACAACATAAAAGAAAGAGAGAGGGAGCCCGGACCCGCAACACTTTGCCAGGCCTAACGCCAATTCAAGGTAAATGAAAAGGTGCTAAATGTTCCAAACAAAAAAAGACATTTAAACGAAAAGCAGAGCAGTAAAAAACAAAAATAACAACAAGACGAAACCAAAGGCTCAGCCCCGCAGTCAAAGGCAGTCAGTCATAGCACAGTGTGCAGACCACAACGAAAAAAAATCTAAGGAAACGAAAGTCACAGCACATTCATGGTCTCAGTAACAATTAAAGACAATCAAAGCACAGAGTGCAGGCCATGACAAAAATCAAGGGTGGAATAACAAAGCCAAAACAAAGCAAGAAAAAACCAAAGTCACAACACAGCAAGGTGACAGTAAGTCACAGAGTCAAAGCACAGTATGCAGCCCACGACGAGAGGCACTCATGCCCAATAAAGGAGCACTTTCGTTAGATGTCCATCTTCGCTACCCTTTCAATTAATTCCTCCAGAGCAAGGGCATTTCTTTCCCACCGTTTTATAGGTCGACTGGTTAGCCTACATTTACAGCTGTACGGCGTGGATAAAAAATTTCAACTGAACGGTGCCCAATCCACCACCCTACCCAAATCAAACCCTCCTCCACCAGAACTTTTTCTTTCTTTCTTTCTTTATTCAAGACATTCCGTTACAGAAATGCCTTGGGAGACGCGACAAAGGGCAATAGACATGCCTGACGGGGCCGCGCCCCCCTTGGCTGCGGCGGAAACAACATAACATAAGTACATTAATTACAAAGCAAAAGAAACATCAATACTGCATGATATGAAAGGGCATGAAAAACACAAAAATACAGGTACATAAAAACAATAAGTTGGATCAGTAGTGTGCTGTTATGAAAACCAGTGATCTATGTGCGCACGTCTCCAATCATCACAATGAAGGTAAAGATCCGGAGTGAAGGCGCACGAAATTATCAGCACAGCATGGTCTTTAGTTTTCATTTAAGAAAAAGTTTCTAAGTGTTCTTCTCAGTCTTTGCACCTTGGTGGCAGTAAAGAGAATCTTAGCTAATTCAGGATGTGCATTGAGGAAATCCGGAATCAAATAACTTAGTTTTTGATCACCGTATGTTGTACGCGAACGGGGCCTTGGTATTAAGTTTTGTCGTAGATAATAAGGACCAGGTTGGGCATGGTATTTAGTTTGAAATGTTATATCTGTATGGTGAAGACGCGAAATTTCCAGGGCCAGTTTGTGTTTATGGAGTTTGTGAATGGGCATTATTTTATTACTTTTAAAATGAGGTGCAGTGTCCTCCGAAAGATCTAAATTGTCTATTGCTCTCACTGCTCGCTTTTGCAAAGAGAAAAGACAATCCAAATTTGTCGTTGTAGCCCATACTAGGAAACAGTAACAGAAGCGTGAATGTAAAAGCGCATAGTAGATTTGCTTTTTTACAGCAGACGGAACATGGTATCTTATCTTGTTTAAAATTCCCACGGCTCGCCCAAGGTCCCTACGCAGTGCGTCAACGTGAGGCGTCCATGAAAGGTTCTCCTGGAATATTAACCCCAAAAATCTAACTGTAGTCGATTGTTCGATAGTAATGTTATGAAATTTTAAGTGCAAGTTCGTGGGCGGATGGGTTCCCCTCGGTCTAAACAGTATGTATTTAGTTTTACTTGTGTTTAATTGGAGTCTGTTCGAAAGAAGCCATAAGTTCAGTCCAGTTAACCATTCGTTGGCCTGATGAAACACGTCCACAACGTCAGCGCCCGAGAAAAACACATTCGTGTCATCTGCATATAAAATTAACTTAGTGTTATTTATTATGTTTACAATGTCGTTTATATATAGTAAAAATAGTGTCGGACCAAGTAATGACCCTTGAGGTACGCCCTGTTTTACAAGTCTGCTGTCGGATTTTGCGCCATTTATACATGTGAACTGGGCTCTAGATGTTAAGTAGCTTTTTATTAAAGACCATGCGTTGCCACGAAATCCATACAATGGCAACTTCCTTAAAAGTACGTCGTGTTGGACACAGTCGAAGGCCTTTCTAAAATCCAGAAATATTCCGAGGGTAAATATTTTCCTTTCAATGTTTTCGAGTATATGTTCTTTCACTTCAAGAAGGGCCATTTCGGATGACTTATTTTTCGGATGACAAAGGACCCATTAAATCCTGCCAGTGATGAACGCATTGCACAAACGAAGATGAGTCTCCTATCTGAAATGAAGGCTACGCAACCTGACTCTCCCCTCTCCCTTTTTCACTTTGTGTGGCTTCCGTACATGTAAGACAGGCCTACGAAGATGATGCGTACTTGTCGATGAACTCGAGTAGGTCCTTATGGAGAACTTCAGGATTGTTGAGTGCTATTGCAAAGTGTACGTGGGTGTAGTAGGGGTCGTCTACGTAGAAGCTCTTCTTAACACGCGGTCCGAGGTCTTTGATGAGTTCACGGACATTCACTGGCGTCACGAATTGGTCGCCGCGGCTCCAGAAGAGGCCCACATCCGCCTTAACGTTGCTTATTTTGTACTCTGGGGCTTCCTCCTGCACAGCCAGCGAACCCTCGTCACCTTAGCACATAGGGCGTACGATAACTTCACGTTGAACAGCTTACAAAAGGTTTTCCCCTATAAAGTTGTCACCAGTAATCTCTACTCCAAGATAATTATTTGTAAAAGACAGAGTTCTTTCTCCCGAATTTCCCCAACTGCTCTTGAACTGTGTCTGCGCCATGAGTTTGTCAGCTAAGTAAATCGTCACATCATTAGAGCCACCTCTTGGCAGTATACTGCAGGACAATGACGTTATTTTATTATCGTATTGCTGAGAGCATTTGTAATTAAATGGCAGCAGCAAAGATGAATAAAAATATTCGTGGAATACAATTGAAAACTCCGCGATAGTATCCGCGATCAATCTCTTTTCGTTAAATGTTTTTCAAAGCATTTTAGTAGCTCGCTATTAAATCAACTTCAAAAGTGACGAGCATGCATGAGAACTCCTCACTGCTTATTGAATGTTAACTTTTCGTTTTTTTTTTCTATTTCGCTTTCGATTCAGATTACTTTAGCGTGTACGTTTAGAGTGTTGTCAACGCAGAACGAAAAAAGAAAGTGTAGTCCACTAAAAGAAAGGAAAATGAACTTGTCTAGTTGTTCACCTGGCCGTAATAAATCAAGTTGTCGTCAGACCCGTAGTCGAACTTTGTTGCCTTCTTGGTGTTTATTAGCTGATTAAAAAGTAAGAAGTACAATATACAGTTAGCACACTGTCACTGCAACGAGTGCCATTAAAGCGCTCTTCGATATCTATAAAAAAGCTGCTGCTAATTTATAGTGCACTCTTGCTGGTCAGTGACCAAATGTGAACAATTGCTTCGTGAAGCACGCTGTTTTTCAATCAGAGCTGGAAACTAGAACCAGAAAACAACTCATGGTAGTCGGAGAAGGAAGGGTAGAATATATAAATTTTTTTATTTATTGTACATGAACAAATTCGAGCTGAAATGCGTCGAATGAAATAAAGAAAACCTTGTATACACCGCGTAAGTATCCCGAACTTTACTGCTTCTGCATTGTCTGCCTGCATAATCTTGAGCTACTCATCCTTGCCAGAATCAGAATAATTTTATGCTGGCGTATTGCACAGATTATCATTTCACTAGATTAGGGCTTTCGGCTCCCCAGTTACTGATTCCCTGGTTTAGAGAAACGCGTTCTTTTATGCCTCTTGACGTAAAACCTAGATAACTGCGCTGAAATGCGCACTGTGGGAAGTCGTTCACGTTACCTAAAACATCCAAGATTTTATTTGATCGAGTGTATGAATAAGGTTCCTAAATTATTTTCAGAAGTATTTTACCTATGTAGCCGCAACATAAGACATTAGTAAAGAAAAACAAAGGTGAGCAACATTGTCTCACTGCTGTATGCCTGATAAGAACAAAAGCTTTTGCAAGGATCAATAGTGCGGAATGTTCGAAAGGTATCGTTCTTCGCAACGTACTTGCAATAAATGGACCAGGTTCTTCACCGACGATCCCGCAGGCGCATGACAGAGGTACACGGGAAGTCGAGTCTGCAACAGGAGCACGAAAACAAAAAAAAAGAAAAAAATTACAGCGTATTCCGCATTTTAAAGGACGTACTTCCGACCCCTCTTAAAAAAACGCCAAAAAATAGTGCCAGACCTGATTAGAAAAGTTCAGCCAACATTGATAGCTACTTACACTCGCACAGGTGAACTGCCTGCCCATCTATATAATTATCTAACTACTGAACTGGGCAAGTTGGTTTACCATAGATTCTGTTAAACGTATCATAACAGACACTGCACTGCAAGGTACAACAGAAGCCTTTGCTAATTTGCAAGTTTTTCACTCGGAATAGTAAGAGATAGAATTAAAAAAATGGTTAACGTCACCACTAAGAATATACAGCCAGAAAGCCCAGGTTGAGTTACAAAGCCGTTTTATCCTTCTATCAGCACTGACGCACGGAGTTGCTGAAGTTGTGGGCGCAAAATCAGCCCAGTAAATAGGTCGTTTCAGTGAGGCCTGTCATGATCGTACTTCCGGCCACGTGGGCCCGAGCAAGCAGCAACTGAAGACGGTCGACAAGGCCGACAACCTCGCGACGGCGGCGGTGCAGTGTAGTGCTTGTGATGCCCCCCTCCTAGCCTAAGTGGATTAGGCAGCGGACTTCCTTGAGCGGAGGTGACCACGGCAGCAGCGGCGAAGGCCGAAGATGCGAAGGGGGCTGACGAGGGCATTGACAGCGGCAAACAGCAGCGGAAGCAGCGGGGACATGGCGCCGCGAGTCAGGACGAGTTTACCCTCGGGTCATCGGACGACGGAGTGGTGCTACGCACAGTCAAGCTGTTGCTGTTAATTGAAGACGGCTGTGTCCTCGACAGAGGTGTCGTGTTCTGGACATCCGGCGGGGAAGCACGTTCGTTCACCTGCTCGTAGACTGCGGGAGATTCATTTCCAGCCGTGTTTGATTACTCAGCCTTTACCCCTTCCCATCGACCGAGCCGCTAGAGAGCGGAACAGCCAGCACCGCCCCTTCCGTGGGTGGTAACACCAGCGTCCACTTCTGTCCATCCGATTGGACAGTGCTCTTCGACCTTTATTCCCCAGTCAAGGATCTGGGGAATCTCAACCCTATTTAACTCGGCTGTGAGTGCGGCCGAGAGAAGCCTGTTAACTCCCGTCGACTACGGTTGACGAAGAAGTTCCCTTCCACTGAGAGTCACTCTCAGTCGCTCTTTTGTAAATAATGTAAATAATTGTATAAAGCTTTCTTTGCCTTCCTCCTAACCCAGTCTCCCATCCTCCTCGTGCCATCACCGGTCCGGCCATGCTACCCGGGTCGCAACAGGCCCCCCGGCTCGTCTATTGCCTCCAACGCTGTATGACGTCTCAAAAGGGACATTATTCCCCTGAAAAGAGAGCATCAAAACTAGTCACAAAGTTTCAAATGGTCCTCCGATATCATGAAATCATAAATTCATAAGGCCACGTACTCGTAACCTTGAAAATCCTCCTCGACACAGTTGTCACTGTAAAACAGACTGAGCACATGCCGCCTGCATGTTTTGGTGCATTGGGAATGACGGTTTTTTCTGAGCTACCAAGCATCTCGAGCACCAAGATTGCACCGTTTAGGCAGCACCAGCCACACAGCAAATCTCAACGCCTTTTCCGAACAAAGGTGGAGTGGCAAACTGTCTTTTTAGACTCCCTCCACTAACCTTGTTGATGTTGTGACTTCCCAGGTTGGCGAACAAGTCGCCGAGAAATGAGCAGATGGCTCGCGTCGGGAGGGCGCAAAAAGTTCTGGCCAGTGGCATCAAAGGCGATCCCTGCGGCAGAAGCTCGTACTGTCCAGCCGCGTACAAAATGTTCTGCGCAAAGAGCAACATTTTTGCTGTTTTTGCTCCCATTACCAATCAAGGAAAAATATAATGTTCTTTAAAAACATTATCAATGTTATGAACAGGTATACTTGAGTATACTGTGTTTTAGCAGGGTAACTGCTAAATAAAAAGCAAATGCAGCTCACTTTTTAATTGCCCCTTTTTTGAAAAACTACAGAGAACTTTTACTAGATTCGAATCAGTGCGAAACCATAGATTTTTGCTACGTAGAATACGACGAGGAGCGTGTAGTACCACGGAATAGAGCGCTCGTGCTAGGCCAGCTGCAAATGGACAAGGCTGCAAACAACGGAAGATTTTGTTCGCGGTCGGTGTGCATCAGATTACTTCCTACGCACTAAAACAGATGGTGATATGATATCATGGGTTTAATGTCTTGCCGCTACATGTAAGCTATGAGCAAGCCGATGTTGTATTGACTACGGGTTAATTTCGGCTACCGGAGGCTCGAGCGCGGACAGAAGCCGTCGTTCTGAGAGTCTACAGCAACCGCGCGCTGGCGCCGACTCGTGCTAAAGTACACCGCATGCTTTGCCTTTTACAGTGTGGACTGCACAGTCCTTCCACCTTCACCGGAAGCAACATACCGGTCTGACGAACGTCTTCCTTCTGGATGGCCCACTTGTCGCTTATTCTGCAATGAGTTTGGTTTTGCCGGTAGAAAATCCAGGCCATGACCATGTGCGCTATCGAACAGCATACACAGTTGCAATTACTTTTCACCTGCATCGAAATGCGACCATCTCGGCCGAGATTCGGTCCCGTTACGTTGGTCTGAGTATCTGAAATCTGAAGTGTGTTAGCACCAGAGGAGGACTTTCGGAACGTGTTATTTACCAGATGAAGAAAATATTACGAAAAGCTCAGTGAAATAATGTGATCTCTCTGAGTGACTGAAAATCCGATGCTTGAGCCGCTAACGAAGACGATGGCCTAGTCTGGAGCCGTGGTCTTGCATCATGCACAGATCCAGTGCTTGTCTCAAGCATGCCGTCGAGTGCGAACAATTATGACAAGACCGCAATAACGGCAGTCTGGTCGGAAGCGCTTTTAATACAGGAGCTGAATAGGCTCAAACCAGAAGGCGTCGACGTCTTGTCAAACCACTGTACGAGCCCCTTCATCGGATTATCAAGAGTTACAGCTCTTGATGTATGTAGTAGGTCTGTTCTGTGCCCTCGAGTTGGCTTCCTTTAGCACCTTTTTTTGCTATGGCCTTCTTCACGCGCTGTTACTTTATCGGGCCTGACGTCCTGACCCATTTCAGCGTCTTACATTTTTACAATGTGGTGTCTTTATCCCCACCTTGAGAAGAAGAAGAAGAAAAGTGCATTGTGTTATGGCGCTCTTTGGGCCCAGATGTCCTTGCGCCATAAAAATTCATCCCAATCATCACTTCATTGCAAAGAAGTAAAGAGGCAACCAAGAATTTAATATCAACTTCATGCAATTGCGCTTTCAGGATGATAAGAGCATCTAGGCTGAAGACAGGGTTGCGGTAATGGGTACCCTTCCAAAACTGGACGCAAGCTTCTCAGCACCAAGAAATCCCTTTACCAAGGCGGCTCGACCATTTTTTGGGTAGACATCGCAGCTGCGGTGTATTAATCGGTTGTGATTATATTGCCTAGTAGGACAGGAAGGGTTATTCCAAAAGTGAATAATTAAAGCTTGCTTGTGGTTAATGCCGTGCCGCAGTTTGAGAAACAAGATCGCGTTTAATTGATAGTAAGGTTGAGCTTGAGGAAGTAATATGGTGTCTTCCATGATGTTTGTAGAGTAGCGTTTATCTGTCTGTTCCTTTCTAACTTCTCTGTCTTCTCCGCGGCGTTAGACCAAGAGATCAAAGTAGAGAGATTCTTAATGTTGGAAATGATCTCAAGAACCAGGACATCGATATAATTGGGACGAGGTAAATATATACGGATCGAAAAGAATGAATGAATTACGTCCCGCGCTTCTTTCAGTGTTGTGGATATCGGAGTAAAGCATTGGTCTTCGAACACTCATACTCGTTTCCATTTCTGCAGTATTCTCCTTCCGGTACGGGTTCGGTCGAATTTCTGTCGCAAATCCACCTCCTGGACTTCCGGAAAAAGCCGACCACGTGCACGTGAGCAAAATGAATTTATTCTAAGGTCCAGGACAGGCGCTAGGATGAACTTTCTGCGACCGCTACAAATAGCAATGGCCACGCCCTATTAGTACCGTAAACTCCATAGTGGTCCGTGCCAATTTTTAGGATTAGATAAGTGCAGCTCCAGAAACATAGAAAAAGATGGCGCGGAGCATGCTAAGCAAAAATGTAAGCTTTGGCAAAACACCATATTAGCATGAATAATAAGTTGGCAACACTGCGTTGAAGTAGAGATACAAAATGTACTTCGGTGTAAGGCATGGGAGGTTAGATACAACATAGGAAGCATCAATGTTATAAAAAAAAAGTGATTCACAGCAGTAACGAAGCCATGGCGCACAACTGAGACATGAAATATTATAGCGAAATGCACTTATTCTATACTGAGAAGTTTAAAACTTGATCGTAAGTGGGACGGTTTTGCGTTTTCGCGGGTGTAAGTGACCATGGCGGGGCGCAAGACACGAGTCCCGCTAAACAACGCTTACCGCGTAATCCACTGCGAAAGGTAGAAGAACGTTCAATATGTCGACGTTCATGTGGGACAGCTTGTTGAACGGGGCCAGACCGATGAACACTTTCACCTGTGTAAAACCAACGCGCGAAGCAATCCAGTGAAATATACTCATCTTACAAACGCTGCATTAAGGAAAGGAATTCATAGCAGTTCAGGAATGGAATGTGTGTTCTCGATTGAAAAATTGTGCTTCTGGTAGTAGTGATGCAAGCTCAGGAATAAAAAATTATGTTGTCTGGGGAACAGCTCAAATGAAGCAAACATGCAATTTGTTTGATTGATTATATATTTCGTTGACTGATTTGCGCGCACCGGAAGAGCGCTGCATGCAATGAAGAGCCACCTGCGGTTCTATAACATGCACTGAAATCACAGTATATGGGTATGTTTGCAATCAAACCCGAGAGCCCCTGCTGTGTAAGTGAACCACGTAACTGAGCAAGAGCTACAATTGGGCATAAAAGAGTGACGACGAATACAAATAGAGAAACGTAAGGCGAGCACTGGTTGGCAATGTTTCGAGGCCAACTCTTACGCATAGTTTTGCTCAATTCCTTTACAGTCACAATTGCCTCAGCAAGCGCCTCACTTTTTTTAGTTTTTTTTTTACGTAATATTACAAAATCAAAATAGCTGTATTCACAGGATTTTTTCCCCGAAAATGTGGGCCCTGGTCATGAAACAAACATACCAATATCGCAACAGCTGGTCAGAAATGATTCGTTTAAGAGGTAGTTATCAACAAATATTGCAGCAGCAAGGGATCTTACTGTGCTGGGGTGGTTCGTGATTCTCGTTTAAGTCTTATGTCTAATGGCATGGTATATACAACTGCACAGGGTTATAGTAGAGTTGTTATGACAGCCTTTGCGATAGCACGGAACTCCATATCTGCAGTGCTACCCGCAATGAACTGATTAAACAGTTCATATGCACGACGAGCGCCTCTTAGGTTGGCAAGCATAGCGTTAAAGACAACACGAACGGTTAAACCTAACCTACCAACTACGAGTATACACCATTCGGGTAGAAAAAAGAAAACAAGTCAGCCTAAGCGCTGTAGGTCTTGCATATGATCATGTTCCGACTTGCCCAATCCCAAGTACTCCATCACAAAGGTTTGCACACAGTGATGCTAGTTGAAGTTTCCTGATATTTTTTACACAAATGGTCATTTCCTCGGCACAATGGCGCTGCGTTGAGAACTAAAATGTTTCGTTCAGTATTAAAACAGCACTAAAGACAGATTCGCTCGAGCTTCTGCACCGAAAACCTGTACGTTTTATACTAAACTTTTACAAGCGCAACGACTCGCGCTTCAGCACATTTAATTTTGGTACCTTTTCTTCGCCAGGAAGCCTGATGTAGATTCTACCTCCCATAATACCTTCAACCTTTGCAGAGTAACCCGTCATGTGCTCTGAGTACATGATTATCGAATAATACGTTAAGCTTTTCCTTTTCCCTTCAGGTTGTTGTTCAAGACGAATGCTTTAGATCAGTAGAACTTCTGTGAAAATTGGATTGTGTGAAAATTGAATATAGCACTATTCGGAAGACATCTCGTCGTGTCGTCCTCTCTCTCTGTGGTCTTGCTAATAACGCTACACCGAATTGTCAAAGAATGCTTTAGAGCGGTTGGCATTTGCAAACCTGCTATTGAGAACATTTGTAACTGGTTAACTAAGCGGTCGACAAGAGGAAAGAGATGCGGTTTTTTGTTTCTAGCTTAACTTCAGTTTTGTGTTTTTCTATTGCTTCGTACAAAATGCGAAACTGTGATCCTGGAAAAGCGTCATATATTATTTTTTTTTCTTTTACAATGCATTGTAAGTTAGGACCAGTATTTTCCAGTGTGCTTTTTGTGCTCATTTCACAGTGAGCCAATTCATTATGTGTGTCTGCGGGTACTAGCAGCCCACGGCGGTAACAATATGTTAAGGAATTGAGAGTATCATAAAATAAATTAAATATACCAGCTGCTCGCTTACCTTGTCGTTATATTCGGGTTTCTCCGACACCATGGTGAAGAATAAAAGCGTTCCTTGGGACAAGCCTGTGTATATCAGATTCTTCCTGCCAGTCTTCTTAAGGACATGGTCGATCTGGGCCGGCAAGTCGTACTTGCCGTGTTCATGAAACCTATGGCCGCCAATACAAGCAGAAAAGAAGTAGAATCGACATTTGAGCTAGTTGGTAAGCATCATGGAAAAAAATAACGCACTCAGGACAACGGACAAGGAAGACCCAGCAACACAAGCGCTCTCTCGCTTGTCAACAAGAGTCACGATTTCCTAACATTCACCAGTACTCGTATCACATGTACTAAAACCCAGTGAAAAGCTTTTGCACCGCTTTTTCGGTCCGTGCAATGTTCTTCGTCGGCTAGGTGAACTGGACTACGAAGTCGCCCCTGACGAAATGACTGCATTCCAGCGGAGCCGAGTACAACCAGAAATGGTCCATGTCGTCCGTCTAAAGCGGTATTATGCCCGCTAAAGGACGCTGTGTTTTGACACCGGGGGGTTATGTTTGCACAGTTCGTTTTATTTGTTCGTAGTCGCTTTATTTTTAAAACATCGGGTCGATGCTTCATAGAGAGGGGAGTAATGCCGCGATTCTTTTTAGTGTTTGTACATTCTTCAAAGCCTCGGGCACGCCACTTTATCGCTTTGTTTGTGATGCAAGACGCGACCAGTTTTATCTCGATTGGTCGCATTTAGGCAGAGCCGATTCTATGTTGTTCCAAAATGTTCTACTAAGACTGCGCGCTTTATCTTCAGCTTTAAATTGAGCGCGGCCGACCGTTCACCGACCGGCGAGGAATTCTGGACTACTATTGCGAACGCCATCGGCTTTTCCCGGTCCCGGCTAAGGGCCTACGTAAAGCTGATGAGCGAACTCTGAGGCGCTTGCAGACCAACGCTCTGTTGTGTCCTGCAATAGTGAAACATTTCGACCCCAAAATTGATGGGCGCTGCCCTCACTGTGGGGAAGTATCCGATACCTTCCACATGGTTTGGGCCTGTCAAAAGAATCCTTCCCTTCCCCCCAATCCTTCCCCTTCCCGAGAGGCATGGGAGGCAGCCCTGCTCAACTGCTCGGGGCTGGAGTCTCAAAGGGCTCTAGTCCAACGGGCGCGAGTAGCGGCCTTAACCAGCGGGGTCCCGGACTAAGGACTCCACCTATGTAAAGGGCCATTTTTGGTCTGCAAACTCCCCTTTTGTTTATTAAAAAGTTTTCACCACCACCACCCTACTGCTACGCCGCCGCCGAGCCATTAGGTTCTTTGCGGGCGCAAGTCAACGCAAATAAAGAGTGTTGTTTAGCAGCCATTTTTGGTGTCGTCTTGCTCTCCGGACTGCAGCGACCACTACGTGGCAATGTGATCTCAATTCTTATAACGTAAAATTCCGAACTCAACCATCAATTTCTTTTCTGTAGTTTTTCACTGATATCGACTACCCTCACCTTGCCTATTGAGAAAAACAAATTTAGGATTTGTGAATACGCCAGCCCTTAAGAACTAGGTCAATTGGTCACTCAGCTTAAAACTCATCTCCCGGAGAGATGTCATCATTGTGAGTCAGCGTGCAATTCATTTGGTGGGTAGCTTACTGATAGGATATCGTCATTGTACTGACTTCCTTATATTCACTACATCCTTAAATTTTCAGACTACTTTAAACATTTCCAAATTAAAACAATTTAGATTGCTCTAGAAGAACGGTTATTTAGTGGAGAAAAACGGTTAGCGTGTAGAACCACGCTGGAGAGTCGAAAAGGAAAAGCCAGTTTCGTAATATCTTGTGAATCGCTGATATACACAAAAAAAATGGCTGAGGCTTAGCTAAGGTTAAGCCTAGTCAGATGCGAAACATATTGATGGCTAGGCTTGGTAATACATGGCTTTCCTTGGTTGACGTTCATCCCGCTCTTCATCAGTCTCTGTGGCACGCTGAAGCTTTCGCTTCTCGTTCAAATCAGCCCTGCTTCTAGGCGGCATCCCAACACCTGGCCGCCTCGTAAGTGCCCGGAGAGCGAGGCAAGCTCAGCTTTATACCGCTGCTGTAGCGTCACGTGGTCAGCTGCAGCGCCTCTTATGTGGAGCCTCCACCGCTGCGGCCGACCGCGCGAGCCGGCAGCCCATCTCTCCTCTGCTGTGACGTCATGTTGTCACGTGGTCAGCCGCCCGCCTCTGATGTCGAGCCTCCACCGCCGCGGCCGACCGCGCGATCCGGCAGCCCATCTCTCCTCTGCTCTGACGTCATGTTGTGACGTGGTGTCACGTGGTCACGCTAAAGGTCAATGGTAGCTCCACCGCCGCTCTCGACGGGCTGTAGTGTAGCTCTAGTAATATTCTTCGCATAAAACACAGAAGCTTACGAGAAGTTCCAGAACCTTCGAGAGCGTGTGTTGTATCTCTTGTGGCGTTTCCCATAAGTGTTTCCGCGCACATTTCCTAGCCACACGTCGTAGCCTCTGTCAGCTAGGAGGTAACCTGTGTAGTAGAACATCAGAGACGAACAACTTGTTTTAAAACGTTTCATTTTAAGCTAATGTCTATGTCACGCCGGAAGGGAAGCAACATGAAATAAGCATAAATTTAGAAAACAACGCCAAGTAGAGCACTTTTTCTGAATTCAACAATCATTTCAAGCCTACACGTGGGCCTATGTTATTCTCTGTCGGACTGGTCGGTGCAACTAATACTAAAAAGCGTTCGCATCACCAATCACTTTCTAGGAAGGAAGTTTACAGTTTTAAATACCTAGGTGTAACATTAGCTAACAATCTTTCCTAGAATTCACATGTGGAAAATATATCTTCGTCCGCCTTTCGCAAACTATGTTTTTTAAGAAATAAACTTTCCAAAGCCCCCACTCAGGTTAAACTTCTCGCGTTTAACTCACTAATCAGGCCTAAGCTTGAATATGCATGCATGCTGTGGGATCCTTATACTAATACCAATATTAAGAAAATTGAAAGAGTCGAAAGAAAATCCGTAAGATTTATTTATTCTAGATTTTCACCTTTTGATTCTCCGTCCGAGCCAGTGAAATCTAACCGTATCCAACCTCTTGAGGCAAGAAGAAAAAATATTCTACGAGAGTTTCTTTCCTTGCTCATAAATAACAAACTGGCGCTTGATCCTGCACCCTATTTATCGCTTTGAACTACACGCATCGCACGTCACCATCATCCCGGTTCACTTACCCCGTACATTGCTAGAACTGACAATTTTAAATTTTCCTTTTTCCTGCATACCATCAGCGAGTGGAATTCTATGACACGATAAATGTCAGCGCATAGTCATCCTGCATGCCCTTTCTATCTTTAGTTTTTCTTTTTATATTACTTGTTGCCCATGTATATGTAATATCTAATATGTAGTTGTTCTGCTTGGATCTGTATCATGATCTACAGTATGCCATAAATAAAATAAATTAAAAATGTGCAACATGCTGGTGTGGTTTTAATGCAACCTTGTGGCAGTTCAAAATAAGGTAAAATTACGTCGACAGAAGGGAAGAACACATTTGACTTCCCATGCAAGCAGACGATCGAGAACCAGCATAAAAAAGGCTTAAACGAATGAATCTGAGCAAGTTGGTACACATTACGAGTGAAAAATAAAACACAACCCAAGCGAACGCATGACAGAACTGAGCACAAAACACAGTTTGTGGCACAACCATAACTGGATTACTGAACACAACGTTATACAGGGTCTGTTCTGAAAGTAGTAGGACTGGTTCTTTCCTGGGCGAACGGGCCGACGACAGGTGGTCTGCGCGTGCAGGATCGTTGAAGGGGGATATTGGGAATGCTGGAGAAAATCGCCAGTCGGCTTTCGGCCGTTCAAGAGAGCGGGTCGCTTGTACTGTGAACCCTTGTCGAAACGTCTCGTCACGCAAAATCATGGAGCGTTTACCGGATCAGCGATACGCGACCAAGTTTTATGTAAATCTTGGTAAAAGGTGCAAAGAGACGCACGAAATGATTACGGAGGTCAACGTTGACGCTGCCATGGGTAGACCAGGTGTTTTTTGAGTGGCACAAGCTGCTCCGAGAAGTTAAGGAAAGAGTGAAAGACGACGACCCCTCCGGACGCCCTACGACCAGGAAGACCAACGAAAATGTGTAGCGAGTGAAACATTTACTGAACAGTGATCGTAGGATGAGTATCAGAATGATTGCTGATGACATGAGCATTTCTCAAACCCAAGTTTTTTAGATCGTGACAGTAAACTTACCCATGAGAAAAGTGTGCGCGAAGTTGGTGCCGGGAGTGTTGTCAGAGGAGCAAAAGGCCAACCGGAAAGCGATCTGTCAGAATCTTCTTCTTCATGTGAATGAGGACCCCGATTTTTTGCCCAGCACAAGCCGGGAACGCTTCCTCAGCCCCCCTACAGCCCCGAGTTAGCCCCGCCAGACTTTTTTCTATTCCCGAGAATAAAATCGACGCTCAAGGGGAAACATCACGGATCGGTAGAGGCGGTTCAACAGGCCGTGACGAGGGAGCTAAACAGCATTCCGGTCTAGGCGTTCCTGGAGGCGTACAAAAACCGGAAAACTCATGAGCAGCAGTGTGTATGTGCGGAAGGGTGCTACTTTAAAAAATTGTAATCGTTGGTACTACTCTCATAATTAAATTTTATAAAACAAATGAGTCCTACTACTTTCAGAACAGACCCTGCAGCATCAAATAAAGCACCATTCGCAAAAATCACAAGAACAACACTAATATTCTAGTGCACCGTGCTAGACGTTGCGCTTATTCGTTAATCTAAGGAAGTCACCGCGTCATGGGCAGAACACGTGGCGTGCACTCAGTGCGTCCTTTATTCGATACGAAAAGGATGATAGTCATGACGACGTGAAATCAGGTGCAGGTAAAAACGACTACAAAGTCGGCAACTCACCGAGAGACTGTTTGGGAAAGTCTAGCACAAAGTTTGAGGAGTCCCCCACCATTCCGCTCATGAGGAGAATGGGCTGCTTGTGGCACGGGCCTTTGCACTTCTCTCTGCCATGTGGTATCCTATGCATCTCGATAAAGTACCCGTCGCTGGTCATTACGCTGTGTCTCTCGAGCGGGTACCCATTGCTTCGAATTAGCTGCTCCTGTATAGAAGAGCAAGGAATCACAGGATGGCTACGAGTGAGTAACGCTAATTTTTGACCGTTGTTTCCTCCGGTTTGACCCATAATAAAGAAGCCGGGGGCTGGGTAAGGGGACGCGGGTGTCCCATGCTTGTCAGGTTGTGGGTTTCGAACCGACCACATCTAACCTCCCAAGCCCCTGCGCCTCTTGCGTCCCCCACTCTCCCACTCCCCTTTTGTAATTACCCTCTCTCTCCGGTAAGTCAGGAGTGGCGCTGCGCATGCCTACGAAGATGGAGCGAAACAAGGGACGAGGCTAAAAATACTATCACTCTAAAATTATTGCTTTTAATGTGATTTATGGCGCTGCCGATTTTTAATTCCCCTAAATATCTATTTGAACGCGTGCTGGAACGTACCATGCTTTTGTCCGAAATGCAAGAATAATCTGATAGGCGACAACCTGTAGCGACATGGGGTTTCTTAAATTGCAGCTTAAGTGTTTTCTTTTTTTTTCTGGGGGGGGGGGGGAATTCGAGAATTCGAGGTTATTCAAGATTCGAATATGTGAAGTGGTTTGTTTTTGCACTAGCATCTAAAATGTTGACGTAATCGTCGATTAAATCCTCGACAATGTTCACGCTTGTCCCCACTGCGCTGTAGCAGTGCGAAAAAGTCGTAGTGACGGTATCGTCGCCAAAATTTTTGATGCCTACTGCCTAGTGCACTGCATAGTGCTGTGTGTCGCCCGATGGCGCCCAAGAATGCTTCGTAAGATTCACCTCCATGCCGTTGGTTTTCTTCCATGAACCAACCGTTGCATCGATGGAAACGTACCACCGTCGTGACGTGACGCCATAATCGGGGCAACTTCCCATCGCTCTGCATTCCAGAGAAACCTGAACGCCGATGCCGCTATATTCGGCAATTAAGCCACCATTTAAAATGAAAACCATTTTGCAGGGTTCACTTGAATGTTTTACAAATTCGGCCATTTGAAAATCATCGAACTGTAAAGCTACTTATGTTGTACTTTAAGCAAGAACTTCCATGAATACGGCCCTTCACTCGGAAGGCTATATGCTACTTGTCCATGACAGAGCAGAGCGGCGTATGCTTTATCACTAGGGTAATTTACTGCGTCAAAAGAAAAATGGCTGAGGCTTAACTTGGTTAAGCCTGGAGAATGCGAAGCATCATCGTGTCGCGTAATTTGGAGGCGCACAACCACAGCGACGGCGCGAGGTGGGCCCCCGTTTCTCCACTGCCGTGACGTCAACAAGTCACGTGGTGTGGCATCATCGTGTCACGTGATTTGGAGGCGCACAACCACAGCGACGGCGCGAGGTGGGCCCCCGTATCTCCACTGTCGTGACGTCATCGTGTCACGTGGTGTGACGTCATGTGTCACGTGATTTGGAGGCGCACAACCACAGCGACGGCGCGAGGTGGACCCCCGTTTCTCCACTGTCGTGACGTCATCGTGTCACGTGGTGTGACGTCATGTATCACGTGATTTGGAGGCGCACAACCAAGCGACGGCGCGAGGTGGGCCCCCGTTTCTCTACTGTCGTGACGTCATCGTGTCACGTGGTGTGACGTCATGTATCACGTGATTTGGAGGCGCACAACCACAGCGACGGCGCGAGGTGGGCCCCCGTTTCTCTACTGTCATGACGTCATCGTGTCACGTGGTGTGACGTCATGTATCACGTGATTTGGAGGCGCATAACCACGGTGAAGGGCTGAAGTGGTAGCTAAAGTAGTATGCTTCGCATAAAAGCCAGAGATTCAATCCGTAGTGATATGTATAATGGTTGTGCGCAGCATAATACAAACGAGGACCGGGAGTCAGTACATTGTACTTGGGATTTCTGCGGGAGCAAATAGGAAAGCGCGTAATGGCTTTTACGCCATTGCTAAAGGATATATAAAAAACGAAGTATATAGACCTTATGCAAAAGTGCTGCCATCTACAGGAAGAAAACCAAAACGAGGAAGCGACGCCATGTTGGGGGCTTGTGGTCACAGAGTCAACGTAGCTGCTAGGTGCGGACCGTGTGCGATAGCTTTATTTAAGTTTTAGAGAAAAATAATGAGCCCCTAGTGGTCCGTGGATCTTTCTGGATTGCCCACATTTCCGAGCGACTTCGCAGACGCCTATTATGCGTCTAAGACGCAATCGGAAAGGCACCGGCAGCGAAGTTACAGATTCACGACGGAGTCGTATGACAGCCTGCCGATGTTGGCTACTGAGAGGCTGCGTTCGGGACAAGTGGACAAGGACGAGCTTTTGGTGGCTTTCATGTTTTCTTTGGCTTGGAGAATTCAAGCACTCATTGTACAGCCGTGCCAGTTAGCATCCTGCGCCCACTAGCAATGTTCCTCAGGAAGTCATTCTCTGTGAAATGCTTTGAGCAGATGCGGGCAGTCGCAATGTTGAACGGGGGATCCCTCTTAATGGCGGTTAGCCATGCTTTGCGCATCTTCGGGTCATTTGGGATGCACTGGAAAGACATCTGCCAAAGAAAGACGCACATTAAAATATGCTTCATACCTGGAAATAATATTTTCTCTATTTGACTCAATGCATGCCTTTCTCAACATCTTGTTTACATTGGAACTAAGAAGATATTTTGTAGTTATGGTCTTCTGAAAACTGCTGCTTAATGCACAATTAAGAGATAACTTCGTGTACCATGCTACAGTGAGGTTAGTTATCTGAAATAAGTCAGAACAACAATTAATCGAGCAATAGGGACGTTATGAGCAGGATTTCAAATTTACACAAAGCCTTCAATGTCTGGTGATAGCATAGCCACCTGATCAATCCGTTGCGGTGGCTCAGTGGCTAAGGTGTTGTGCTGCTGAGCCGAAGGACGTGGGTTCGATCGCGGCTGCAGCGGCCGTTTTTCTGACGGAGGCGAAAAACGAAAACGCCAGTGTATCGTGGCTTCGGCGCACGTTACAGATCCCCAGGTAGTCAACATTAATCCGATGCCCTCTACTACTGGGCGCCTCATAGCCCAGGTGTGGCATCATCGCGTTAAGAAAAAAAACGACCTGAACATCTGTGTTGGTCGCATTTCTGCGCCCCACGATGGTAGGAATCCGGCCGAGTGATGGCCCGACTATCACTGGCGACGCTGCACTGTGGGTCACACCATCGCTTGGAAAATGCGATCTTCACAAAATACGCCACGATCGAAAAGCCAAGCATGAACGTTAAATGATCGATGTACGCTGCCTACTGCGTACGCTAGTTACTGACATGGCCTACGCGAAGGTCCGTTAAGGATTCGTTCGCCTTTGACACTTCGCAAATTTAAGATTGCATAAGTCTTGCATAAAAGCAAATCGAAGCTTCAGGATAAAAAAAAGCGGACACATGGAGCCGACGCAAAACTAATCCCGCGTGAGAAACTACTAGCTGGCCGACGCAGTGCGTCGTAACTGCTAGCAGGCAGGAGCGCTCCTCGGCAAATACAAGACCAGCAAACAACCCACTTATCAGCCCTTTTAGTTCTGCGATTGTTATTTGTGTTGTGACTTCGTCTACGATCTAGTTATTAACTCTCGAAAAGCACTTGACACCAGCTAGAGGCTTCCCGCTGCCTAGCATCATGCTCCGGCGAGATATAAAAAAAGTGCACGAAGCTAGCACTCTTACCTTGTTTCCTTGGTTATCATTGAGTCCTCTTTGTGTGCAGCAAGGTGCAGAGCGATATTTGGGCATCTTGGACGACGATAAATGGCAACGTGCGCGTCGCTAACCCCCTACCGCCATATACTGCGGTATCCGGAAGCCCCCAACAAGGCCAAAACGCGCGCGGCCAACGCAAGGGGGCGCCAGTTTTTGCATAATGTCTATTTGAGGTACAGCCCAAGGGGTTGGCTTCTAAGCTGTTTAGTGCGGCTCAATAGCACGTCCAACAGTCCAAGGCTTGGGAGGATTGAGAACACAAAGCCAGTCCTCTTTCGAGAGGTTATGGTCGCTGAGAATGCATAATGAGACATCCTGCAGGCCTCGCAGGCTAACCCCTTGGGCTGTATACTTCTTTCGACTGCTGTACATATTACATTGTAGGTACAGATGACTAAAACAATGCCACATATGAGATGACGATAGAAGATATTTTTAAAGTTGTTTGTCTGTGAAAACAGGAACAACAATTACTATCCAAAAAGCCCACTTCCTTCTTTGACTAAAATATTCAATTCTGAGTCGTAGATCTTGTTCGCCACGAGGTAAGTGGTCAGGGTTGAAGCATTTGTAAAATGCTTTTTTATTCCTGGAATAAACAACTTCAGTACGAATGAAGCGCGATGTAATGGAGAGTAGTGAATATAGAGGAATCTTATTGCTGCACGGTGATAGTGTGTCTGCCGGAACCTAAAAAGACTAAGAATTGACGCGCAGAATCTTCCCCATCCACCACCTAGAAGTTTACTACCATAGTACTTCGATCAAAAGTCAATGGTTGGGAAAGCAGTCAGAAGCAACGAGTGGACGTGTCAGCCGTTTATAGCAGAAAAAAAAAAGTTAAAAAGGGAACTTTTGGATTAGAGCAGCGGCTCTTCGGACACGCACTGTGAGTTCAGTGGAGGCGGTGATAGTTCACTCCCTATACTTGTTCCACCACGGAAAATGTTTGGCGTGTAGGGTATGCAATATTGCCTAGTGGTTAGTAGTGGTTAGTACCTTGCGTTGTGGCCGCAATAACCAAGGAGACCCGAGTCTGGGTTTGGACGCCCACTCGCCGCCGCGGATTGAGCGAAAAACTTTTGCGCCGTGATTTCGGCGCGTAAAAGGTTCTTCGTCGGCTAGGTGAACTGGACTATGAAGTCGCCCCTGACCAAATGACGGCATCCCAGCGACGCCGCCTACGACCAGAAGTTGTCCATGTCGTCCGTCCAAGCCCTATTATGCGCGTTAAAGAATAGTGTGTTTACACCCTTGATGTTTATTTTTACACAATCCGTTTTAGTTGTTTGTAGCCGCATTAGGTACTAAAGCATCGGGTCGATGCATCTTTGAAAGGGAAGTAATGCCGCGAATGTTTGTAGTGTTTGTTTGTTCATTCTTAAAAGCTGCCGGAAAGCCGCTTTATCGCTTCGTTTGTGATGCAAGACGCGCCTAGATTCATCTCGATCTATTGAATCCAGGCGGAGCCGACTCTGCGTTGTTCCAGAGTGTTCTAGAAACTTTCCAAGCTTTATCTCTAAAGTTCGCTATCAGCTTTAAGAAGAGCTCGGTCGAGAGCGGCGAGCATTCTGTTCGACGACCGCCGAGCCCGCTTATTGCTACGCTGCCGCCGAGTGATTCAGTAGTTTTCGGGCGCAAGTCAGCCCGATTAAAGAGCTTCGTTTCGAAGACATTCTGCCTGTTTTCCTGTTTGCCGGTCTGCAGTCACCACTACGTGACAATATTAAAATCAAAACTTCTCCTTCGGTATCAGTGTCTAGAAAAAAAAATGTGAAATAAATTGCATTAACATTACGCTGAAATATTTTCACTGGCCTCAGGTGAAGACTGCATTCAGACAATGATAGCAAAAGAAGCTAGAAGGCCGCGTTGTTCCGGAAATTTCCCATGCACTATGAGTGTATAAAGGGCACAATCCATTTTTACTTAATGGTCATCCATCCTTTCCATTCGCGTTTAAGCGCCAAGTTTTCATTGGCGTTGTGGTGTGTGCGCCTCCGGAGCGAGTGCGGCGCTCAGACCTGTATATTCCTGAAATGTACAGATCTAGAACCGTATTTTATAAAGATACCTTATCGGGTTTCCATTTCATTTCTTCTTTGGTCAATGTGACGGCCACATCAGACGAAACCAGCAAATTGTATACTTCAAGAATAAAGTAAAAGAACAAAAATTAAACTAAATTTTCTTCATCTTCAGGTTGGCACGCTGCACTTAGGCAGAAGTACCAGTTACAAAAAACATAACAAGTCAGGCACGTGCGCCAACCTGAATATGGCAAACCAACTAGCCGCCACCGCAACATTGCTTGCGAAACGAAATTCAACAAAAAAAAACAAATAAAAACACCATTCTTTGTGTCTTTTGCTGGGATATGTAGAAAAGGATTAGGTCCTGAGCAGTCGACAATGCGAGAGGACCAAATAAATTTTAATGAGAAAATGGACGAAGGATTACTATATAATACTGCCCGTGGCCACTGTGCTCGCGCCTGCTTGCGTTTTGTGCCGCTCGGATGAAGAGAACGGCTCTGGCTTATGCGCTTGCGAGGAGGAGGTGGACGGCGCGACCTTCTAAGAAGTGTCGCTGCCACCGGAGCTTCTGTTGCTCCTGATCGTGACGTCAGACCACTGCACCCATGGCGACGACACACCAGTTAGAGCTCTCTCATCGGCAAGCTCCAGCGGCTTCGGTGAAGCCGTCGGCCTCTGATTATGATACCCCTATGAACCGTGGGGCATGCATTTCAGGCAGTAAAGTAGAAGCAAGCGGATTACTCACAATTCCCGTGCAACGGTCCGGATCATCTCCTGTGTAAAAATTGGCGAACTCGGCTTGCAAGTCCAACGCCATCCTCAACGATCCCAACAGGAGGCTCGGGATAAGCCGAGACAGAGCTTCAGAAGGTGACACCATCTCCACGTGGCGACGGCGACAAAAACGGGTAAGTTTCTTCTAAATTAATACATCGGATGCGAAAACATCCCGATTCTTACCTGCTCCAAACTTGAACTCTCTACGACCGAGAGTAAAAGTGTTATGCGTCCGGGAGGAAGCATAGAGTCTAGAAGTGATACAAAATGCCACTGCTTCCTTATAGGCAAACTATACTCGGTGCCGGCACGAGTGAGATTATAATTACCTTCTTCGTGACGCGAGTTGCCGGGATGTGGTTTCAATAAAGAGGAAAGGAAACAAAAGCGAAAGACAATTAGACGAGCAGAGAAGGTTGCTACGGCCACGAAAGAGCAAAAGGCACTCGACTGTGGCGCGGTCTTTCTAATTCATCGAGGAGTGGAATAGATGATGATGTTCGATGTCTGGTCTCCTTGAAAGCGCATTTCTCGCGATACGTACAGCCGGATGTTCAAAGATATTCCTGTCCCACCAGACAGTTGGGGACGTGCTGTTGGGGGAGTTCGAAAGTCTACCGCTCTATACTGCTCGTGAGTCTGTGTCGAGAGACGATAGTAAGCCGACAAGCTCGTCGACAACTCTGGAGCAGGTGTCTACACCTGCACTAATCAAGACAATGCTCTCGACACCTGCATGGTGAACGGGAAAAATGGGACAGGGAAGGTACTAGAGAGATCGAGAACACGCTCTATTTTTCAAGTTCAGGAACAGCGTTCGCACTCCCTAGCGCTTGCAAAACTTTCGAAATTGCCTTTTTCTTTCATTCGATCTGGAGAGGTGGGAAAAGATTCAGAAGTGAACAGAGCATCAAGGTATCAAATCGAGTTTTCATGTTTTCCAAGTGAAGTTAAGAGGAAAGGTAGTATTTATCGACCCCCCTTATTCTGTTCAGAAAGGCTCTCCATTCTGTCGCGACGAATCAATAAGACATTGTCTCTGCTCTTATACGCTCCGTGAATGTTTTAAGTTGTTATATCTGCTATAGCCGTGTGGCACACATTCAGTTACTTTGGTCCGCTGCTAATTAAGGTGACATTTAGTACTTCTTTTTTTTTGCAATGAGCCAACATGTCCCACGCTGCTCTTTCCTGCGCGTGGCAGGTTCACTACACGCTGAAAGATCTTATTGCCGCGAATCTTCGTACTTTTTGTTTGCTCACTCTAAGACACGCTGGCACCCAACTTGATAATTTTGTTTCTGATGCAAATGCCACCAGACTTATCACAGGAGATTTTAGCCGCACGCAAATGCTTCTACATAATTCCAGATTGCTGTAGTTGCTTTGGCGCCTTATCTCGATGCTTCCTTGCGAGCTTTAAATGAGCACGGCTGAGAGCGGCGGGTATTCTGTTCGACGACCGCTGAGCACACTTGTTACTACCACCGTGAATAAGTAATTCTGTTGTTTGTGGGCGGGAGTTAACCCAATAAAGGATTCCTTTCGGTAGCCTCTTGGAAGCCTTTATCGCACTGCCGTCAGCACTATGTGACATTATATAGGAGAATAGTTTGTAACCATCCTCGCTGTTTTCACCGCGAAACCGAAAATATAAGTTCACTTTTCAATCGTCCTACGTGACGACACACATATGTTCTGCATGACATGCAGACGATTCTCTTCAGCGTCTCCTGCACTCCAGGGAAGGTCTTGAGCATTCGTCAGTTTTCTGGACATCTACATGCCTGAAACTTCATTGTACAAAACACGAAGGAAAATTCTTGAGCATTTGTCGCTCTGCTGGATCGCAACACGCATCAACGCCATCCCCTCAACAAAATTCGAAGCACGTCGAACTCAGGTTTCGCTTCTTTGGCGCTTTCTTGAACAACTCCAATAAAACACTCTGCGTCATGAGCGTCATGACCGCAGATATAATTATATGGAACCGCTTCCTTCTATCAAACACGAGGTACCGGCGACGTCAAGGAAGCGGTCTAGATTGCCGCGGAATCGATGACGGTCGTGGCGACAAGGACATCAATCACCACGTGCTTTATCATAGGCTGACCACCAACTGGTGGAACCACGGGGACAGGAAAAATTTCACGAGTCACGTGCGCTTTTGGGCAAACAGCACGCCGACTTCCGCCGTTCGGGGCACTCATTATTCTTCACGGCTTTCTCACAGATTCTCCACTCTATTCCTACGTCTGCGTGGGTTTTGCAACGAAGCCCATTTGGTGTCGGTTTGGGAGAAGGGGACGTTGTTAACGATACACGTCAGCGAACAGTGGAATAAAAGAACAGTGGAATTAAAACACAGGTTTTTTTCTGAGATTTATTTTCACCTCGTTAACGACTTGCATTTCATTCTGAGCTCAAAAAAGGAGTCTTTTTGAGATCCTGCACACTGAAGTCGTTCATGCGTTTCTTTTGTTCTTTTCTCCTGTGCTGATACAAGATGTTTTTATTGCTGCTGATGTTTGTTTTATCAAAAGGAAAACATCGCAGACTACCACGTAATGCTTGACTTGACTTGATTAAACACAAGAAAGAAAGAAGACGAAAAAGTACAGTGCAGCGCCTGTGTCTTCCATGTTCACGGTCCTGTCTCAGCGCTGCTCCTATCCGTCTTGTTAGAAAAATTGCACTTAGAAGTACAATTGCGCTTTTGAATAAAATTTCCTTCATCTTGTAGGCAGGTTCGATGGGTTACACAATGAGTACGGAGAGATTATTGCTATTTGGAATGCACTTGCAAAAAAAAAAACAAGCCTGCTAAACAGAGCAAATTACAAGCAGGTTTGTCCCACGACAAATGTATAATAAAGACCTTGAAGACAGGTTCTCTGTTTCCTACGAGGTAATTTCTTCCACTTACATTCCTCGGTACATAAACCGAGTGACAGAACCAAGACTAAATGGAATCAACGCTACCCAGTTTTCTGATGTCGGTAGGCTCAAGCGCACGGTTGCAATGGCAGAAGAGGATTCGTTCTCCCTGGAAATCATAATAAGCGCTTTGGATTCTGGGCTATATCATATCAAGTATATGACCAGCAGGATGCGAGCGCTACTGCTTCCACAAGACGCCAGCAAACATTCTGTACATGCCGCTCATACAAGTTCACCTGGTATGGTCCTCCACAAAGCCGATGCACAGCATGCAATTCTGCTTTCAAACACTCTGGTGTTACGCTAAGTCAAGGCATTGCACAGAAACTAAGGATAAGAAGCATATCGCCAAATTGACCACATGGATGTCTGCCCCTGCCTTAGTATTTACATGGCAAGGAAGAGAGGTAGAAATAGACGGGAAACTTCTATCGGCATGGGCGCATTTACTGGCCTGTCCAGAGAGGAGGGTAAGAGGCAAATGAGGAGAAATGCAAATAGGGAGAGGAAATATCGAAGTAAGACATTACTTAGGAAAGTACGAGCAATCAGGTGGGGTTCTTTTCCTTCTGAATAAGTCGGAGTACCCTTAATTTGGAGTCAGACACAAATACAAGAAGATACTTTTCCTGTTCGGCTAGAGCCCATTGTGTATCCAGGTCAACAGAGCTTATCCAAGCGCACCAGATTTTGGATGGGGGTTAAAGAATATGATTGTGTTTTATTCGTGGTGGTTGTGAAAAGCATATGCGCCATATGTGCGATATGATAAGCACAATAGGAGCAGTTTGGGTCGTTGCGAAAATCGAATAGATAAAGTATTTGCGGGGCAAAGAGGACGTATGTTTACATTCTAGGAGCAGTTTGTTATTTTTTGTTAGCAGGATTAACAGCAGAGTTCTGCATTCCTGAGCTGTATGTAGTGATTCGGGGCATGCATTACCGGTATTTAGGAAACATCGCTTCGCCTAGAAATTTAGGGCGCATTGAGGGAATAACCTGACAGCGTCGAGTAAACGCGGCTCCTTTTGCTGGGCACTTGGCAACGAGGGAATTAATAGAAATGAGCTTGTTCATCAGGCGTGCCACGGGACATAAACCGGGTGCACTCAATCCCCTCGACCAACCTTGTGTCAGGGAAGGACTTACAGCTCTACAAGCAACATCAAAATTAACGTTAAGATCACTTGCGACAGGGACACACTTTTCTGCCTCTATGTTCTGAGTACGATCACGTCTTCAGCCAAAACTTTTATACGCGAGGTAGCGCAACCTTCGAATTCGGTCGGAGGGCTGCACTGAGGGCAGTATAAATAAGTTTTGTGTGACAGAATGGTAGAAACAGCGGATCATTATCAGCTCGAATTCTTCCTGACCGATTAGCAGGAAACGAAGCATGAATGCGCAGTTTTTTCGCCTTAGATCTCACTCTTCAGGATGGTTCGCTGCGATTTTCATCTCACCGTGCATTGGATACGCTATTGAAAGCTTCCCCAACTCAAGAGAACGAAATCGATACCCTTTAATTATTCGCTCTTCGGCAGGACGGACAGGACACCGGAAGGACGGACAGGACACCCTCCTCGGAGGTTCCCAAGCATGCCACCATTAAATGCATACTGCAAAAGAAACAAAGCGATCATTTCTGCCATCACTCACACAGACAACCCTCCTCAACTGGAAGGCCAGCTCCAAAGCCGTCACCTCGTGCTCAACGTGCCATGTCGTTCACCCTCAGAAAATGCAAATCGATTTGAGGCGATTTCTGGTGTGATGAGAAGGGTGCTTCCTAATTCTACCTACTTAAAGCTAGTCGTTGTTTTCAGGGGAGACAAATGAGTCTCTGCTGACTGAAAAAGCGAGAAATGATAGTTGGGTATACAGCGCAACCTTTTAAAATAGGACAAGCACACACCCCTGCGCTCGCTGGCGAAATCTCAGCAGCTCTGATGGCATATGTAACAGTTCATCATGTGCGGTGCAGTTAAAAGTTGCATATGTAAGTGTCCGCAGAAAAGCTCTATAGCATGTCCTGCAACTCATTTCTTCATTCATTCATGTGCCCTGTTTTCTCACATAACTGTGGATAGGGAGGTTCAACGGTATAAGGTTTATGCTCGTGACATTTCCTTCTTCTTTCTTGTTCTCGTTTGCTTAGTCAAATATCTGCTGTAGGCTAGGCTTAGCTTTTCTGACCATAGAGGCGTCGACTGGGATGATAATGTATACTTTCGCCTTCACAGATAATTGGAAAATTTATTTCAATGTATTTAAGTAATAATTCCTTTTCCGGGACGAACTGTCTAATATTTACTTGCTAAACAACTACACGATATTCTTTAATTTCCCAATAATTCACATTTCTACCGCTATAATAAGCAATAATTGACGATTCGTTTTGTTTCTTGTTTTGATTCCAACGGCACCATTCGTACTATGTTCCGTTCGGATTGTCGCAGCGCGGTTTTCCTGATATAGGAAGTACTGCCGTCGACCTCGTTTCTTTGTTTTACGCACTTGTTCAAGTGCCGCGTTGCGGCCTTGGCCGCGCTGATCCGGACGCACGTGCGGCCTACGTATTTTCTAGGGCATTAGGCGGGGGGCGATCCTGTTTTCGCCGCTGCTTTTTTTTAATCTTTGTCTCTGTAACCACGTATCCGTTAAGGAAGCCGGTTCTTGTTCGGAGGACGATGCGCGAGAAAGCACCGTCTTGCAAGGCTTGGTTAAGTGTTGGATTCATTCCAGCACATACAGCACTCCTGGCTCCGGAAGATTAGTACAGAGTAGCAGGTAGTACGGATGCTTTCTATCTTTGACATCCGCCTGTTTGTTTCGCACGTAAAGTAACACATGGGTTACTTTTGTTTGCGTAAGGTGCATAGTATTGAGGGCATCTTTAAATAAAAGATAGGCGGAATTAAAGAACTCTAAGCACAGAAGCCGTTTGGTTTCTGCAAAACGGTGTACGTTTCTGCATTTTCTTATTATATTTTTGAGTGAATTAAGAGCTTGTAATAAGGGAGTAATTACTCATTGACGTCCACCCGAGCGCGACTGCTCCGGTGAAGCGGTGGTCCCGGGTTCGAACCCCGGACCAGGACGAATTTTTCTTTAACTACGAAGTTTCTCAGAAAGCTGTATAGCTTTCCTTTGTAGCCGTATGGCTGCGCTCGGGTGGACGTCAATGAGTAATTACTCCCATATTACAAATCTACTCCACCTTGAGGGTTTCCCCTAAACATTTGGTCGAATTAATAGCTTGCTTGACAAACCGGGAGATTCTTGTAAGGCAGGACAAACATTAAAGCCACACAAGAACTAAAATCAAACGTAGGACAAGCGCCCTTTACACAGGGTCTGTGAAAGGCCAACTGTTATACAGAGCTTTTCATTCATGATTGTTTACGGCTATACTTCAGGGAGAAGAGTAATAGAATATTTGTTGCTTCAAAACGCTCACCGCTCAAGGATCGAGTTGTTTTGCCCCTGGGTCAGCAGCCACTGCTTTCATCTTCAGCCGCATACGACACTAGTATGCGCCGAATTTTGAAAATGTCCTGCATTGCTCTGTATTGGCCCATCCCCACAATATTTCGATTATTCTATGTCGTGAGCAGTTGGCTGGTAATTTCGCCGCTTTCCCAACAAAACAATTTTTAAAAAGTTACCAGGTCCAAACTCTGCAAATTCAAGGCCTCCTTCTGGTTACGTCAAAAACCTGCATGATTTGGTGTTCAGTGACGTATACGTCTGTAGTTCAACGCCACTATTAATGCAGGTAACACATGCCGCAAGGCATGTACGTGCTTTGCTGCAAACACATTCCTGTACAGCCGCAAGCAATTAGAAGAGGGGCACTGTTGGCCGCGCCAAGCAGAACTCTGGAACCATCCGCCTCGCTCGCAAACAGCAAAATACAACACATTTTTCAACCTATTCCCGCTTCTGGATGAAAACGTGACACCCGCACTGTTGTGGATCCGGTCGAAAAACGATCGTATGAAGGCCTTACGCTTAGTGAGACGTCGGTGGTGCCAGTGCTTTCGGAACGACGTGTACAATCGTGGGGCATTTGGATGGTCGCGAGAGGAGAATGGCTCCCAGAGTGTAGGGTTCAAAGACAAGCATTGGCAAAGAAGTAATCGAAGTTGAAGTTGCCGCATACCTGTGTGGAGTAGTGCCGTTGTCGGTCTCGGTGCGCAATTTGGGCGGCGGGCAAGGTAGCCGTATTGTAACGCGCCAAACGTAACAACATCAACGCTCTTTTCCAAAGCGCTATAGGAACTGGAAAAAGGACCGTATGTTGAGAGCCTAGCACTCTCTAACATATTGTTAGGACTCTAATCTTACAACCGAGGTGTTCTATCCGGTTCAACAGGCCAGCTGTGAGCGGTTCAATCGGCGAGCGGGAAGCAGCGTCTAACCAAGCGAAACACTTCAACTTCGTCTTCTTTCTTTCTCCACCTTGCTTTTCCTAGCTCTTATTCAAGCCCGCAACACATCCTCCGTCTCAGGCGAAGCTCTGTGGGTGAGTCAGGCATCAGCACATGGGTGACAAAGTTTCAGCCGCGCGACATGGGTGAGCTCTGTGCGGGCGGAACGTCACCCGCTTCTAGTGACGCGCACGATCCTATAAGTGAGGTAACTGAGTCGCTCTAAGATTACATAGGAAGCGGTATAGTTCGCGAGCAGTTTCTGTCTTAAGCCACGCCTCCTGATTGGACGCCAAAGCCAGACCAAGCAACCAGGGAGGTAGGTGACTTGGCGATGAGGGTCGTCGTAGGGAACTTTGGAGCGCTCTTTGGAGGCGAGAGTTCTCAGGCGGGTAGTTGGCGGCCTTCCTCAGCATCGCAGATGATCTCAGTGATCCCAGGGTCATCGTCGTTGAGAACTAGAGTATGGTATGCAGGTTGCGTCGTGGAGAGCGGGCATAGAGGAGGAAGAACGGACTGTCTTCATCACCATCATCAGCCTGACTACATCCACTGCAGGGCAAAGGCCTCTCCCAAGTCTTTCCAATTAACCCTGCAGTTTGCCAGCTGTGGCTACCCTATCCCCGCAAACTTTTTAATCTCATCCACCCACCTAACTATCTGAAGCCCCCTGCTTCACTTGCCTTCTCTTGGAATCCACTTCGTTACCCTTAAATAGAAGCGGTTATCTTTCCTTCGCATTACATGCCCTGCTGAAGCCCATTTCTTCCTCTTGATTTCGGCTAGGATGGCATTAACCCGTGTTTGTTCTCTCACCCACTCCGCCTGCTTGCGATCACTTAACATTACACCTATCATTTATTTTTGAGTAGCTCGCTACGTTGTCCTTAACTTAAGCTGAACCCTTTTCGTTAGCCTCCATGTTTCTATTCAATAGGTGAGTACCTGTAAGATACAGCTGTTGTATACTTTTCTCTCGAAGGAGATTGGTAAACTGCCATTCATAATCTGAGAGAACCTGCCATATGCGCTCCCCCAAATTCTTATTCTATGTTATTATTTCCCTCTTATGACCAGGATCAGCGGCCACTACCTGCCCTAAGTACATGTTTTCCTCTCCCACTTCCAGCACCTCGCTACCATTGGTGAACTGCTGTTCTCTTGCGAGACTGCTCAACATTACATTAATTTTCTTCACGTCAATTTTAAGACCTACCGTTCTTCTCTGCTTGTCAAACTCATTGATCATGCTATGCAGCCCATCTGCTGAGTGACTCAGCAAGCCAATGTCATCCCCGAATCGCAGATTACTTAGGTATTCTCCATTACCTCTTATCCCCAACTCGGACCAATTCAGGCCACGGAGTACGTCCTGTAAACAGGCGGTCAATTGCATTGGCGAGGTCGTGTCTCCCTTCCGGACACCCTTCCTTATAGGAACTGTATTGCTTACTATATGGAGGGCTATGGCAGCTGTGCTGTAGTTATAGATATCTTCCAGTATTTTCAGATAAGACTCTACTGCCCCCCATTTCGCAATGCATGTATGGCAGATGAAACCTCAGCAGTCATTCAGCAGCAGTATATTTCTGCTGTTAGCAGTACGTAGAAAGCACTAAGAAAATTATAACTTGCCATCAAGAAATGATAATAGAATATTTTGTTTTCAAGCATTTTTGCATACCCTAATTTTACTGCAGATGCATATGCTATGAGTAAAGTGAGACGACTTTTCGATATTATTCGAGCCTTAGGTAGCTGCCACACATTTCACCATGCACTCAGGTAAGAGGACGTCACGGTTGTGTGAACAAGGTAGTTTTAATCATCTTAAACAACATACAGTTTGGTCATTTATCTCTTTTGATATGTGAAAGCTTCAAGATTTTCTAGCTTTCTATTGAAAGAGTATAAACAATGATGTAAAATTACACCACCTTTCTATTAACAATGTGCATAGAATGTAAATGTATTTTCTAGTAACTTTCTACTGACACAAGTACACAAAATGATGTCACATATTACCTAATTTGTAATAAGAAATGTTTATAGAATGTAAAAGTAATAAAACGCTAGTAGAGTCAGTACAAACTTAATATTTTAAAGCAACCTAAGAACCATTCAGTAAGGCAAAGATCTAGCTCCGAGCACATCTACTTGCTTATGACGACATCGCTATATGGCTGCTATATTGCGCGCAAATAATCAACACCGCTAAACAACTCCTGCCCATCGCTTCATGCAATGACTAGACTCAAAGGTAGGCATGCCTATAATTGCGTGGAGTGCGAATGTTCCGCCGTGCCAAACATCCGCTAACTGTGCACCTACAGAGACGGAAAAAATGTTGCATTTGAGAAAGGCTTACCTAGGTTTCCAGCGAAAGCTGAAAAAATATCGAATGTAAGTGCCGGTAAGATGCTTAACCGAACAGCCTTAAATGTTGTAATGTCATCCTTTCATCCGCCTCCCTCAATTTAAAGAACCCTCACGTATTTCGAATTTCTCATTTGTGAACGTTATGCGATTACAATGCTATCTCCAAACCTGCTTATCTCGAATGTTCCCAACAGACATGCTAATGAAAGAATAGAATAGATAACGAAAAGCGCTGTGTGTCACACTTTGTCCTCTGAGTGACCTTACTAAACGCCACTGAACGTCAATGCACTAAGTTGCAGTTACACGATACATTCTAGCTGAAAGCCTTGTTCATTCCCAGGCTACTTATAAATTCCTGTGGTCAAGAGTACAGTAGCTATAAACCATCATAATATCAAAAAAGGGCAACAGCAAGGACTTGCTTCATCAAAACATGATTTAAAGAAGAAAGCGGCTGAGTGAAACCAAAAACTTGAATTCCGCTGGAAGCAAGAAGCACAATTGGCTATAAAGATGAAGTTATAAAATGCTACGCCAAAAAGTTATTCCTGCTCCAACTGGCAAAACTTATCCCATTACACAGTAGACGCCAGGTCATACAATTCAGATACTGCCATCTAAATATAATATCTTTGATATTTCTGCCTTTGCTTCTAATCACATTGTTGATCTACAATGTCATTTTGCTTCTTTTGCGCGTAAACACTCACTTTTCGAAAGGCGGAATGAAGTTTCAAAACCCCGGCACAAATTCCCAGTCATTCCTCAGAAACAATATTTTTGTCTGCATGACTCAATGGATCTTTCCGCCGAGAGAGTTCATTGCAGTATTATTTGCACTGATATTATTCCTTACTTGTATAGAGAGCACTGAAGGGCGAACATCTCTCCAGAAACAAAGCTATTGGACAAGCACGAATGTTCGGTCTAGAAGTGCTGCTCTTCAAAAAGACCTCAATTGTTATTCCGTCATACGTACAACGATACTTTCTTACCTGTACAATACTCAGACCCCAGCCTAAGTTGAACTAGGGTTGTGCTTGGCCCCCCACTGGAGAGCACTTATTGAGATTTTTTGGTAGGAACAATTTCTTTCGTATGGCACAAAAGACCTTCGTTAAGGCAAAAAAAGTTCATGCACGAATAACCCAAAATTCGTCGACAACATTGTGACATATGCACAACAACGCTAGCTGGCTTTGAATCTGGTATCGCTTTACATGCGACCTCATGGAATTTCTTAGCGCCCATTAAAAAGATGGCGTCACCATTTCAACAACTCCTTCCATACTACGACAGCACTATGAAGAAGAGGCGTATTTGTCGATAAACTCGAGTAGGTCCTTGTGGAGCACTTCAGCGTTGTTGAGCGCTATTGCGAAGTGTACGTGGGTGTAGTAGGGGTCGTCTATGTAGAAGCTTTTCTTCACACGTGGTCCGAGGTCTTTGATGAGTTCACGAACATTCGCCGGCGGCACCAACTGGTCGCCGCGGCTCCAGAAGAGGCCTACGTCAGTCTTAACGTTGCTTATCTTGTACTCTGGGGCTTCCTCCTGCATAGGAAGTGAAACCTCCTTTACTATCAGCTCGTAGGTCCTCCAACATTTTTAAGTTCGAAAACATACAAAGCGATTTATTCCGATAAGATTATCTTTAATAACGTCTATCCTAGTATTGTGAATTACTAAATAAGAGTATTTTTCTCCTCATTTTCCCCTAGCAACTTATGAACCGCGTCTGTCAAAGAGTTTCTCTCGTCCATAAACCATCAGATCATTAGCGGCACACTGGATCAGTTTAGAGCAATATAATCACTTTTTGGTTGTGAAGATTGCTGCAACCCTTTTTACCTAAATGGAAGTACAAAACACGAAAGAAAATACTTTTGAAATACATTCGAAAACTGCACAGGTGTATTCGAGTTTTTAACTTAGAAATCGTCACACTATTTTAGCACCTAGCTGTTACAACAAACTGAAACCAACAAGCCTTCCTGAGTACCTCTTCAGTGCTTATTGAGTAGCAAACTTTTTTCTTTGGCCTTCGATCCTGAGTACTTTTACGGATAACGTTTACTGTAATGGCAGCGCAGTTTTTCGAAAGCGATCAATCTACTGTACATACAAAATTAAGGACTTTCACTGGTCCTCACCTGCCCGTAATATACCAAGTTGTCGTCCGGCCCGTAGTCAAACTTCGTCGCCCTCTTGGATTTCACTAGCTGTTGCAAAAGCAAAGAGCAGAAAATACTGTTGGTCAAGTAAAACAGCAGTGTGCGTGGTTTGCACGCTATTCGCTATCTGTAAACTGAGCTATCACTAAATTGCTCTGCACACTTTATGGTTGGAGAGTAAACACGAAAGACAGCATTGCGCAAGCCTCAGTTTCTGAGGCAGAACTAGTAAACACACCAAGCAAAAAATTCAGGGTAGTTGGAGGGATGAAAATAGATGCCAGAAAGTGTTGGCAAATAAAGAAAATACAGCTTATTTTTTCCGAATAAAATAAAACAAAAAACAATATACACCGCGCCAGGAAGCAGATAGGTGGTGTATGAGCAGTGGATGCAAACAGCACTTGGAAAGCAGCCGTTCTTACCACCACTAATTTATGCTAGTACAATGCAGAAAGTCTTATTTCGCTTGTTTTACAGTTTCTGTTCAGGAGGCGCTTATCACCTTCTTTTGCGCAAATATATTGATTTAAGCCTCTTAATTTTATATCACAACATTGTATCAATTATGCAAATTAAGGCATCGCGGATACCCGCATAAACAGGCGCACTGTTAATCCTTGATTCCACAAATAAATTCCTCAAACTACATAAGCAAGATTTTTGACTAACGTAACTGCAACGACGGCATTAGTAGACTATAAACTCGAGCAAGCAACCGTATCCAGCTAGTGCATATCAAATGATAGCAAAGTATATGTGAATGGATAAATGATGCAAAACTTGCGAATTGATTTCTTCATTCCGAACTTACTTGCAAGAAATGAACAAGGTTTTTCAGCGACGTTCCGGCAGGTAGGTGACACAAGTACACGGGGAATCGAGTCTGCATTGGAGGCGAGAAAAAGAATCAAGGGCTAATAATTGCAGCACTTTTTGCAGTCGGAAGTATGTACAGGGGTACTTTGACAGAAAACCATGAGGTGATAGTGCTAAAAATTCACAGGGGGTCGATGGCTCTGTCGAGCAGTAATGGCTCATTAATGACGTTAATGACGGTAATGGCATGGCTCGTCGCCACTGCATAGATGGCCACTCACGCTTTCTTGCATTTTTTTATTTCTTTGCAATTTTTTCTATTTTGCTTTCATTTCAACACATGAACGCGCAGTACCGGAGGCACCGCTCCGCGCATATCAGGGCAACAGGCGCCGTCACCTCATAAAGGTACTTCAGTTGTTGGTCCCACGACATGTGCCGAGGGAGTTTGGGGGGAATCGAGCTGGGTTGCCAGTCCGAAGGTCTCCATTTCCAATCTTGTTGACGACGTGTTAATTTCAGTGGGTTCATTTTTGTTCCTTCTCTATCCTGGAGGCTAAGTCAACGGATACTTTTTCTCGACATGGTCGCCCTAAAGCTCAAGCATTTAAAGCGATAATCAAGAGATGAGGAGGGCGCGAACAGCTATTGACACTTAGACAGGTCAACCACGTGCCCATCGCTATCATTATATAAGTACTGAAATGGGCTAGATGGTTCGCTGTACATTCTGGTAAAAGCAGCAGAATGGAACACAGCACAACTCAATGAGTGTACCATAGCAACAGAAGTGGCATGTGCACTTTCTTGGAGCACTGCACTCACCACGTTGATGTAGTAGCTGCCCAGATTACTGAACGTGTCGCCGAGAAAGGCGCAGATGGCACGAGTGGGGAGGGCGCAGATTGTTCTCACCAGGGGCATCAAGGGGAATCCCTTTGGCATGAGCTCGTACTGACCAGCCGCGTACAAGATGTTCTGCAAAAATGCCAGTGAGTTCATTGTACTGACGTCTATCCACTTATCTATTACACTAAGAATCATCTTGAAAAGTCTATCCATGCTCAGGAAAGTTGTATTCAACGAATGGCCTCTTCCTATGAGACTGCTAAAAAACATGAAATACCTCTTACTTTTTTACATATGCGGTTATGTATCGGGCCCTGTTTTTATTTCGACCAACTCCGGGTTCTGAAACGCTCGCCGACATCGCAGAGCGCACATTTGTCTCCGTCCAAGTGTGACCCTCTCGCCCGGGAATTTTATCCGAGCGCTATAGCCAGTGGGCACCAGTGGAAGGCTCTAGGAACGCGTTATTTGAAAACAACGAAGACCTAAAAAAATCTAATTACGAAGATCATAACGAAATATGATGTAGCGGATCAACACTGAAGGCTTGCGCAACCGCTACACATGGTGGCCTTTACCACCAAAACTGTGGCATTTCCGCCCGGACAGCCTCATTGCTTATGTCATGCGTGTGGACATGCATGAACCATTGTCTCCATGACGGTGCACAGCGATAGTGAACTGGCGGGCACCGCAGTTAAACCTCGCGCATACATAAGCTACGGTCAGAAGACGTCCGCATATGGTTCATTGAAAGCATGCTGAAAAATCGAGAGAATATAATTAATCCCTATCCTCATGTATTTGTGCTCTATGCCCTGTCTGAACTGACATCCTTGAGAATCTTCCACTGCCATCGCCAACCTCACGCCCCTCTACATAGACGGAAGACATAACGCCTTGACTCAATTCGGCATTCACACGCAGTCGTCATTGCTACCCTTTTATTGGTCCTCTCAGAAAAGGTAAAAAAAAACATAAAACAAAGAGAGGGCGCTCGGACCAGCAAAGCTTTGCCAGCCTTAACGCCAATTCAAGATAAATGAAAAAGAAGTAAAGGTTCCATAGACTAAAAAATTGAAGAAAAAATAGAGCGCTAACAAAAACTCAAAAGAGGAGGAAACAAATGGCACATCAAAGTAAAAGTTAGTCACAGGTAGACAGCCAAAGCACAGCGTTCAGTCTGCGGAATAAATAATAATGATAGAAAAGAAGACCAAAGTCACAGCATAGTCATGGTCGCAGTAACGATCAAAAGAAAGCACTGAGTGCCGGCCGCAAAGAAAATCAGAAAAGTAAAAACATAATGAAAACAAAACAAGACAAAAAAAATCACAACACAGTCAAGGACAAAGTAAAGCACAGTAAACATGCCACTACGAAAGCGCCTATGCCCAATAAATGAGCACGGGGCTCTACACTGTGCACAGCTTGGGAAAGAGAAATTAAAGGAAAGACAGAAATCAGCCTGAATAATTAGGAATTGTGCTACTTATGAGGTGAACCATTTGAAGGAGAACAGCACTTAACAGCAGGGTCTCGGAGAAGCGAGGCGTAAACAGATGGTGTGATGTCCGATGAGCAAAGAGATTTTAAGCGAAGAACTAAAGAAGCAGTAACGGAACGCCCGCTCCATCCAGGTTTTCCCGAGTCAAGACCTTGAACGTAACGGCACAGTGCCATAACTTGGTTCATCTTCAATTAATCGCCATAGACGCTTCCGCTGGACGATGGAGTGACACCCTCCTTACAACCAATAATGATGAGCAGAATAACGAGCTAAAACATAACATTGACGTCGAAGCAGCGGAGGCAGTCCCAGAGTCATCAACAGAAATTGACGCCTTGAGTTACTAGTTAGCACAGTGCGAATCCCTTCTCAGACTACCCCAGAATGTGCCAGTTACCGCTGTTCGTAAGTCTTACGGCGTCACTGACAGCGGTGTGCCTCACTGTGAAAAAAAGAACACATCACACGGCTCCTTCTTGAAAAGGGTATAAATTTCATACCCCAGCCAGTCTTCCACCACCGCTCCTGCAGAGAAATATACTCGTTCTTGTTTCATTTGGCACTGACAGCGCGCAGTGAAGTAGAAATCAAACATTATTCCCAAATATAAGCAAAGAATTGTGCGCAAACAATCTCTGACTTAACTTTTTTTTTCAGTAATGCGTAAGACCTTACTATACGTAGATCACCACTTGGCGTTCGGTTACGACCTCTAAATGATTAAAATGCCGTTTCTACTCTCATGCCGCTCTCAAGATAGCCGAGTTGTCAAATGTCTGTATAGATCGTTTTAGCCTGTAAATAACTACACTTTCTTCACTGCTTCATCATTAGTTGCCATTTCGGTTCTTGCGGCAATGTTTCTTTAGCGGTAAAGTTAACTGAAACGACGAGGCAACCAAAACATTGCAGTTTTTTTCACGCTTCACTTCACCTATAGCCAATGTGTACCGTGCAAGCGCTTCAGCGGTCGGCATGCGGTCAGCCCCGCATGCCTTCCTCAGTAGGAAAGCTCCCCTGCCACCGCGAGTGAGCCTAAATGGGCGGCGCCTGTAAGTGGCGTTGCGCTGCTCATAGACACTGGACTCTGGCTCATAACTGATGTCCATTTCCTTATTGCCTGAGGCATGAAATATTTTGAACTGAGCGATATTCGTGACATGCAGCTGGCTGTACCAAGTAATTGGAGAAATGCGTCGGATAGGTGTGTCATGTAAACACACATAAACAAAAACATAAAAAGCCGTAGTTCTGTCCCATATGCCTTTTATTTGCACTTTGTGGAGCTACCCCTCTGCAGGCACTTTAATTACACCATAAACAGCGGTAATGAAGGTATCGCGCCAGAACATGTCACCATACTTGCCCTTTTCAAGCGCTATGATACCCTTTCCTTAACTAGCCGTCCACAAGCATGCGTTGGGTCAGATATACCGGGTGTCTCTCGTAAGATGGTCTGAAATTTTTTTAATTATTTTTTTTTATTTATAAGACCACTTTTTCGACATGGCATTATTGGCGTTAGGGCACATAGCATACATCTATGTCGGTCGGACTAGTCGGCTGGTTAAATAATGTTGAGGGGTTAACTTTTTACATATTTGCCGTTAGTCCCCTTTTTAGGTGAGAGGTGTGTCGCACACTGTAGGTAATATCCCTATTAGTTTTTAGGAGTTCTAAAATACACGACAGTAGTCTCCGTAATCAACACTTACCACGTAGTGGTGTGCGTGAGGTACAATCACGTTCAGCACGTCGACCTCCATGTGGGACAGCTTGTTGAACGGGGCCAGACCGACGAACACCTTCACCTGTGCAAAAGCGAGGCGCGAAGAAATGTAAGAAATTATTTCTTACAAAAACTGGGGGGAAGCAGGCGGCCGCGCAAAACTACTGCAGCAGCAAGTGATCTTGATATGCTGAGGAGTTAGGCGATTTTCTCGTATGCAGCACGTGTTACTTAGTGGTAAACACTGCAGCAAGGAATATCGTAAAAGTTCCATGGCAGCCTAAGAGATACTACGGAGTTTCATTCCGATTTCCTCTCTTGCATTGAATGCGGCACTCGTCCACAAACTGCACTGATTTTTTTCTCGTCGTCCTCGTCGTTTTCGTATTTCAAAAGCTACCGGGTTTCGGTTTGGTTTAAGGGTGTTAACGTCCCAATGCAACTCAGGCTATGAGAGACGCCGTAGTGAAGTGCTCCGGAAATTTCGACCACCTGGGGTTCTTTATCGTGCATTGACATCGCACAGTACACGGGCCTCTAGAATTTAGCCTCCATAGAAATTCAACCGCCGCGACTGGGATCGAACTCGCCTCTTTCGGGTCAGCAGCCGAGCACCATAGCAATTCAGCCACCGCGGCGGCATTTCTTCGTAAAAAGATCCCTGATTAGTCCAGAGCGTCGTGACGTCATCACTGCCACCAAGTTTGAAAATCTGATGACTTGAATGAATCGGATACATTCAATTTTATTAAAATATAGGATTATACAACCCGCCCCACTGATCTACTTTATTCAACCCTCTAATCCCAACTAATCCACCTTAATCTGTTTTCTGTGGCAGACCTATTTGCAAAATTTTCTGGGTTCTCTAGAATTTTGGGATTGGTCATTTTAGGTTTTACTTTGGCATTTCCTTCTTTAAGAATGTCGCTAAGAAGAACCAAGTGTATATCAGTGTTCCCACTCATTAATAAATAACCACAGCCAAGCACAGAACTAGGAAAGACCGCATCCTCCTACCAATGAGCAGCTGACGTCGTTCTCAGTGCCATTCAGCTACAGCCACTAGGACACAACAACGTGAACTAAATTAGTTCGTTTTTTATTAACAGCTACAAAAGAGGCTGTAGCACTCGTACATTTTCTATTAATTTTTTTATGCGAACACCTACTCGTTATTGGAGATGACGTCCGTAATTGATCTCGATACGCTGGCCAGTCGTATCGGCATGCGTAGCTTCTCTAAATAAAAACCTTGTGACAGATTCTGCCGAATATAATAGCTTGAACCTTTTGTAGATAGAGCCGAAATAAGCAGAAGCACACGCTTCAAGTGAATTTTTCCAAATAGTACTTGCAGCATTTTCCGGCAAGCTATTACGAAAGTGGATTGCTTTAAAGCAGCTTGTATTGTCGCAGCCTGCTACTCAGAAATTTTGCTGCTATCTGTAAGAGTTATACTGTCAACAAACGGAAATATATATGAACTTTATCCTGCGCATTTACTGAAATTTTCCGCTTCTGAAATGCTTCTTATGCAATGTGGAATGTAATGCTGTTTATGCGTTCTCCTTTTCTCTCTTTTGTAAGTGCTTTCAAACATAGGCGAGGTACATTCTTGTGTGCTCAATCTACACCTGCACTTCCAAATATGAATACAACACGAGTGCGGCTTGGCAGACACATGAAAACAAGTCCTAAAAAGATCCATAAAGGGTTTTGCAGCATCATGAAATAAAGTACATATAGCAGCTGCTCTCCTACCTTTTCGTTATACTCCGGTTTCTCCGACACCATGGTGAAGAATAAGAGCGTCCCTTGGGACATGCCCACGTATATGAGACTTTCCCTGCCCGTCTTCTTGAGGATGTAGTCTATCTGAGCCGGCAAGTCGTACTTGCTATGTTCATGAAACCTGTGGTAGCGTACAAATTTTTAAGTGACATTGGTATACAGAACATCATCAGAAGATAAGCAGTAGCATCAGAATCTTTTATTGCACGAAATCCAGAGGACCAGAGGCAGAAAATGCTTTCTTGCCAAAAACGTTTGACCGGTAGGTATCCAGAAACTTTCCCGAGCAGAGTCCCCAGTTCGAAACATGAGTTCAAAATGAGAATTAAGAGGTTATTTTCCAGGCTAGCTCACAGACAATCTAACTGTGCATTGGACTAAAAGCAGGTATGGGCATCTTGGCGGTTGCCAATAAGGAGTGTTACAAGGAACCCCATCACATATTAAAAAAATAAGTTGTTTCAGGTAAAGGGATGGTTTTCTAGGCTAAGTATTACCAATTTTGGTGGACATTAAAAACACGTGAATCATGGCAAACTTTAAGCCCGTTAAGTAAATTCTAATAGGTAACTTTACAACTTTTTTAGATAGAAACCTGGTTGAAATTTTAGATTCGTAGCTGACCTTAGTAATGGACACTTCTTTTCCTTGTATTCCAAAGACGCGAATACCTTTCTCAGCGATTCCATTTGGCGAAATTCTGGCAATTTATTGTACACTTTGAAGGTCGCGCGCCCGCGTAGAACGCAAAGCGACGTCCAGCTCTGCGACGTCACTCTGCGACGTCGCAGCGACGTCAGTGACGTCCCTCTGCGGCGCATGTGCAACGTGACTTTTTCGCCACTCCCTCGGCAGGGGCATTGAGCAGCAGTGAGAAGCGCAGAGTCCTGCTCCTGCGCCGCGGAGTGACGGGATTTGATGAGCGTCGCTGAGGGCACAATGCCACACGAGGTTGTATAATTGCGCGACAAATTGCCAAAAACGCAAATGGTACTCGCGCTTTCGTAATTCTAAAAACATATGTGTCGGGTCTATTAATAATGGACAGCTACTAATACCGCACAACAACCAGGTTGTTATCTGCCATGATTGAAAAAAAAAATTATTAAAATTTAGTTACTAGTTAACTAGTCAACAACATTCATCTGTTTACAGACGTGCACCAAGAACATTGAAATCACTTTGCCCAGTTCGTCTTTTTACTTCGAAAAGGCTATGTTTCAAAACTAGCGGATCGGTTCTCTGAAACACGTGATGAATACGTTATAATTAGGGCCGTTCATTTTCAGGAGATATTTGCTTGCTAATTCGGATATAAACACCCGAGTTTATTTTTAATTAATTTTTCTGATGATACCTCATCTCTCAAAATAGTTATTGAATGGAGGTCTTTCAAGACCTCTTTTTTTTTTGTCCAGAAACAAACCACTTCTACCGAGTTCGATCTTTTTCCGAAGAATGCAGGCATTCTTCCTCTATCTGTAGTAACTGTATATCACTTGACAAATTTATTATGGTGGTGACAAATTTACTAGGTTCTCCGGTTTTGTTTGTATCCAGCGCAAACAGGCATTAAAATTACAGCGACCGTTTTAAGCAGCCAGGAGCCTTTGAACAGGAACTTGTTGGTTTGTTTAGCGTCTTCGAAAGAGTAACAATAAGCCCTCTGTTTGATGCCGATATTCTGGTATCCTTATCGTCAAATGTACTTTTTGAACATATCACCTTGCTTAGCCTCGCTTTTGATAGCACGTGTTAAGAGAACACGGCCAGAGAAGAAGTAAAAGACATTCGCTGCTTTTCAAGCTCAGCCTTTAGCGTTGTCCACTGACGAGATACGGTTTACTTCCTGGCGGATTTCCGCTTTGAAATCAGGTTTAGCCCAATTTTTAACAAGTTTGTTCGAAGTGAAATGACCGGTAAGTACAACGCATAACGGCGTTAACGCCTCGAAAACAGTTTGTGCAGCATGGGCACACAAAACATTTCTTTCGTGCATTTATATATATCTGACTTTTTCATTTCAGCAGCACTTGTAACGTAAAGCATATGATCTAATTGTTATAACGTGGTATTCTGATCTCCGCGATTAATTTTTCTGCTGAAGTTTTGCAGTGTTCTCCACCGCTAACGCGTTGTCGTATGAGAAGAACAAATTAAAATTTATTGAAACCGGTTCAGTTAATTACTTGACGTGGTCCCTCAGTGTATATATCTTGTCCCAGACAGATATCATTCTGAGGTAGCGTCCAGTTCAGTTACTTGATTTGCTGGATGACCCTATATTGTCATTATATTGCCATCTTTATATTTTCTATATTCTTAAATTTTCGGAGCATTTTGAATTTTTCGAAACTGAAGCACTTTTTCAGTGTCCTAATAAGAGCAGTTATCAAGGTAGGAGAAACGTTTAGGATATTTCCCCTTGCCTCAGAGGCCAAAAGGAAAAATATTTGCTTGGTACTACCTTTCGTTTCGCGATGCACAAGAACAAAAAAGAAGGTACTTACGAGAAGTTCCAGAACCTCCGAGAGCGTGTGTTGTACCTCTTGTGGCGTTTCCCGTAAGTGTTGCCTCGTACATTTCCTAGCCAGACGTCGTACCCTCTGTCAGCTAGGCGGTAACCTGCGAAATCATACGCGAGTCATGTATAATAAAGTGATTTAAAAATTTTTCATTCAGAGATAATATCTGTGCCACGGCGGAAGACAACGAAGGGCAAACATGAAAAGTTTTAGAGAACACACGCAAGCCAAGTATCTTTTTTGAATTAAGACGTCATTTCAGACCATAAACTGGAGCTGATGTTTTTTTAACCATACAGAGTAAGGCACGTTGAAACAAAAGGCATTCGGATTACCATACAGTTCACTAAATACACCATGCTGTTTTCGTGTTTATGCAACGCTTTAGCAGTTCAAAATGGTTTCCAATTACGTCGAAAGCATAAGTATAACACGTATTCCTTCCTTGCCACATGTATACAACTTAGGAGAGCACAACACAGTTTTTTTTTTCTGCAGGGCACTTAGAGATCTGCATCGCATGGTACCCGTTAGCTTTGTAGGCCACACAAAAGCCTCTTGTGGGGCTTCGAAAAACTGATAGACATCAGTTTTCTCTTTCAAAGATGCTCAGGAACTAGCATAAAGCAGGATTAAACACATCCAATTCCTTAGCGAACAACAAAAAATTATCGAATGAGCGCTGGACCAAAATATGCACAAAAGACAGTCCTGGTGCCAAAATAATTTTGTTAGCAGTACAGCCTTAAACACAGCAACAATCGCGCTCTAAATTTCTAGTGCACATTTTATGATTTTAAGCTGAACTGTTAACGTAAGCAACTCCGCCAGTATCGTCAACACTTTGTGCTCTCTTATATGCCAGTAGGACGATGGACATGACGTAATCAATCATGTAGGTAAAAAGCGGCAACTCACCGAGCGACTGTTTGGGGAAGTCCAGCACGTAGTTTGAGGAGTCACCCATCAGTCCGCTCATAAGCAGAATGGGCTGCTTGTGGCACGGGCCTTTGCACTTCTCTCTGCCATGTGGTATCCTATGTATCTCGATAAAGTACCCGTCGCTGGTCATTACGCTATGTCTCTCGAAAGGGTACCCTTTGCTTCGAATTAGCTCCTCCTGCAAAAAAGACATACAAAACTGCTTTTGTAACGTGATTCATGGTGCTGCTATTTTCTTCTTGCCCTAAATACCTGTTTGTTCACATGCCGGGAAGGACTATAGTATTGTTTGAAATACAAGGATTATATGTGAGGTGTCAAACTGTAGCGCCATGCGGATCTTTTGGCCTGCCTGCACACAAAACTTTATACCAGAGTATAAATGCTATCTTTTATAAGAGAGCTGTTCTTCCTACGCATTATCACCACGGTAGCTAAAAGCATTGAAAGAAGAGGAAATGGAATCAGCCGATATGGACATGTGTAATTGTTGCGCACCCCATGATACAAACCACGACTCCTAGTAGGTGCACTGCACTCACGATTTCTATGCGGGATCAAATAGGAAATCACGTAAGAGCTTATGAGACCTGGAGGATATGTTTAAAAATGAGGTACAAATGAGGCTGGTATGAAATTATAGATGCCCTCGTCTAAACCAATGCCACATATAAGGTGATAAAAAATTAGCTGTGTCTTAGCTCTGGTTAAGCTGAGTGATTGCGAAAGCAATAGCTCCCTGGCTGCGCCTGGCTCTGCTGGTGGTTTGGCATGGCTTCGCCTTTTGTGCAACTAAAGGATTTACTTTGGACACAACATGGTTTCTACTGTTTGTTTATTCCAAAGAACACGCTTTGGTGGTCCGTAAAGTAGTGAGTCTTGGTCTGAACACTGGTAATTAACGCCGCCGGGCTCGCCATTCTGCGGCATAGGCGCGTTGCTTAGCCAACCGCTCTTGCCTTTCTTCATCTGTCTCCTCGGCACGGCGCCGGCGTTTGCGCGCAGCACGCCGCTCCAGCGACGCTTTGTACAAACATGACTAAGCGGAGCGCGCCTGCGGCGCCCCGTTTATCCTCTCGTAGCGAGCGCCCTCACGCGGCGGGTCGAGGAGGCCGTCACGTGGTAGCCGCCGCGCCGAGCGAAGGAACGACTACGGCCGAAGAGACGAGTTTGGGCCCCTGCTCTCCTTCTCTCCTCTGGTCGTGACGTCACGCTGTTACGTGATCGTGCGCCGCAGCTGCGCCGGAGCGAAGGAACGACCTCCACCGACGGCAGAAACGTGCTAGCAATATTGCTTTCGCAATAAAAAGTCGACGCCCCCACGGTGGCTCCGTGGTTATGGTGCTCGGCTGCTGAGCCGAAGGACGTGGGTTCGGTCCCGGTCGCGGCGGTCGAACTTCGATGGAGGCGAAATTCTACAGGCCCGTGCACTGTGCGATGTCAGTGCACGTTAAAGAACCCCAGGGGGTCGAAATTTCCGGAGCCCTTAACTACGGCGTCTCTCATAGCCTCAGTCGCGTTGCACATTTAAACCCCACGTTAAACCCCCAAAAAATAAAACGGGGAGCGTCGGTAGATAAGCGGCTGTATAACGTATCAGAAAGTGCAACTTGCAATTCTAACGCACCGAACTGACACATGGGCTTAGAAGGAAGCTGTACGGGAGAGCGCTGCTTTATTTGAGGCTCACTAGGGTTTTAAAATGTGTTTTTATATCGCACAACACACGGGCTCTTTTAACTTGGGTGCCGCGGCCTGGAATCAAGGGGAAGAAATGGGCTCGGTCAGGGCATGCAATGCGAAGGCAAGACACCCGCTGGTCCTTAAGGGTAACGGAGTGGATTCCAAGAGAAGGCAAGCGTACCAGTGGGCGGCAGGGAGTTAGGTGGGTGGATGAGATTAAGAAGTTTGCGGGAATACGGTGGCCGCAACTGGCAAAGGAAAGGATCAATTGGAGAGACGTGGGAGAGGCCTTTGTCCTTAAGTGGGCGTAGTCACGCTGATGATGATGATGATGCCGCAGCCCGGATCGAGCCTGAATCCTGCGGCCCAGTAGCCGAGCTCGCTAAACACTAAGCCACCACTTCTGGATCGTAGTGACAGATCTGGTAGAGTAAAAAAAAATTAAATGGCGATTACAGCCATGGAAGTGCGATGAAATAGTGGTAGCAGGACCACTTTATTCTCTTAAAATTGCTTCACTTGCTTTGAACACTGCTACCGCGTGTGAAAGTGTGTCGATTGTGTTCCTGTTTTGGGAGGAATACAATGAGTGCTTTATGGCTTCAGAAATGTGTTGGCACTGATCTGGGCGTTTGCATGCAACACGGCGAAAGCGCTGGAGCTCAGTTTAAGCCATCACGCGTTTGTCGCTCTGGACTCCGCATGAGTGCAAAGCACGGCACCCAACATCAGCCGTATCCGTGGCCCTGAAGCAACGCAACTAATGTGCGGCGTACTCTTTGGTGGCTTTATCGTACATGTCACACTGGCAAAACTTCCTCCAAAAAATATATTACGGCGCCCGCTTAAACTTGCACATGCTTGTATACAAAAAGAGTCACAGTGGTATAGTAGTTGATTCCAAGCAAGAAAGCCGCTTTCCTGCTGCAGCGAGAACAATCTAAAAGCACAAGGGTAGAAACTTGGGTGAGTGGGTAACTGTGATTCATGGTATTAGAGGTAACGCCAAACGGGACAAGGGACAGAGAAAGACGCACACAACACGTAGCGTCTGTGTTGTGTGCGTCTTTCTCTGTCCCTTGTCCCGTTTTGCGCTACCTCACATACCATGAATATAAAAGCGCTCGTTCTCGCCTTGTTTGCATGCGTTCGAAGAGACGTTTTGTTAATAGTCGAAGGGCACATAAGCAAGGTGATTCAAGCGGCTCTCAGACGTTCGCTGAAGCGGAAAACAAACCACACTTATGTTGACGCATTTATGGTGACGTAGATATCTATTTCCCGCTCGGCACGTGAGATCGAACGAGCCGCAGGCCGAGCTACTTTTTTATTACTATTTTCTCTCCCGCGTTCCTTCCGCTATCAGCGCGGTGGCCCGGAAAATATATTCTATGTTTTGAAGCTGGCGTCCTTGGCTGCCCCGAGCAACTGGCGCTTGCCGCGGCACGAGTCTCTCCGCTCCTTCCTGATTCTCTCCTTTTTTATCGCTCTATTTGCTTGGGCTATTCGGATCCACATTCTTGAGACAGTACCACTTTCATTAGTGAAACTTCACGGCTACGAGCTCGCTTAATACACGAATTTCATTTTATGTCTACAGATTATTTGTTTTTAAACAACGAGAGATACGTGGATTGTAGACCAAGGCGCGCATTACATGCGCGAGAGATATTAATAACTGGTAGATTATAGAACAAAAATTACTTAATCAAGATTTTTTGAAATTCGTTCTATGGGGCAAGAGTATATTGAGAAATACAAGACTGACAACATCAATGGCGAGCCAAATTTTTAAACGTTCTTTATCGTCAAAAATATCGAAATATCGAACATCGAAAATCTGCATTTTAAAGCTTGTTTTGTTGGCTTTCCTGTGTTGCATGCCTATAAAATTGTGGCGCTCATTTTTTTTTTTTCCCCAACAGATACCGACGTCGATTGTGTATTTTAAGACGCATAAGCAATCATTGCAATTTCGGGGACGATACTACGCCGAGAGACGCTGTTTTATAACTCATCGAAAAAGGAAAGTCAACCCAACAACTTTGAGAGAATTTATAGTGATGTTCGATATTTGAAACTGCATTGCCAATAAAAAAAAATTCATATCTGAACTGACCTTAGATGTTTACGGCTGTCAATTGCGCAGTACAATCTTTTCAGAATAAGCGCAATTATGTTTGACCTTGTTAACTACCAACTAGCCCAATTTGAAACCCTCTTAAAATAAAAAGTTTATGAGGTAGGTTTTGCTGCTTATTCGCCTATTTATTGAGCTCTTTCATCTAAATAGTGTCCACCTTGCTGTGCCGTCCGCCTGAACACAACACAACGGTGTAGTTCTGAGAGTTTTAAGATAAAAAAAATTATCCGCCAACGCTTCCTCAGTGTTCGACTTAAGGGCGTTAGCTACGGGAGTTTCAAGCGTTTACGTCGGTGTGCTCAGAAAACGCGGAGAACACCAAGTCCAAACAACCGCGGATATTTTTCTTCCGGAAACATCCATTCTAAGACATAAGTGGCGCAGTCTACCTCATAGATTTTGTACTACTACTGCAATTTACAGCCATCTCCTCTATATCCGGCGTATTTCCTCGTTATATCAGTTAATAAATTTTATAAACGTGTGCACCACAACGCGACAAATCACTTGACACAATCTGGAACCCCCTGCGACACGCGGTTCGGCCGAAGTAGCCGTTTGAAGGTCCTCCGAATGCCCAGTTTAGGGGCGGAAAGGTCGTCGTTACGAATCGCCCACATATTTTGGCTTCATCTGAATTAGTAATTTTCTCCTCAGGAACATGCAAAGTCATGTGGCACACTTCGAGCATTCTACGCCAAACGGTTGTCCTCCAAATTTTGCGTAAATGGAGGTACGGGGGGGGGGGGAGCAGGGTTTCATTTCGATGACCGCTATACTAGCACGTATATAACGGATAGAAAGTATGGTATCAACTGAGGCGCAACGCGCCCACTGCTGCTGTGTGGTACAGTGTGGCCACGTGGGTACTGTTTTGATCAATTTGACCTTCATTGCAAACCGCAGCGTCCTCGACAAGCGTAACCCGTAAGAGCTGGAGCTCTGGAAACCATATAAACGTTAACAGACGACAACGGAGTTTAATTAGGAAAACAATATTGGATGATTCCAACTCTTGCAGAAACTTATCGCACACAGTATTTCTCTTTCAGCGCCAAATAAACAGCTAGGATCTTTGGTGTACGCTCTCAAGTTATGCTGTGCGTTGCTTCTCTCGGTGAGCGTCTTTCTTCGCTGCAGTTATGATACAACAATGAGACCAACTAGCCCAAAAACTAGTTTTTGCTCCTCAGTGCAGCGCACTCACATGCAGGAGATAAGGAGACACCTCTAAGCTGCCCTCTGTACGTGCTCTAAATGACGGTTGTTAACAGGCTGTTTGTCGTGCTAATTGATGTCTCAACAATTTGCACTTCCGGACTACCGGTTACGACGTTAAGCCCAGCGTGCATAGCTGACAGGGATAAAAGCTTCATGTATGGAAGCGCCCGTGTCCTTTTAAAGGCAGCGCTCTTTTAATAAGCCCAGTGAGTTCGATATCTCTTTGTTCAATTTTTTAAGGCTCCGAGAGGGCTGTGGCAACATTTAAGTTTTTTCTGGTCATTTAAACCAGAATAGGGTGAGAGGGAGGAGAATGGAGGGGTTAGTAACTGGCCTCTCTGTGGAGACAGGCACGATGCTTAGAGCGACCAGCTGGCTCGCGTGGTCGTGTTTCCTCTATGGGCACTGCAAAAGTACCGAAAGAGCGCACTGCGTTTCGCTCACAGCACACAGCATAATTCCTCGGAATGATTTTAACTTTGCTGGCTACCTGGCTGCAAAGAACACTTTCTGTAAGACTGCAGGTTTGGACGCTGACATTACGAGCTCTAATATGTTCACGTGGAGGAAATCTGGTCCCGGTAGTCGTTCTCCTGCTCGCATTGAAAGCCGCACCTGGACTTGATAGCGCTTTCATTAGACGAGCGATGTGGCGCGAGGCTGTCGCAATCTTTGGTCAGCTTCCCCAGTCATCATTTGAGGTACCCTCATTCTCTTCCTAGGCGAGTGGCTATCGTTCCCAACCGCGAATTTTAACAGCCAATCTAAGCTCAGCGCGATCATATTTGCGCAACGGAGAGCCTGTTCACGGTCTTGTAAGCTCCGGCTGCAAAGTGCGCTGCAGTGAAGTACGTGTGTGTTGTAACGCCGAAGTAGGGCGTGGGGCTCAATGTAAAAAAAAAAAAAAAATCGCTTACGACAAAAGGGATTGCCGAAGAATCTTCGGCAAATAAATGGTCTTGACTGCCACTCAGCAACACATTAGACTTCTGATTTTTTATTCTTAGAAACTCAGTGGGCAGCCGAGAAGAGAATATCGTGCAAAAAGCTTTTTTTTCTCAAGTGCAAAATGTTTTGTCTGCGTGTTTTACATACCTTGAACTCAGAAACAATTTTGTGTGCGGCTTTGAGCTCTGCAAAATGGGAGGAAAAGAAAAGAATTATTTTTGTGAGAACATAAAAAGTAGTAAGAAATGAATTATAAAAAGAAACAACCCTTGCTTTGGACTTTTTTCGATGTGTTTTGTTTGGAAAAAATTTCAAGAACTACTTTCATAACCGTTACTTCGAGAAGAAGAACGTATTTGCATAAGTGTTTCCGGAAATAGTTCATAATGAAGGATGAAAATTTTTTTTTCTTTTCTTGTTAGATCATGTTTTACTGTTGTTTGCGTACTTAAGACGGTGACCACGGCGCGGAAGACATCTTTCATGAAATCCACCCGGCAGAGTGTTTACCGGAGTAACACTATATAGCCTGGAAGAGTTCGAAGATTCTGGAGTGCAAATTCGGGTAATTTGGTGCGGAATGATCCCTTAGCGTGACAGTTTTCGGTACTCGATCTTCTATTCTCGCCATGAGGCTCCTATGGCTGCTTCAATATTAAATTTATATGAACCACAGGGCACATGCACAGTTACATGCACTTGGAGGCCTTAACGCATGAAACCTGTACCGCAGTACAAACTATCGAAATGAGAAAGCGGACTAGTGCCCTATTAAGTTGCCAGAAATAAAAGCGTCAACTCTGTAATGTTCTTTTGTAGTAATGTTCTTCCTGTTTAAAAACATCGTGACTAAATATCATGGTGGAGCGCCACACAGCAAACACGTCTTTGCTCTTCGCTCAAAGATTTTGGCGCGCGAATTTGCTAAAGACTCGTTCTTTCATCGTTTGTTTACTATTCCTTCCTATTGCTTACAAACATTTTTTGCCCACATGACGCGTCCTTCAACACTCCCTGCAACAGCCTAGATTAGAGGTTTCCCTTGATGGTTCCTGCGCCGCAGTTCTCGATCCGCTTCGGTGAAGCATAATCAACGCGTAGCGTCTACTCTTCGCCGACTTCGAAAGAAAAACGCCGCAGTTTCCTCTAAGGACCTCACCCATTTCCCTTCTCTTTTCTGGTCACATGCAGATTGCAACTAGATACGCGCATATGTACATTAATATTGACGGGCCAAGATCTCTTCCTCGAACGGACACAGCAATTAACGCCACACGCCCCCACAAGGAAATTCTCTGGTGAAAGTGCAGATCATCTGGTAACTCACTTGCCTGATTTTTTCCTTATATTTAGAAGCAAAAAGAGCAACAGAAACGTTTTCAAGGGAACCGTAGGGTGCCTCTTACAGGAAATTCAGATGCTCCTCGGGTCCATTTCGTGGCCTGATGCTCACCTCATGTTTCCTCTGAGAAGCAAGCCAATGTTGTTGCATACAGCTGCTCACATTAGCATTGTACCGATAAGTAGAGAAAGAACATGAAACACAAAGGTGCTGCCAACACGAAATGCAACAGGTATTCTGGGCTGGTTCCCAGGCAAACACACTAGGAAATGGGCAGGAATAAGCTATGCTGTGAGTCACTACTAAGCAAACACGCTCAACCCCTAGTGATTTCATGTGGACATGACGCCAAAAATAAAAAAAGAGAACGTACACAGTAAAGTTACGAGTATGGATTATTAATTCATTAAGTCGGTGCACTACATGGCGTATGCACAGAATAATTTCAATGATTTTTAGGATATCGTCGAGGTGGAAATAGTGCAGAGACCGGAGAGAGAAAGGGATTTTAATGAGAGAAAAAGGTGGAGAGGTCGGCCAGTGGCAACCGAAATTTTGTAAGGAGTGAAGCAGACTGACTTGATGTAACAGTATCGCTGGCACCACTATACTGAGTCATTCCTAGTGACCATCTTTCAGGTAGGCTTTAGTTTCCCGTGATCTTACTTGAGGCAAGAAGGTCAGAGGCAGCTCGAGACTTTGTAAGGAAATAAAAACTTGAACTTAGGGGACACTTAGGCTGCGCCTTAACGGTATGAGAGATAGCGGGTCCCTTCAGTGCCCTGGGGTACCCTCTGCGTACCATTTTCGCACACCCGGACTCTGTTATATATTTTATTTTTAGTTTATTTGCCACAATACAGGCAAGGTGTTTCTTTAATTGATTCGAACTTAACGTTCCTCAGTGGTTAAGGGTTAGCGCGCCCGGCTCGTGTCCCAAGAAGTAGCGGTTTGAGTCCCGGTTGGACCATTTCTCTTTTCAGCGCCATTGCTCTTAATTCTTTATTGGCACTACGTAATGGTGGTAGAAGAATGTCACCACCGTGCATACCTAAGACGAACTGAGCGACATCACCGATGTATTGTGCGTTCGTCGTGGGGTGTTTGAATTTGTGCGTGAGGTCATGCGGTTATGACGTGACGACAGCTCTCGACTAGTGCGAATTTTCGGTTTCCCCTTTTATGGCGAGCTTAACTCTGTCGCCTTAGTGGCAACATTATTATAATCAGGTTTGTCTTTTAATCTCACCAAGAAATCAAAATTAAAATTGATGCAATCACGAAGTCTGGTTACCAAAAAGTAGCTTGAGTAGGGTTCCAGTAGGAGGGAACGGCCAATTTTATAACATAAAAGCCTCATACACAGGTACATTTCATTCATCCGCATGTACATCTCGAGAAATCGTTAAGCAAAGGAAGCCACTGCATTTCAAATTCTCACAGCAACCTGTCGTGGGGATATTCTTGTCATTATAGCCTCTCTCTTTAACTGTCACTTGGTCTCAATCAGGAAGGGTGCCAGGGAGCGACAAATGATCTCATAAATATTATTACCTCTTGTTTTCAAGAAGTATATTGAGAAAACTCAACTTGGAACAGTTGGTGATTAAGATGAATGAACAATACGTAAGTATTCTTCCTATTGCTGATGGCACTGCATTGCTAACTCAGGAGCCGAAGTATAATGACACGGTTCAACCTCAAGAGACAGTTCCCCTCTGTACCAGCACCAGTTTAAAGGTGACGGATATGCGCCCGAATTCAATGCCACACTATGGTGGCAACTGGTTTTATCAGGCTCTTTCAGTTGCCGGTTTCCGATCTATCTTTCTGCTCAGTGCTTCCGCGCTCTTGACGGAGTCCATTAACGGAAACTGCGTGTTGGCGGTCCAGGTCAGGTGGCAGAGCGATCGTTTGCCAGCGCTAGATTCTGATATTCTGCCCAAAACCGGTGATAATATGTGCCGATTCGATAATACGAGGTCTGTTAGAAAAGTATCCGACTTTATTTTTTTTTGCGAACACCTGATGGATATGAGACAAGCGCGCTTGCATCAGGCGACCTTGAACCTTCATGCGCATGCATGAATTTTTTCCCGCCTGCCGATAGCGTCAGTCGCTGGGAAGCAGCGTTTGAGTGAGGCAGTGTGCAGTGCTCTCGTCGGTTTTTTATTGCAAGGAAAATGGCGGAGTGAAAGGAGCAGCGCTACTGCAACAAATTTTGCCATAAACTTGGCGACAGCCGAGTGGAAACCATTCGAAATATTCAGACGGCTTTCGGTGAAGATGCTATGAGCATCACACAGTTTAAGCAGTGTTACAATTGTTTTAAAGATGGCCGCAGAACGGTGGAGAATGAGCCACGCTCCAATCGGCCATCAACATGAGCAATTTCTCCGCACATTCCATTATCACCGAAGATTTGGCCATGGAGAGAGTTGCGGCGAAATTCGTGCCGAAGCTGCTCACGGTGGAGCAAAAGCAGCTTCGTGTTGAAGTCTCACAGGACATGCTGGATTCCGCAAACAGTGACCCCGACTTCATCAACATCATAATCACTAGTGACGAGTCTTGGGTGTACAGGTACGATCCGGAAACCGGATCCCAGTCGCCAGAGTGGAAGCATTCCACGTCACCAAAACTTAAGTAGGCCCGCCAATTGCGCAGCAATGTGAAAGTGATGCTGACTGCTTTCTTTGAAACCCTCTGTGTGGCAGACCACGAGTACGCACTCTACAGGGTCAAGCAATGACCAAAGAGTACTACAGGGATGTCCTCCGTTGCCTACGTGATGCTGTGCGGCGCATGAACCCGGAGCTGAGGTCAACAGGAATTTGGCGCACCCATCGCGCCAATGCTCCTGCACATTCCTCGCACTCGAATCAGATTTTTTGGTAAAAAACCAGACTCCTGTAGTTCAACAGACTCCTTACTGTCCTGATATGGTCCCTGCGATTTCTGGCTGGTTCCCAAAATCAAAAGGCTATTGAAAGGAGCGCGATTTCAGACAAGGAAGAACATTATGGCTGCAACGACAGCTGAGCTAAACTCCATTCCGAAAAGGGCCTGTTCGGAATACTTCCCACAACGGCAGCACCGCTGGGAGAAGTGTGTGGAGTCCCAAGTAAACTACTTTACAGATGACTGGGTTTGCAACGCTCCAGTTATGCAAGTTTTTTTTCAACGGCCAAAGGTCGGATACTTTTCTAACAGACCTCGTATGTGCCTGTATATTGCTCAGTATATTGCTTGCTGAATGGGAGGAGGCCTTTTCCTTGCAGTGCGCTCAATTTCAGTTGATGATGATGATATCAGTAGCGCAGTTGCTGTTGATTATGATAACTACTGGTAACTGCGCCGAGCGGTTAGGAATGGGCTTGATCAGCAAGAGCTCTTGAGCGAGAATGAGTGCATGTACAACATGCGGGCACTCCTCACTCGCGCAAGTTCTTCGCAGATGTTTCAACTTTCAGGTATCTCGGAGTGTGTAGCGTTTTAAGACCTGAGTTTTTTTACCGCAGCGCGTAAGCCATTTAAAGAAAGAGGAGAATGCTTCTCGAAAGCCACCGTCACGTCTCCTGGATCCGCGGCTTTGTAGGAAGCGATTTCATAGCGGCATACATGCTGGCAACCGGCAATTGCCGGTAGCGATTTCATACAACGCAATGAAAACAGGTTTTCTTGTTTGCATTATCGATAGACTTCCGCCCCATGCCCAGGGGCTACGAGGTCAAGCCACTACAGAAGCACGTGCTTGGTATCGTCGCTATTAAGAGTTCAAAAGGCTATACGGATGCTACGCGTGCCGATTCTCAAGTGGCCGTGATGCGCTTTTACCGCCAAGCATGTTACGGCGCCAAATATCTAACGCTATGGCTTACTTCTAGTCACAGTCACTGATAAACGAATTTTTCTTCGCTTGCTATCAAGGCGCATGCTTTGCCTGCATTTTTTCGACTTTACCGGCGCTTGAAACGCGGGTAGCGAATTTTAGTCAATACTTCAGGAAGTCTTCTCTTCCCCGACGAGACAGCAGTAATTAAAAAGTAGCTTAATAATTTTCTTCGGTGACGCACAAAGTGTGCTTTACAAGTGAACGTGGAGACTGCATCACTGAACACAAGCTTTTAGAGAATTGTTGTTTTTTCTCGTCTCCATGTTATCATCTTTAATAGGTCTAACAGTGCGTTCTCTTTTTTTACTTGACTGAGTCCACGTCTTTCCAAACTCAAAATGTCCCTAAGTCAGCATCATTTGCACAGTTCCCAGGTACCTTGTTTCGAACCAGTCAGCATTTCAGTCCTGAGTATTTTGAGATATATAGGCAGGACTTTGTAGCGGAAATGCCAAAAGAAAGTATTGGAAGGAAGGCATCCCGTATACTCCGTTTTTGGTATGCATTTAATAAAAAAAAAGCTAAGCCAAAGGGCTGCTTCCATACAAGCCCTGCCACATTTATAAAATGCATAATACGTCCTAAATGTCTTGGAAAAAAGTAGCCAGTTGACTGCAGCATGTAATTTTTAAATATATTTAAAAATGAACACGGAAGTGTCTTTACCATTAATGAAATTCCTGTCTTAAACGCCTAAACAGGCTTGCAGATCAGTGGGTAGATTTAGTGTTATACAGATATCACGCTGATACAGAATGCACAGGCCTGTAGTGCAGATGTTCAGCTTCAATCTGTATTACAATGAAGGTCACTACTCTAACTTGCACTAAATAAATTTTGACTATTTCGGTCGGTATTGCAGTTTTCATAATATGACTAAAGTGTATAATTCCGTTCTTTCAACAATGTAGTCCCGGAGATCCCGGCTAAGCAGCGCCACTTGACGGCAAATAGCAAAAATCTGATCTGAATTTACAACAGCGCAATTAAAAGCCCCCGTTCTCATAGGCTTTTGAATAAGAGTGTGAGCTGAAATGCGGCTGAGCTTTCAATATTATTGTATCATTGTTGTTTTGTTCTGCTGCCTTCTTTTTTTTTCTATGTACACGAAATGAAGAAATGTTTCATGCTGTGTTAGATTAGCATTCCACATTTGAATGCGAAAGACAACTGTTCGAAATCTCTTGTGGCTAATATTTTCTTAATAATCTTTGGCGCATGCATTATACCTTTTACGCAATGACACTTTATGTTTGGCTGTCTAATTCACCATTTAAATCTGTGAGACGAGCCATGAGGCCTAGCGTGCTGTACCGTAGCGAGTAAGAAATTAGGCAGAACATGCAGCACGTAAATGATTGAATGTCTACCGCTGATGTGTGTAGCTCTTTATGTCGCTTCTTGTGAGGCTTTTAAGCTCGAATCTCCTTTAGAAAGTATTAACAAGAGCTGAGAAGCGAAATAGAAAGTTTGGGTACGGTACCTTGAGAGATCTTAATTACGCGGAGAAGGTATTTTTGTCATTGGATGTTTTTTTTTATATAGACAGGGTTAGGAAGCGACGGCTGTTGTTGGCACTTGTTCCCTCAGAGGCTGAAAAAGGGGGGGGGGGGGGGATATTTTACCACTGACTTCGCCAAGCTTAAGTGAAGAAAGCAAGGTTTGAAGCACACTGTTCTTTGCATCTTCGATATTGGGAAGTGTACGGAGAGCCTGGAAAACACGGAGTGCGATAATATGTGTGAATGACGGCGACGTCGTCTTAAGATCACAAACAGTTCACATCAGAAGATAATGCATTGTGGGTACGCGGAAATGTGACAGAAAATTAGTAAATGAAAGCTAAAATGATAAAAAGCAACCTGTCGCCGCCCCCACAGAATTGATTACAATAAGCCCAGCTCACATGGGGTCAATATAATTCTCTGCAGCTGTGACGCCGGAAATACACAGTTATTTCAGCTACTGTCTTCAAGCTGAACCTGTTGAGTGGCCACAAATGAGGACTCATGGCAGCTGGACAAATACAGCGCGTTTTTTCCACAAAGGCGTTTGTTTGTTTTTCTGAATTTTTATATAATTTCCAAGCGTCCTAAGGGTTGTTCTTTTAGATACGCTGATCGATGGCACAAATATCACCTACAGTTCTTTAAAAAACAGTTGTTTATTATCTGCTTGGTCACACCGCTAGCAGGAAAGATTATGCATATTGAATGCGAAATGGAAATCGATGGTATGTTCTAACTCGTTCATGAATAAAATTCTAAAATAAATTTTGAGGAAAATCTCAGAGTCTGCATTTCTTCTCATCATTGCCAATAGCTGTTTTTTTTTTTAGTTGTATCCTAATGTAAGAATTGCGCGCCACGAAAAAAAAAAAGAAAGAGCCGGTCGGGCTTGTCCTGGCACACGCAAAAACGGCACGTCCCTTCGGCTGTTCTAAGCCGGTGTGCCATTTCCTGATCGTGCGCGCGACCGCCGGGGGTGCGCAGATTTCTCGAATGTTACGATCTGACCGCTGCGCAAGCGCCTGGCCGCGTCTCGTGCCGCAAGCACTCACCAACCGACTCTGGCAAACGGGCGGTGCACACGCCTTGGTCACGGCCGCTGGATTTCGCGTAGGTTAGTAGCGTCCTTGATGTCGACGATTCTGTTGCTCCTGACGCTAACGTCACACCACTGCGCCATTATTGACGACATACACGCTGGAGCACACATTGTGACATACTGCAGCGGTTTCTCCCAAGGTTCTTACAACTGACCCGTGATGAACCTGAACAGATGCAGCTCTCAAACAAAAGCAAAGCAGATCACTCACAATTCCGGTGCATTGGTCCGGATCGCCTCCCGTATAAAAATTGGCGAACTCAGATGGCAAGTCCAGTGCCGTTCTCACCGATCCCAGCAGGAGGCTTGGGATAAGCCGAGAGATGGCTTCTGACGGTGATACCATCTCTACGCGAAGACGGTGTCACAAAAAGAATAAAATTCTTCTAAATTAACACAGCTCACTGCCACCCGATCCGATTGTTGGCTTCTCGGAGCGTCCACTCTGTATGTCCGAAAGGGGAAGTGTAGTCCGTCCGAAGAGACGCGAAAAATGTAAAAGAGAGGAAAAAAACGCCACTGCTTCCTCATTGGCACGCTATACCTGGTGCTGCCACGAGTGAGTGTATAATCGCCTCTCCGTGACGCGAGTCGCCGGGAAAGTGGCTTGGATAGAGAGAAGAACTGAAAGAAAAAAGCGAAGGTCAGTTAGACTTCAAGGGAGGAGGCCGCTTTAGCCAAGAAAGAGAGAAAGGCGCTCAGCCGTGACGTAGTGCTTGAGATTCGTCGAGGTGTGTAATTTATGACGACATTTTTGAGTCAAAACAACGGGGCTCTCGTCTCCTCTGAAGTCGCTGTTGTGACGATTCGTAGAATTAAATGTTTTCTAGGAAAGTTGCGAAGATATAGTTGATGGAGAAGCAAAGTGTCAACGACGCACACATGACAAGCATGTTAGCAGACAAATCTGGAACATGCTGCCCTCCCAAATTGTCGAACGGCATTCACACTTGCTTGTGTTCGGTAAAGGTTCGAAGTTGAATTTCTGTTTTCTTAACTCTGGAAAAGAGTAAATCAATTCATAATTGCACACAGCGGCAATACGTTAATTCTGTTCCCACTTAACACCTTAAAGGTTTCTAAAACGGTTTAATTTATCGGCCCTGCCCAAACAGCTCACAATGTCTTCCCTCTAACGGAAATGTTTTTTTTTTGCCACCAAGAATGTGACACATCGTTTCTGTCCATGTACCCTGCGTCAAACTTTCTGATAGTTTTTTCTGACAGAGCTACGTCACAAACATAAAATTACCTTTTTTCTTTGCTACTAATTAAAATTATTTGTCACAAACATGAAATTACTTTTTTTTCTCTGCAACTAATTAAAAGTATTCGTACTCATTTCTCTCGCAATGAGTCAACAGGTGCCAAGATTCCCTTTCTTGCACGTAACAAGTTCAGAACACGGAGAAATTTCCTTTGCATTAGGATATTTTGAAATGAACCTTGCTTTACTCACCAGAAAATTGAGCAGATGTATTCACTTTTCGATTACCATGAATTCGTGACCGTTCTCAGCCAGTGCCGCTAAGCCCAGTGGCCTATCACGTTCTGTTCTGCAGCAACTCGGTCATTCTCTTTCCTGCGTCATGAATGTTCTGAGCGTGCTATTTCTGAATATTCAAAGCCATGCGCAACGTCGTGACAGCCAAGTGAACTAAGTGTAGTTCACGAGATTTTCTGGTATTGAAGCGATCAGCGTAAGGACTCACTTCTGTCCTCGTGGCAGGTGAGAAATGATCTTAAGCTTCTACTATAAGCCAGTGCTGGTCGTGAACATTCGTCAGTTTGCTGGACTTCTGCTCGCCTGAAGCTTCATTCCCCGGAACATGCAGTACAAGCCTCGAATCACCGCCGCTTTGCAGCGCATGAACACGCTTTCAACGCTATACCGTCAGCACCAACAAAACTCAAAGCACGTCAAAGTCTAGTACCGCATCTTCATACTACTGCTGCGCGAAAAACTATCAACTGGATCCCCGTTGAAGCCCATGTCGTGTCTTCTGACTCGCTTCGTCCATGCTTTTTCGCGCACCATAAGTGTGAATCCCAAACAACATGCCCAGTTTTCTGTCCTTATCATCGCATCTCTACCGCCAGCGTCAACAACTATAACGAAACACCCTTGCGGCTCGTGACACAGACAGAAGCACATGTAAGCAAGTTCTCTTGGTCAAGCTCGAAGTCCCGGCGACGTCGAGGCGGCGGTTCAGGAGACCGCGGCGTAGATGACGGTCACGAATACAACGACGTCAGCCACCAAGTGCTTCAGCACAGCTGACCACGAACAATCGGAACCAGACGGGCAGAACAAATGCCTCGCCTCGCAGGTGCCTTTCGGCCAACATCAGGCTGACTCGATGGTTCGACGCAAGTTTACCTCTCCGCGTCTTTTTCGCTCTTTCCCACTTTCGCGGTTTGTTTCTATGTGTTCAGCTTTACAAAAAAAGTGCTTTCGCTGCCGGTTCGTTCGAAGAGAAGGGGGCGTGGTTATCCATTCGCAGCTGTTAACACGCGACAGAAAGAAGCCACATGAAAAAGAAAATTTCCGTCTCAGATTTATTTTCACACCTTCTGCCACATTCATTCCGTGTTTTTAACTCACGCTAAGCTCCGAGAAAGGCGCCTGTTTCCTCAGCTGCGGTTGTCTAGAATCTGTGATGCTTGTAAATCGTTTTTTTTTCTGAATTTCATTACGTCTTTGTTGTTGTATGCGTATACCAACTCACGTGGGCAACTTCCTACCACTTACGTAACACCTGCTACTGGATGACCGCAGCATCTGTGTCTTCCATTATTGTCCTTAGACACGCTATTCCATTCTGTCGTGTCCAACAAACCAGTCCCTAGCTGCACCATTGTGTACTTCAACTGTTTACCTCACCTTGTAAGCAGATTGAAGGATTTGCGGAGAATTATTAACACAATATGCTGCTTCCACCGCCTAAGTAGGATCACGTCTTTAGCCGAAAAGTTTCTGCAACACATCGCTACCTTTCGACTGGTACGCAGAAGTTTACCTTTGTTCTTGCGCTACTGTTGAAATGCTATAGCTGAATAGTAAAATGCGTATTTGATTTCGTTGCTGAGTACGGCCTAAGGAAAGAGCTACAAGGCTAGCCTTTCTCGATGCAGGTACCTATTGGGCCTCAAGTCAGAGAAACATGAATGTGCAACTCTTATTTTTTTCATCTTCGTTCCCGGCTCACCGTTTAATGTCGTAAATCTCGGAAGCTTCCCCGACCGACGAGAAAGAAATTAGTTCCAACTAAATCTTCTGCTAACACTCCGAACAGATAAGAGGCCGCTTTCGCTAATTGGAACCTCACGCAGCTGCATTTTCTCGTCATGTAGGCTGCCCAATCAAGGGGAGATCAGGTGCAAAGAGTAAAAGCACCGAAGCGAGCCTATCTCTCTTAACTCACCCACCCAACCCCACACTGCTGGGAGGCAAGTTGTCAAGTTGTCTACAATTCCCCATACCTTTGGTTCTCAGAAATTACAAAGCACATTGGAGGACTTTTCATGCGTGATGCGAGAGGCGCCTGACAATTAGACCGCAAAAAAAAAGAGAGATGAAAAGCTACTCTAGAACGGAAAGGCCGGCACGTTAACCAGGCGACACCTACATGCTACCCTACACATGAGAAGGGGAACAAAGAGAGAGAAAGAGAAGGAGAGAAACAAAAGGATTAGTTTGCCGCGAAATCAATTTTGCAGTTTGCCATAGAGCATGTCTATGTGGATATACAGGGCGCAAACTGAAAGGTTATATTCTTGAAATCGACCTAAAATCCTTCAATAATTTCTATAGTGCCTTCACAGTTTTCTTCTGAGCGGGAGGTCTAGTCCAAGAACCCATATTTTTCTTTTCCTTATGGAGACGAGCATCCAAGCGGCAGAACATTTGAGCCGGAAGGACGCGCTCACATACAGAGCGAAGGCAGTTACAAAGCAGGAGCCCAATCATCTCATGGCACCCGCATTTCTCATACACTCGAGTCTGCTTATTGCGATAGGATGGAAATAGGCATCTGTAAACGCCACTGCCAGCCAGAGGTGAAATAACCACTTGAATCGCTGCGGGAGAGGCCATAAGGTGCATTCAGTTGACGTACGGAGCCGGAGTGGTGCGAGTGGCATGCCGAGCCTCCAATATGAAGACAACGACACTAAAGCAAAAAAAAAAAGCTTCACTTGGTTTCAAAGGGCATTTTAATGACACTATGCTCGTTAAAAACTGCAGGAAAAGAATATGGGTATGTGGCGCGACTTTTGTAAACAGGCTACGCAAACCACCTGCGTGCTGGGCCAAACCCTAGCGGCTCTGGCAACCTTACTCAACAGTTAACCTTCTGAGGGAGTCTTGATGATTACCGATGTTAGCGCTCACAGATAAGTAGTTCGGCAGGCCCTTTCAATTAGTGTTTAATTATCGAATAGTTGTTGCAACTAACGATTTTGTTAATTAACATGTCTTGTTTTCGCAGATGAATTCTGGATACGAACTGGCAGCTGTACAGGGTGTTTCATCTAAGAATGTACAGGCGCGGCCATAAGTAGACGGAGTACGCTATTGCGTTCGAAGTTCAATTACGCTTTCTCCTCCGGTAATGAAGAAGCGTTGTTTTTCTACAAGAAAGCCCACCAACCTCCTCTACCAGCATGCGCGTACCACTGCTGGAAATTTCAATTAGGTGACGCATGAAAAATTTTCGAAGGCAGTTGCGTGCTCCGTTTACTTCAGTCCGCGCCTGTACACAATTTTTAACAATAAGTTTTATGAGTTAAAAGCACATTTTTTGGCATAGCATTCTCAGCGATGTAGTACACAAGAATACTGCTCAGGTGTTCTAACTACCAAGATGGCTAGCTAATGTTGACTAGGTAATTTGTTAACTATTGCTGTTAAATTCCCTAATATTTGAGAGGTGCCATAAATAATGCCCACCATAAATGATATTCATACCATTTTAGAGAATTTAGAAAACTCAGTTACCCACACCGCTGTGGCTCAAGAAATACTGGCCACATCGCGCCATAACGCATGAGCTTCGAGAAGCTTGCAGGCAAAGCCAGCTCTCGAGTGCACGTAACTCGTCGAAATGGCCAAAATTTGTTGGGCCACAGCGCGGGCGGTAACCGCGTTTTAGGAATTCTAATAACAACCATGGGCTACACGCCTCTCAATAATTAAGGAGCCTAACAATATTATTTGAAAAGTTAACTAATATATCAGTCAACTATTCTGCTAGATGGCACATCTTAGCTGTATTCTGATGTACTCGACCACTGCAGTGCTGTGCCGAAAATAGGGCTTTTCTAACTCAAAAAACCTATTTGTAATAATGGTGCGAAGTCTTAGGTGAAACACCCTGCATAAGGTTGACGCTAGCGTTTTTTGTAGCTTGTATTCTTTCTTTCTATCGTTTTCACAGTTGACTATTTGCCGTGTGCTATGCGCAACTTCTCTTAAAACTCGGGCTTCTGCTGGCGTAATGTTCTATACATGCGCTTGTATATAGAGATGAATGAGCATCTCAGTTCTTTTAATTTATTATATCCTTCAGCGACTAGAACTGTCCAACATATCCATGACAGGCCGCGCATTGGCTTATGTCATTTCCAAGCAATGTACATTTATTCCGCTAGGTTAAGCGAGAGTTGCAGATGTTTCTTTTTCTTTTTCTTCTTTTGTCTCAAAGGACAACATTTTTGTTACGCTCCGGTCGGCTTGCCGCGGCCTAAATTTAATGCAAAAGCAAGTACCGCCGTCTACCCCGTTTCCTTCTTCAGCATTTGCATAAGTCCTGCGAAGCGACCTTGGTCCCTGCGCGGAGTTGGACGCACGTGCCCGAGCGGCTTACGTGTTTTCGTCGCCATTAGGCCGAGGTCGGTTGCCGCTTTCACCAGTACCTTTGTTCTTGTCTAACTTCTTTCGTACCTGTTGTGGTACGTAACACGGTGCGCGATAAAGGACCTTCGGGCGCGTTTCGGGTAGGCGTTGGCTTCATTCAGTTACAGATTCCGCTCTCCGTTCCGAAACCGTGCTATATAAAAGCCGGTAGTCCAGACACCGTCATTCTTTAATTTAACCGGCTCATTTCACATTGAACGCCCTTTGCAGCACGGCGTTTGTGATTCAGCACGTGACTTAGGAAACTTTTTCAACGCGTTTAGAGCAGTTTTCGTCAAGTCAGTCATGACGGCTATAATTTAAATAATTTTAATATACTGGAGGAGCAATCTGTGCATTAAAACAGGATTGCGTTACAAAAACGAAATCAAGATGACTTTCACAAATATTTTACAATCAAATGTTTTACTAAAAGGGCTCTGTAAAAGCGGATTTGTTACTGAAACAGCATTGGACGATGAAAATAATTATGGGCATCCTATTTTTTTTTGAAGAATAGAGCTGCAGTACCGTAAATGTCCAAGTGTGCGGCGTGGACCAAATCCTAAATTTCTGGAGCCATTCATGTTATTTTTTTATAAAATAGCGGTCCCAAATATACACCAAAGATACACAAAATATGCACCTCTTCAATATAAGATAAAACGGAAAGTACGCTCTAATACGCCTGCGTAGAAGTAAAAAGGGAGCAGCTGTCCTTAGCGCACTCCGTTTTATAGTATAAGAGAGTGCCCCAAAGGACATCTCAATTCCTTTTTAGTTGGTTGGTTGGTTTATGGGGTTTAACGTCCCAAAGCGACTAAGGCTATGAGAGACGCCGTAGTGGAGGGCTCCGGAAATTTCGACCACCTGGGGTTCTTTAACGTGCACTGACATCGCACAGTACACGGGCCTCGAATTTCTCCTCCAAAGAAATTCAACCGCCGCGGCCGGGATCGAACCCGCGTCTTTCGGGACAGCAGCCGAGCACCATAGCCACTGAGCCACCGCGGCGGCAATTCCTTTTTAGTCCTTTGTGTTTAGTGCGTAGGAAAAATTGGTATGCGTTAATTTTAGCAAGAGCAGAAGCGCCGTGTAAAGAGAGATAGAATTTACTGCAGAAAATTACATTTCATGGCCGCTGAGAAGTAAATAAAAAAAACGGTCATGGTTTGCGTGAACCAGGTAAAGGGCGTGCAGCATACTTGCATATTTGCGGAGGAGAGAGGGGCAGTGCTCAGAGGTTGCGTTTCCGGAACACGCCGAAGTGGCTCCTTTCTTGACTGTTTTTTGGCAAGGGCAGACTCGATGTTTGTGAGGCGTGGCTCTAATTCAACGCAGGTTATTTTAGCGTTGCTCGATGATGAGCTAACCCTTTTACATTGAGTCAAATCAGAGGTGTTTGTGGCTGTCGACATCATCATAGTCGCTGTCATCGATAGTCGTTAGTCAAAAGAGGGCTTTTCGCTTGCTGGATACGCAGTTTGAGGCCTGTTTTCCGTGCAACCCTAGAAGATGTTCTTATATTGGCTCCCCACTAATTGCAGCTTAAGGCTACCCAAGCTGTTTTCTCACTATAGCATCCGCATTATATGCGCTTCCGAAGTCAATTTCGTTTCCTTAACCTAGGGCAAGGTTAATTCGTGGTCAGTTGACATTAGTCGCCAAGGGGAAGCTCGAATGAAGTCTCGAACCAAGCACCTGCCACATCAATTAGTACCAGTGGGAATGAAGTTGCAAAATGATGAAAGTGAGCAAACGTCACAACGAAGGAAACTATTTGGGCATCTTAAAGATCATCCAAGGTAAGCAAAAATACGGAATTTCCAAGCCCGACGGAAGAAGCTTCGTGGATGAAGTGTCCCTTTAGGTAATTCCAGTGGAAACGAAAATGCTCGGTCAGCATAGAAGGCGACCTACCCTGTATGCGGATGTCGTTGACAGCTTGTGACTGAGTTTCTGGGTACGACGGACTTCAGGCAAGCCTAGTCTCCCGTACTCGCAGAATGTAAGGATGCTGCAGTAAGGTATCTCGGCAACTTGCCTTAGACACTACTTGCTTGTGAAAACAGTGCGAATTGTGGAAGTGGTCAACTAATCGTGACCAGCAAAAAATGCACATGGCCACATGTACCTCATGGCTCATTGCTGCAGGTCATTTGCTGTTACGTAGTTGTTCTTTTGTCGGAGCTGCTTGTCGGCCAAAACCGCACACACGTTATCTCAAGACGACAATATCTCTACCTTGCTTGACGTAGTCCTTTCCTTTCGTATGCGTTTGCGACATGTTGCAACCCGGAATTGCGCTGTGTATAGTTTATTACGCTGCTGAATACGGGTTTTCATCTAATTAGTAGCCACTTCACGTGAAAATTCCGAATTCTTGGCCTACCCATGAATGCAGAAGCGCTCCTTTATAAACTTGAAGTATTTTATTCTCTCAGGTAACATTGAAGAACTTTTTTGTCCTGCGCAGCGAAGAGCGAGCTTACCGCACAAGAACCGATACTCGCGGTAAGAAGGAAAAAATACCAATGGTCTGGACACTAATTTACTCCACTAAACAGTACTCACAGTCGCCCATTTCAACTCAGTGCCGTTAGAGTACGCCATCCCTTTCCATTTCCTGTTTGAGGGCATGAAACGCTTTCGCGAGAAGCTCGCAGTTTGTATTCGTAAAGCATCACTGTTGTCGTTATACGCTTTGATTCACGTATCGCTGGCCCGCGCAGTGACTCAGTGGTTATGGCGCTCCACAGCGGATCCGAAAGACGAGGGTTTTATCCCTCCAATTCCATGGAGGCGAAATGCTGGAAGTCCGTGTACTATACAATGTCAGTGCACGTTAAACAGCCCAAGGTTGTTGAAATTGTCGCCTGCCCTTCCACTACGCCATCCCTCATACTCTTAGTTGCTTTGGGGCGTTAAACCGCATACTACCAAACCAGAAAACCAAACACGTATTGCCGTGGGGTGGGTGTGAAGATCTGAGTTATGGGAAATTGCTGCTAAAAAAATGCGCTATTTTGCGGTCACGATGATATGCACTTCTTGTTTAATTAAAAACCAAATAAAAACTCAACAAGCGCTGGTAAGGATATTTAAAATTTACGTTTTCTGCAAGCCTCAAAGCCTGACTTTATGCCAGTCTACAAGTCAGGCACAAAAGCACGCAGGAAAGGTTTGCCGAGGGCGAGGTCTTCGAGGAAGTGCCTCGACATCAGATGGTATCTAATGCTACGCACAGGTCGGTCAGTCCCCCCTTTCACCGCGTCGCAGGGCTTCGCATATGAAGCTACGCATGGCAAATTATTTCAAGCAGGCTGAATAGAATAAAATATGAAGTTGCTCCGCGTAAGTAAATTAAAATGTTCCGAAGAAGTAAAATCTGGAAGCGTTGGTTTTTTGATGGAAAAAAATAGCATATCACGGCGTGGAAGGCCGTGCGTAGAGGGAGCAATCAGTGGCCTCTTTAACGTGGACAAAGCTGCAAGGAGTGCTTGTAGGTGGGATTTCTGCACTAAATAACTTAATCAAAAAAAGAGCAGTTGACAAACTTTTGGATATTTCGAAGAAATTCGGTGCCCAAAATATTCGTAGCTGCCGGCAAACAATTGACTGCATTTGTACTTTCTGGTACAACCACGCCACTAGTTTTATCAACGCACTGCACTGAAGTATGACGGTTCGGACTATGCAAAAGGTTTTTCAGCCATAAGCTGAGCGCACAAATGTGAATCGTGTCATGGCATCAAATGCGTTCGGCTTTTTCAGAACGGAAAGGTTGCAATGAGCAGTTAGTTCTTCCTTTCGATCAAATGAACTGTTACAATATTTATGAAAATATAAAAAGGACAAGTTGGGTGCAATAAAAAAATGAACAGCAACATTTGGTCATCTAAGTTCTAATCAGTTGTCCAGCTGCTTAGGCCGGAAAATTTACTGATCTGACAATTTTTTTATGAAACACATTCGTGAGGGCACAGATAGTCTGAAGGTGTTGACGCCAAATTTTAAGCTTGGAAACCCGAGGCAAACATCTTAATTCAATGATTGCCGTGTAATTATTTACTTTATTTTTTGGGGTTTACTGCCATCTGTTCTGACCGAGGGGCGTGAAATTAAGTAGTGTCAAGAAATATAAAGCCTTGCCCCATTTTCACAGCCTGAAAATGGTCATCAGGTTGTGGCTTTTCGGGTTCATGCTCCGAGTCACACGCATTTGAAATGAAATGCGTCTATTCTGAACCTCACTTATCACTTTTGCATGCAACGACCTGTCAATACGGCTTTATCTTTGAGACCAGGCGTGGTACAAAATAGCATCCCTGCTTTTAGCCAAAACAGATAACCTATAACTGATTCTGAGACATATGGTTTAATTGGAATATTCTCTATTGTTCGCTGAATGAGCAAATTAACTATTCGCTGGAGCTCAATGAGAGCTTGTGCAGACATAACGCACGTCGAAGAGGACTCTAGAAACCTAACACTCATCGTTAGGCAAAGGATGTTGCAAGAAGTAGTATTACCAAGAAATGAATCTGATATAGCACTGAGTCATGGATGATAACTGAACCTGGAATAGAATTAACAACTGAACCAGGGATAGAAGAGTAGGAGGCTGTTATCTGGGTGAAGATCAGTGATAGCGTGGGGCAATTTCAGTTTAAAGGCGCGAAGACACTTCAGGAGAAGTGTTAATCAACATTGCTTGTATTTCAACTCCATGAGCTAACGTGTTTGTGTTGACACTTCAGTTCTCTTATTCGCGTCTGATTCCTTGCTTATAGGACGCTGGTCAGCACTTATAATAAGCGGCTTTGCCTTTCTTTAAGCACAAAATAATTCGAGGCAAACTATGAATTCATACTCAGAGCTGTGAAAAGTGGCGGCCAAAAGGACGCACTCTTGTAATAATTATACTCTTATCTTCAAAGCATTCTACGCTGCTACAGCATTGAATTAAGAAGATTTTCACAATTCATATTGCGAGCACCTGTGGTTATTGAACGTATACAGTAGTTGAAAATACGGGCGTTTTCCAGTTTTAATATCACCTATGAAGCAGGAGTAGCTGAGGAATTACGTGCAGTGTGCGACATAGTCCTGGTCCACTTTTCTTAAACCAGCTTTGTAATGCAAAAGGACATGTTGTTGAGGCTTTTGTTATATTGTGCGTCGACAGTTGAGCGCAAGAACTGTGCAAGAGAAACAATGGCCCGGCACGGCGTAGTATTTCTTTCTTTGTTCCTCTGGTGCGGTTCATTAATTTATTTACTCTTAGAGCCTAAGCACTACAGAGAGAAGTGGGAAAAAAAATAGCAAGAACAGAATTAGTGCAGTATCACCATGTTAAATAAATGGCTAACGTCATTCTTAAACAGGTAGGTGTCTTTAATGGCGGTCGATAGTAGTGGGAAGGAGTTTCCAATGCTTAAAGGTATTGGGGATGAAAGATGCGAAACGCAGGTTGGTGGGATTGCTGGGCATGTCAACCATGAGCTAGTGGTCGCTGCGTGATGAGATGTATGGTGGCGGCAGAACTAGCGAATCTCTGAGATTAGGGTTAGAATGGCAGATATCCTGAAAAAGTCATATACGCACAAATAGGAGGCCCTATTTGCAGTCTCGACTTTTGGGCCTCCTGATGTATATACCCCATAACCATGTACTGTAAATATGAAATAAACTTGATTTGATTGATATGAAGATTTGAAAGATCACGCAAATTTAGACCACTTCATTTTAGTTGCAGTTCAGTTCAATGGTAATTGGAAAAAAATGAAACGAACTGCCAAGATGTTTAAGAATTCGAACTTTGCAATTAGCCAATTAATGTGAGGGTCCTTTATTGATGATTCGTATTCAAGGTTCGGCCTGACTAATGTTTAGTAGAGTTGAAGTTTCAGGTTAGTGGGCACCATAGAAAAATTGCGGCGTAAGTAACCTACTGTAACTGAATATTTTTTGTCGATCGTTCGTTCTTCAACGCGGTCGCGTACTAGCTGCAGACTGCCCTTTCGCAGAACTTCCTAACATCATGTTTCTATGCGGATTTAGGTTTTCCAGTACGTATTTGATAATCTACAGTACCGTTCATTAAGAGGACAGTTAATCTCTTGTCTGTTTGCAACATTACGCGACCCAATTCATTTTTGTCCTGACCACTCGATGTCTAATTTATGAAAACTGAAGCGAAAAATATAATTGCCTGCTTATTATGCTAGTGAAGTGTGCTCACATTCTAAGCCCATTATGAAAAAAATTTAGCACAGCAAACATTGAAGAGTTTCGAATGTCGTGAATTCGCGGCAGTGGACGTTTGTTTATTTTTTTGCAGCTAATTGGAAGTTTCCGAAAGATGACCTAAAGCCTTGAATAATGACGAGGACCAGGTACAATAGACATATTTTTTTAAAAGCAAACAATCTCGCAATATTTTTGCCGCAGCACTTAGAAGGAATAGACTGACACACAGTTGTTGTATACTTGATGGAAGTCGCATATTCGTGGCCCGTTTTCCTTCGGCCAGCTTCCACGAAACAAGGCATAATTTCCATCAGAAAGCGCTGGCCAGTAACAAAATGTTGAAACAAAAGTCTGTTTGCGAGCTAGAAGTAGTAATGAGTGAACGGCGTGCATAAAATATGCCCATAATTCTGGACACAGTACGTTAAATGCTTATTTTGTCCTAGAATATACCATTAACTACAACTTCTGAAGCCACATAGCCCTAAATTTGTCTCTCTGTTATCATGACGTTTAAATTTGGCTGATATAAAATCTGAGCTGATGAACGCATGATCACTAGCAAAATGCCACAATCTGTGACCTTGCAAACGCATGTCGGCAGGTATTAGGAAGTAACACAGTGAACCAAAAGATAATTTGCTTGAATACACAAGTAACTACTGCGATCTGATATGACGCCTGCCTCTCAATACCAGAGAGCTTCATTTTAATAGATGCCATGAGTATGGTACGCGCTAAAGTAAAGGCGCCTTCAGCGTTTGAGAAACTACTTATTGTGCGGTTACATACAGGATTATTGAGGATGGCATGGCCTTTCTCATAACAAAAAAATAACGAAACAGCAGTGCTATCCGCGTAAGGCGAACCTTCTAGCCAGTTTTTGGTAAATATGCTTTGCACGTGTTCATGCCAAGATTAGAATACATAAGGCGTTACAGTGTTCTTTGATATACGTGAATGAAATTCTGTTTCACAACAGAATAGTTTCGAATTTGATGTTAGTATTATGAGGGGCCACTCTGCACTACTATACGCGGGGTTTACACCATGGAACTTCTTACAGCATAGCGGTTATAGCTAGAGTGTTGTACTGGTTTCTTAAAGTGTGCAAATTTTGATTTTTTCTTTCTTAATGTCTGACGTTCTTAATATTTTCTCGAGCATAAAACATTCTGCACTCTCATCGACGAGTAACGGTCGCCGTCGATAGAAGGTGCATGCATGAAATGCCTACCAGTTTCAGCATAGCACTGTGTGTAATTAGTCGCATAAGGTGCTCACCGCATTCTCCTTTCAGTGATTTCGCCCCGGTCATGCAACGGCGCAGCGCGTCATAATGAACTTCCTCGTCGAAGCCCAGATGAAGCAAGAGACTCACGCACACACTAGATAAAGACAGAGACCTGGAAATTTATTCTTGCCGAGCCGAATTGGACCTCATTTCACGGTCGCATTCCACCTAAATGCAACAATAACATCCGGTACACCTACCGAATGCATCCGTGTGCGTCCCGCACCACCCCTATTCCCTGCCCTTGCTCATCTTTTTTTATAGCTGCCTCTCAACTTTTTATAGTTAAGCCAGAATCTTGAGAGCTCAGAAACGCAAATTTGACACTAAAGTCAATTCCATGCAGGATTGAGAGTGATGAACAGACAAAATCTCTTTATCAGATAGTGTTGAAGCACTGCTACCGCCAACCCGAACTTCCCCTGTACTGCTAAGCCATCAAAATCCCGCAAGCCATTTCTCCGCTCGCAGTGCGCCAGTTCCTCTACCGTGCGCTGAACTGTGAATTTCACAGACGATAACTTTTAAGGCGGAAGCCTTTAATACCTCATCGTTATAAGCAGGAGTTGTCGACAGAAATATCCCGCTTTTCAATTCGTCGAAACGGTCGTGACGTCACAGTGCGCGAATTTCAAACGGGGCCAATTGTACTTTGGCTAGTAACCATGCAACCACTTAAAGGGATCGTATAGTGATGCTCCAAGTAAGTGGGAATGAGTTTAGTTAATTGCTTAATCACCAATTAGCCTAATTAATCTTTCTAATCAGGCCAGATAAATAAATAAAACCGAGTAGGAAATTGGTCGAGTTCAGGAATCGAACCCTGGTCTCCGGATTGTGAGACGAGCATGCTAACCACTCCGCCATGCCAGCTCGATGGTTTGAAATGAACAAAGGTGCGTCTAGTGAATACGGTGTCTTCCTTCACTCCCATCTTCCTCCCTTCTCGTTACGGCGAGGTTCAGGGGTCACCGAGGCAGGCGAGACAGATACAGTTCCTTTCCTCAAAAACGAATTTACCGGCGAGCAAGGCGGAGAACTGAACGGGGGATGGCGTTCTGTGGACTCCCCGGCAGCGTTTCAAGACGCTGTCGCGTTTCACTCTTAGAGGCGAAGCTTAACATCTTAACACATCAGTAACACAAGCAGCAACACCGCACTTAAGGCTTTCGCCTCACCGCACTTTAGGTCAACAAAGTGTCCCCCTGAATCTTTAGTATGCTTCCTTTACGTTCTAGTTCTTTTTCCGCGTGGCATGACCTGAACACGATACATTCCAAGAATGCGTCCACCACTATATATCACCCATTCTATACAGCGCTGCACCGGAAATAATAAGCATTTAGTTTGCATCCACTCTTGCGATGAGACTAATTTTAGCACCACCGTAGCGCCACCTCAACAGATCCGTTGGGAAGAGCAGTGTATCTGTGCCGTTCGCAAAGTTAAATAAATCAATAAGCATATCTATGCCCCCGTGTAATCGAGGGCTAGAAGAGTTCTGCTTTCATGCAAAGAAAAAAAAGGCGTCGCCAGTGCCATCACTAAAGGCTACAAGACGTGCGGGCCACAACTGTGCACGACTTCGAAGAATGAAGCTAAAAGGCGAAGGTAACTAGGGTTTCAGGATGTGCATTTTACACAATAATTTGTGTTCTAGATACACCACGTGGCCATGAGAACGAGTTCACATTTCATTCTGACGACAGTTGAAAGCAGAACACTGGTAGCCGCATCGATACTTCAGTTTCTGCGGGCTCAAGGTAGCTTTTATTTTCCCTTGTAAGCAAGAGAGTTGGGGTTTGATGCCCCAGCAGCTAGCACCGATGAAGAAGAGGAAGAAGCAAGCCGACGCAGACGAAGTTCGGGTTTTGCGCTTCCGAACGCTGGCCTGCTGAGCAGCACCGCTGAAACAAGGACTGTGGCCATCCGTACTGACTGTGACTGTGTCGCCCCATTACACTTGACGTCGGTCAAGTAGAAGATGACGTTCGTGAGCTTAACGACGTCATCCCATTTGTTGTGTGCGCTCACGCGTTCGTAGGAGGCCAGCCAATCTTCGACATCTGTGTCGTCAGTGCCGCTGAAGATCGTCGGGTCGCGCTCACGAACGGCACCGGAACAGATGACAGTGGGCTGGGCAAGTTGGGTCAGGGTGTCGGACGTCGTGGTAGAGCTTGGTAGCCTGGGCATCGTGGCGTAGCTCCAGGGGGAACGCAGGCAGGCAGCACCTCCACCAAGTGTAATGGGGCGACACAGTCACAGTCAGTACGGACGGCCACAGTCCTTGTTTCAGCGGTGCTGCTCAGCAGGCCAGCGTTCGGAAGCTGTTGTTGTTGTCCTCTAAATAATGACGCAAAACCTGAACTTCGTCTGCGTCGGCTTCCTTCTTCCTCTTCTTCGTCGGTGCTAGCTACTGGGGCATCAAACCCCAACTCTTTTGCTTACACCCTATTTATTCGGTCTCTCGAATTACTCGCTTTCATTGTAACAAGCATTGTAACTTGTTCTGTCATGGTTTTTTATTTTATTTTTTTATTATGTGTAAACATATGCCACTTCTACTTGGGCGCTTAGCCTGCAGTATGTTCAAAATAAAATAAATAAATACCAGAAGTCATTTACGACCTTTGCCAACCAGAAGCCCACTTCCCTCTAGACCCGCTTTTTCTATTGTGCCCATTTCCCCACGCCAGATTCGAAAAACGCCTCTCTACGTACATCGCGTTCTTCATAAAGGGACCAACATTACCTTCTAAATCCCCCGCCTGCTCCATTCAACGACGCTATCGTTACGACTCGTGAAAGGAGTTGCTCGTACTCTTGCGTTCAAGCCTCCGTGCGCAGCTAAGGCGGTTCCTGTTTAGCACAAGGAAGGCACTTGTAGTTTGGGTCATTACATTCCGCACGAAAAAAGAAAAAGAGCAATTCTCTGTATGGACGCCGCTTTTGCCGAGCTATTGGGCTGCGTCTATGCCACTCCTTTCTAATTTATACATTTCCCCTTTGAAAATACAGCTCCCTGTGGTATTGCTACGACGAAGAGGAAGGAGAAGTCCAAGTGGCCTCCCGTGAAAGGGTCGAACGAAGAAGAAGAGGTTGAAGAGGCTTCCTGTTAGCGATGGTGCTTCCTGCTGCTTACCGCTAGGAACTATTCACCTACCGCTTGTTAATAAATGTATACAGTATTTCCCCGTAACATCCTTGGTGGAGGTGCGACAAGACAGAACTACGCAGAGGACGCTACCTTCCACCCCTGACCTACCTTTCACGCCGCCGCTACCTTCCACGGCCGACAGTGACGGAAGCAACTCCTCCAGATTCGGCAGCATCGGTGTCTTTCGTCGTCCTCACTCACCCTTGTGATCCTGAACCCTTCTCTGGGGACGACGACGCTGACTTCGAGACTTGGCTTCGCAAGTATGAACGGTGCAGATCTAACAACCGGTGGGACCAAACTTTCATGCTTGCGAGCGTCGTTTTTTACCTTAAGGGCACAGCGGTCAAGCGGTACGATACCAACGAAGAGACATTGACCAGTTGGGATGACTGTAAGCAGAAACTTATCGACCTTATCGGCAAACCACTCGGCCGGCAGCTTGCCGCTAAAAGAGATCTCGCATGTCGCGCCCAGTCATCCACGGAGTCCTACGTCTCCTATATTCAGGATGTGTTGGCTCTGTGCTACACGGCGGATACAGAGATGAGCGAGACTGACAAAGTCGGACATGTGCTCAAGGGCATTGCAGACGACGCCTGCAATCTGCTCGTTTACAAAAACTGAGACAAGATTGCAGACATCATAGAAGATTGCCGCCGATTCGAGGACGCCAAAAGCCTATGGATAACTCAGCATACCGCACGCCTGCCCAACACGGCTGCGTCTTCGTGAAGAGTATATGCTTGGGCTTGTTGGTTCATATTTGAAAGGTAAAAACGTAGCGCAAAGAGACAAGGACCCAGAAAGACAGACAACACACGGTGCTAACTTCCACCACATGTTTATTTCAGAAAGGAAATGTGGTTTTATATCGACATCAAGACCTACCAAGATCTTTGTTCTCGGAACCAGCCGACTTCACCTGAGAACGTGACCCGTATTGTACGCCGTGAGCTTGAAGCCATTGCTCCGGCTCCCTTAGCAACAACACCTGTGGCCAACCAGCCTCAGCCCCTTCGACTTATTCAAGCCGTCGTGCGCCAGGAAATTTCTAACTTGGGTTTGAACTCTGTCGCCGCTCTTTATCCCTCCCAAGTACCCGAAGTCCCTCCTCTATACCCCGTGCAGCCTGTTTACGCCGCTCCTCGACCGCGCAACCCTTCCGAGTGGCTTACGCCTGACGATGGGCCCATCTGTTTCAACTGTTGCCGTGCCGGCCACATCGCCCGTCATTGCCGTAGTCGATGGTACTCCTCCCAGCGGACCCATTACTCGGCCCCACCTTATCGCCCCGACGCTGCAGACACAAGTTCTTTCTCGCGACCTTTGGACCCATCAAGCCCCACCACCGACGTCTCGCCGCTCCGCTTCAGCCGCTCACCATCCGCACAGCGCCGCCAGTCCCGTTCGCCTAAATGACCGCGCGCTTTCTCTCCTGGCCCCTACGGACAATCACGGGCGAAAAACTAGTTTCTCCAGCGTCTAGAGGTGATGCTGCAGTGACAACCCAGCTCCAAAATCCTCGTTTAGTTCTTCGCACCCCGCGCAATTTACTGACCATACAAGTCGATGGCGTTACCCTCTCTGCCCTGGTTGACACGGGCTCCGCCCCCATTTCTCTGATGAGTTCCGACCAACGACGCCGCCTCCGCAAAGTACTGAAGCCTGCTTCTAGAGCCGTTTTTCCAGTTGCCGATGGCACAACGCCCTCAGTGCTCGGCCTGTGTGCTTCTCGTGTGACGATTTCTGACCGCCAAACCACCGTGCTCTTTACCGTTCTGAATCAGTGCCCTCATGACATCATACTCGTGACATCATGGCATCATACATCATGCTGACTTTATGGAAAATTATAGTAGCTGTGCAATCGTTATAAATACCTTCCAATATTTTCACATAACACTCTTCTACACCCTGATTCCGCAATGCCTGCATGTCAGCTGAGGTTTCCACTCCGTCAAATGCTTTCTCGTAATCAATGAAGGCTATCTATAGGGGTTGGTTATATTCTGCGCATTTCTCTATCACCTTATTGATAGTGTGAATGTGGTCTATTGTCGAGTATCCTTTACGAAAGCCTGCCTGATCATTTGGTTGACTAAACTCCAAGGTTGTCCTCACTCTATTAGCGATTACCTTAGTAAATACCTTGTAGGCAACGGACAATAAGCTGATTGGTCTGTAATTCTTCAAGTCCTTGATGTCTCCTTTCTTATGAATAAAGATAATGTTAGCGTTCTTCCAAGATTCTGGTACTCTCGAGGTCACAAGGCATTGCATATACAGGGTGGCTAGATTTTCTAGCACAATCTCTCCTCCGTCCTTCAACAAATCTGCTGTTACCTGATCCTCACCAGCTGCTTTCCCTCTTTGCATTGCTCCTAAGGCTTTCTTTACTTCCTCCTTCGTTACTTGCGGGATGTCCCATTGCTGTGCTCGGCTGCCTCCCTCAGTAACTTGATGATTACATTCGCTACTGTATAGAACTCTTCGGCTAATTCAGCTATCTTATCCGTATTGCTGATGACATTGCCCTGTTTGTCTTTTAGCGCATACACCTGGTTTTTACCTATGCCCAGTTTTCTCCTCACTGATTTTAGGCTACCTCCGTTCCTTAGAGCATGCTCGATTTTCTCCATGTTAAACTTTCTTATGTCGGCTACCTTGCGCTTATTCATTAACTTCGATAGCTCTGCTAGTTCTATCCTGTCTGTGGAGTTAGACGTCCTCATGCTTTGGCGTTTCTTAATCAGAAGCCGCTACTTACGTATTGTTTAAATCTATTCCACCTGTTCCTAACGGCCAGTATATCATCACTCCTGTCTTTGATTAGCCCGTCACAATGGATGTTGCCCTTGCCCATACAGTTGTCACAGTCTCGGCAAACAGCGCATGTCTACCTGTTCTCAACTTCAGTACGCACGTCCTGACGCTTCCTCAAGACATGTGCCTCACCACGCTGTCCCCTACCGACGAATACGTGATCTCCGCAGTCACAAACTGTGTATCGTCCTCTCCGGACAATCATGTCACAGCTCTTTCGAGACCCGACCACTTTGCCAAAATGATCGCTTCCGATCTCTCTGCCGACCAAGCAGAGGCGCTTAGCCATCTTCTGGCATCTTTTCAGGACATATTTGATTTCAATGACTGCCCTTTAGCTCGTACGACTATTTTGAAGCATCGTATCAACACCGGTGACGCCGCTCCTCTGCACCGCCGGCCTTATAGGGTGTCCAGTTCCGAACGCCAAGTGATACAACAGGAAGTCGAAAAGATGCTCGCTAAGGACATCAACGAACCGTCGTCCAGTCCTTGGTTTTCTCCAGTCGTCCTTGTTAAAAAGAAAGACGGCAGTTGGCGTTTCTGCGTCGACTACCGCCACCTGAACTGCACCACAAGAAGAGACGTGTACCCATCCCTACGATCGACGACGCTCTCGACTGCCTACACGGATCTCAATACTTTTCTTCCATGGATCTTCGTTCCGGTTATTGGCAAATCGCCGTTTACGAGCAGGACCGCGAAGAGACAGCTTTTGTCACACCTGCCGGTCTATACCAGTTCAAAGTCATTCCGTTCGGACTTTATAATGCACCAGCTACTTTCGAACGGACGATGGACTGACTCCGCCGCTGCTTTAAGGGGACTACGTATATGTGCTACCTTGACGATGTTGTCTTCTTGCCCACATTTACCTCGCACCTTGAACATCTCAGGAGTATCCTGACTGTCTTTCGTACGGCTGCGCTACAGCTCAATTCATCCAAATGCTAATTCAGCCGCCGGCAACTCACCATTCTTGGACATCTCGTCGACGCCTCCGGTGTACGTCCTGATCGAGCTAAAATTGCAGTGGTGCAGCACTTCCCTCGTCCACATTCTCAGAAAGACGTGCACAGTTTTCCTGGGCTGTGTTCCTACTTTCGCCGTTTTATTCAAGATTTTGCCCTTATCGCTCGTCCCCTCACTGACCTGAAGACCGACACAGACTTTACCTGGGGCACTGATCAACAAAATGCGTAGTAAAGTTCCACAGGTTCTCTATCTTCCTTCCTCGCACCAAAGGTGCCCCGCCAGAGACGGTTTGTTTAACTCGAAGACTGAAGCTTGATCTTCGCACCAGGGGTGCCCCGTCAGAGACAGTGTCTCGATGAGTAGAGATGCAGGGATCAAGGGAATACTTATGTACAGTTTATGTACAGGAATTTACAATAGATACAAGTTCAGGCACTAGAGACAAAACAAACGTCAAAAGGATAAACAACAAAAAGAGTGGAACTGGCTAATACTAGAGTCGACCCCTACTCGGCATAGCCGAAGATGCGTAGCATCTCAGCTTAGCGCAGAACCCCGCTTCCGGCTCCGGGACCCGGTTTTAAAGCCCTAAAGGCCCGGCCCACATTTGGTAGCTTCCAATCATGCTACAGTGTTCACATGATTGGTTTACCGAGAGCATGACCAGCCCTCCAGCTTCCGTAGGGCAAAACGCCCTTTCCATTGCAGAATAAAAGTAAAAACAAACACAAATGCACATTCGTGCGAGCACGTCCGCGAATCAGTACCGCGGGGCGGGGGACACCCGTACTTCCCGGTGCATTCGCGAGCGACCGCGTTCCGAGAAAGGAGACGCTTCGCTTTGAGCGCCCCCAGCCGCGTTCCGATGACCCCGCGTACACTAACGATCCCTTACACGCCCTTCCCAAGATTCTACAAAGGGCCCAAATGGCACTTTTAGAATTACAAACAAAAGGGATCGCTGTTTGACACGAAACCACCCTTCGGGTGACATAACATAAACAAAACATACACATTCAAATGCGCGTTTCACACCTTTAAATCCAGCGCATTGACCGAAGTCCAAGCTGTCCCGCTGCGACCAGTTGCACCAACAAACCCAAAGCAAAATGCACACGAGCACCAACACAACATAAGCAAATTGCACAAATACACACGGTGGCCTGCTTGCTGTGCGCCGTAAAACGGAGTCCAAGTTGATAGGCTGTAGCCAGTTCACCTGCATGCACACCGTCGTCCTGCTCGCGAATGAGCACACATAGACACAGACACTCGCGACTGGAGCGTTCAAAGGACTCGCCTAATGTCCACGTGAGCCTCCTTAGTCGCACCGAGCGTCCCTGTGTGCATTCGAGCCACCACGAGTCAACACAATTAACGCCTAAACGGTAACTCACTCATTAGGCTGGCGCCCCAACTGGGCGTGAACTGAAAAGATGGTGCCCTCCAGGATCAAAAACGTCCTGGTCATCGATAGGTGAAAATCTCTGACCATGCGACGCACTTGAGAGCACTGTCTCTCCGGCGCGCCAGTACGACACGCGTGCTGCGTAAAGAGCATAGCCCCTGGCCCGTCCAAATATACCAGTACGGTCAGTCTTGCTACACTTGATATGCCGACCTCTAGCACGGAACATACTGTTCCTCGCGTCGACTTTCAGCGTCAAAGCCATGCACCTGCCTCTCTCTAGTTTGCCTCTCTTCGAGCCATTTGCCCTGTTCCTGCTCGGGCAAACACTGACGTTGCCGTTGCCTGCTTGATAGGCATTTGCCGGCTTCATGGCATCGTTTAGCACCGAGGCTACATGAGCTCCCTCGCAGTCACATGACCCGAATTTGCCTTGTGGCAAGTCGCCACGCATTTCATTTTCCTCGAAGGATCTGGTCGGACGCCCAACGGGTGCGTGCGACAATTCCGCGGCGCTCCGCCCGGTAGGCGCAACAGGCCCACCTCCGTTCTCTGGCTCGGATGGAACGCTCCTGCCATCACTGATGCTACGAGGCACTTCCTGCCCTATGGCAGACACAGTGTGTGTTTGCAGCAACGCCAGATTTTCACCTGTTACTAGCTCCGTGTCGGAGGTCACAATCTTAGTCATAGAGCCTGCAGGAATTCCACCGCTGTCCTGTTTGTTATCGGACACCTTGGTCTCGATTGGCCGTAGATCATGAGAATTGGGCTGCTCCTGTTCTTTGCTAGCCGCCCGCGGTGGCGGAAAAGCTGGGATATTTCCGCGTCCTTCAGTAATCTCATTTTCACTTCCTGCGCTTTTCGCCGCCTTTCCTAGCGAAGAGGCGTTCTTGCATATCGGCTGCTTGTTTACAGCCACCTGGCTGCTGCTTTCTTCACCTGTGCTTGACGAGCACGAGCCTTTGCCTTCCAGCGCAGGCTGTCTGGACTCGGAGCAGTTCTCCCTGGCTAGTTTACTAGCTCTCCTAGACTCTTTCAGCTTAGCCAGCTCGAGCTCTAGCTGCTGGCGCCTTGCTTCTAACACCTGCAAGTCCGGAGGTTTTTCATCGCATAGCGGCGCCTTTCCGCCATTCACTTTTGCAAGCTCAGCCTGAAAATAAGCTAAGCGCGCCTTCGCCAATTCCACTCGGTACCTCACATCGAGTGAGGGCCGGCATGGATAACTCTCCATACCGCCGTCTGTATCCCTCAACTGTCCTGCCGGCTCGAACACATGCACAGGGCCGCTAACAATGCGACGAAGGAAACTCACAGTTTCGATGCGTCGATCCGCATTGCCAGCTCCTTGGCGTCAGAGTCCACCACCACCTTCACCGGACGCTGCGATGAGCTGTCGCACGCCGCTGCTCCTGTGCACGTGGTCGTCATTTGCTGTGACCCGCCGGCGACCGTCAAGTTCTCGACGCGTTGCTTTCCTTGACCAGACGCAGTCTCGCGTCGCTGGACTAGTGCCGTGGTCCTTGCCGCAGTCTCTCCCAGCAGGTCCGTTCTCGAACGCTGACCTGTTGCCTTGTCGTCGCCTTTTTCCCTGCCTTCAGTCTTCTTCCTGCGCCGTCTTCCGATGGCCGCAGGATCCTCGTCGACTGCGCCAGTAAAGTTCCACAGGTTCTCTATCTTCCTTCCTCGCACCAAAGGTGCCCCGCCAGAGGCGGTTCGTTTAACTTGAAGACTGAAGCTTGATCTTCGCATCAGGGGTGCCCCGCCAGTGACGGTCTTGTGATCAGTTGAGGCGCAGGGGTAAAAAAAGGGAATAACTGAAGATTTATATACAAATGTTTACAGAATATACAAGTGAGATACAACGGCAAAAAGACAAACAACCAAAAGGCGGAACTGGCTAACACTAGGGGAGGCACCTACTCGGCGTAGCCGAAGATGCATAGCATCTCACCTTAGCCCAGAACCTCGCTTCCGGCTCCGGGACCCGGTTTTAAAGCCCTAAAGGCTCGGCCCACATTTGGCAGCTTCCAATCATGTTACAGTGCTCACATGATTGGTTTACCGAGAGCATGACCAGCCCTCCAGCTTCCGTAGGGCAAAACGCCCTTTCCATTGCAGAATAAAAGTAAAAACAAACACAAATACACATTCGTGCGAGCACGTCCGCGAATCGGTACCGCGGGGCGGGGGACACCCGTACTTCCCGGTGCATTCGCGAGCGACCGCGTTCCGAGAAAGGAGACGCTTCGATTTGAGCGCCCCCAGCCGCGTTCCGATGACCCCGCGTACACTAACGATCCCTTACATGCGTTTTCCACGCTTATCCGCCTGCTGACATCATCATCGATTCTGGCACATTTTGATACCGCAGCCCCTACTGAACTCCGCAAGGACGCCTGTGGCTACGTGATCGGAGCCGTGCTGGCTCAACGCTCCCGGGGCCCACACTGCGTGGTTGCGTGTGCTAGCCGCCTGCTTTCACCTGCCGAGCTAAATTACTCCACTGCGGAACGTGAGTGCCTCGCCCTGGTTTGGGCTGTAGCTAAATTCCGGCCATACTTGTTCGGGCGTGTTTTTTCTGTTGTCACGGACCACCATGCCCTGTGCAGGGTGTCCTCGCTGAAAGAACCTTCTGGGCGTCTTGGCCGCTGAGCGCTACGCCTTCAGGAGTCTTCGTAGAGTATCGTGTACAAGTCTGGACGTCTCCATCAAGACGCGGATTGCCTGTCTCGGTACGCTGTCGAGCCACCTGCTCTCAGTGACACTGACGATATCCCTTCTCTGTTTGGCATTTCTGACCTACACAACATCCTTGAGGAGCAGCGCCAAAACCCCTATTTGCAAACCATCATCGAGGGCCTCAGCTCTAGAAGCTTGAAGCGCTCCCTGCAGCTCTTCGTTACTAAAAATGTTACCCTTACCCTTCGTTACCCTTATGTAATGCCTCAACAGAGGCCTTTAAGGGTAAAATAAATGATGAAATGATGATGATGAAAAATGGCATCCTCTATCGCCGCAACTTACATCCTAACGGGCTGTCTCTCCTTTTAGCCATTCCCCAGCAGCTGCGGTCTTCTATAATTGCAGAACTCCATGACCTGCCTGCAGCTCCACACCTTGGTGTGGCACGAACTTACGACCGGATACGGCGCCGTTTCTTTTGGCCTAGATTATACCGTACAGTCCGGCATTACGTCACCACTTGCGACCACTGTCAGCGCAGGAAGAAGCCTTCGGCACCACCTCCTGGTCTTCTGCATCCTATAGACGTGCCTGTGGAGCCGTTCCACCGCGTAGGGCTCGACCTCCTTGGACCATTCCCGACCTCGGAATCCGGAAATAGGTGGGTCGCAGTAGCCACAGGCTATGCCACTCGGTATGCGATCACCCGTGCATTGCCTACGAGCTGCGCCGCCGTTGTCGCTGACTTTCTTTTGCACAATCTTATTCTACAACATGGTGCCCCTCGTCAATCACTCACAGACCACGGACGCTATTTCCTGTCCACAGTTGTTGACGACATCCTGCGTTCATGTTCTACCAAGCATAGGATTGCCACAGCATACCACGCACATACAAACGGGCTAACCGAGCGCTTGAACCAAACATTAACAGACATGTTGTCTATGTACGGCAACCCCGACCACAAAGACTGGGATCTCGCCTTGCCCTCTGTGACGTTCGCTTACACCTACAGGCATGACACAACTGGTCACTCTCCGTTCTATATCTTATACGGCAGGCACGCCGTCCTGCCTTTGGACACAGTCGTGCCATCTGCTGACCGTCCCGTCACCGCCAATGCCCGTGACTCCATTCCTCAAGCTGCAGACGCTCGCCAAATCGCCCGAACTCGGCTCCAAGCGTCCCAGCAAGCACAGAAGTCATTGTACGATAGTCGCCATCGCCATGTCACCTACGAACCGGGATCGCTCCTTCTTTTGTGGCTCCCTTCCCGCTGCGTCGGTCTCTCTGAGAAACTTTTCGCCCCCTACCATGGTCCTTATCGTGTTGTGCGTCAGGTCAGCGATGTCACGTATGAAATTGCTCCTTATACACCTGCATCCTCAACATGTACACCACCCATCGATATTGTTCACGTTATGCGCCTCAAGGCATACCACGCCGCTCCTCTATCACCGGCCTAACGTCGGGGCGGCGCTCATGCCGCCTGGGGTCATGCTACGACGAAGAGGAAGGAGAAGTCGAAGTGGCCTCCCGCATGAAAGGGACGAACGAAGAAGAAGAGGTTTATGGTGCTTCCTGCTCGCGTTGGTGCTTCCTGCTGCTCTCTACTAGGAACTATTCACCTACCACTTGTACATAAATGTAAATAGTATTTCCCCGTAACAGTATTTTCTCCACGACTTTGGTATTCTAGCTATTATTTATTGAAATATTTCTCGTAACGTACAGAATGATCTCTGAAGCGAAGCAGGACATCAGAATGCAGCGATTTCGGGAGAAGCGCGAGGCTGCCGCTCCGTGCGCCGTTCATCACAGTGAGTCATCTACACTTTCTGTAGAACACATTAGAACGGCCGCATGGCACGGTAGAATAGAGACCGCTTCTAAGAGGAGCACTGATAATCAAGTTCTCTGCAGGGCTTATAGCTTATAATTGTTCCGGTTCCTTGGGTAAGCCTGCATCCTGTCGAAGCTTGTCAAACAGGTGTATTGCTTTTTTGGGATGCAGACAAAGTGAGACATTTTTCAAATCATTATGCATATTTACGCAGAACGAAAGCTGCGTTAGCGAGTTTCTCTTCCCTTGCCTGCTCAACAGCTTAACGAGGGCCTCGGTTCTAGCAGTTTCAATGCCATGAATGGCATAACAGGGTTGTCGCAGAGCTTCCGACCTTCCCGTTCGATCACGTCCCACGTGACACCCATGGTAATACAGGAAAGAGTAACAAAAGAATCCTGGAAAGAGCTGCTGGTTTGTTATAAGGAGCACCTCTTTACATTATATTTTCTTCTGAATAGTTCGCCGATGACCCCGAATGTGGCAATCTGCATGCCGTCGGCAGCATCAGAGGGGTCGGAGGTAGTGAGTTCGTATCCCAACGACTGCATGTGGTTGTTTTTATTGCGAAAGCAATACTGCTTGCACTTTTCTGTCATTGATGGCCGTGGCGCCTCCTTACACAGCGGCGCGGGGCGTGACCGTGTGACGTCACGACAGACCGAAAGGCAGCGCCCCAGCTCGCGCCATCGATGGTGGAGGTACAGCATTACACGCCGGCTGCGCCGCTGCCGAGAGAGGACGCTCGCTAGAGCGGGATAAAACGGAGGTGGGGGGGGGGGGGGGGGGCTGCGGCTGCGCTCTTTTCAGTGCGCTATGTCGGATGATGTGTACAAGGCGAGGCTGGAACGATCTGCTGCGGCCAAGCGACGGCGCCGCGCCGAAGAAACAGACGAAGAACGGGAAGAACGGCTAGCTAAACAACGTGTGTATGCAGCAGCCTGGCGAGCTCGCCGGTCGGTCAACATCGCTTGATGCGGGTGTATCTACAAGGGCAGGGCCAAGTTTAATGAGTGGCGTTTATCTTTCCTCATATCGTTTTCTTTTTCTAATCTGCATTAATGACCTACCTCCTTCCATTTCCTCACATATCCATTCATTTGCTGACGATTGTGTAATCTTCCGGGAAATAACATGCAGCGACAACATAATCACCCTTCAATCAGACCTAAACGCTGTTTCTTCGTGGTGTAAAACATGGCTATAATGGAACTTAACATCAATAAGTGTAAATCTCTTTGCGTATCCAGGACTGACAGAAGTACCCCGACTTATTTCCTGAACCATATTCCTTTAGAATCAGTACACTCGCACAATTACCTTGGTGTGCACATCACTTCCACTCTCACTTGGTCTTTACATATCACATACATAGTTAACAATGCCAATCGTATGCTCGGTTACATCTCCCGCAACTTCGCCAGAGCTCCTTCATCCCTCAAACTGCTATTGTACAAGACATTAATACCTCCAAAACTAGAATATGCCGCATCCATCTGGGACCCTCATCATGAAAACCTTATTCATTCACTAGAAATGGTCCAACATAACGCAGCACGCTTCATTCTCTCCAACTATAACAGGACCGCTAGCGTATCTTCAATGAAATCAATCCTTAATCTGCCATCCTTAGCTTCACGTCGCAAAATACTTCGTATCTGCCTTTTCCATAAGATGTTTCATCATCCAAACCTGCGCAGTGAATTAATCTCTCCCCCGCATCACCTATCATCAAGAATAGATTATGCCTACAAAGTCGGTGTCCCATTTTGCAGAACTAAAGCTTTCTTTCAGTCGTTTTTACCTCGAACAACAGCAGAGTGGAATCACCTTCCCGCACCAACAGCAACCATCAAAGATTACCACCTTTTCAAGAACGCCTTAGCTAACATTGTATGATTAGACACATCTGGAACTTTTTTGATAATAGCCCCATTTCGTTTATTGTATTGTTTGTTTTCTGTTTTTCCTGTAACCACTCCCCTCTCTAATGCCAATGGGCCTGAGGGTATATGAAATAAATAAATAAATAAATAAATAAATAAATAAATAAATAAATAAATAAATAAATAAATAAATAAATAAATAAATAAATAAATAAATAAATAAATAAATAAATAAATAAATAAATAAATAAATAAATAAATAAATAAATATTTTTCAACTCTCTTCTATCTGTACGTGGCAGCGGTGGTGGCTCGTCTGGAGCCAGTAGGCAGGCCGTGCACTTTCCTTTTCATCCTTCTCCCAGTCGCAACCAACCAACCGTCGGCGCAGAGCGGCGGCAGACACGGCGGATGCGGGCTGAAGAAACGGATGAAGTTGCTTTCGCAATTTCCGGGCTTAACCAAGCTGAGCCTCTGCCAATTTTTTTCGTGTGCTTTTATTAAATTCGCATTGATACAGATTACAATAAAACATCCCCCATGCTCCTTGTTTTCTGTGGCTCTTGGCTTCTGTCATCCACTGGTCGATGTCATCTGTGCACATTTTGCAAGTTCGTGCACAGCACTGTCCAAGGATAGAACGTGGTATCTCAAGTGCCCAAGGAACATTGTTCATATTAGGGCACTGCTATGAAGGATTTCCCTAACCTCTCGAGCTTCTTTATTCGCCGGGCTGTTGTGTTCCATTCATGTTTGGCGCAAACACCACGCCTGCATGTCTGTGGAAGAAAAAGAAAAGTATATTGGTTTTGGAACTTCATATGTATAGAAAAGACATATGTTAAAATTTAGATTCTTAAGAACAGCCATCTGCCAGCCAGACAGTAAAGGACCGTCAAATTACTCCAATATATGAGTGTCATACGAAGCGCAGGTTTGTATTCTAGCATTGAAATAAATGTTTCTACTTAGCTAGGCGTAGTACTCTTTTTGAAAGCGATGGGCACCTCGGCAAGAAAACAGAATTTGTTTGAATTGGTCGTTGAGGGCAACCACAATCATCATTAAAATCCTGCGGGATGGGTGGCGTCGCAAGTATTTACGTGGTCTGCTGCTGAGAATATGGGAAGGTAAATAAAACAGTGGTGGATGGCGAGTACGATAGAGAGAAAAAGAATGAACACATGAGGCTCATGCAAGGCATGCATCACCTGCACCGATGTCGTTCAAATGCATCGCTAAAATGGCGCTATGTGATGTTCAGAATGGACTTCCTTGCTAGCGGCGCCGCAGAAAAAACCTTGTAGTGAGTTCTTGAAAATAATGCCAGAAGTAACAGGTCAATCATTAAAGTCAGAATTGGCAGAGGGCTCACGATGGGAACTCCAGCGCATATTTAATAAGCATATCGTTAATTATATCCCTAAATTTTCATTGCTTAAACCTCCGTTAACGCCTAGTTATGGATGAGAGCCAACTCTTTTGTAAGAACTCTCCGATACACAGGAGACGAACTAGTAAGTAAATCCCTAAGACTGACTTTCACATGGGGTCCTACGAATACTATGTAACAGACTCAGCCTGTACAGCTACAACAAGCTGGTTATTCAACTCCGCCGAGTGCAGCCAAACCCTCCCGCTTCTGGGCGAGGATAGCAAAAATCTAGATCAGAAACATTTAGAGAAACAGAGGCTCATTAGCTGCGATCGTCTGTTTGACGGAACAATGGTACGAAGGACTTCCTGTGCAGATGCTCTCGCTGCCTGAAGCGTCGGTGGCAATGTAGACGAATAAAGGCAGCCTTGATGACTAAGGGCTTGTCATTGCAAGGTGTGTGGGCTTGCAAATCGTCGCTTATTCGTAAAGAGACACCGTCATGAACGACCGGATTCGCCGAAATTTACGCGTAAACTTCATCCCCCTTCACAAGAATGAAGCGGGTTGTTACATAGGTCATCTAGCGGCCCACTTAAAGAGGCACACAACGTGAGCTCGAACTGTTACCACCGTAGAATCAGTACGAGCAGCGTTCCGGCATGTCATGATCCATGGTGTCTTTGCATACTAAGGTTACGTGCCCTTCTTCAGACATACATGGCACTGCACAGGCTGGAAATCGTATGCATATAGAATAAATTGTAGGATAAGGCGTCTAACGCCCTGTAGGCATACATAGGCTTTGATGCACGCCATATTGGTAGTTTCTGGAATAGTTTAGACAACCCAGGAATCTCTGAGGTGCACTAAGGATGCATATAAATATACCTGTCTAACACATCTTAATCGCATGCAGAGGAACAATGCGAACTATGGAATCAGATGCTCGAAATGAACCCCATGTAAATGTATCGAGATATTATCCTTCGTTTCCTCACACTTCACGAAGTTCCTTTCCTCACGTTTCCTCACATTTCCACACATTTCACATTTCCTAACATTTCACGATTTTGCGCTACCGATCCCCATATTTGGATCGGGTTTTGCAACGGCCGGTAGCACATGAGAGAGTCAAGAACAAATCATCAGAGAAGCATACATTAAGAACACACTAAAACCAAGGTGGCCAATTCGTTTTTGAAAGCCATTAGGAATTCATTAGGAAAATCACCAGGAAGTCACGAGAAAGGCATAAGATCCTAACCTCAAAAGTCACTAGACTTTCTAAAGAAAGTCATTAAATATTTTTTTAAGGAAAGAGTGGTGCGGGAAAGGTTAAATAAAAGAAATAAAAAGGGGAGAAGATAAAATGTGGTCTTAAATGCGTACTAAAGTGCATCGGCGAGTGATGAACTGCATAATGTGATAAATGGCCTAACAAATTTTACTACGTGAAAAATGCACGAGGGTAGCATGGAAGGTGAAATGAGAGCTTGTTAAGGTGTCCAATGTCATTTAAGTATCCAAACAAGAAGTTTATTTGTTATCTCTGTTGCCTACGACAGGCTAAGGAATCTAAAACACTGTCCTTTGTTTGAGGCACTGGGGAGAGCTTCTCCATGCAATGTTCATAGTACATACGCTCGTTAGCATACGCAGGATACTCAAGGAGGATATGTTCTACAGTTCCGATCGAGCGGCAGTTGTCACAGAGCGGACTGTTCATTTGACTGAAACGTTATCGGAGCTTAGGCATCAGGTGTGCGGGAGGCGTGGGGCTTGATCCCAAGTTCCACTGGCTACCCACCAGTGATACAATGGGTACAAGCTTACCCTGGCCTGGTGCTCTGTTCAATCATGGCGAAACGCTTGGGAAATGTACTTTGACCCTACCTGAGTAGAAACAAATACCTTGCAGCATGGCTGTCTTTGACCGCAGATGCCCTTGCGTCATAAAATTTCATCATCATCATCAGGAACAGTAAATATTCTTTAAGATCTCACGTTTGAGATTTCAACATAGGTATTGTCGATTTCGGGCCGTGGCTGCATCTCAACCGGTGATCAATTAACACAATATACACCTCACCAGAGCCCGTAGTTCCTTCAGCGGAGCTGTAGTATGATTCGTGATGTGGCGAGCAATCATAAGCCCGGCAATCTAACTTGACCGACAGAGAAAAGAGCTTACTGTGGTAACCTGGACCTGACGGCCCCAGTTGCATTATGCAGACGACAACGTCCGCAATTTCGTACCCGAAATAAATAAAAAAAACAACAACTAAAATATTGAGATCGGAGAGAACACGGGTAAACAACGATGACTTTGGATTTTGAAAAGGTAGTATTGAAAGTCACGCATGCACATGCGTTGCAATAGAAAATGTTCGCTTTAAAGTGGCTGGCGCCTGTGTGCATGAGCAGAGAGAAAATAAGTAATAAATATAATTCATTTTCTTCAAAATATTCGACTGACCAATAACTGTGCCAGTAATACATGTCAGGAATCAACTGATGCTCACCTTCTGAAAGTCACATTGTAGTCCTTCCGCCATGTATCGTACCTGGCATTTTGTAACTTTAAAATCATAGTCGTAGAAATCCTCCTTCCAACAGCATTTGACTTGGCACCTCTTATGACGTTCGTCGTGCTTCTGTAGGGATCGAAACAACAGTTATGATGAAGATTCAGCCTGACACATGAAACAACGCAGTGGAAAAATGTATGGCTATCGTGGATTCATATTACGTGCGGTGCCGCAGCTGAAAGAAAACAGTGTTACCAAACATTTTTTAATTAATTTTTTATTATTTTTAGAAGCTTCTTACGCTACTGTAACAAAATGTTTGCTTTTGAAATGGTGCCACAAAATTTATAACGCGTTTTTCGATCTAGGAAGAAAAGTTTTTTAAATATGGTATTTTGCACACTTTGAAACATTCGGTTCAGAAGTATGCTGTGAGTTGAAACGTTATAAATAGCCTCGGAAAAAAGTCGGCTGAAATCGTAGCAGAAAAATAATATATAGGCAGAAACGTTTTTAAAGAGAGCAGTTTGCACACTTTGAAACAATCGCTTCACAAGCAAGCTGTAAGTCCGAATGTTATAAAAAGCCTTAAAAAAAAGTAGGCTGAGTTGTTTGCAGCAAAATGAAATCTAGGCAGATACATTTATTAAAGAGAGTATATGGCTCACGTTGAAACAATCGCTTCAGTAGCGAGTTGTAAGTTCGAACGTTATAAACAGCCTGAAGAGAACTGGGATTCAGATGTTTGCAGAAAAATATTGTCTTGGAAGATTCGATTTTTTTTTTCAAGCGAGTATTTTTCTCACTCTGAAACATTCACTTATCAAGCAAGCTCTAAGTTGAAACGTTATAAACATCCTTAAGAAAAAGTAACCTCAGATATTTGTTGGAAAATAGTACTTAGGCTAAACAAATCGGGCTGCGCTGTACAAAGAATTGTATTCTTGAAATTTTTTGGTGAAATTTTTTTTGCATTTTGGGATAAATGACTAAAAATTTTCTAGAAAATGAAGCGTTTGATGCACCGCTGCAGCTATATTATTTCCTACACCTACACATGTTGCACCGCAGTGCCGCATTAAGCACGGAATAATTCTCGCTTTGTTGCTTTTTGAATATTTCTTTTATATCTAAAATATGTTGCTATTTATTTGACATTTTCTGGAAAAATGAGAATGACTTGCAGGCTTTTAAATTAGTTTAGTGCCATTTAAGAGGTGTAGATCAAAGCAGAAGAAAAAAATTTGGCTTCCGATGTAGGGCATATCAAATTTCCACAACAGATTAAAAATAAGAGAAATGCACCGTTGTTCACTACATCCTGCCGCCGATTGCACGCACTGGTGCGCGATGTGAAGATAAGAGATGCCGCTCATTTCATAGCCCTGCTGATATTAATGAAGCCTGTGTAGTTTCAGCAGAACAGTCTTTCTTTTAAAAGGGAAAAATTTTTGAAGTTGACAGTCGCTGCGCAATGTACGGCTCGGCGCGAGCTCTACAGCACAATGGAAGACGGGCGATGATGCTCAATTCGGGACAGTATAACGTATTCTGCTATGATCGCTGCCAGTAGAGACGTAACTACGAAATATTCCATTTAATCATACTCTGTCTTTTTATGTCCAACCTTGTTTGACAAAAAAATTTGAATATTGGAAAGCTTATAGGAAGCGTTCTCTGAGCAACTGTGCGCGCTTTCGGTTAACCTCCCTGCCTTTCCTCTTCTACCTCCTCTCCTTCTGCCCGCTTCCGGTCTCTTAACTTTTCTTAACTTCTTCCGACTCTTAACGAAGACAGGAAGGTTAAAAATCGACAGTTCGCTTATCGCCTTTTTTCACGTTTCTTCAAGACATTCAATCTTACAAAATGCTCTCACTCAAGTCCTAAAGCACTATAGCTGTCTTTAAATTTTCGGCATTGTGAATGTTACATGAGAAAAAGCATGGTGTTAGGCACAGCAAGAGTTTCATATAGAACGTACGGATGCAGGCTTTACGCCGGTGGCTCCTCTGTAGAGCATTTCACAAAATCTTTTCCTTGTCATATTCTGGCCAGGATATATTTCTCTGGTATGGTTTACTTTTTCTTTCACTTCAATGCAAGATCTCGACATATTTCTGCAAAATGAATGGCAAACACTGTTAACTAATCATAACAAGCAGTGCCAACAACAGTGGTTGTAATAGCGATTGTAAGAGGCAGTGTAACAGAGCACACAGCCTAACAAACGTAAGCAAATGTATTGCGTTAATCTCTACGAAAACACCAATTTTTCATTCGCGATAGAAAAAAAACACAGTGGCTTCTGAGGGCACGCGCCATTTACATAAGTAAACAAAGGCACTATATTTGGCGTGAGCACAGAAATTCGAGGGACAATTAGGCACAGTTCGAAATATATGACGAGATAGCGTAAATGCCTCCTTTCTGCATTCTGGGGCCTTTTTGTGTATCACTTCATAGATGCGGACACTGTTGGGCAAGGCTCCCAAAACCTCAAATAAAGCAATCCGGAAAAAACGTGCCTAGATATGCTCTGTGTTGCGTCTTTTTTAGCGCTTGGATGTTTAGATGTGTGTATAATGCATTCTGTTGATTTGCCATTGTTCTCTTCATGGTTTGAGCATATTTCACATATATAGAACATGTCATCACTGTATCAAATACCACCCCTAAAAAAACTAGATAGCCGAGTGTTAGCGTGTCTGACTTGCTGCTCAAAGTTCACAGGTTCGATTTCATTCCAAATACCTCAAATTTCTTAACTAACGCTGGCAAATCATTTCGTTATGTCACTCGTATCGGTCGAAAAATTAGCACTATGAGCACACATTTGAACTCTGTCAAATCATCTAATTTGATAGTAATCACTTTTCGTCTCTTTTTTTATTCGTTATGTTATACTATGTGTGAAAACCTTCAAGTTAGCCTTATTACTATTTGCTTTATCGTCCCAGAGAAAAAACTGCCAGGTGCCAACTTTAAATATTCGCTTACTTTTCCTGTACATATCTGTTCAGGTAAAATAGAACTACTAGCAGCTTTCGTATGCCTGGTAGGGCGCGCATTTCGGTGTGAAGGACTCAGCCACATGTGAGGAAAACGAGATAGTTTTTTCTCCCTGCCCGCGCATGGCCGCCGCCGCTGCTCGCTTGCAGCACCCAAGCCAAGGTGTAGATCCAAAATGAAATTTGGGAAAATTGAGCTTGCGGTTTAACAATAACTGGTTGCGAACTCCCCCGCCATCTCAACCCGACGTTCTGCTCCCTAGCAGTGGCGCTCCAAGTCGTTCAACGGCTTGATAGCAAACTCCGCTTGTGCAGCGCTTATGTCATGTAGTAATTCAGTGTCTTCCCTCCTACTTTACGACTTTCAACCCCGAGGCAGCCGGCAAGTGAGCCAAGGGCGCACATAACACGTTTGTGCCTTTGACAAAAATCGGATTATTACTGGATGAGCTTCACATGCGGGAAGCTACTCAGGAATCGCGCAGCCCAGTAATGGCCTCCTTAAAATTGGTCACCGCAGAGATCCTATGCAGGGGAAGGAGAATGAAAAGAACAGAAAAGAGGAAGTGGGAGAGGGAGAGGGACGGGAAGAGGCATGACATGAAAAGGGGGAGAGGATAGGCCATAGATCTAAGCGATCCGTCTGAGTACACTACGCGCCGTGGCTGAGGAGATGGAATGACACTGGTCTCGGCACCAATGGCTGCAGGAACACTCACGAGATGCAGCTGGAGCAGCAGAAGCTTGAGAAGATCCGAGGCATCAAAACGCTTGACACTTCCACTCAGGCTGCGGCCCTCAGAGCGAAACTCGATTACTTCCCACTTCGGAGCCGAATACTACAACTGCGGCAACCTCAGTATAAGGTCCACAAAAGAAGTACCGAAAGCTGTCGCAGGCACACCGCAAGGGCCGCGGTGCACTAAACCACCTTCGGAACCCTTTCAAGAAGTAATTCAGAATCGGAAGATCGATTGAGCAGCATGGCTTGGGAGTTCAAGCGTAGACGGGGAAATCGGATTTAAAACTTCGCGCTAAGCTGGCGGAGTGAGGGCCGGGCGCACGTACAACGCCACTTCTCGCGATAGGTGATGTGTCCGCACATAAAGGCGCGCGCCGGCAATGCGAGGGTGGGAACCGGGCGACAAAAAATGTCCGCTGGAAACCTTTACTTGCCAGAGGGGAGGAAAATTGGCCAGCGCCTTGGCAGGCGCCCATTTTCGCCACTTCGAAGCTCAGTAGCAGCACAGGGGTACAGAGGAAGCTGCTAAGAACAAGGACGCACCACACTGGTGTCTGAAAGCACACCCGTTAAAATTGGTATGTGGAGCTTAACCTGCGACGGGATTGCTTGTGAGCCTCCTAGAAAGCGGGCATTATAACTGGCGCGGGCTGGCAAGGTGGTCAAGATGGCGGGGGCCGTCGCCCCCCTCCCTGCAGCCAATCAACTGGCCCGTAGAGACAAAAACCGGCCGCTGTGGTGGATACCCCCCAACCGCCACAACGAGACTGCCATTGACAGATGTGGTCATGGCCTACAAACCTCCACGACTTACTATTTGCCGCATTATCGCTCTCCGGCATCCGATGCCTGAATTGGCGGAAGGAAAACCTCCTCATTCATTCATTCTCTGGGAGTTCGGCTTTTATCCTCGAACTCTTCTCCTCGGACTGCGATTCGGATCTGTATGAACAGCAGAACGTCACTTATTGTGGCAAGGGGATGCCCTGCGCAGTGATTGCGGTAGCCTGAGAACGATGGAACACTTGCTCTGCTTGCGTCCTCCTTTAGTGCACATGTTTCGCTCCGCCAAGGTTAAGGAGAGCTTCGGTCCCCTTCTGTAACAGCCGAGGGCGTACTTATCCCTAAAGGACCCCGGCCCCCTATCGCCATGCAGTGCAAGCTCTGGTGCAGTTCCTCAGCGAGGCAAACACAGCTAGCTACCCGCTTCTACCGATCGCCCCTCGTGGGTTCAAGCATTCTTCCAGCACTGTTTGATTAGGCCGGGTTCTGCGTATCACTTACTCCGTTCTTTCGCCCCGGCCAGTCTTTCTTCGTTCTAATCCACTAACCCATTCCTCGATTTAGTGTCCCGAATGGTATGTCGAGAGAGGGAGTACACTCCTTGCACACCTTTCTTCTCGGCTTTCCATCTCTTTGTTCCGAACCAAAATATAGGTGGAGTCGCTGCTATGAATTTTGCACCCCATTACCCAAGCGGAACGCAGAGGGGCAAAGTTCAGGCTCCGCATCCTCAGCAAGCAAACGGCCCGACATTCCCGCTGTTGAGGTTAGTCCTCATGCAAGTCAATGGATCCACCAGAACCACTGGCTCCTTTAGAGGGAAAAGGTGAAGCAGTATGGTGGAAGATGTCGCCATACTACGTAGTTTCATATACAGTGCGTTTCATATAACTTGAACCAAGGATTAAAAAAAGTCGCACCCCAGAGCGGATTGAAAGCAAATTCATTTTGTTTCCATCATGTGGTTCTCCTTACAGTATTTTTTAAATTCCGCTTAATTAGTTAGTTTGCTAAGATTAGATACGCAAAATTTTTAATATTCGCTTAACGGTCGCGTGCCTTTCATTAAGCTCTAGGGGGGGTTACGAAACAACCGATCTAGTTTTTTGTAGCAACACATTTTTACGTGGTCCTTTTTTCCAGCCTTTAAGGAAAGATAGCGAAATATTAAAAAACCACGTGATTGCGCTCTTGCGCTAACGTATTGTAGCTCTGTCAAGCGCGTCCTGACCGAACGAAGCCTGCATGTTCACCGTCTCGAAGTGAGCCGCGGACGCCGCTCTCAGCATAGTCTTGAAAGTGCGTCAGCGCATTCTTCGTGAATATGGAAAGCGAGCGCCGCGATCCGCGATAATTCCTAGGCAGGCCACCGACAGCCAATTCCGACAGAGCTGCAGTTGAACCATCGCACAGGCAAACAAAAAAGAAAGGGAAAGCAGTGTAGCGGCTTATTTCAAGGTAACCTCCGTTTTCTTTTTTTATCATTTCGTAGTCTGTCAAACTGAGCGGTGGCCGCTCACTTGGGCACGGTCAGCGCACACCTTTCGTTCGTTCAAAACACGGTTTGGAGTGCTGGTATATGGTAGCGCATGAGCGCAGTGACGTGACTTTTTTTTTTATAATTCGCGGGCTTTCTTTAAACGCCGAAAAAAATGACCATGTAGGAGATACGTTGCTGAAAAAAAACTGGCTCGGTTGTTTATTAATCCCTTCTACAATTTAAGGGAAGGCACGTGACCACAAAGTGACTAATAGCAAATTTGCATAATTAATCTCAGCAAATGAACTAATTAAGCAGAGGTAAGAAATACTCTCAGGAGCGCCACATGACAATCTTAGCAAATTAACTAATTAAGCAGAGTTTAAAAATACTCTGAGGAGCGCCACACGACAGGAAGCAATATGTCGTTGGTTTCGCCCAGCTCTGGTGAGCCACTATTTTTAAATCTTTGGTTCAAGTTACGTGAAACTCCCTGTATATTCACCGCATCCGATTCTGCACCATCCATGAAAGACAACACTGCGCCCACCAGGAGAACTCGGCTGTCACGCGAACCTACACGACCTCAACCTACACGCAAATGGCGCCCCGAGCTTTCGCGAAAAGCACATCCGGCCCCGCCACAGCCCCTGGCAGCGAGAGCGCTCACGTGCTGAGACGAGCAGCAACATTCCCAGCCCTACCAGCTGGGATGGTGACGTCGGACAGGCTCTCCTTTGCTGATCGAGGTTACAACACCTTAATAGGCCACCCCACCACCAGTAGTGAAGATGGTAGCATTGCAGATCTTTACACCTACAGACACTCAACAGAACACAAACGCGTACAAAGCAGAGCACAGCCCCCTTTCCCCCTTTCCCTCACTTAAAAAAAAATTACCGACGATTACGTTACTTCCTAATGCGAAATTTGAGCGCAGCAAATAAGCTGTTTCACCTTTTCGATAGTGAGTCAACCCCAGCTGCGGAGTTGGTTTCAGGGACAACGCCGCCGATGCCGACACAAACAATATGATACCCTCGCTTCCGCAGCGCTAAGAACCAGGTCTAGCCGTGGGAAGGTGGTCACGTATTCGTCGACGTGCCGGGGCCTACGTGAAATTACCGGCGCGTCGGCAACTGAAGAGCACCATATCCGCCACACAAGAACAGGGGGGGGGGGACCCTTTCCTCCTCTTTCTGCATGGCGGCGACGGTGTTCTATGCAGTCACATTATCTTGACTCTCTAGCGGCGTCAGCGGCATCCAGCGGTATCAGTCGGTCGCTGCTAGCGCTGGGGGGATGAAAGGGGGGCGGAGCTGGTTACGAGGCCGACGACAACGCCGACGACGACGCGAAACGCAGGAATGGACGCCAAAGAGCTGCGCTCTAAAACAACATCGAAGCTACAGCGGGGCGTAAGCGGCAAGCACCCCTACCCCAACCCCTTTCACAAACAGCTTTCCTTCCCCTTCGGTGTTCTGATAGACGCCAGACATGTGAACACCCCCGATGCACACTTTACCGCTCAGAATTGGCTTACCCGTCTACATTGCGCCCATTCCTCATATTTCACTACACCTCGTCTTCTTATGAGACTCCGCTGTTCGACGCTAAGCTGATAAAACCAGCAAAAGCAAATCGTCCTGCCTGTCGCATCACGGCCGCCAGTGGCGTAGACTGAGGACGGCGCCCAAGAAAACGAATCAACGGCAGCTCTTCCCGCCTGTTCTGTGGTAATTTTGAATATATATTTTTGCTTCTAGAGCTTCTATTATAGAAACTGCAGCATAGAAAGCGCCGAGCGCGGCATGATGCTTGACAAGCGGACAGTTGAATTCACCACCACGGGCACCGTGGGGGCGCAGCCCGTAGTTTACAGATCAACCCGACTTCTTTTGGTAGTAGATTAAGCAAAACACTAGTTTAATGCCGATTTCTACATTTAGATTGGGACTTTGTGCCGTGCCTCCGGGGACAGCACCAGCACGAGCAATTTGAGATTCATAGAGAATTTCTGCTTATGCACGGCCTTTTTTCGTGTATGGGCGAAAACTCATTTAATGCTCAGTACCTGCACACTTCTGATACAGATGATTCCTTAGAAATTGGAATTTAAGTTCGATGAATATGTTGGCTAAGACACACAGCAGTTCCTTTTGGCATAGAGATGTAGGGGGGGGGGGGGGGGGTTGCTCTACAAGTGTTCATTAATTTTTCTCGAACCAAATATACAAAGTACTGAGAACATGCCTGTTGTTTTGTCGTTCAGGGATTACCTGGCTGTAGCTGCACTTTGGACAACGAACTTCGAAAAACTCGGGTAACGGAAGCGTATGAAATTGAAGTGCAGAGATCAGCACCAATCAGAGGCTAGAGGGCCATTGGTGGTCGGCACACAGCAGCCTTCCAGAAGGTGGAAACACCTGAAGGAAACTCACGCGGACAGCAACATTAAACCAGGCTGCTGAGATCTGCTCAGAGAACTACCGAACAAAGAGTGGTGTCTCCAGATATACAACGCATAAGAAGATATTTTGACTACTGTACGCGACACTAGATCTGGTTACAGTTGGCTCTGTATACATCAGAAAATTTCGATTGGGAACTGCGAAATCATCCTGGCACAAGGCATGAAACGAAGAAGAGGCGTTTTGCACAAACTTCAATCCAGACAGTAACTGTCGGCGTTCAAAAACACATAATGAAATATTTCTTACTTGTACAGCAATTGTATTTGTTTCTTGGAGCAGTTTGATAGCCTGTATCTATTCCTGGGGTGGTCGTGGTAGGACATTAGGAATCCGTCATTCCAAGAACAGCCTTCCGCTCCCGGGTAGCCCGAGGTATTAGGGCTTCCGCTGGCATTGTCGTGATCCGCCCCCAATCTAGAAGACATGATGGGAAACTGTTCGCTTAACAAGTCAAGCAAAACTAGCGCCTCCTACTGGTGAATGAATGAGCCGTGAGAGCTCCGACAAAAGGTAGCAGTACAGCACGGACACAAAGAGCTGCTTTCAGCGTTTTCTGTACTTCTCGGGTAATAACGTACGCATCGTTTTGAATTCCCGTAAACATCATGAATATGTCCTGAATCAAAGCCGTAAGCGTATATATCCTACTAGTCTATTCCTGCAATCATTGTAGTTGCATCACTTGTAGCAGTCGCGGTCACTGCAATTTTGCAGTTTCCGGCTCTAGGAGGCGGTTTGTAATCCACCAAAAGTCACAGAGAATATCATCCAGAAAGTCTGAAGTGCCCGATTTTGGGTTGCCATTTGTAGCTGCTTGAGACCAATATTTATGTGCGTCTTTGCATTCCATAAAACACAGAAAACACAGAACACATCTTGGTGGAGGTGAGGACTTTCCCCTTCCTCTCGTTCTGGCCTATTCCTTCACGGATCTTCCCAGTGGTCGCTACACCGGGACCTCTATAATGACGCAGCCTGGCGACTCGCCAAGTCCCACTGCCACTACATTCATGGTCATGGGTCATCCCCGTGACCCCGAAATCTTTTCCGATGCCTCAACTGAAAACGTCAACAGATGGATCTCGATGTACAAACGTGTCAGCGCCCGTAACAGGTGGGACCCCACCTTCATGCTGGCAAACGTCATTTTCTATTTGTCTGGCACAAGTTGGGACATATCCAACAAAAGCTTCGTGCTCTCTTCGGACCTCCAGATGCTTCGAAGCTCGCAGCCCAAAAACACCTTGAGTCGCGTGCTCAGTCCTCCAGTAAAAGTTACATCACGTACATTCAAGACGTCCTTGCCTTATGTCACCAAGTTGACAACTCCATGTCGGAATCAAAAAAGGTGGGCCACATCCTAAAACAGATCGCGGACGACGCTTTCCATTTGCTTCTCTGCAAAGGCTGTGATACTATGGATGCCCTTATTAAAGATTGCCGTCTCTTCGAGCAAGTAAAAAGCCGGCGCATATTTCGACAGTTTCAACGACTCCCCCCTACATCCGCCACATCTTCTTTTGTTTTGCAGCAGCTACCAACTAGCCCACCTGCCACTTCGCCTCTCAACATCACCGACAGAGTCACCAGGATCGATCGCCGCGAAATGGAAACCTGTGCACCTGCGGTACCCCAACCTACCATCCCCAGTCACCCCTCTCCCAATGTGTCTCGTATTCAAGCCGTCATGCGAGATTAACTCGCAAATTTGGATCTCTCACCTGCTATCTGTTTCATCGGGAACTCTAGCTTCCGGCCGCCAACCAGGAATGTTTTCCGTCCCAGGCCTCCGTACTTTCGTCGCTACCAAAATCCAGCAAAGTGGCGGACGCCTGATGATCGCCCGATATGTTTCAACTGTTCCTGTGTCGGCCACATTTCCCGGCACTGCCGCAGTAGATGGTTTCCAACTCCTCGCACCGAGCTATCCTATGACAACCGTTCAGATATGGCCCGCCGCTTCCCGCCCCGACCACCTCATGACCAATCAGATTCGGCCAAAGATCTCGCCAGCTCCCGAACACGTCGTTTTTCCCGCTCTCCATATCCACGAGGCCGTCGTTTCCGATCCCCGCAGCCCCTTCGATTCTCGGCTGCAGCCTCATACGACCGCTCTGACTTGGAAAACTAGCTGATGCAGCTCCCGGAGGTGACGCTGCATCCACGACCAGGCCCACAAATCCTCTACAGACCTCCCACTTGAACCAACCAGACGTTTGTGTTGATGGTGTTCCCGTGCGTGCGCTTATCGACACTGGAGCGCATATATCTGTCAAGAGTGCACAACTTCGTCGTCGTTTACGTAAAGTTCTCACGCCGGCTCGGTCTCGAGTTCGTGTCGCGGACCGCGGAACAGTTAGTGTTGAACTCTGCACTGCACGCGTTAGTGTTGCTGGCCATGACCTTCCGGTGCAGTTCAATGTTTTGAACCCTTGTGCTCATGAGCTCATCCTCGGCCTCGATTTCCTATCAGAACACTCCGCCCTCATAGACTGCTCGCAAGGCGTCCTACACCTCGATCTCCCAGCCATGGATCCTAAACCCTTGCATTATCTCCGACTGTATTCGCCCGACCAAGATTCTCTGCCCTCACTAGCCGCCTTATTCGTTACCCTACGTCTTACCTCATCAGTCGCCGATGGTGGTGACTACTTAGTCGCCCCTATTTGAGCTGTCTTGCTGCACCGCAATGTTGCACTGCCCCATACTGTCTCTACAATCAGGGGAAACAGTGTGTCACTACCGTTAATCAATTTCAATTATTCAGCCCGAGTCCTTCCACCTGCCATATGCGTGGCAGCGTTCTCACCTATTGGCTCCTGCCAAGTTGCCCCGTTGGACACTTCCCATGCATCAGCTCCTGCAGACCCTGTTCACGATCCTACTTCAACTGACGCGATCACGGCAATGATGCCTTGCGATTTGCGCCTGCCCCAATCGTGCCAGCTGCGTGCGCTTCTCGAGCCCTATTCCGACATCTTCGACCTCCATAACAGCGCCCTCGGCCAAGCTCTTACCGTTACACACCGCATCGACACCGGCGACGCTCCTCCTATCCGCCGCCGACCATGCCGGGTCTCCCATGCAGAACGACAGGTAATCCAGGCGGAAGTGGCAAAAATGCTGGAGAAGAACATCATTGAGCCCTCTCACAGTCCTTGGGCTTCGCCCGTCGTCTTGCTCAAGAAGAAAGATGGCTCGTGGCGCTTCTGTGTGGATTACCGTCACCTGATAAGATCACTAAAAAAGATGTCTATCCGCTTCCTCGAATCGACGATGCCATAGACTGCTTTTACGGAGCCAAATTCTTCTTCTCCATAGACCTACGATCTGGCTATTGACAAATTGCTGTGGATGACCAGGACCGGGAGGAGACTGCGTTTGTTACTCCTGATGGTTGATATCAGTTTAAGGTTATGCCTTTCGGCTTATGTAACGTCCCAGCCACTTTCGAGAGCATGATGGACTCCTTGCTGCAAGGATTTAAGTAGCCCACTTGCCTGTGCTACTTAGACGACGTAATTCTGCTTTCTACCTTGTTTTCGTCCCACATGGGCCACCTCTCACAAGTTTTTTTCCCTCTTCCGCCATGCTGGGCTACAACTCAACTCTTCAAAATGCCATTTCGCCCGTCGTCAGCTCAATATACTAGGCCATGTCGTCGATGCTACGGGGGTTCGTCCCGATCCAGACAAGATCCGAGCAGTAAAGGACTTCCCAGTACCCCGTTCGAGCAATGACGTCTGAAGGTTTTTGGGTCTTTGTTCTTACTTTCGTAGAATCATTCAAGATTTTGCCGACATTGCTCAGCCGCTCACCGATCATCTTATAAAGGATGTCAGTTTTTCCTGGGGCTCCTCCCAAGAACAAGCCTTCGCCCACCTTATAAGAAAGCTTACCACTGCACCGGTCTTGGCACACTTTGATGTGTCAGCTCCTACGGAAGTCCGTACTGATGCTAGTGGCCATGGCATCGGAGCAATCCTTTCCCAGCGTCAATCCGGCACACTTCGTGTAATTGCCTATGCTATCCGCCTCCTATCCCGTTCCGAGAACTACTCCATTACCGAAAGAGAGTACTTGGTCCTCGTCTGGGCTGTTGGCCAATTTCGACCCTACCTATACGGCAGGCCATTCACAGTTGTGACAGATCATCCCGCACTGTGCTGGCTTTCTTCTCTGAAGGATCCTATCGGTCGCCTCGGTCGCTGGGCGCTACGACTCCAAGAAGATTGCCACCGTCCGAACCAATCAGTGGCGCCGTACCGCGGCCGAACTGTTTAAGCTGGGACTTGCCAAGCCTTGGGCATTCGAGGTGTTCGAAGATCGTCTTCTTCCTCGCTCGAGCTGCCTGCTGGCTGGCGCGGCCACCTCGTCTAATTATAACCTGGGCTATTTCTTCACCCGTTTGTCGGTGACATATTTGGTGGAGGTGCTGGGTGGCGTCCCATGTACTCGGATTGCGAGGACACTCTCGGCACCTGTTCTCCACGCATGGACACAACACACGTCCACAAAGCGAGCTGCCGTCTGCGAGGCCTACAACCGGAGTTCAGCCAACTGACAGCGCTGGTAAGAGCGGTAAGAGCAATGACATCAACCGTGGCTAGCCAGACAACTCAGCATTCCGGGAATGCCCCGCCATTCATCCTTCACGCACCTCGGTCGCCGCCGCCGTTCCACGGAGACAGTTTCGAGGACGTAGAAGACTGGTACGCCAGCTTTGACCGAGTGGCGGGCTTCAACGACTGGGACGGTAAGCGCAAATTGCGCAACGTCTACTTTGTGCTGCAGGACTCAGCCAAAACATGGTTCGAAAATCACGAAGCCTCCTTTACCACCTGGGAAGTGTTTCGACGAGAACTGCTATCGACGTTTACCACCAGCGAAAGAAAAGAAAAGGCTGAAATCACCCTGCACTCGAGGTCACAGCAATCAAACGAGAGCGTCGCGATGTCCATCGAGGACATGACGCGACTGTTCAATCGGGCCGACCCTGCTATGCCAGAGGCCAAGAAGGTGCGCCACCTAATGCTCGGAGTAAAAGAGCAGCTATTTGCCAGACTGGTCCGTGACCCGCCAAGAACAGTGGCAGATTTCACAAGGGAAGCAACGAGTATCGAGCGTTCACTGCAGGAACGGGGCGCGCACTACGGACCTGAGGCTACTGTAGCACCCGCTTCCCAGTACACGCCTACGTCGCTGCCCGCCGAGGAGCTTCGGGAGCTTGTAAGAAGCGTTGTACGCGAGGAATTGGCGAAACTTCGCTTGGAAGCTCCAACGGCCGGTGTCGCTGCCGTAACGGACGTGGTCCGCGATGAAATCCGACGAGATGTGTAGCCGCCCCCAGCTCCACACCCGGCGCCCTCTGTTATGACGTACAGCGAGGCACTGGGCCAGCGAGGCAAGCCTTTTCCCCCGTCGTTCCCATGCCAGTGGCATCTCTGCAGTACCCGAGCGCAGCAGTACCATCTGTGCCGCAGGAGTACACGCCCCCCATGAGCAAAGCGCACGTGTGGCGTACGCCAAACAATCGGCCGCTCTGTTACTACTGCGGGGAGCCCGGCCATATACTCCGCCACTGCCCCTACCGCAGAATGGGTTTAAGGGGGTTTTCGCCTGACGCACCACGACCGCGCTACGGTGAAAGACCACGGGATATGGAGCTTTACCTGGCTGATAACGTGCAGGCCTCGACCCCGCAGCGGCGCCAGTCCCGATCGCTACCCAAGGCGGTTCTCTTCGCCCAGCCGCCCATCGTCCTCTGGCCAGTTCAGAGGTGTGTCCCCACATCGGGGAAAACTGAAGACGGCGTCCTCCGGGGGTAGGGCCGCCGCTACTGGACCGTGTCAAGAGCCTCCATTCGAAGATTCGCCGCGACGCTCCGACCGACGACGACCTGACCCGACGACCTCAACGACACGCTGCTACCGACTGGTTTCTGCCGAAATTCCGGTATCCGCTGACAACCACGACGTTACTGCACTGGTGGATACCGGCCGATTTTTCTGTAATGAGCAGTCGGTTAGCCACGGCCCTGAGGAGGGTATTGACCCCTTGGTCTGGGCCGTAGATCCGGACAGCTGGTGGTTACGTCGTAACTCCGATCGGTGTCTGCACTTCGCGAATCCAGATCCGCGGAGTTACTTTCCCTGGTTGCTTTCCTGTGTTACCCGAGTGCTCCAAGGACCTCATACTCGGTTTAGATTTTCTTCACGAGTACGGTGCCGTTATCAATCTACAGGAGCTAATCGTGTCGTTTTCCACCCAAGGCCCTGTCGACGACGATACCGAGCCTCGCAGGGCTAAGCTATGCGTCTCTGACGACCAGGTACTAATCCCGTCAAGATCCAGCATGTTTGTTACTGTAGTGTGCGATAACAGCCCCAGCACTCGTGGCATCGCTGAAACCAACACCTTGCTGCTCCTTGGTCGGCAAATCTGTGTAGCTCGTGGAATTATTGAATTGAACAGTGGGCGAACTGAACTTCTGGTGACCAATTTTGGTTCTGAACCTCAGTGTTTGCCTGGTAAAACAGCTCTTGCGTATTTCGAAGAACTTGCTGAATTCTCGGGACAGCACGCGTTGTCCAAAATCCCGACATCAGTGGAGGCACCGACCACTCCCATAAAAACCGACGTGAACCCGAACCTCCGGTCTAATCAGAAACGCTGCTTAGAGAGCATTATCGAATCGTTCTGCGACTGTTTCGCCTAAACCTCCAAGGTTAGGCAGACTCCACTCACAAAGCATCGCATTATAGTTGACGCAAACCAGTGACCGTTATGCCAGCCGGCTTATGGAATCTCTTAGAAGGAACGTGATGCCACTCGCCGACAAGTTTAAGAAATGCTCCAGGAGGACGAGATACAGCCGTCGACGAGCCCATGGGCATCGCCTGTTGTTCTAGTGGCAAAGAAGGATGGAACTCTACGGTTCTGTGTTGCTTACAGGCGTCTAAACAAAGTCACCAAAAAAGACGTTTATCCTCTGCCGCGCATTGATGACTCCCTGGACCGGCTACGCCACGCCACGTACTTCTCGTCACTAGATCTACGCAGCGGCTATTGGCACATCGAGGTGGACGAACGCGGCCGGGAAAAGACAGCATTTATTACACCGGGTGGTCTGTACGAATTCCGGGTGCTCCCTTTCGGCCTGTGCTCGGCTCCTGCCACCTTCCAGCGGATGATGGACACCGTGCTTGCCGATCTAAAATGGCAGTCCTGCCTCGTCTACCTGGATGACGTTGTCATCTTCTCCGCCACGTTCGAAGAGCACCTGAGGCGCCTGCGAGCTGTGTTTGCCGCCATTCGTTCAGCCGGTCTTTCCCTCAAGCCCGAAAAGTGTCACTTCGCCTTCCAGGAGCTCAAGTTTCTGGGTCACATCGTGAGCGTTAAGGGAGTTAGCCCTGATCCCGATAAGACGGCCGCTGTCGCTGCTTTTCCCGTGCCAACCGATAAACGCAGTGTGCGCCGCTTTCTGGGTCTTTGCGCCTATTATCGGCGTTTTGTGCAGAACTTCTCCCAGATCGATGAGCCCCTCATCCGCCTCACGAAAGATGCCGAACCGTTCTTCTGGGGCGAAGAGCAACAACAGGCCTTCCAAGACGTCAGCACTCGTCTCCAAAGGTCGCCCATTCTTGCCCACTTTGACGAGTCAGCCGACACTGAACTACACACAGATGCCAGCAACATCGGCCTCGGTGCGGTCGTTGTGCAGTGGCAGGATGGTCTCGAACGCGTAATCGCATACGCAAGCCTATCTTGTCACGCTCGGAGGCGAACTATTCCACTACTGAAAAATAATGCCTGCCAATTGTGTTTGCAGTGATCAAATTTCGCCCATATTTATACGGTCGTCCATTTAGAGTTGTCAGTGATCACCATTCGCTGTGTTGGCTAGCGAACCTGAAAGATCCCTCGCGGCGGCTTTGCACGCTGGAGCCTTCGTCTTCAAGAGTTCGATGTCACCATCGTTTATAAGTCCGGTAGGAAGCACAATGATGCTGACTGTCTGTCTCGTGCCCCTGTCGAGGACAACCGAGCTGATCCCGACGACGATTCTGTGTTTCTCGGCGCCATCTCCACGTCCGTCTTCACTCAACACCAAAGAGACGACAGTGAACTACGGCCTCTCATTGAGTATCTTGAAGGAAGCGCAGAGTCGCCCCCGCGACTCTTCTCACGTGGTCTGTCGTCATTCTGTTTGCGCGATGGCGTTCTGTATAAGAAAAACTACCGCCCGACGGAAACTGCCTATATGCTCGTCGTACCTGCGGCTTTGCGCGAAGAATTCCTGCAGGCGTGTCATGATTACTCATCTTCTGGTCACCTGGGTTTTTCTCGCACTTTGGCGCGGATACGCCAAAAGTACTACTGGCCCAGGGTTGCTGCAGTTGTACAGCGTTAGTGCCAACGTCGCAAGACGCCACCGACTAAGCCAGCCGGATTACTACAGCCCATTGATCCGCCACAAGTCCCCTTCCACCAAGTCGGCATGAACTTACTCGGACCCTTTCCGCAGTCCTCGCTGGGTAACCGTTACATTGTGGTGGCCACCGAATACTTCAGCCGGTACTGTGAAACTAAAGCTCTCCCCCGTGGTACCGCTGACGAAATTACGAACTTTTTCGTTCAAAACATTATGCTTCGTCACGGTGCTCAAATCGTCGTTATAACTGACAGGGGAACGGCGTTCACCTCGGCCCTCACACAGGAGGTTATGCGCCTTAGGGGCACAAGTCACCGCGAAAAACAACCGCTTACCACCCTCAAACCAACGGACTCACAGAACGGCTCAACAAGACGATCGCCGACATGATCTCCATGTATGTTGACGCAGACCACCGGAACTGGGATGCCATACTCCCTTACGTCACTTTCGCCTATAACACTGCACTACAAGAAACGACGCGTTTCACTCCATTTCGTTTAGTCCATGGTCGCGAAGCCACCACCATGCTGGACACAATGTTGCTTCCGACTAGTACTACTTCAACTGTTGTGGGTGCTGACCCCTTCGTTCGTCACGCCGAGGCCGCCCGCCAACTCGCTCGACAGCGGATCCGGCACCAGCAATCCCACGACGCTCGCCGCTATAACCTCCGCCACAGAGCTGTTAGTTACGAGCCCGGCGAACAAGTCTGGGTTTGGAGCCCAATCCGCATGCGTGGACGCTCCGAAAAGCTTCTGCGCCAATATTTCGGCTCCTCCGAGGTACTCCGCCAAGTAAGTGAGGTGAACTATGAAGTTCTTCCCCAAGGAACAGTTCGCTCCTCCAGACGGCCGACCTCCGAAGTTGTCCATGTCGCACGGATGAAGCCATACCACGCCCGCTAGCGCTTCAGGCGTGTCTACACCTGCCGCCGGACACATGCAGCGTCCCTTCTCTTCCTGCTGCCCATTGCTGCGGCACTGAGGCGGTGCCCTTCAGAGAGGGGGAGCAATGCCACCGTCCGAACCAATCAGTGGCGCCGTACCGCGGATGAACTGTTTAAGCTGGGACTTGCCAAGCCTTAGGTATTCGAGGTACTCGAAGATCGTCTTCTTCCTTCGGTGACAGTATGACTACGCTGTGATCTACAAGTCCGGCCGGTTGCACAAATATGCCGACTGCCTCTGTTGTTGCCCTGATGCCCTCACTAATACTGCGACGAGCGCAAGCGCCATCGACCTGTTCTCTCTATCACCGTTTACAACTATCGGCGAAGAACAGCGTCGGGATGCGGAGCTTCTCTCCATCATCGATCGCCTAACGTCCGCCCAAACCGACCCTTCACTGAACCGCTTTTCTCTCATTGATGGTATTTTATACCGCCGGAATCTTCAACCAACTGGTCCTGACCTTCTCATCGTCCCGAAGCACTTACGAACAGTCTTTCTCCACGAACTCCATGACCTCCCGACTGCTGGCCATCTAGGCGTTACTCGCACGTACGACCTCATCCGTCGTCGGTTCTTCTGGCCTAGCCTCTACCGTTCAGTGCGCCGTTACGTTGGTGCTTACGATAAGTGTCAGCGTCGCAAGCGCTCCGCATCTGCTCCCCCTGGCTTTCTTCAGCCCATTTACATCCCTCCCGAGCCGTTCTACCGTGTCTGCTTGGACCTTCTCGGCCCCTTTCCTGAGTCCACTTCTGGGAACAAATTGGGTGCAGTAGCCACAGATTATGCCACCCGGTACACGATAACGCATGCGCTCGCCACGTGTACTGCCGCTGATGTCGCCGACTTTCTTCCTCAGGGCGTCATTCTTCATCATGGAGCACCCCACCAACTGCTCACTGACCGTGGCCGCACCTTCCTTACAGCAGTGGTAAACGACATTCTTCGCGCGTGCTCAACTAAGCACAAGTTGACGACCGCTTACCACCTACAAACTAATGGCCTCACTGAGCGACTCAATCACACGCTTACCGACATGCTCACCGTGTACGTCTCCTCTGATCACCGAGACTGGGACGTCGCACTCCCATACGTTACGTGTGCATATAACTCATCCCGCCACGACACTCCCGGCTACTCTCCGTTTGACCTCTTGTACGGCCGTGAGCCTCAACTGCCTCTTGACACATTGTATCGAACGTATCCTCCCCCACATTCTGAATACACCCGTGAAGCCATTGCCCATGCCGACCATGCTCGCCAAGTCGCCCGTTCCCGCTTGCAAACCTCCCAAGCTTCTCAGCAAGAGCACTATAACCGCCGCCACCTAGACAGTGCCTTCTTGCCTGGGTCCCTTGTACTGCTCTGGGTGCCTTCTCGCCGTGTAGGGCTCTCGGAAAAGCTTCTTTCTAGTTATGTGGGCCCGTATCGTGTGCTGCGCCAAGTCACAGCCGTCACATACGAGATTGAGCCTGCCTTCCCCGAGTGCACTTCACTCGCTGAGCTGCACCGCGACGGTGCTTTTGCGCCCGGGGGTCATGCTACGGGTCGACTCAGCGAAGATGAGGCAGACGAAGTGAGAGGGCGCTTGGCGCGTGCTCGGTCTCCGAATCCTGTGCAGTGGACTGTGTTTTGGCATCCGGTGCGCCCTGTGCTTGTGTTGTGTGTTCAGCGTGAGTGCACCAGTATTCTACGTGTTGTGAACGCCTCCTTCCACGTAAAAATATTTAAAGTGACGAAAAAAAACATGCTCCTATTGTTTTACGACCAAAGTCGCGTGTTTGTTCATTACCCGAGCGAATTATTTACTCATATATAGGCTGTTGTCCGGTGTATTACGCATTAAGCTCAAGGAAATTATTCTTCGTTTTCAAGCTCTTTTTTAAATTAGGAATCTTGTTTTAGAGGAAGTAACATTTATTGACTGCATATAATTTCGCTATTCCTTGAAGAAACAGTTGGACCCTTCCAGGTACTCTTCCATTCTTCAAAACAGAATTTCCAACATTCTTTTCGCAGTATTGATTCTTGTTCTTTTGAGCAGGAAGAATAAATGCCTGATGCTCAACGCTATTATTTTTTGTGTATTTTTTTTAATTGTTATTTTACACTTAGTACCACAGACATGCCTTTTTATATTTGCGATCCGACTGCACACCTGATGTTCACGAGACGCGAGCTGCTTGTTCTCGGGATGGCAATAACATGCCGCTAAATCCATGGTGTCTAAGGGCTGCTGCAACAAAAGGCGGGAGGTACATCTTAATGTGAATGCTGTGTGCTATGTTTTTATAGGGAAAGGAAGACAGCCAAGGGCACTCAACTTACTATACTAAGTAACACAGTTAAGATGGAAGCCGCTGCCCTATAGTGCTCTTTATTGTACCGACCACTGGAGCATCGCCTTTAGTGCACGCCTGCGTGCCTTGACAACTGGATGTTGCCAATCAGGCGTGTAACTACTTTCGATAGATCTAAAACCATTGCTATCTTTGAAAGGTGACCTATAAAATACGATTGCAGCATATAAAATACGATAGCAGCAACTGCACCATTTGAAGTGGATAGAATATCTCTAACAATTATTTTTCCATAATATTACGACCACTTCCCTGATGCTTTGAAATAGATATGTTGTTCTCTAGAAGAAGATAATCAGTTGAGGATTAAAAATAAGCCCAATCTTTTAGCATTACGCCCATCACAGAAAAATGCATTTTTGTCCAACCTGCGCTTCCATTGAAACTTACAGATGTCCTATCTCGTGAGCCATCATGTGCACCCCGTCGAAGGTGTAAGGCTCGTCTTCACCAACTCCAACCTTTGCTTCGGTGCATACCCCACCAAGAAAAGCGACACCTGGAAAGTGTTTCCGTATATTCGTCACGGACGGAATTCACTCGGTGTTCGCACAATAGAGTACTTGTATTCTTTAAGCTTTTCAAACTGGTTCTGAAGCAGAAACCTGCAGTGCCTAATAACTGCTGCATTTTTCCAAAACAAACCAAAGTGAAGGTGTTTTTGGGAGGGATATCTATGAAATATCTCGTGTGATGGCCTACATAAAAAGCTAAATTTATATTGTCGCGAATGTTTGCTTGTTCATTATTCACAGCTGCCGGCACTTTGTTTTCGAAGCAAGACGCGCCTAGGGTTATCTCGATCAATCGCATCGAGGCGGAGCCGACTCTACGTTGTCCCAGAGTGTTCTTGTATCTTTCTAAGCTTTATCTCGAATGTTTGCTCTCAGCTTTAAAAACAGCATGGCCGAGAACGGCGGGCATTCTGTTCGACGGCCGCCGAGCACGCTTGGTGCTACGCCGCCGTCGAGTGATTAAGTTCTTTGCGGGCGGAAGTCAGCCCAAATAAAGATTTTCGTTTAAAAGCGATTCTAGCTGTTTTCCTGTTCGCCGGACTGCAGTCACAACTGCGAGAAAATATACTAACACTGGGACATTTCAAGCACCTTTCAAATGAAAAGTATCACTGTGCCAGCGACCATTTACATCTGGCCATGTGGCTTTCTTAGGTTATTGATTAATGACTCATTATTCGCAATTGCCAAGGTAAAAATTATCAACCGTTGAGAAAAATGGAAGTCTCATTTGCAATCGCGCTTAGTCAAATAGCCTTCGAAACATCGGTAGTGCATTGGCGCCGTTCTAGGATAAACCCCCGCGGTGGCTCAACTGCTTTGGCATTGCTCTGCTGAACCTGACGTGAGTACCCGACTTCAGTACCGGCCATCGCGGCAGTATTTTTATGCAAGCAAAATATTCCGACACCAATGTTCTAAGCAATGTTCGTGCGCACTAAAAGCTCGCAGGTGGTATAAAATAACCCAAAGCGCTGCAGTATGCCTTTCCCCAATGCCGATACGTCACTTAGGGAATTTAAAATAGTAGTATTACAATTTAGAATGTATAGAATAAAAATTATATTTGTGAAGCCGAGAGCTTTCATGGAATAGGTAAAACGGAAACAGCAAAAGCATTCGAAAAAAGACAATCTTAGAGTATATTTTCAAAATGCCAGCACTCGCGGATGAATAATCAAGTATATGTTCGACAGCTACCCTTCGTTTAAAGAAATTATTGAGTGAAATCATCCATTTACAGGGAAAAATATCGAAGAAATCAGTGGTCCACGCTTCCCTCTTCGCGTTTATTTATGGGAACCAATCTTCTATTTAAATGTGTCTCTTTTTTACGAGTCATAAATCTCGTTATAGGGGTATTGGACTGCAATACCTTTAAAATTTAAATCGTCAATAGAGGCGCAGTCTTCTACACATACGCGGAAATCTGACTGCTCTCCCTTGAGGGGATGTAGCAACTTAATATTAACAGAAATATTCTAACGTGCTGTGATTATTTGATTATTTGGGCACATACGAGGTTTAACATCCCGTCATTGCGCATGGCATTGTAATTTCCATGGACGGCCGTCGGTAAATGCTGGCCAGCTAACGTTATATATTGTAACGTACTTGCTGGCGATAGAGAGAGAGAGACGAGACTTTAATGAATAATGGAGAGGTCTGCCTGGTTATAGGCCTGGCATGCTACTCCAGATGAGGGTGAAAGAAGAGGGTGAAAGAGAGAGAGAGAAAGAAAAAAAAGGTGACATCAAACATACTCAACACACGCACTCACAAACACACATGATTATGAAAGTATGTCTACTAAAACCGTGTCCCTTAGATGACTATCAAAGTATGTCCACTAAACGCGTGTCCCTCAGAAAAACTAAGAAAGCTTTTGTCCCTCGCTCAGCCGAAGTCGCATCAGTCCAGTGTCCAAGGACATGCTCCAGGTGCACGGGGTCGTCCTGATGAAGTCCTAAAGCACCTAACGGTGCATTGCGATGAGTATTAAAGATATGGCAGTGGCAGATCAAGTGTCGAATATCCTCGCGCACACCACATGTCGGGCACAGAGGGCTGCTTGATACACCATTTTTATAAACATAGAATTTAGTAAAGGCAACGTGCAGACGAATTCGGTGCAGACAATTACAGTCACGTATATCTAAATTGCGTGGCATGCGGAATTCACAAGCGGGGTCGATGCGAAAGAGGGGTCTGTATTGACGCCGCGGATCACATCACAAAGAGCGTTGCATCTGCCAGGATTTAGTAGCGAGAAGTCTCGCGCCATCACTACGAGAAAAGGGTATGGGTAGGAACAAGGATGTGTCGCCATGCGCCGATGTTGCTGCACCATCAGCGCGATCGTTGCCTGCGAGGCCGCAGTGAGCGGGCAACCACTTGTGCACAACACGGTGACGCAACTCACAGGCCTCGGTGTGTAACCTGTTCAAGTCATCGACGATCTGCTCCTGAAGGCTTCCTGGTGAATTTATCGACTGTAGTGCAGCGCGAGAGTCACTGAAGATAACCCACACTGTTGGCGGTTGTTGTAGGATGTAAGTAAATGCAACACACAGAGCAGCCAGCTCGGTAGCAGTAGTCGAGCTGCGGTGACTGAGTATCGCTGAAAGTATGGTGCACGATGACGGAATCCAGACGCCAATCGCTGATGATAAGAACATGACAGAGCCATCAGTTTAGATGTGGCCGTACGCATTGTAGCAACTATGAATGTGCTCAAGCGCAAAGTATTTAAGTGCAGGATTGAAGGTGTTTGTGTTTCTTTTAATACCAGGGATTATGATCTTAATTTGCCATGCTGCATACCTCCAAGGTGCGGTGGAGGTTGTGACAGGACGCTGGTACTGTGATGGAAGAATGTTAAAAATTTCCTCCATGCAGTACTCAGGGAGCAGATGGTTTGGTGCACGAGCCACAAACCGCACCTGGGCACGAAGGAGCTCCTGGGTTAAGAGCACTGATGCCGATAGACGTCTACTCTAAGCTAGAGTACCCATTGTGGAGGTGGTTATGGGAAGGAGACAGATTCGCAAGGCTATAGCTTGCATGGCTTCAAGGATTTTAACATTTTTTTGCGAAATACCCTCCAGAGTTGGGAGACTGTAGCGCAGAAGGCCTTCACAGAGCGCTCCATGCAGTCGTAGTAATCATGGTGTAGAACAGCGTCTTCTGCTGGAGGAGAGCATACGAAAAATAGAGGCGTAAGAGCAGAGCTTGACTTTCATCTCTTGCACATGTGGGGACCATGACAGTGACCTGTCACACGTTACCCCCAGAAATTTATGGCTTGTGACGTACGGTATTGGAGTACCAGCAACTTTCAGCACGTAGCGCGAAAGATCACGCCTTGAAAATGCAATTGCTGAGCTTTTATCTGACGACATGGCGAGACCGCGCTTGCTTAAGAATGATTCAATGCAGCCTATTACCCTCTGTAGACGGGCATGCACAATGCGCCTATTGCGTCCGGAACACCATATATAGATGCTAACTGCATAAAGGGAGATTTCAACTGTCGGTGGCAAGTATTTTTCCAAACCAACAAGTGAGAGATTGAAAAGGGTGGGACTTAGTATACCCCCCTGAGCTGCTCCGCGAGATATTTGATGAGGAGCTGTGTCACCTTCACTTGTTGACATAAAAATCGATCTTTCGGGAAGATAGTCACGCAGTCAGTTATACATTCGTCCAGTAATGCCAATTTATTGTAAAACTGAGTGAATTGCCTCATGTGTTACATTATCAAAGGCTCCCTTCACGTCAAGAAACACTGCAATGATCATAGACCGCACTGCTTTGCTGCGTTTGACACAATTGGCAAGGGCAATAACCTTGTCAATGCTGCTGCGTCCTTTTCGAAAACCAGACATGGTCGGAGGATAAATTCCCCTGTTCGTCAGGTCCCAGGTTAAACGGGAGTGAACCATTTTCTCCATCAACTTCCCGACGCAACTAAGAAGGGCTATGGGACAATAGGCGTTTAAGTCAGTTGATGGTTTTCCAGGCTTGAGGATAGGTATGACACGCGCACGCTTCCAACACGTTTCAAGGCGGCCAGACTCCCAGGGGGTGTTATAAACTGCGAGGAGTTGAGGCTTGGCGCTAGTTGTCAGGTGAGAGAGGGTAGTGTAGCTTATTCCATCTGGTCGAGGGCAGGATCTTTTATTGGTAGTTGCCAGAGCCGCATGAAGTTCATCCATAGTGAACGGTTCGTCAAGGAGGGTGGTGTTAGGTGAAAAGATAAAGCTTTGGGGAGATAGTGGCACCGCTACGGGTGTTGAACGAGCAATTATCTTAAAACAGAAAGCCTCCGCTGCGTCGAGACGAGAAATATTCGCATTCACAGCTACGCACTGAAAATGATTTAATGGCGCCGGCTGACTACTGAGGCTGCGCACAATGCTCCAAATCTTCGAAAAAGGCTTTCTGGGATCAAGCTTTGCGCAGAAGGATCGCCATTCCCGCCTTGCGAGTTTGTCCAAATGGCGCTGAACATGTTTCTGTGCGCGCCTAGCAACGCTGACGTCTTCTCTGTTATTGGTCGTGCGTGCTCGTCTCTCTGCTCTGCGGCGAATTGCTCGAAGTCGCTCATATTCAGCGTCTACACTTTAGTACACTGTTGGTAGGGTTATAACTTTAGTGCTGGTCGTTTTAGTACGTGCTACAGCATCAATGAAGTTTTCATAATCAACGTGTGAGAGCTGCAATTTTTCTACTGTGTCAGAGAAAACATCCGAATTCGTGTAGCGCACCTTACGCCGATCGGAACTTAAAAAAGCACCGCCAACCTTAATGTACGTAGGTAGATGATTGCTGCCGATAGTTTCTATGTCTACATTCCAAGTTGCTGAAGACGACAGATGCGCAGAAATCAGAAATGTCCAGGGCACTGGACCTTGCACCTTGATAAAAAGTTGCCTGGCCGTTGTTGAGGAAAGTTAGATCATTACACTGTGCAAAATCAAATAACTGTTGTCCTCTGGCTGTTGATCTGGTGCCTCCCCAAGCAGAATGGTGTGCATTGAAGTCGCCCGTTATGATGTGTGGTGCAGGAGTACTGCGTACTGTATCTTGAAGGCGGTCAACATCAAATGTGACACGCGGGGGTATGTACTCGACGATCACTGTGAAGGACAGATCCATGATCTTGATGGTGGCTGCAAGATATTCATTACGTGAGTCGGCAGGTATCGGTTGTGGGATGGAGGTGACGTCTTTCCGAACAGCTAAAAGAACTCTTCTGATGCCAGTGCCGGTCATCGAGTTGGTAACAATATAGCCTGAAAGACGAATGGTAGTACGCAGACGAGATTCTGAAATGGCAGCAATGGGGAAACGGTGCTTTGAGACAAATTGTCGGAAATCAGATAATCGTGGACGAAGGCAGAAGGCATTCCATTGAAAGATGGTGGCCGTGTTACGGATGCTTTGCACTCTAGGGAGAGTAGCTGGTCTATTGACTGCTACTGCCATTGTGCAAGTAGAGGTGAAATGAAGTCAAGGATTGTAAGGATGGTCTGTGCCACCGGCGAGGAGAGTGGTGTAAGAAAAGCGTGGATGGCCTCAACAAGCGAGCACAGTAGGGAACTGGTACCGTCGGAGTTTTGGCGAGTAGATCCTTCGCGCGAATGGTTCCAGGGTGCATACTGCGGCTGCCGTGGAGTATTAAGACTTGTACTCGCTATAAGAGGTGGCTCAGCGTTTTGGCGCGGTGGAAGAGGAGGGAACTCAACTATGTCAGCAATGAGCAGGTGATTCGCTTTATCTTTATTCGATTGTTGAGGAGCTTTCTTCCCCGGCGATGATTTTCTTCTGCGACGACTTGCCCGGATTTTATTTTGCTCAATTAAAGCATATTTTGCTGTCTTATAATCTGCATTATTGGAGTTCTTGTATTTGTAGATAATTTTCTCCGTTTGATAGGCAGTGAAATGGATAAACGTCGCCTCATGCTGCTTCCCGCAGTTTGGACAAATGGGGGTCATCACTTGCACATTCATTTCGGCCATGGCTCCCACCACAACGGGAGCAGCGCAGGGCAAGTCGACAAGCGCTAGCCACATGGTCGAAGCACTGACATTTGGTGCATTGACGCGGTTTTTGAATGTACTCGTACACACGGTATCTTTTATAGCCGATAATAAAGTATTGCGGCGCAGATTCTGTCGCAAATACAATCCGGATGTTTTCTGAATTGCCAAGCCGGCGGACAGATTTGATCGGAGCTCTCTGTAGCAGCGTAGAGTAAATCCCAGATTGAGGAAGATACAGGGGGCACCCTTGATGACACCAACACCTTAGTTGCTGGGACGGGGCTCATAGGCTTGAACGGCAACTCCAGCTATGCTTGTTATTTGCAAAAGGCGTTCTGTAGCGTGCGCTGTACGGGTTTCAACTGCCAGAAGGTTTGCACACTCGTTGGGACGAACTTGAGGAACACCGTCTGGAGATACAGATTCAAATCCTTGCCTCAATGTCAATGGATTAAAGCGGGTAATGCGGTGTCCAGAATGGACTGGCTTGATGACAACTGTAAAGTTGTGCCTAGGTGTTTGAGTGACGTTCGGAGTGTCTACACTCAAAAGTGACCGCTTTGAGCTGCGACGACGCTTTGAAGGCACACGAATAAATTTCTCAGACCCTTCTCTGGACTTCGCAGTAGTGTGCATGTAGAATATGGTAGAAGAATCTGACGAATAAGAAAAATCACCCTGATCTGAAGGTAACGGCAGATAACGGCTTAAGTTGGAAGCTTCAGGAGTGCGATGTCAATGAGGGTCTGGATATGCTGGTCCTGATGCATTTGGAGCAGTACAGTAGCTGCAGGGCACCACGTTTATTGCAGGAGGCACGGCTTGCACAGCAGGTATGACCAGCTGAGCTGGGTCTGACGGAATGCCAGGAGAACATTCAGGTGTTGAGACCGCGTGCGGCACCGGCGGAGCCGCACCCACTGCCGGAATCATAACAGGATGTTGCAGTGCAGGTTATCTGAACACAAATGTTCAACACCGATCACAAAACATTCACAAAGATTGGCAGAGACGACCGGGCACAGCCCGACAGCTGCCTGACTTCTTCGTCTTGCATGGGTGCTTTAATACAAGGCATACGGGAAGGCAGACAACGCCAGGCAAGCTGAGGCAGCAATGGTTGGTTGGTTGGTCGGTCGTTCGGTCGGTCGGTCGGGTCGGTCGGGTCGGTCGGTCGGGTCGGTCGGTCGGTCGGTCGGTCGGTCGGTCGGTCGGTCGGTCGGTCGGTCGGTCGGTCGGTCGGTCGGTCGGTCGGTCTTTCGGTCGGTCGGTCGGTCGGTCGGTCGGTCGGTCGGTCGGTCGGTCGGTCGGTCGGTCGGTCGGTCGGTCGGTCGGTCGGTCGGTCGGTCGGTGGGTCGGTCGGTCGGTCGGTCGGTCGGTCGGTCGGTCGGTCGGTCGGTCGGTCGGTCGGCCGGCCGGCCGGTCGGTCGGTCGGTCGGTCGGTCGGTCGGTCGGTCGGTCGGTCGGTCGGTCGGTCGGTCGGTCGGTCGGTCGGTCGGTCGGTCGGTCGGTCGGTCGGTCGGTCGGTCGGTCGGTCGGTCGGTCGGTCGGTCGGTCGGTCGGTCGGTCGGTCGGTCGGTCGGTCGGTCGGTCGGTCGGTCGGTCGGTCGGTTGGTTGGTTGGTTGGTTGGTTGGCCTCAAGTAGAATGGCACATACCCACTACGGGGGAGTGGCCAAGACACAGGCGGTGAACTGTTGGAATGATTAAGAGTTTTAGAGGAAAAGGAGTATTAATAGGGTATAGGCTGACAGGTTGGACGACGCAACGAAAGGGGTCCTGTTAGCAGGGAGATCGAAGATGGGACGATGGCTTTATGTGCAAATTTGAATGCAACATATGGAATGGTTCAATTTTGTATTGACTGAACGAGAGAGAGAGAAAAAATAATAATAATATAAACGTTTGATAATCAGAAAAATGAAAACAAATAGAATAATAAATAAATAAAATTAATATTAGCATGGGAGTCGCTGTGTTTCTAGAAGAAATTTTTGAACTGCACAGCGCGCACTCCTGTTGCTTCGTCCAAGCGAAGTAGCGCCAAAGGAAAGAACAACCTCAGTGGACACAGGGAGACCCAGCTGGTGAAACGGAATTTCTAATAGGCGCCTCCTCAAAGAAGAGAATCGGCGGCAGAACAGCAGGAAGTGATCCACTGTCTCAGGCTCGGCACAAAATGGGCACAGTGGAGAAACCGCCAAAGCAGATCTGTGAAGGTAGAAATTTAGCAGAGGAACTCGGCATCGCAAACGCGTGAAAGAGACCTCCAGTCTGCGCGAACTCCAGTCTTTGCTACTCCAAGGGTGCAGAAGATGCTGATATTCGGGGGATGAAGTAAGCGCCGAGGCTGAAAATTCCTGAAATATTGTGTAACTGCGAAACCTCACCGCAGCTGTATATGCGCAGGTTGGCAGGACAGCAATTATTGGGCCACAGAGAGAGGCCCTTGCTAATGAATCAGCAACCTCATTTAACTGAATGCCCACGTGACCCGGTACCCAAAGGAACCTCACCGAATTTAGATGGAGCGGGATCAGCTGCTTAAAGAGGCGTAATGCCCGAGACTCAGAGGGTGATGATAATGAAAAGCAAATAGATAGAGAGTCCGTCATAACCATGACTCGGGAAACGGCAGGATCTAATTTACGTAAGGCTAGAATGACAGCTAATAATTCGGCCAGATAAATTGGAGTGAAGTCAGGGAGACGGAGAGAAAAGGACCATCCCAATGCAGGTGAAAAAATGCCCACACCTGCCTTTTCACGATCCTGCGAGGCATCGGTAGCAATAAGAATATGAAAAGGAAAGGATCTTAGGTGGTCCTGTAACAAACCGAGAAGGAGAGGAAAGGGCTGGAGCTTGGCATTCGATGGGAAAATGTTATCAAATGCAATCTCGACTGAAGGTGAGATGTTATGCAGTGGATGGAGATCTGTGAGCTTAATGTTTAAGGGATCGAGGAGAGACTGCACGAAATATATCTGTGGAGTATGCAAACGACACCAGGTGGCATTTAAAAAGACTGCGGGCTGACTAAGAAATATTACATTGGATGTGTGGAGAGGAGAGTCGCACAAATTTAAAAAGGTTTGGACTGTTAAAAGGCGAAATCTGGCTCATAAAGATGGAATTCGCGCCTCAAGGAGCAGGACAACATTAGCTACATACTTTGGAAGTCCCAAGCAGAGGCGCAACGCCTCACGCTCCAAGAGCACAAGCGGTCGAAGTTTATAGGCAGGAGCTCCTGAGAATAAAACACATCCTAACTCCAAAATTGGGCGGACATACATTTTATAGATCAGCAAAAGTGTGTGCCTTCTCATCCCTGACCTAGCGCTGCAAAGCCGACGCAGGATGCCAATGGCCCGAACTCCTTTTACAGAAACTTGCTCAATGTGAGTCCGCCAGGAAAGAGTAGAGTCATAGATCACTCCAAGATACTTCACTGTTTGAACCTGAGGAATTATATGATTTCTATAAGAAACGCAGATAAGTACAGGATGAGAAACCGGGAAGACCAACAAGGCGCATTTGTTCACATTGAGGGACAGATGAATACTTCCTAACCAATTGTCAAGAATATTGAGGTAATCCTGCAAGATCTGCTACAGAGAGGGAATATCTTTTGCAGAAGCAAAAAATGCGATGTCGTCAGCGGACACGTAAGTTGACACATTATGGATGCATGGAATGGAGCTTAGAAAGATGTTAAAAAGAACAGGGGAAAGAACTGAGCCTTGCGGTACACCTCTTGTCTCTCGAAATTTCCTTGAAGAAACATCATTTCGGCAGCAATAAAATTCTCTGTTTTCCAGAAAAGCAAAGATCCAGGCTACGAAATAGATTGGGAAATTAAGGACCTGTAATCTGTGTAACAGCATCGAGTACTCGACGCTGTCGTAGGCTTTACTGATATCCAGAGTGACAAGCGCGGCAAACTGTTTAGTGCTGAGAGCTAATTTAATACGGCTCTCAAGGTCAGTATGAGCACACCAAATCGAACAGCCCGGCCTGAAACCAATTTGACAAGGATTCAAGATATCATTTGCAGAAATGAAATACATGATACGACGAAGCAGGACCCGTTCCACCAATTTCACTAAATTCGATGTTAATGAAATCGGGCGTATGTTGTCAGAAGTGAAACCCTCCCCTTGTTTTTTAAGTAGTGGAACTATTTCCGCAAGACGCCGCTCATGGGGTATCCATGGACCTTTAAGGGAATGCTTAACCAGAGCCAATAGATTTTCAGGAGATTCGGTAAAGAAAATTTTAATCATAGATGTAATCACCTTATCGGGGCCAGGAGCCGCTGGAGATAGGCGCAGAACAATTTGCGAAAGCTCAGGCATAGTGACCTCAATTAAATCACTTGAGATGCATGAGAATGTAGGTGGAGAATGAAGTGCAGATGCGAATCAACGTTCTAGGCCACCCGCAATTCCCTCTAAGGCCTTAGCGATGTCAGGAGGGGATTGAACGAGGGATTCAATATTGACAGCCGGTGGAACCACTTTCCTTCTCCTCATAAAATTATACAAGGCCCGTTTATTTCCTGACTGAGAAAGAAAATCATAATGACTTGTAATATACTCCTCCTTCGCGCGGGAGATAGTGCGCTTAAATGTTGCTGCGACATACTTATAATCCAACCAATTTTTTGGGCATTGATTTAGGACGAGTTTCTTCCAGGCTACTTTCCGCCATCTATAGGCACGCGTGCACTCTGCATTCCACCAATTATTGCTGATTGCATCCTTGGATCCTGTGACAATGAATTGAAACTTTTGCCTTGCGCGTTCCAACACTGTGCATATATATGTAGCTTTACATTCGGAACTTGTAGTGGTGTTTCGGTCCGAATCGATTGTGAGAGCTGATTTGAGAGTGTCTTTAAAGCGACCGTAATTTATGAAGGTGCGCTGTTGTCGTTCGGGAAGATTTAAGTTACACGCAACCCTGAAACTAATAGGTAGATGATTACTGTTTGTAGCGCAGTCAACAGGCGCCCAAGACGAGACAGAGACTCCTGGGGAGGAAAAAGTTAAGTCTAAAACAGAGCGGCATAAACCACGTACAAATGTAGGCATTCCTTAATTGTTGAAGACTATGTTGTTGTCGCAAATCCAATCAAATAGTCTAGAGCCGAAACAATCTGTTTTAAACCCCCACGTCACGTGGTGCGAATTAAAATCCCCAACTAATAAAACCTGAGATCTGCTGCTAGACATGAATGAGTCAAGGGGCCGAGTGTCATGCACACCTGAAGGGAAATATGCGTTAGCTACAGTAAAGCGCTGTTGACCTGAGATATTGAGATCAACCGCAAGTATTTTGCACTGACTGTCCGCATACTGAAAAGAAATGAAGGCCCTGTGACAAAACTTTAAGGAAATCAGCAGCAACAACCCTCCCCCTCGTGAAGACCTGTCTAGCCGGAACGAACGGTGATGTTTAAGATGATAATTATTATCTGAAGTAAGCCATGTTTCCTGTAACGCAATTACATCCGGATGAAGTTGATTGCTTAGGCATATTAAATCTGTTGAAGCTGAGGATATAGATCGGCAATTCCATTGGAGAACACTTAACGACCCTATCTTGGCGGGAGTGCTGCAGCGGCAACTGCTGCTTCGAGAATCCTGGTCTTAGGATTTTGATTTGCATGACTTTTCTTGGACTTGGACTGGTGACAAGATGGGCCCGGGATACTCAAAGGAGACCCACTTCGTTTTTGGGCGCGGGTATCGAATTCCATCTCAACACATTCATCAGAGGATGCGTTATTAACTCTGTTCGGGAGAGATTTTTCAGGAGTCGTTTGTCGCTCATGCTGACTTTGGCCCTGTGGAGCGCTATTGATGTCCACAGATGGTGGAGGAGCAGCCGAAACCATAGAGGACAAGAGCGGAGCGGCGTGCGCTTGCAGCAGATTAGTCATCTGGGCAGCTACTACCTGTGAGATGCACGTGGATACAGTTTCCATAATACGTTCCATTGCATTCGCCACTGCTTTTTCAACCGCAGCGGTAATTGCTTGTGTCCAAGAGGCGTCCATTGCAGGTGGACATTTGGCAGCCGCACTAGAATAACATGAGGCTCTTTCTTTGACTGCGGCAAAGGCCTCTCGTCGCGTGTATCGACGTTTATCTATTATCTCTCGAACTTGCACTTCTTGAGCTGGCGCAGGACAATCAGGACAGTTGGCAGAGTGGGCATTACCACACAGGCAACATTTTTCTTCCTGTTCAGGGCATTCTTCTCTAGCATGGCTTTCGCCGCATGCACAGCACCGTGAGCCCGATTTGCAGGCTTTGGCGCTGTGGCCAAATCTCCAACAGTTCTGACACTGAAGGGGACGAGAGTTAAATGCGTCAACTCGAAACACTAGTGGCCACACTTTGATCTCTGAAGGGCACACTACTCCTGCGAATGTGGCTATGACGGACTCTGTAGGTATTTTCACCCCCTCTACCATTCACTGCAACGATGGACCGCAATGACGCCCGCAGACGAGAGGTTCTCCAGCGTTTCCGAAGGGCTCAATCGAGAGTCAACACCTCGAACTAAGCCCTTGGAACATGCTAGATGAGGCGGAATAAATGCGCTCACCGGGTGGTTGGCGAAGGAGGTACACGTCGAAAGGTCGGCGACACAATCCTTGTCCGGTGACCTGCACAATATCCCACCCTTGCCGAACTGCCGCACATCTGTGATTCGCATGAAATGAGGCGATGTAGTCTGAAGGGCTACCTGCACCGCTTCCGGGTTGTTCAAACAAATCGCGCCTCCATCAGCGGGAACTAAAGCCACAGGAATGCTGGTGACTCCACTGCGAAAAAAGACATCGATTGGGAGCTGGTCCTGTGGAAGAGAAGCCGACCAAGGGGAAAACCCTTGGCCGGGAGAAGAAGTAGACATTAAGCCGTCGTACCGCGCCCAATCACCCTATAACAGGAGCAGGCACAGAAAACAAGAAGGACAAATTGGGCAAGCTAGCACAACACCGCCAGGTACTCAGCCGCTACGCCGCAGCGGGACTCGCACAATGGGTCGGTTCCTCGGCACTCGTGGCCGAACCGGTGGTTCGTGGTGGTCACGGATTCCAGAGCAAGGCGTTTGATCCCTGACAGCGCGGGCCCTACTTCGTCGTCGTCAGCTATGCGCCACCTGGCAATACTAGTGGCATTATTCCCCCCTTATGAAAAAGAAGAGAGCTGTCGACGCTACAAAAAATAAACAACAAAAGAGCAAAGTGCCGCTACTGAAGCGAGCCAAGACATCAACACGTCTGCGTCGCCGGGTATAGTACGCCTTAAGCCGCACAACATGCACAATGTCAGAGCTTTGGCTGTCGGTGTCGGGGTTGCGCAACGCCGTCCGAAGCCACTTCATAGTTAAACCTCACTTACACGCCGTACCACTCTGTAAGGGCCAAAATAGCGGCAGAGCAGTTTCTCACACAAGCCTTGGCGACGGACAGGAGTCCACACCCAGGTTTGGTCACAGGGGTTGTAGTCAACCTGTCGGTGGCGAAGGTTGTATCGGCGTGCATCGGTGGTCTGCTGCTGCCCGATGTGCACGCTCAGCTCGTTCGCTACGATCTACGCTGGTGTAGGCCTCTAGCACCCAACGACGGAACTCTCGCCAAGAAATTAAAGCGTCTTCTCGGTTTTCAAACCAGGTGCGAGCACCATCCTCGAGGCTGAAGTAGACATTGCGGATTTTGGCTCCGTCGTCCCACTGGTTAAACGCAGCTACGCGTTCAAAATAAAGGAGCAAATTCAAATTCAAATTTTTTTTTAGCATCAACAATGATGTTACAGAACTCGTGATGCAACGGGGTGCTAGCAAAAAGCCTCCAAAAGTCCTCCACATCCTCAAAAAGTTCCGCATGGAACGTCATGGGAACCCGCGGCGTCTGCAAGGTGTAGTGGGAGGGCGTGGCAGCGGCGATTTGCAGAGGAGGAGGAGCGGCCGTCGCAATGGCGCCTCTCTCTAATGGTCCAAGCTCCGGAGACAGTCCCTGGATCCTCCGACTGAAGCGATGTACCGGGGTGTCTAGCGATACAGGGCGGGCGCGACGGCTACCTGGACGGGTCTCTTGCATTGGCTAACGGTTACCCAGCGCACTCCACCAGACTGTAGCGTACTTGTTGACGATGGGTGCTTTAATTCCACGCAAGCGAGAAAGCAGACAAGGCCAGGTTAGCTGAGGCAGCAATGGCGACAGATCCCTCATAGCGCGAGCCCTACTTCGTCGTCGTCAGCTATGCGCCACCTGGCAATACTAGGTGGCAATAGCTTGTACTGACACCTAGAGCGCACGGCTGTTTTTGCATTTCGACTCAATCCATATAAAGTATCTGCATCTGGGGTAGGAGTCCAACAAATTGTGCTCAGCATAAAAATAAAGGACCACCGAATGATAGCCCCGAAAACGTGATGAAAGTTTTATTTTTTACATGAAAAAAGCTTATGTATGCAAAGTTGCTTGTTGGTGCTGGCTTTTGTTGCTGGTTTTGTTGCCTGTAATAGATGGGGTTAAGTACACTGGCTCATGTGAAGTCTCCATTGGGAACGTTCATGCCGAATTTAAGTTCTTGATACAGACATATCCCGTTTTGAGGGTTTCTGCACTAGGTTTGTTAGCAATAAATTTCGAACTGCTCGAGAAGCGTTGCGACGTGCTTAGGCGTGACTGAATGAGGCGTTCTGAAGGCTTCCCTGTGGCCTTGAAAATATACGTAAGTGGAATATTGGAACTTACCATATACGCGGGGATCCGCCGTGCCATTATTATACATCACAAAGTTTTTCCTTTAGAAGAGGGCAGAAAATTGTCAAACGATTACATTAGGTAAGTTAGCAGCAGCTTTTAAAGTGATTTCTAACGTCTCGCAAAAAAACACAACTGCGGTTTGTCCCAGTTAATTGTGAGAGCGTAAAATTAGCAAATTGGTAAACTGGTTTATGAGAAAAGGAAATGGCGCAGTAGCTGTCTCCGATATCTCGGTGGACTCCTGAACTGCACCGTATGGGAAGGGAGGATGGTGGCAGAGAAAGAAGAAAGAGAGAAAGAGGTGCCGTAGTGGAGGTCTCGGGAAGAATTTCGGGAGGTCTCGGGAATGGGGATCTTTAACGCCAAGAAAGGCTAACATGAAGTTCAAATATTTTTCCAATTGAACCATTTAAATCAGGAAATGAAACTGTTGACGGTTAAGACATTCCAAAATAAAGCTCTCGAATGAAATATTCAACAGAACAAGTCTGAAAAAGTTGTATAGAAAACCTGGAACAGTTCGCGATACTAAGACGAGTGGCAAAGCGCGTTGTGTTCTTTTATCTTATAAGTCGAGGCGTGCAAAACTTTTCCATGCGCGATGCAACTACCTCCATAAATTAACCGGCCGCGGCTGCGACCGCTGCCTGTCATGCCTCTGTAAAGGAATATTAGTGTAGGAAACTAGCCACATTCGCTTGAAGAAAAACAAAACATTTCCGTAAGCCTACTTTTCATAAAGAAGTCGACCTCTTGGTTAACGAACACTTCCGCTTTTCTTTCGGAGTGGATTTTACCGACACTTATATACGCGGTGTGTTCCACTGTACAGTACCGAGCCAGTTAACAATACTCTCAAAATATCCGTGACTTGCTAAGAAAGAATTTTTAACAACAAAAAATAGCACATTTAACATCGGCTAAATGCTAATAGCTAGGACCTCATGCGAATATATCAGTACTCTCTCTGTAGCGATGTCAGGTAAGGAAAATCGTTACCTTGATAGTGAATGTTAACTTGTGCATGCTGTAGCAGTGACATTATTTCAAACCTATGACACTAGCCTGTTGACACGTGCCTGATGTACTGGCGATTTTGAATCTCACGCAAGTTGAGCGTGCTTGTATCCTTACCGGTCACCAGGGCAGTATTTATACATGGCTGGCGACCAATAAACGTTTTAGTTGTGAGTCAGTGATGTGTTGTGTCCCTTCTTATCTGTCCCGGCTGTCGAGCTGTTATAATGAATCACCATGAACACCAACTCGCTAACAACTGGTATTGGCGATATCGTCGTTACAGACGTCTTTCACAATATAGTTCAACACATTCTATCAAGCTGCAAAAAACCAAAGCCAGAGAAATTGGCTCTGCGATCGGTTGAAATCCTCCATTCAACTGAGCTAAAATTTATGCTCTCTCGCGAGGCTTCTCGTTATGTAAAAATTAAGAACTTTCTATTAGTAGCACCTCAGGAAATGCGGTAGTAACCCGAACATAAAGGTTTCTCCTAAAGTATGGGTGATTATCTGCTCATCTCTAAATGTACACGAAAAAAAGCAAGCGCGATGCTAAGTTAGATTTGTAGAGTATACGTACATTGGGAACGCTTCTAGGGTATTTTTTCTAAAAGACTCGGTGGAATTACGAGAACTTAGCAATTAGATCCAAATCTTTTCAAATCGACGCCCCCCCCCCCCCCCCCCCCCCCCCGCTGCGGCAGTGGTGTTCTCGTTTCTTGACACACTAACTTACGGATTTAGGTGAATCAGAGAAACTCAAGAAAAGAAAGCCACATGACAGCATATCTGGTAGGCTTTTTAGTAGCCGTCGTATCGAGGACAAGTGCTCTAAAATCAGTTGTTTCTAAATAGTTCTAAAACCTTACAAAACGAATTTTGGTTTTCGCTGTTTTATAGTTATGTATAAAACATTGTGTCAAATTACGAGAGGCAAGATAGTTTTGTTTTTTCTTGCCGTGAAATATAGTTTTCTTTCGTAAGTTTAGTTTACTGGTGGAGTGCCTGGTGGATACAACTTTTTGCGCTAAATCATTCACTACTGTTTATTTGCCATCAATGTGCGCCTTCCCGACGTGCATTTAGAAGCGTGCTTGTTTCTAGAGCTAGTGAGATTTTTTGTTTCTGATCGTTTTTTGCACACACTTCGTCCATTGCAATTCATTACGTCTTGCGGAATCAATAGCCACTTATTTAGACACTTCGATTGATTCATGCGAAAGTTATTTGGTAAGTGAGCTGTATGGAAGGACCATGCTTGGACCAATTTTATCTCCTGCTTTTTCTTTTGCGAATCAGCTTCTTTATCGTAGATCTTATCAAATTTATCATCGACGGGAACACGTCCACAGGCATACAGGGAAGTCATCATGGTATAAATGGTTACATAATCAGCATCTGGGCAGGTATATCGAACGGCAAACCATAACTCCTCTATCCGGTCCTTTGCAAGCCTGGGCCACCTACATCAAGCAGATTAACTAATTTCATCTACCTCCCTTACCCTCGTTCACTACTAGCTACACTTCGTTGCAATGTCAACACCACTGCAGCTCTAACACACTGGTCATTACAAGGTTACGTTGTTCAAACAATTCATCCATCCGAAGTCCATTTGTTACACTTCGCTCTAGAAACGATACAGTCGTGATAACTGCTTTTTACTCATTCCTGGTCCCGCTCTCTCAGAAAGTCATCTCTGACGTTACTTTTCAGGAGCTGGTGCGCTGCTCTCAATTTAGATCAAAGCCTTTTTTTTAGACTTTCATTTTTGGCACTATCAGTCAGTACTGGCAGGATAGACCATATACACAGCAACCACTTCAAGAGCATTTCCAGGTACCAACCGTAAGCTAAGAAAAAAGAGTCAAGTGTTGCCGATTATTCTTTAACAAGCTGTTCTTTTCCGATGTCCCGACAAAGAAAGATTGCTTAAGCATTGAAAGATTTACCCAGCCAAATGGACTTCCTCACAACTTCTAATTCCTCTTTGCTTCTCGTGCTATTTTCTCTGAGACTTTCCTGCTCTTCTGAATCAGACACCTTGTGTTTTAAATAAATGAGCAAGAAAACCTTTCTATAAATGCGTCTAATTCACTCATCCCTGCCATAAAACATTTGCTACCGACGTTTCTTTGCAGCTAATTAAGACAATTTTTGCGAGAACAGTACATTTTCTATATAAATGTGTGCCTGCAAAAATTTGGATATAAGAGCTTTCTTTATTTTTCCATGCCTTAAGTTCCAATTAAGAATCTAAACGCAAAGACATTTGTTGAAACTTTCTTAATTCCTCCCCTTCTACCAGAGAACTTGCTCTCACTCATTCCTTTGGTTTTACGTACTTGAATTATTTGAGCAGCAACCTGCAATTTCATTGGTCACGGCCTGTTATGAAAAATCTGTTTGGCAAGATTGCAAGTTGAATGCTTTATGATGTTTTGCATGAAGTCAACTGAACTGAACTTTGGTTTTTGAATAAAGGCTCCCTAAACATCACGGGGCCTTAAGCCACCTGTATATTTTGCAGCTTTTTATAGTACTAGAGGTGAAACTAATTTTACTGCAATGAAACCGCAGGGCTCCCGACTTTGCCAAGGTGCACTAAATCTGCAGCTTTCTTGAGAAGCGAAAATGGATGGTGAAATTTCTGTGACAAAGTACTTTTGACTGTTACTACATAATCCGTTCTTTATCCCTACCTTACCTTGATAGGAAGAAAGCAATGTCACACCGATTGAAAGCACCTCGATGTGATAGGTTTCTCATCCTATGTAATGTCACGACTATGTCCGGTGCCTCTTCTGTGCTGTTAATTATTTCATCACTCTAAGGAAAACATAAAAATAAAATATCAGTGAAAATTTTAAACAGATGCAAAGCAGTATTTAAATTTATTTATTTATTTTATTTTTATTTTATTTGAACATACTGTTAGTCCCTTCTTGGGACTGTTACAGGAGTGGATTTATAAATAACAAGATGCAAGTTAACAACACAATGTAAGCAATATACGATTTGTAGGCTACTGCAATTAACCTTTAGTGTAGGTCATAGAATATGATGGTTCTTCATTAGCCCGATAAGCTCATAACATCAGAAAAATGATCAAACTTATAAGACAATTAGAAATTTCTCACTACGATTTCAGCCTAGAATACAGATTTCAACATATGAGTGAAGGTTTCATATTTAACGAATATGTATACATGCAATGAAACTTGAATAAACGTTTGCTGTGTTCAGTAAAGCGCTGATAACAAGGAATTTACAAAACATTTGGTGACTTTCGATGCAGGAAGTACTATTATATTATTGGTGGGATGCCTACATTTTTATCGTTCTCTGCTCATGCATTAAATCAGAATATGTGACCATAAAAGTTATCGAAAAATAAGCTTTACAAAAAATTTTTCCTGCGGCCTATTTTAAAGTTTACAGTAGTTTTGCTTTCGAAGGATGTACTTACCATATTTGTAAACACTTCGTTAAGTTGGAAGCGTATTTTGGGACTTGTCATATCAATGAAATTGAGAGCAGCCTTTGAATCCAAGAAAAAAGAAGCTTTATTACTCATTTATAAGGATATGTGAGTCATCAATTGACATATTAACAAATTTTTAAAACTGATGAGGGTGGAAAATATTCTACGGCTCAATAACCTCAGGGTTTACAGCGAGGTGCAGCATCTCGCAAAATATGTTGCTTGCGAATTTTATTTCAGGAGTTATTGTGAAACTTACTGGCAAGCACATATTCACACAAACCCTAAAAGTAGTAAGTTTACGTCTTTTATCTAGATCATAAATCAGCCACTTCCTTTCGCGATCAAAGTAAAAGGCGTACAGGTGCCTAAATATTCTGCTCTGTAAATGCCCTTTACCTTTAATGTATACGAGTTTGCAATATTCTAGCGGCAATGCAGTACTGTACCTCCAGATTTCGCACCGTTGACATATGCGAGAATAATAACGTTGCTCTAAGAAGGCAATTGTAGGGAAATGAGGTGTTCGTTGTGATATGCATATGACAGAAGTGAACAGTCACCGAAATGAAAGCAAACATCAAAGATGTCTTATTGTTAAATATTTTGGTACTTAATAATGGGAAATTAGCTATGTAATCAATTCATGGCTGAACGATAATTTGTTAAAGAGTAAAAGAAAGAAATACACGCCGCCGGGTATGGTCCGAATTCACGGCTTCGAGTTTTGCGTACGGAGCCAGTGCTGTACCAACGTAGCTACGGCGTCGACTGCCGAAGCTTCCAGTTTCGCGGTATTTATGGTGACTATAGCCTAAGCTTGACAGAATTTACCAGGCCCACTCTCGTCCACAGGCAGAGATACAGTACGTCCAGTATACTGTGTGATGCCAGTGCCCGTTTAAGAACCCCAGGTGGTCGAAATTTCCGGAGCCCTTCACTACGGCGTCGCTCATAACGTGAGTCGCTTTGGGGCGTTAAACCACTGCAAGCAAAGCCAAACCAACCCAATTTTACAGCGAGCGTAACTTGGAACGTGATTGAAGTGTGAGGGTAGTAGCTCTGCGAGAACCCTCTTATGCTGCGTATGGCACCTAGAGCGTCAGAACCGAGGCCCTCATCAGCAATTGAGCAAACAAATATAAAAAAATGAGATGGCTGCATGATATAGATATCAAAGATGTCAGCAGTCACAAAAACAAAGGAAAGTATGGAAGATGTTTTAAGTTTTTTTAGTTCGTGAGCACTCAGGAGAATGACCAATTCGGCATATAAGGACATTTACCCATTATCGCTATCCAAACAAGTGCCATCCGAAAACACTAGACCCAAACATAAGAACTGAACAACTGCTAGCGCACCTAGTTCGCATTTTGCGTAACTACGCAAATAAATCGTCATTTATTTGCGTTGTGGCGCTTATCAAAAAAAAATCAGTAGTGTAATTATTTTCTGGTTGAATGATAACCGATTAGAAAGGAACCACATGCCGATGGCAGTAGTCAGACTCACGACCTATTAAATTCACGCAACGTTCTCTGCCAACTGAGATACGCCGGCACATGCCTGATATGCAGACACGCAATGCAGACAATGGAAACGCCCGCAGAAAATGAAATGATGCTTATGGTAAGGAAGCTCTAGCTAATGGATCTAAACATCGGCCTAGCTTCTTGAATACTACAAAACTTGTACCTAAAATTTTCACCACAGCAGCAATCAGCGTCCTTTCACGCATACTTTGTTTTCCTCATGTCGACTACATGCAGCAATAAACATCCAATGCGCCCGTTCTAGACAGCCCAGCACTGTCTTCAAAGGAAATAAACTGTAGAAAGTTGGTTTGCACAAGAAATCTTCGCTTGGGCTTCACGTTAAGGTTATAAATACAGTTTCAAGTGTTTTGTTTTCCTCCCTGTTTCTGGCCAGGCACTAAATTCAAAAGTGCGCTTAAATTGCAGATCTATGAGAGCGTACAGGTCCAGGAATCCTAAGACTAACACATTATATATATAAAAAAAGCAATCATTAAGAAGTCTTTAGAAGCCCTCTCCAGCGCTTCAATTCCAATTCACTCATGCGAATTTTTTTCTCCGCATGTTTCTAGTGTATACGTTTGTAACTTTGTTTGATTTCCTAAATAAACTTTCAACTTCAACATCGCGGTTGCACTTAGATGATCCTATCTGCATTCGTTTGAGAACAGCAAATAGGTCCAAGCTTTTTCAATTCATAAGGAGACTTTAGTGCGTGTTCTGGTTCCATTAGGCGGTCATAATTTGGTCTACAAGAAAAACATCCATCAAAGTCCTCAGTATATAATGAACTATACGTACCGCATTCAACATGAGAATCAAGTATTGAACAAGGTCCTCGGTTGTATTAAATTCATTACTGTAGTCCGCATCTGTAACCATGCACATTTCTACGAGGAACTTTCCTGGCCGTTCCTTCCGTGTCCTATTCGCGAAACCTGAAAAAAAAATGAAGCATTTAGACGTAATGCGAATGTAGCATTTTGTTTGACAGCGGAAGCTCTTGCAATTTAGCTATCTAGGCCTGAATTCTCCAGTTGAATTTAGTGCTTCTCCTCTACGAGCTTAATTACATGAAAAGATTTAAATTTATTTCAATCATAAGAATATAATTACGCAAAGGTGAATGACTTCAACTAAAATTCCTTTAATGGCTGCCACTTCAAACCATGGCAGGTGGCACAGTGAAAAGAGGGCAATATTCCTCCCCAAGTTTACAGAAGAGGAAATAGAGAGAAAGTTCTAGAAGGACGAGAGAAATAAAGGGAGGATGGTGGCGGGTGGCCTAGTGGATTTGAAGGTTATGGCAAGAGCGCAGGAATGCGCAGCCGGAAGGCAACTGCCGCGGGAAGGACCCAAAATGCAGCTACCGTGAGAGGAGACTGTAACCGCGATGGGCGAGGAATATGCAACCTGAGGGTGGTTTCACGGTGGAATGCAGGGCTCCATGGGGAAATCAAAGTTACAGCAGCTCTCGCTGAGTCCAACGATGAGCCGGTAAACGCAGCTGTAGAATAATTTTTTAGAAGCTCAGCTTCAATCGCTTGCAAAATACTCCCGGGCTAAAACTGACGCTTGGCATCTCTCAAACAAGAAGGACAGCGTTAATTATTTGACGTGGAATTTATTAAGGAAACGCGAGGATCGTACGTTTCGAAATAAATGCCGCCTTACAAGGAAAATCAGAAATTTACTCCGTTCCGACACATAAAAATAAAGATGAGGTAGATAGTGTCCTTTTACGAGTTATACAAAGAATAGGTTGGGGCAACCGAAAAGAAGATAAAAATAATAAGCCCTGCCTGCACCACATACGTACAACAGACTTAACCCAATTCGAAAATAAAAGAATATCTCGCTGTCACCATTCACAGCCTTTGTTCCAACCCACTCCCTAAATCCATTTCTCCACCCCTTCCGCTACTTCCCAGGGGAGATCAGGGGAGTCTCCCCGGGCCCGCTCCCCCGGCTGTGGGTCGCTATAGCAGCTTTTCCCTTTTCTTTTTACTTTTCCACCTATGGGTGCTGAAAATACAATTTGCCTACGGGCCTATTCTTTTATTTTCGAATTGGGTTAAGCCTTTGGTACGTATGTGGTGCAGGCAGATGCTTATTATTTTTATTTTCTTTCAGGTTGCCGCCACCTATTCTTTGTATAACTCGTAAAAGGATACTATCTTGCACGCGCCCGCGTGTGGTAGGAGATAGCATGTATTTGAAACCTTTTGATGTTTTGACATGCCTTGCGTGCCGGATTTCGCGGGTCCATCCTGAGTATGAACCCTGGTCTGCCTCCGCTCAGGCATCGGACCTCACGCGCGCGACTGGCCCTTACAGCCTCCTGGGAGTCGCTGCCACTCCCATGGGGTTTTGTATCCCCAGAGGATGGGTCCCGGCCGTCCCATCCCCACTGCTGGCATTGCACCGGAACAAAGCCTAGTAGCCGAAACTACACCGGCCCGTATCCGGTGGCGGGGAGGGGGGGGGGGGGGGTGCAGGATCAGGCCGCACAGTCAGATTTTCCCCTCCTACGAGTTATACAGCCTTACTAAGTGTCTTAAGCAGAAGGAAAACTCACTAAGCTCCCTCCATATCGGCCGATTCCATAAATAACAGTATGGAGAACTGCCGCCGTAAGGCAAATTAGAAAGCGCCCAAAATATCCGCACAAAATATTCTAAAATGACTGCCACGCGAGAGTCAGTGATGTTGAGTGTTCATCAAGTAATGCATTTTATATGCTGGGCTTTGAAGAGTCTATGAATAATTAGCCTTGAACCCTAAAAAAAGGATATTAATGCGTAGGCTGCGCTTCGCTGCGTGATGTGCTCAGGTAAGAGAAAGCGGCCAAGACGCTATTGAGACGACTGTATTTGGTGGCGGCAGATGCCACGGCTTTGGCGGATTCGTACACGACGGAGACAGAGAAAGAAGGCACCTTACCATTCCGCACACAGTTGTTGTGTGTGGCACACAATTCAAACGCGCTCAGAACGGCCGTCAGGATTCCCGACACAAGCGGTCTAAGCACTCTGTTTGCACCAGTGTATCGCAGATCAACCTCGCGTGGCTGAATACATTTTCATACCTCTCACGCTCGCATTCAGAGGTCACGTTGTGATATGTTGCAAACCTTGGGTTCTTCACCTGCAACACCAGCGGCAGCAGGATCTTGTGTGCCCTGCCGTCGTCCATCGACAACACTTGTCGCTGATGTCCTTCGATGCTCTCGCTGGATCGAAGTCTGAGGCCCTCCGCATCTGCATCCAACGGCTTCCGCGCTTACCAGGCGGCACTGCAGGCGCTGTGGAGAGCCCATTCACACGGCCAAAGCCTTCATAGAAGCCTTCGTTCGTCGCATTCGTCGTTGACGTGGAGCGGCGCCTTGCAACCAATGGTGCAGTTCGATCTGGCCACATAACTATCAGCTTCGGTCAAATGTCTCGGGGAATCCCGCAAGGCAGAAAAGATTTGTAATAAGGTCCTAATTACTCATTGACATCCACCGAAGCGCAGCCATACGACTACAAAGGAAAGCTATAGAGCTTTCTCAGAAACTTCGCAGTTAAAGAAAAATTCGTCCTGGTCCGGGTTTCGAACCCGGGACCACCGCTTCACCGGAGCAGTCGCTCTACCAACTGAGTAACCGGGAAGTAAATTTATGGTAGGGCGAGAGCGAATTAATCAATAACTCGAAGTGGGAACAGTCTTCGTTAAATGTCTAGCGGAATCCCCCAAGGTGGGGTAGATAAATGGAGTAGCAGATAGATTATAACTATCAGCTTCCTGTTGCTGCGCGGCAGTAACTTGTTTGCGTTGACCCTTGGAGCCTCGATGTACACCGCAGTGACGAGCAGAAGCTTCCGTCTCCGTTTTTCCTGCGGATTTGCTTGCCTCGACTGCGCGTCTACTCTTACACTTTTCAAATCATTGCAACACCAGGCGCTATGCATCGCGCATCCTGTCATATCGAAGTGGGGATTTCGTTCACCCATTACCACGTCCCCACGAGCGTGACCACGGTGTTATCCCTGGGAAACAGCGGGATGAATCCTACGCGTAGTCACTCGTTGAGTGCTGCTTACAAAGCGGTGTCGCTGTGAGAAATTGCGCGAATCATTCCATGATAGGATGGAATGCTCTGAAACTATAACAGACAGAAAATTCTTTCTCATCATTCCTGTGAAGGTCTCTTGTTCCTTTCGTTGCAACTGAATGCCTCTTTTTCGCAGTGCTTACTTGCCTGCCCAAGAAACTCGGAACTGAGACAGCACCAGAAATGTACTAGCTATCCAGGCTGTAAGAATACGATGTAGCTCTTGCCATATGTGTCTCCCAGTCACTGAAAATGTTACAAATAATAAAAAATATAATAATCAGGACTCACCAGTAGTTGAATTTGTCTGGTTTCCGGATGCCCCATCGCTGGAGTTGTCTTCTTCAGCTATAAAAACAATCAGCCTGTGTAAGCATGATGATTGTTTAGCACAAATGCAAAATCCTAATAACAGCCTCAGTTTAAATTTGTCTACCTTGATATTCCTGAAAACCTTTCGGTGCTCCTACTGGGTGCATCCGTTGCTTTATATACTTTGTTTTTATGAAGCAGTTGATATAAGGACGAAAAATGATAACTACTGCAAAAAGGCCTCTTCCTTGCACTCGGAAGGGCTCCACCCGTAACAGATCATAGAAATAAGTGTACAGCTCTCTACGCCGTCTACAAGTACAGCTACCTGCTGCGAAAATTTACCGCATGAGTAAGAAGTTGTAAAGCCAAAATGGTCCTCTCAGGCAATGTAGTAATTGCAGTTCAGGCTATTCAGATTATAAATCGTTAAGGAGAAAATTCTCCCTTCAAAAGTCGACAAGTGATGTCCTTGCGCTTGATGTAGTCAGAGTGATTAATTGAAACCACGTTTATTCCACATTAGAATGCGCCGAAGGCGCTACGGTGGAAGGGGAGGGGGTATTGTAGAGGAGAAGGGGTAAGGCTGCCTCCGCTCCATTAAAACTTCCTGGAGGCAGCTAAGTGGAGGCTGTGTGCCACTCGTGAGCAATGCGGAGCCGATCGCCGACCAGCGGCGCCTCCGAGTCCTGGATGAACACCTATCGTTATCCTGTATTGCATTTCCAGAACGTTTTGCTCCCAAACAGAGACTTTACTCTGTCTGGGGCTCTATGGCTCTTTTTTAGCCATTTAAACTTCGCACGCTCTCTTCTAGTGATGTAGAAGCGTGCTTGTGCAGTGCATCTGTGCATTACCGAACTGTTGCTCAAAAGATGTTCTATGTGATTGTTGCAGTAATGACTTGATAACGGCAGCGAAAGCAGCGTTACCGTGGAATGACGGCGGGAGCACTGCTGCGGCTTGGCACGAGCTAGGTGGACTGCGCGAGCCATCGGGATGTAGTCTAACACGATTTGAAGTACATCACTTCCGGTTTAACTTACTCTCTAAAGCTGCACTAACGCGGTTTATTTCCGCACGATCGCTGCAACTAACATGGGACCTTTAGTTAGCCGAAACATTTGTTTATTGTGGATCGTCATTTTTGGAGCGGTCTGGAGGCGAAACGCAAAGGTGCCCGTGTTCTGTGCGAAATACTTCTAGAAGGATTAGAATGCAGTTTTTAAAATTGTTTAATCACTATCAAGAGCATGATTCATGAAAGTAATTTTTGTTCTCAGACTTCATTTTCTACGCACACTGTTAGACTTTCTCGTGAACTCAAGTCTAGCATTCTGAAATAATTAAGAAGTATATATCATAAAGAGAGAGACACATTTTGCGAGTACAGAGCGCCATATAGCTTTCCCCCTCGGTTTTATTGGAATTTTGCCACATAAGCTAGCTTACTGCGATGGAAATTTGCTTTTGCGATAAGAAGTCTTCAGGCTAAAATCCAGTTTCTAGCATGTGTCCCAAATCTTCAAACCAGGAAATAACGAAAAAATTCGTAAATTATATGCGATTTTAAACCTTTCAAAGGTCAGTGTGTCATTCTGCTTTTCTCTGAAGGAAGGAAAGTGTATCCCGTGCTTATTGCAAGAAATTGCTTGCAATCTTGTTCTCGCCAAGTCACAAAAATGACCAGCCACCAAAACAAATAAACAGAAGTTCTATGCTGAATAAAAAGAAAGGAGTGGATAAGGTCGCATTCTTACTCCCTTAAAAATGCGTAAACCTATACACTGCTCTGCCGAACACCTCTAAAGCGAAAGCTTTACTGGCCTAGAAGGACTCAAGGTCACCAGGAGGTCACATTTTACCATCAGGGAAAGGAGCGGGATGGGGAGGGGGGGGCGTCTGTCACGTCACTAACCACGTGGTTCGCCGCAGCTGCAGCCACGTGCCTGACGCCGCCGCTCCGCCCACCATCATTTTGCCACCTGTGTTCACGTGACTAGCCACATGACCCCTTTCCCTTGAACAGGCGAGGTCACCGCTCTCGCGTTCGTGTCTGCCAGATTTTCGCTACGGACGAAGCGAGTCTGTTGGAGTCGATGTCTTCTCGCAGGCGGCGGGACGAGTCTGATCATCCGGCTGACATTGCCAACAATTTGAGTTACTTAACGAATAGAAGAGAGCGGAAACGTGCTAAGCTGGCGGCAGAGTCCGACAAAGAGCGAGAGCATTGCCTGGCTCAGCGGCCATTGAAAGAAGACGAAATGCCCGAACGGTTTGCTGAGGAGAAGAATAAGAAAAGCGGTGACGGCTGCAGCTGCGCTGGATTCTAATCTGTCTATGCCTCTTTCTAAACAGCAGTTAATCAAGCATAACTACAGCATAATAAAGCTTTCTCTTGTATATACAGGCTTAGCTGAGCTAAGCCACAGCCAATTGTTCTGGGAACATTGTTATTGAGCCTCAGACCACTTCCTGCTTGAAAAAAAGCAGCGAAAGCTGGCGCGTCACCTGCCGCGGCACCTAATCAAATACTGCGCCAAATGATTCGCTTGCAAAAACCAGAGCGTCGCCTGAATCAGCGGTTCTTCAGTTGCTTCTTGGGACCAGACGTCTGCACAGGTGAAAACCTTTTCACACACCGTGCCATCGATACTGGAAGCACTTTGGGGCTAGTGTCACCACCATCAGCAGTCGTGTTTAGTTACAAACGTCTGAACGGTGTGTAACAACGACGCTTTGGAGGGCATTCATCCTCTTAGTGGCACGAGATTTGCAACGATTACGAAGATAGTCACAACAAAGACGCAATAAATGCATTCCGTAGAAGTACTAAAATCGAGCAGAGCTTTGAAGCAAGCTCGCCGAGCTAATTATTTTCGCTGCGTTATCTTTGTGGGCTTCCTGCGTTCTGTACATTTAACGGCAAGATTTGAGTGAAAATGACTAGCCCACTGGCGTAGGCAATGTCTATTGAATAGAAGAATAATACAGCGTATTGCGGAGCCCATAGTAAATTTTTACTCAGTGCCGTTGATGTTTTTCTGCACAATAGGACAAATGTTAATAATACATAAGGAAGCAGAATTTCAGTTGAATCATGATACCATCGCAATGATTTTGCTAGACCAGCACGTCTTTTATAGGACAGCCTGACTCGTTTAACTTTTGAGTGAGAGATCCGTAACAAAAAGACATGACTTTCAGATCCTTACCAGAATCGCCTTCCTCCGCAAGATCGCGCTCTTCGATTTCTGGATCATAACCTGGAAAAACACAAATCATTGTGCTGTGGCAGAGCACCAGTGCATGAAAATGAATAATAATGACAGCACAGAGCTATATAAACGGCAATGGATATTCATATTCTGCTTTGCGAAAGACACATTATCAGCAACTGATAATGATTTTAAATATTGCATAATTCACGAAAACGTCTAAAGGTTAGAGGTTTTCTGAATTATGTACCTTATTCTGCGATATTTAATACAATATAATTGAACAAAAGACAGACATATTTTGCGAGTAACTACTGGCATATGCTTTCCCCCTCGGTTTTACTGAAATTTTTGTCACATTAGCTCCTTTATAGCAAGGAAAGTTTCTTTTGCGGCAAGAAGTCTTCATACTAAAACCCAAGTTTTTCCATGTACGTGTCCCATACCTTGAAAATAGGAAGTAATGAAAAAATTCCAAAGTTTTATAACATTTCAAAAGTTGGTGCGCCATTGTGCATTTGTTGTAAGGAATGAAAGCGTATCCCGTGCTTATAAAAAAAAATTATCTTATAATCTTTTGATGGCTAAGTTACAAAAAAGACTGCCCATGAAAACAAATAAAAGGAGGTCAATGTTAAATATAAACAAAGGAGTGGATAAGGTCGCATTTCTTCACTCCATAAAAAATGCGTAAGCCTATTCACGGTTTGGTCGAACGCTTTTGAGCGAGAGCTTTACTGACCTAGAACGACGCAAGGTTACCGGGAGGCCACATTTCACTTTCAGGCAGAGGAGTACCTGAGGGGCGGGGGGGTGTCTGTCACGTGACTAACCACGTGGTTTGCCGCAGCTGCCGCCGCGTGCCCGCCACCGCCGGTGCGCCCGCCGTCGTCTTGCCAGCTGTGGTCATGTGACTAACCACATGACTCCGAAAGCCGAAGGCGACCCCTCCCGCGTGCGCAGCTGCTAGTTTCTCGGTAGGGACAAAGAGAATCGGTTGGAGACGACGTCTTCTTCTCCCAGGCGGCGGGCCGAGTCTCACCATCCGGCTGACAATTACCAACCATGCGAGGTGTTTAGCGAATAGAAGCGAGCGGAAAAGTACCAAGATGGCGGCAGAGACCGACGAAAAGCGGGAGCATTACATGACCCAGCGGCGATTGAATGACTCCGAAGGTCGACAACAAAGAGCTGTGGAGGCTGCAGCTGTGGAGTCTTCTAATCTTAATCTATGACGCTGTCTAAACAACAGTTAATAAGAATAACTAGACCATAATAAAGCTTTCTCTTCTACGTCAAGGCATAGCTGGACTAAGCGACACCCATTTTTTTTTGTTCCAGGAACATTTTAATTTAGCCTCAGTCCACTTCCTACTTGAACAGAAGCAGCGAAATCGGCGCGGCACCTGTCCCGGCGCCAAATCAAACATTACGCGAAATGCTTCGCATTCCTAGCTGCCTTATCAAAACCACCGTGCCACGCGTGTCCTGAATCAGTTTTTTCGGTGGGTTCGAGAGACGCGTCTGCTGCACAGGTGCAAACCTTTTCACACACCGTGAAATCGATGGTGGAAGCGCTTTGGGGCTAATGTCACAATCAGCAGCCATGTTTAGTTACAAAAGGCTATACCGCGTATAACAACGACGCTTCCGAGGGCATTCATTCTCTGAGCGGTACGATATTTGCAACAATTATGAAGATAGTCACAACAAAGGCGCATATAATGCATTCCGTAGAAGCACCGAAATCGCTTTCAGCTTTGGTGCAACTCGCCGAGCTAATCATTTTCGTCGCCACATTTGTGACCGTCCTGCGGACAGTGCATTAACAACAAGATCTGAGTGAAAATGATTAGCCCACCGGCAATGTTTATTCAGTTGAAGGATGATCTGGCGTATTGCGGAGCATTTAGTAAATTTTTAGTCAGCGCTGCTGATGTTCTTCAGCACAGTTGGTCAAATGTTAGAAATACATAATGAAGCAGAACTTTAGTTGAATTATGATACCATCAAAATTATTTTGCTAGGCCAGCACAAATTTATAGGATAACCGGACTCTAAATTTTGACTGAGGGAGTCATAGCAAAAAAAAATACATGCTTTTCATATCCTTACCAGGAGCGTCCACTTCCGCCGATAGATAGCGCTCTTCGATTTCTGCCTCAGAACCTGGCGGAAACGCAAATCATTTTGCTGTGGCAGTGGACGCGTTCAAAAATAAATAATAATTATTGCTCTGAGCGCTATAAGCAGCAAGGGATATTCATAAAATTCTGTTTGTTAAATACATAATATCAGCAACTGGTAATAATTTTAAATATTAGTATCTCCATATCATTGCTTGAACAAGTCTCATAGCACAAACTTTGTGTTTTACCTTCACCACTTTCTTGTGTATTGAGGCGATGGAATTTTATTCAAATGAGACTGGAATGATGCTAAAAACATTCACAAAATTCGACCACATGAGTCCTTTCGATAATTACATATTTGTCGCTCTCTATAAAATGTTTTTCATATTTTTCCTTTATGTTTTCATTGTGAACGATGTTTTTACTTATTCTGTATTCTTTAAACTGCTTGCAAGGTGCTGTTGATGAGCCTACAAGGTGAGCACGTACGCGACAACCTAGAGACTTTCAAACAGTATAAAGACATCAGTTTTAAAAAGTACTTCTTGATAATCACAGATGCTCAGTTTTCCTGTAAAACAGCTTTAAACAGCTTTACAGCAGCTCCATTCGGCTGATTCCTTCTTCGTAGAGAAACAAAATATTTCATTTTTTTCTTTCTGATTGTTAAAATACGTAAAGTACGCCCAAATTTCACACGGGATATTATGTGAAGATTGCTTGAATAGGGCAATAAATTTTATTATGTGGCGGGAGAAAAAAAAACGTCGAAAGCTTTTGCGGTTTATGGGTGTTTAACGTATTAACGCGACTCAGGCTATGAGCGGCGCAGTCGTGAAGGGCTCTAGAAAATTCGACCACCCGGGATTCTTTACGTGCACTGACATCGCATAGTACACGTGACTGTAGAATTTCGCTTCCATCGAAATTCGACCGCCAGCGAAATTCTAGCGAAGGGATGAAGGAAGCAGTGAGAGAAGAAAGGAAGAAAGAGGTACCGTAGCGGTGGACTCCGGAATAATTTTGACCACCTGGAGATCTTTAACGTGCACTGACATCGCACAGAACATGGGCGCCTTTTGCGTTTCTCCTCCATGAAATTGCTTATCTTTTCCACCGCAAAAGACATCGTTTATCAACAAAATATTCCCCAGCTCAGAATTTCACGCCTTCTTCGTAATAATTCTTGACTCCTTTCTTCTGCTTGCAATGTTAATATTTTACTAAAACTTTATACATGCGTTATGATGCGCATACACTCAATGGAGAACATACCTTTAGAGGAACGATTAGAATGATAGTTTTTAAAGTAATTTTAGCATTATCCAGAGCTTGATTTAGTAAGCTAATAGTTGGTCTCAACCTTCATTTTCGGCGGGAACTGTTAGACTGTTTCGTGAATTAGGTCCTACTATTCTGCGATATTAAATAAAATGTAATCTAGAATGAGACGATCACCTATTTTACGAGTAAATACTGGCGTATGCTTTCCCCCTCGGCTTTATTGAAATTTTTGTCCATCAGCTCGTTTATAGCAATGAAAATTGCCTTTGAGGTGACAAGTCTTCATGATAAAACCCAGTTTTTTCTACGTACGCGTCCCAAACATTGAAAATAGGAAGTAACGAAAGAATTCCATACTTTTTTAACAATTTATGCCTTTCGAAGGTCGGGGTGTCATTCTGCTTTTGTTATTAAAATTGAACGCGTATTCCGTGCTTGTAACAAGAAATTATCTCCTAATCTTTTGCTGACTAGGTTACAAAAGGGACTGCCTGTGAAAACAAATAAAAGAAGGTCGATGTTAAATATAAACAAAAAAGTGGATAACGTCGAAATTCTTTACACCCTAAAAACATGCCTAAGCCTATGCACGGTTTGGTCGAACGCTTTTGAAGCGAAAGCTTTACTCGCCTAGCAGGAGCCATGGTTACCGGGAGGCAGGGTTGTCTGTCACGTGACTAACCACGTGATTCGCCGCAGCTGAAGCCGCTCGCCCGCCACCACCGCTGCGCCCGCCGTCGTCTTGCCAGCTATGGTCACGCGCCTAACCACACGACTCCGTTCGTTTGAAAAGGCGAAAGCGCCGCTCTCGCGTGCGCAGCCGCCAGTTTCTCGGTAGGGACAGAGAGAGTCGGTCGGGGCCGACGTCTTCTTCTCGCAGGCGGCGAGCCGAGTCTGATCATCCAGCTGACATTGCCAACCATTTGATGGATTTAGCGAATATAATCAAGCGGAAAGGTACCAAGATGGCGGCAGAGACTGACGAGGAGCGGGAGTTAGTTTATTGGTTTATTAGCGTTTAACGCCCCAAAGCAACTCCTGAAATTTCGACCACCTGGGGTTCTTTAACTTGCACTGACATCGCACAGCACACGGGCCTCTCGAATTTCGCCTCCATCGAAATTCAGCCGCCGCAGTCGGGATCGAACCGGCGTCTTTCGGGTCAGCAGCCGAGCGCTGTAACCACTGAGTCACCGCGGCGTGGTGAAGAGCGAGAGCATCACCTGGCTCACCTGGCTCAGCGCCGATTGAAAGACGCCGAAGGAAGACAAGGAAGAGACCTGGAGGCTTTAGCTATGGAGTTTCCTAATCTTAGTCTATGTCTCTGTCTAAACAGCAGCTAATCAGGCATAACCACGACATTATAACGCTGTTCCATGTGTATCCAGGCATAGCTGAGCTAAACAAGGGTTATTTGTTTTGTGCCGGGAACACTGTAATTTATCCTCAGACCACTTCCTGCTTAAAGAGAATCGGCAAAAGCTGGCGCGTCACCCGCACCGGCGCCTCATCAAACACCGCGCCAAATGCATCGCTTGCCATAGTGCCTCATAAATACCAGCGCGTCAGGCGTTGCTTGAATCAGCGCTTTTTCAATGGCTTCGGCAGACGCGTCGTCGGCACAAGTGTAAACCTTCATACACCGTGCCATCGATGCTGGAAGCACTTTGGGGCTAGTGTCCCCATCAGCAGCAATTTTTATCGACTAACGTCTAAACCGTGTATAATAACGAAGCATTTCGAGCGCATTCGTCCACTGAGTGGCACAAGATTTGCTGCAATTACGAAGATAGTCACAACGAAGACGCACATAATGCATTCCGTAGAAGTACCAAAATAGCGCGCAGATTTGATGCAAGCACGCCGAGATAAGCATTTTCGTCACTTTAACTTTTTCAGCTTCCTGCACACCGTACATTTAACGGCAAAATTTGTGTGGAAATTATTAGCCCAACGGTGTAGCCATGACTTTTCACTAGAAGAATGATCAAGGGTATTGCGCAGCAAATAATAAATTTTTACAGTCAGCGCAGTTGATGTTCTTCAGCAGAGTAGGACAAACGTCAAAAATATATAATGAAGCAGAATCTCAGTTGAATCATATTACCATCGAAATAATTTTGCTAGGCCAGCACGTCTTCCATAGGATAAGCTGACTGGTTTAACTTTTGAATGGAGAATTCGTAACAACGACATGCATTTCAGAACCTTACCAGATGCTTCATAAGCGCCTTCTTGCTCCGATAGACCGCGCTCTTCGATTTCTGGTTCAGAACCTGGCAAAAACACAAATCATTCTGCTGTGACAGTGTACCCGTGCACGAAAGTGAATGATAACGATTGCTCAGAGTGATATCAGTAGCGGGGGATATTCATAATATTCTGTTTTGTGAAACACATATTATTGTGAAACACGTAATAATTTTAAATATTGGTGTCGATAAATCACTATTTGAACAAGTTTTATAGTAAAAAATTTTGCATTTTCCCTTCAACACTTTGTGTCACATCGAAGCCAAGGAATTATGCTCAGATAAACCTGGAATAACGCTAAACATTTAAAAATTTCGATCACATGGGACATTGAGATAATTACCAGTTTTTAACTGGCCATAAAATATTTTTCATGCCTTTGCTTCATGTTTTCATTGTGATCTGCATGTTTACTTCCTCCCTTTTCTGGTAACTGCTTACAAGGTCCTGTTCATTTGTCTGCAAGATGAGCGCGTACGCGACAACCTAGACAACTTCAAATTGTAGAAAGTCATCTGTTTTATAAAGAACCTCTCGATGATCACAGAAGCGCAGTTTCCCTGTAAAACAGCTTATACACTAGCTCCATTCGGCTGATTCCTTGTTCGCAGACAAAATAAATGTTTCATATTTTGTCTTTGTAATCGATAAAACATTCCGAGTGCGCCCAAGTTTAAGAAGGAATATTATGTGAATATTGCTTGAATAAGTGGAATAAATTTTATTTTGTGGCACTAAAGAAAAAAATTCAAGAGCTTGTCAGGGCGAAAAGTTCCGCAATGACCAAAAAGCGTAACGCGATCTTTCCGCCCCGCGCCAAAGCCTGCTTCGTCGTAGTTTTGCTCGTATAATTACTCGGGGCCGCAACCAGTTGTCCCGATTGGAGACTTGGATTCTGATTGATGTCGAGACTATGGAGATCAAGAATAAAGGGTAGAAGAGAATGGAGGGAATAGAACGTCAATGAATCAGCTGATCTCAAAAATTCTTGACGCCCAGGGATGTATGACCCGCAGACGACAAGCGCCGAAGGTAATGATGGCCCATGGATGCTCTGCCAAGCATTGGCGGTTGGTGCCGTCTATTTTGCTGTCGCAGTGTGGTGGCGGCACTCCATTCGTGGTGAGGGCGTCTGATGTACCGTGTAGGATATTCGCTTCTTTATGGTCTCGAATCGTCGGTGCAGGGGTGTGGCAGCGAAGAGTGGCTAGATTTGTTGGGGTCAGGTCGGTCTTAGGTGAAGCTGGGTGGTGGGATCCAGGAGTGCTCAACCTTTGACTGAGCCAGACGAAAGGCGTCTAAACTTTAGGGCTGTGATGAAGATGGACAGTCGACCCGCAAGATTTTAGGCGGTGGCAAGCAAAATAATCCTGGTCGAAATCAAGAGGAAGAAATAGGCTTGGGCAGGGCATGCAATGTTAAGGCAAGATAACCGCTGGTCCTTGATGGTAACGGAGTGGATTCAAAGATAAGGCAAGCGTAGCAGGGGGCGGCAGAAAGTTAGGTGGGCAGATGAGATTAAGAAGTTTGTGGGAATACGGTGGACGCAACTGGTGAAGCAGAGGGTTAATTGGAGAGACACGGGAGAGGCCTTTGCCCTGTAGTGGGAGTAGTCAGGCCGATGATGATGATGATGAAACAAAATAATAGGACGGAATTTATTTACCTCGAGCGTGAGTGCTCCAACTTACGCCACTGCCGGCGACTTCGTCGTCTGCTTTGTAGCAAGCAATAATATCACGGACTGGTGACACATGACTGTCGATAAGGTATACCGGCAGAGTTGCGTCAGACTTGAACGTTGTTTAATGGGGGATCTTGAGCTAGCCAGCGCAAACAGTTCGGCAACAGTGGTAAGTTCGCGCAGTAGTCAGTTAAGCACAGAACCACCACGATTCTCAACCACGTTCCATTTGAAATCGCTGAAGAACTGTAATATTGAACGCTGCAGGAGCAGTTGACCATGGCTGCAAAACTCGCCACAGAAATAGGGTCGATTCTCTCAGCAGAAACAAAGTGATAAATAGAAGAAATATAATACTACGCCTGGTTACCCACCTCCTAAAGTAGCCTCGGCTGTACGGTTTAAAGGAAACGAAAGATAGCCGAAATATACGGTGTAAATAGAAAAGCTAGAGTTGAGATCATTAGCGCCCATAGTTGCGCCTTCGGCTGCAGATATGTAACACTTCTGTGAGCGCATGGCATCACTGAAATCCTCTGATCGTGTCGGGAATGGCATCTTAGTAGTGTTTTTTTTCGGTCTAGGCGCTATCATATACTCCCAATCCATCGCTATTTTATGATACACCGCAACCAATTTCTTAATCTTGCGAAGAAGGCTGATCGCTTTATTCGGTTTGTTGGGAGCCTCACGATCCTTGCCCACCCAAAGATCGTTCCTGAGGTTCGCGGGCCCTCTAAATCATCTTAGCAGCAGCCATTTTTTAAATTTTATTATTTGTCGCCACTATAGGTAGTATAAAATATTCTTTCAGGCCCTCTATACCACCGGTGATTTTTCACCTTTCTATAGAAATATGCAGCAAACATTTCCGCAATCTATCATGGCACATAACAGCCTTAGTTGCCTAGGTGCCATAAAAGCCAAAGCAACCCACAACCCCACGCAGGATGATGGGCACCGCGGTAGCTCTAGTTATAGTTAGTTAGTTAGTTAGTTTATGGGGTTTAACGTCCCAAAGCGACTAAGGCTATGAGAGACGCCGTAGTGGAGGGCTCCGGAAATTTCGACCACCTGGGGTTCTTTAACGTGCACTGACATCGCACAGTACACGGGCCTCTAGAATTTCTCCTCCAAAGAAATTCTAGCCGCCGCGGCCGGGATCGAACCCGCGTCTTTTGGGTCAGCAGCCGAGCACCATAACCGCTGAGCCACCGCGGCGGCGGTAGCTCTAGTTATGATGCTCGGCTGCTGACTCTAAAGATGCGAGTTAGATACGGCCGCGGCGGTCGCGTTTTGATGGAAGCGAAATTCTAGGGGCCCGTGTACTGTGCGACGTAGTGCGCATTAAAGAACCCTTGGGGGGAAATTTCCGGAGCCCTTCACTACGGCGCCCCTGATAACCTGATTCACATTGGGACGTTTCACTCGCATAAATCAAAAATAAACCAAAGCAGAATCAAATATGGTGCTAACCGGCGGCGCAATTTTTTACTGAGCATGTGATAGCGAATGGGTGTCCAAACCCAGCCTCTTGCACCTCTGTTGTATTCCGTTTTACTTCTTAGCATGCTGTACCACACAGCTTCGGTGCGCAGCTGATCTCTGACGGTAGGGGCGACATCAAAGTTCTCTCTTTCGGTTACCTTTGGTTGTATGACGTCGAGCGTCTTTGTAGAGCGAATGATATGACCTTGAGATAAGGAACAGAAATTTCGTGTGGAAATACAAACATCGTAGAAGCACATGGCCGTGACAACAACTTTTCCACAGATATTTGGCTGTTTCTCTAATTACAATGCCGTACAGGCGTGCAGGCGACTTCGAACATGAACAAAGGAATATTACAAAGAATCGCGGCAATATTTAGTTGCATAAACTTTTCTTTCAGACCGAATAATTTTCATTATTTTACGACTTTTCTACTACAGTTTTCCGCCAGATTCAATGAATGCGCTCCCTTCGAGTGTCAGAGGGGCGCATTTAATTGCTTGCTTTCTACCCATGATGCCTCTACTACACAACCGCAACCTCGTGGTTCTAGAACATGCGTGTTTTACAGACTGCAGAAAACACGAAACCTTAAAACAAACTAGTCCTGGACCATGGCAGGATTCACTACTTCAGCTGCCATATCGAAAAACTAGACCAAAATTTTCTATCGCCACAACCATTTCTTAGTAATATGTTGGGGCATGGACGAATTTCCTGTACTAATGCAATATGTTTTTGTAGCGACAGAACTCTGAAAAACTAGTACAATACTGCGGAGAAATCCGTCGCAACAACAGGATGATAATTTATGACAGTCTGGACATGATTCGGCCCTCTATTTTGACTCAGAGTTGTGGCTATTCTGATCATAAGGTGTTTTCTAACACATTTTCTTCTATCATCCAAATATAAAGCGGTTGTAACTTGTCTCTCTTGAACAAATGGTGCATCCATATGGCGAGTGTTCGGTGCCGAGCATTCAAGTTGCGGTGCTTCAGACACGCTTGAAGTGACTGCCTGAATGCACAGGTGGCGCCGTGTACGGCAGTGACAGTATGTGTGATGATCGAAATCATTATTTTTATAATCGCTCATCTATACGCCTGGTAGAATTATCTTGTACAGCCGGCCAAATCTTTAGCTGGCGTGCGCGACAGCCGCTTTTTCTGCACTCCTGCACTTTACGACGAAGCAAACGTGCGGAAAGCTCAATAGTAAGCACGTGCTTAGTGAGCCTGTTCTTAGGTTATATATTTTCGCGATTTTGCTCCGTCACAAGCTGCAGGAGCACGGAAAACGCGGCCTTCATGCACGCCAGCTAAAGATTTGGCCGGCTGTACGTCCACGTGTTGGAATTCAGCAGTGCTCCACCGCTTGCCCATGCATTTATTTATATATTTATGCGAGTCCGACGGCTCCCCAAGTGGCATTACAGTGAGGGCGAACAACACTTAATACATGTGCAAACAGGCGACAAAGTGATGTACAGACAACGCATCGCGACATATTATCTCAATAGGTTATCAGCAAGGAATTTGCAGTGATGCGAATAATTCGACATAATTTGTGGGTTTGGAACCGGAGGAGGCACGCTCTCGAAAGGTTGGAAACGGCTGCTTTCTACCACAGAAGAACAGGAGAAGATATCCAAACGCCACTAACGTCAGATATCTAAAGGAGAATGTCGCACTCAGCACGTGTACTAGTTGGCCTACATTGATTCATAGAGTGAGACTAGCATTATTGATGACCTGCTAGCATTATTGATGACCTGCTGTATAACCGGAACGCTGTACCAGCGAAGAGTTAGAGACCAGATATTTTAGCGTAGCCCATGTCATCTATCACCGGCGCTAACGCTGCCGTCAACTGCCAGCGCACGTACGCTGGGAGATCAGGGGTTCCATGTGTACAAGCAGCTTGCTTTGTTCTACACTGCCTGCACCATTAGCGATTGCGAACTAGTGGTTGCAGAGTGCTGTAAACGCCGATGGTATATGTTATAAATGACCTAAAATCCTTCAGTTTTACCTTAATGTATGGATATTACGGTAAGCGCAGGTGACACACATTTAAACTGCTTAGTTTTAGGGTAGCAGGTACTGTCTATCATCGCCATTTTCTGGCGCCACTAGCTGTCAATGCGCATTGCCTGGCCAGCTAAGACGCACATGGCGCCAGCATGCTATCTCTGCATGCCAACTGTCGGTTCCCGACCCAGTGCAGCGGAGGGTGACATTATATTCTAAGCAGAGAGTCAGCGATATCGCTGACATTACAATTGGAAAAAAGACAGAGCGCAACTCGAGACATTTGCTCGCACTAAAACATGACTACTGCTCCGGGAAGCTGAAATCATTGTGCTCAGGAGCCGAACGCTGTAGCGACTTGGGCACCGGGACAGGTTGCAGCGCACGGGCTTTCCCAGCAAAATTGAAGGCTGAAAATTTATTATCGTGTGCTAAAGTACGCACAGTCGTTCTGAAACAAGAATGGCTTTACGCGATATACACATTTTGGCGAGCAAGCTGAAAATTCTTTGAAGAAAATTTAAATGTTACTTGGATTGAGGAGAGCTTTTCGTCTTTCCCGGAGTTTAACCACTTGGTGCTGTATAGCCCCTTCGTCGGATCTCAGGGCACCAACAACGGGAGCAATCCTCATGTCCTGGCTAAGCATGCCTCGCTGAAAACAGAATGGAGCACTTTTAGTTGTTCACATAATGTGCTGCAGGAATACATGACAGCACTGTCGAAAGTGAACCATTTGTGATGATTACTTTGCTAAGTTTGCACGCTTGATTTAGCCCTCTATACTGGCATAAAAATACTGCCTCTTCAGTACGGCTGAGCCAACATACACATTTTTTTCTTCATCTGCCAAATAGCCCAGTGAAGTTTCTTCTTCAGCGTCTTGGAACTCTAGCTGCATGGGTCCTTTTCGATGCTTTCATCTCGACAAGGGCTAGCCTAGTGAACTTCATTGCTCAAACATCTGTCCCTTTGTTGCAACTGCTATACCTTGGGAGGTGAGAGTTCTATTGAGGAACACCTAAAGGGCATTAGGAAAATTTTGCGTTTGTGTGCACAAGCAGGAGACCCCATTCTAGCGATAGAATCCTGGTTTAACAAATAAAGCTCTTTTGTTTTCACTCTTTATCAAATAGCAGTAAAAATAAACAAACGGAATGTCCCTGAAATTTTCCTCTATAGAATGTGTAAGCAGGCGTTTGCGTTAATGCTCTTATCTTAATGAGGAGAGTGACTACATACATGTCAGTAATCTTGTTTTCTTACAACAAAAAAAAACAAATATCTAAAAGAATTGTATGGTAAAAACTTCGTACGGAAATTTAGAATCAAAACAAACAAGGGGAAGAAACATCTAGCAGGCATTCAGAACCAATTTTTTCAGCTAGTGAAGTTCGCACTAGGAATATGTCTTAAACTTCGTTTGATGTGCCGCGCTAATTAGTTGTTAGCATAGCAAAATTTATACCTTGAACTGGTTCATCCGCCTCCGCTCTCGTTTTTTTCTCGTAGAGGGCGTATTCTGTATTTTCCGCTTGGCGTTTTGTAGAAATTTGAAATTGAAATCGCCCGAAATGCTGAAACAGCTCAAACTACCAATTGCCCCGGCACTTTTGTGTAGCAATTCTAGGCGCAAGTACCTTTTCTCATACCTCGCGATTCTGGACGAAAGCATTTTTGAGCTCGAAGCCATTTATGAACACTATGTTTTCATATAAAATTTCACTATAACAATCATTATATTCGTAGATCACCCCCCAGAAGTGTTGTACTTTTTTCTATTACCGTTTTTGCTGGTCGGTTGGTTGATGGTTTATGGGGTTTAACGTCCCAAAGCGACTAAGGCTATGAGAGACGCCGTAGTGGAGGGCTCCGGAAATTTCGACCACCTGGGGTTCATTTACGTGCACTGACATCGCACAGTACACGGGCCTCGAATTTATCCTCCAAAGAAATTCAGCCGCCGCGGCCGGGATCGAACCCGCGTCTTTCGGGCCAGCAGCCGAGCACCATAGCCACTGAGCCACCGCGGCGGCTCTGTTTTTGCTGTCATCAAAAGCATTCCCCATCGGTTTTCTACGGCAGCCTTAATTGTACGATGCGATCGATGGAAACTGTTTTAAGATTTCGCTACATATCAGAAGAATGAACCATTGCCTTTAACATTTCCATGAGAATACCTTACAATTATTCAATTTTCAAAATTTTTGTCCGAGAGTGTTTGACATGTTTTTGCTAAGGAAATCTCTGGCAAGGAAGCTACTTAAGATCTTAGTGCCACAAAAATGACAAAGTAATGTTTAGTTATGTTGCACGTCTGATGAAGAATATATACATACGATTTCCAAGCCCTCTTCCCGTGGATTTATATAAACAGATGCCTTCCGCTTGCTGTCATGGTATAAGTTCTTTTCCAGTAGTGCTCCATTTACCTGTTAAAGAATAAGGCAAAATAATACGAGTGAAAACTTTTCTTTAAGTACAATTCTAGAAGCAACCATTTTACAGAGGGGGCTAGTGAAAAATGGTGGTAAATTTATATCAGTAAGCCATAAATAAACTTAATTAAAGGGATCTCCAAAAGCGGACTTGGTCATCAAGCACATTTCTCTGAAAATATTTTCCTCCTCCTTCAAGTAGTATAAAAAAGGCCTGTTTTTCTTTTAACACAAAAACTCCTGTCTCCGTGTGACTTCCAAGCTTACGGTTGATATCGTAGCAATCTTACATTTTAAAAAAGTTTAATGCTGTCATCTCGCAATCACAAGGCAGAATCAACTTTCCGGCCTTAATGTTTTCTTACTTCATGTGGCAGCTTAGTACAGTACACCATTATTTGCGAACATTAGTCATTCTAAGTCGTGCAATATTCCGTTTCATAGATGCTTACTCTATTTTCGTAATTCAAGGACTTACACGAATTAAAAAAAAAATGTGCGCTGGAAATGTCGTTAAAACAGAACATTCTACCGCAAAACGGAGAATTGTTGGGCCAGTTGGTTCATGATGAATATCCAAATCAGAGTGAAACTCGGCACAGAGAACACAGCTGTGTGGGTTGTTTCTCTTTTTTGTCCTGTATTTCCCGCTGTTTTTAACATTATTAGAACATTCTATTCACTTCTGATGTTCCAATGCACATTTCGCACCGTTTTCTTGTCCAAGTTAGGAATTCAGGAGCACTTGTTCGCCTCATGAGAGCATTGTTACAACGTAGATGCAGTTTACTGCGATTATTTACATAATTTAAGGCAACGACAGTATCCCAGATTTCCTAATTTTGCCTTAAACAATAATTCATTATGGCTACCAAGATTAAATTTCAAGTGACGGCTTTGTTTTAAAATTTCATTGCTTTTAGGTAGATGATTGCTTGCCAGACGTGTGTATTTGAAGTTCTTGTTAACAATCATTCGCTGATCTCATTAATTTTTGAGAACGTAGTGTCTAAATGAATGTGTGGTTTATGGCTTAGGGGGGTTTAACTCCACAAAGCGACTGAAGCTCGCACATTACACGGGCCTCTGGCATTTCGCCTCTACTGAATTGCGACCGCCACGGCCGAGATCGAACCTGTGTTTTTCGGGTCGGCAGGCGAGTGCCATATTCACTAAGCAACCATGCGGCTTCTAAATAAAATATATTTGCCGAAAGAATTCCAGAAAGTAATACTGACATAAAAATGTAACAGAAACGCGAACTGTGGCTCAGTAAAGGAAGGCTTTCTCTGATCTACACATCATCAAGTTGCATGTATGCGCCTAGTGTTAAACGCTTGCAAGCGCCTCTTGGTATATTTGCTTCTGAAATCCTTTTTCATCTTCCAATTGTAAATTGCAAGTTACAACTTGAAATTGCAATAAAAAGAACAAACGATCCTTCAATTTTTCTTAAATACTTCCCATTATTTTTTAACCACTTGACACCGCTACACCAAACCATAAATATTTTTACATGAATTATCTGCTGGTTACGTCATGCAGAAAATTTGTTTCGAAAATGCGCACAAGAGAAAAGCACAGAAAGAAAACAACAATCATAATGGTAATACCTGAGCGTGAACATGTAGACTGACGTGCCACATGAGGTTTCAATATTTACAGTCTTTCCCAGTGGACATGAAAAACACCAGAGTAATGACATGGATTGTGCAAAATTTGTTTTGAAGATATGACTGGCACCTACAAAACAATCCATAAAATATTCGGCTATTTGAAATGATTATAAAATAATGCAAAATTTCAGAAATGAATAAAGAAGCGAGCGTGTAAAAATAAAATCCTGATTGATTGTATGGATCTCAGGCATTCAGGCCAGGAGCCATATTTTGTAAGTCGTTGTTTGACGAATCATTCTTAAGTCTATCATTGGCCGGCTATCGTCAATTAGTGCACAGACGCGAACTAGGTGTGCAATTCGTCATCAATCAGAATATAGTTATTAATAAAGAGGAATTCTAAAGTGTTAACCAGAGGGTGGCAGTTATGGTAAGTTTTCTCAGATCATGAATGACAGTTTACCAATATCATTCTAGAGAAAAATGTGCAACATCTCTATCTCTTCGGTACTAGCCTATGGGGCAGACACGTGGAAGGAAACGAAAGGGTTAAGCTTAAGTTAACGACAGCGCAGCGAGCTATGGAAAGAAAAATGGAAGGAGTAACGTTAACAGATCAGAAACGGGGGATTGGATGAGAGAAAAAACGCAGGTTAATGATGTTTTAGTCGAAATCAAGAGGAAGAAAAGGGCTTCGGCGCGGCATACATTGCGAAAGGAAGATAACCGCTGATTTTTGAGGTTAACCGAGGGGATTCAAAGAGAAAGTCAGCGTATTAGGCAGCCGCAGCAAGTAAGGTTGGCGGATGAGATTAAGAAGTTTGCAGGGACCACAGCTGGCAAAGAACAGAGTTACTTCAATAAACAATGGAAAGGTATTTGCTCTGCAGTGGGATTAGTAAGGCTGATGATGATCTCCTCATGATCATCAATGGCTGCTTTTGCTTTCACGTCAGAACAGATAGCGAGAAAGAAATTTTTTTCACTTGTACTGCTGTCGAGGGAGCGTTGACGTTTGAAAAACGGTTAAAAAATGTACCTAAACGATCGTACTGCATTCATTTTTGCTGCAACAAATGAGCTAAGACGCTTTATACAGGGTGCTAATTTTTCCACGTTCTAAACCTATGTAAGTGCATGGCTCGTGCGCATTGAAGTTATGATTTTTAAATGCGTTAAAAGCACTGCAGCATAAGAAATTTCCTCAATTTCACTTACATGCGCAGACGTATTTAACAGTGATTGAAATCTGCGACCGCGTAAACTCTGAACGGCTCATCTCTAAAAAATTCTTATAATAAATGATTTCCACTGTGACGTGCGAAACAACCAATAGGAAAACGAAATTGGAGAAAAAAATGGTGAGTCTATATTTGTGTTATATAATATTTTTATGTCCTCTTTCTATTGCTCTGCCAAAAATACTGATTACTACCAGGCTTTTGTTTCAAACTTATACGTGAATGCTATAGCTGTGTTAAAGCGCACTCACGACTATTGAGTCAAAGTCGGTGCCAGTTGAAGAAGTGATGTAGAAGTCTTCCGCAAGGATGGAACTTTTTTGCAGGTTAAGGGTCAGGCCGTCGTGAATATGCATCTGTAGAGTATTGTCGTCCCCGCTAGGTTCCAGGATCTTCGGATATACTAGGACACCTGGGTACGTAAAAAAAATAGTTTCATGAAGTTCGAGCAATCTGACGTGCCCGAGATTTTCTTTGAGGAAAAAAAAATCAGGCAGGAAGCGAAAACGCGTTACATTGTTTTTTTTTTCATCAGCGATGACATTTATCGATGTTACATACAGACCACTCGAGAACAAAGAGGCTAATGCCGGTCAGAAAAACCGTCCGGCCAATGATATCGTTTTACTGTAACAGTCCTGCGCCTGCTGTGCCACTCTATGTCGTGGCAGTAGATCGACACCAATTACTATAGAGCCGCTTCTGACGGGAATTTGCGGCTTGAGGACTGAGTGGCAGCCGGTCGTAGCATTAGCCTAATTTGTTCACGCATATCATTTCCGGTACAGTCCTCCACAAATTTTTTCATGGTTGTAAACCTGCCGACTCAGATATTGCCACGTATCATTGTAGTGTTTGTTCGTTCACGCTCAAGGCTGCAGGAAAGGGCTGTTATCATTTTTGTTCGTGACGCGAGAAGCGACCAGTCTAATCTCGATTGATCATAGCCATGAAAGGCTGCATCTAAGTTTTTCCAGATTACTGTAGATGATCTTGTCCTGCTATCTGGAAGTTTCCTTGCCGGCTTTAAATTGAGCGATGCCGCGAGCGGTGGACATTCGTAGTTCGAAGATTGACGAGCACGGTTGTTGCTTACGCCGCCACCGAGTGATTCAGTTCTTTTGCGGACGCAAGTCAGCCCAAATAAAGAGCTTCGTTTGCAAGTCTTTCTGGTGTCTTCCTGACCGCTGGACTGCCGTCACTACAACGTGACATTTGGTGGAGGTGTGGGGTAGCCTTCTATGTACCGGACACCCCCAGAAAGTCGTGACGCCAGCCCTCTGAGTCATTCACCGGAGGACCTGACTCCAGTCCACCGCGAAAGCCGACGTCTGCTAGGCGACGCACCTGAGTTCGGGACTCTGCCGGACCCTACCCGGAAGTGAAAGCCAGCAGCAACGTCCACCGTGAGCTCGCCCCAGACGACGACTCCAATCTTTCTGCAGCAGCCTCGGGTGCCACCAACCTTCGACGCTTCTCCTGGCGCCGACCCGGAAGAATGGCTGGAGCAGTTCGACCGTGCGGCTGTCTTTAACAACTGGGACGATGCCATGAAAGTTAGGTACAGCCTTTGTCAAAAGTTTAGAGCCCACGGGATTTGCTTCTAAGCCTCGCAGTAGGACTCCTGTAACATTCGTGGTAGTCCTACCCATTGGAGGAGGCAGGTCCAGAAATCTTACGTTCAACAAGTTTGGAGCGCTAGAGGTACACTACGAACCAGACAGTGTGCTTCAGAACCAAACTCCCTGGGCTCCAAACTTTTGACAAAGGCTGTACGTTTTCATCGCCTTGGAGGGACCAGCAAGAGTCTGGTTTGAGAATGAGGAAGCTAGCCTTACGGATTGGGAAACCTTCAAGGAGCAGCTTCTCAAGACTTTCACGAACGTCGTGAGAAAGGAGAGAGCCCAGCAGCTGCTACAGTCTCGCATACAACACCCAAACGGGACCGTTGCAGTGTACACTGAAGAGATGAAGCGTCTCTTCCCGCATGCCGACTCGAGCATGAAGGAAGAAGAAAAGGTCAAGCTGCTTATGCGAGGAGTTAAAGACCAACTCTTTGCGGGCCTCGTACGGAACCCACCGAAAACCGTCGCTGAATTCGTCGAAGAGGCATTTACCATGAAAAAAACACTTGATGCCAGAGCCCGCCAGTATGACCGCCAGCAGCGCTTTTTGTCATCAAGCAGCCTGGACACCGCTAACAGCGATAACCTGCGGGAGGTTATACGTCAAGTTGTGCGAGAAGAGCTCCGACGATTGCTGCCAACAGGAACGCAGCCGCAGCTTACATCGCTCACTGACGTCATTCGGGACGAGGTTCAACAGGCCTTGGGTGTGACCCCGACCACCACGCAGCCTGCGGAGCCCCCAGCCATGACTTACGCCGCAGCAGTGCGCCGTCCTGCACCTCGACGACGGGACCCAAGCCCCTATCGCCCTCAGCCAGCTGCGCTGAACCGCCGCCCTCTCGCCAACCCGCCCGTCCTACGAGCGTCGCACACACCCGAGGAAATGCGACGAGTGGAGACCTCCGGACCAGCGCCGTCCACTATGCTTCCACTGTGGCGAAGCCGGCCACGTCCTCCGCCACTGCCCATACAGAAGACTGGGCATCCGAGGGTTCTCTTACGACGCTTCACGACCCCGACCCGGCCAGCGACCAGCCGAAATCGAGGAGGTTTTGCGTCGGGAAGGATACTCATCGCCGAGCCTCTTATCGCGTTCTCCATCGCCATCGTCACCGCGCTATGTATCTCCTAGCCGAGCCTACGCAGTGCATGGACGCTCCCCCAGCCCCCGAAGGTTAAACTAAATAGAGCAGCCTCTGGAGGTGAGGTTGCTTCTGAGCGCAAGAACAAAGATCCTCCATCGACGAAAACGCAAGACCATGCCTCAACTACGACGACTACACCGACGACGACGACGACGACGCGGCCAGACTTGAACCTTATACCACCGCCCAGAGAAGTAACGTCGGAATACGCCCACCGCAGTCTCACTGCCCGACAAAGCCGAGACCGTACACCGAAGCCAACCTGCAATACGAAAAGGCGAACAAGTGACCTTGAAGTTATGGTCGACGATCACGCGGTTACTGCCTTGGTGGGCACCGGAGCTGACTACCCCGTCATGATTGGGCCGCTCGCTGTCCGACTCAGGAAGGTAACAACAACTTGGGATGGCCCGCTGATCCGCACCGCAGGTGGCAACCTGATTACGCTGTCAGGACGCTGCACCGCGAGAGTTGCTGTAAACGGGAGAACCTATGCGACAACCTTCCTGATCCTACAGCAGTGCTCGCGAGGCGTGATTTTGGGAATGGACTTCTTGCATGAACATCGAGCGATCATCAACCTTCGATCTAAGTCGATCAAGCTTTCCACGGACAAAGCCATACCTGTTGCGACGAGCGCGACTCATCACGTTGCCTTAAACGTCCTCAACGAAGCATTGAGCGTGCCGCCCTGATCAAGTGTCTTCGCCTGCATAGGTACTAGAGACATCGAAAATGCCGAAGGCGTCATCGAGGGGAACACCCAGTTACTCCTGGATCGAGGATTGGGCGTCACAAGGGGAGTCGCCGAAATCCGACATGGCCAAGCCCAGGTGTTGCTAACCAACTTCACCGAAGAATACCGGCATCTAAACAAAGGTACGACGATCGCTTTCCTCGACGAGCTGGCAGACATCAGAGACATATTTGCCCTACCCGACCACCCCGTAGAACCATCTGACCAACGCCATCAACCAACGTTTGATATCAACCTGGCATTACCCCGGAGCAGACAAGACCAAGTACGCAGTCTTCTTCAAAGGTACACCGATTGCTTCTCATCAGCATCGAATGTGCGACGAACCCGGCTTGCCAAGCACCGCATTGTCACAGCCAAACACGCACGACCACTGCGACAGAGCCCCTACCGCGTATCGCCGCTAGAACGCCAAGCTATCCGCAAGCAAGTTGAGGAAATGCTTCGTGACGACGTCATCCAGCCATCGAGGAGCCCCTGGGCAGCACCAGTTGTTCTAGTGAAAAAGAAAGACGGCACCCTTCGCATTTGCGTCGATTACCGCCGCCTGAACAGCATTACGAAGAAGGATGTCTACCCCCTCCCCCGCACTGACCATACACCAGACCGGCTGTGCAACGCTAAGTACTTCTCATCGATGGACCTGAAGAGCGGCTACTGGCAAATTGAAGTCCACGAAAGAGATCGCGAAAAGACTGCGTTCATCACACCAGACGGACTCTTCGAGTTCAAGGTGATGCCATTCGGCCTCTGCTCTGCCCCAGCGACGTTCCAGCGAGTAATGGATACGGTGGTCGCAGGCTTGAAGTGGCAAATTTGTCTAGTCTACATAGATGACGTTGTTCTCTTCTCCACACGCTTTGAAGACCACCTCAGAAGGCTTCGGACAGTGCTGCAAACAATCAAGTCTTCAGGCCTAACACTGAAACCAGAGAAGTGCCACTTCGCCTACGAGTAGCTGCTGTTCCTTGGTCACGTCGTAAGCAAGGATGGAGTTCGCCCAGACCCTCAGAAGACGGTTGCGATCGCAGAGTTTCCACAGCCTAATGACAAGAAAGCTATACGCAGATTTCTTGGATTGCGCACTTATTACCGGCGATTCGTCAAGAACTTTTCGCGCATCGCTGAGCCTTTGACCGAACTTACCAAGGCGGACGTGCCTTTTAAATGGGAAATGCCGCAAACGGAAGCTTTAAAAGAGCTAAAGCGCCGCTTACAGCACCCTACTGTGCTCGGGCACTTTGATGAAAACGCCGAAACCGAAATCCATACCGATGCAAGCAGTGTGGGCTTAGGAGCGGTGCTCGTTCAGAAAAATGGTGGAGAGGAAAAAGTTATCGCGTACGCTAGCCGTTCACTGTCGAAAGCCGAAGTTTCGACGACCGAGAAAGAATGTCTCGCCATTATTTGGGCCACGTCGAAATTTCACCCCCACCTGTACGGACGACCACTCAAGGTTTTGAGCGATCACCATGCTCTGTGCTGGCTAGCCAATTTGAAAGATCCCTCCGGCCGCCTTGCTCGTTGGAGCCTGCGTCTTCAAGGATTCTATATAACTGTAGTCTACAAATCTGACCGCAAGCATTCCGACGCAGACTGCTTGTCGCGAGCCCCCGTCGACGCAGCAAGCGAAGAAGAAGACGACGATGCTTTCTTAGGACCGGTAAGCGCCAGCAGTTTCGCGCAGCAGCAGCGCTCCGATCCTGAGTTGCAAAGCATAGTTGATTATTTGAAAGGCAAGACCGCATCACCTCCCCGAGGGTTCAAGAGCCAACTGTCGTCCTTCGTCGTTCACAATAATGTCCTCCTGAAGAAGAACTTCGCGTCCCAAAGAACAGTACATCTTCTTGTCGTGGCCAAGAATCTTAGGCAAGAAGTTACGCAGGCATGTCATGATGAGCTGACTGCGGGGCATCTCGGGATTGTTCGCACGTTCCACCGCATCCAGGAGATGCACTATTGACCGCGGCTAGCTGCCGATGTTTCCCATTATGTGAAAACGTGCCGTGAGTGTCAGCGACGCAAAACGCCTCCGATTAGACCAGCTGGACTCCTGAACTTCATGCCACCTCCAACTAAGCCCTTTCAGCAAATAGGAATGGACACCTCCTCGGCCCCTTTCCGACTTCATCATTAGGTAACAAATGGATCATCGTGGCCACCGACTACATGACGCGATACGCCGAAGCAAAAGCGTTGCCTAATGGTACCGCAACAGAAGTCGCAAAATTTTTGTCGAACAAATTCTCCTGCGACACGGCACCCCCCAAAATGCTCATCACAGACAGAGGGACGGCATTTACAGCGGAGCTGACGCAAGCAATTTTAAAGTACAGCCAGACAAGCCATCGGAGGACAACTGCCTATCATCCGCAAACCAACGGACTCACAGAGCGTCTGAACAAGACCATCGCAGACATGCTCTCCATGTACATCGACGCCGAACACAAGACGTGGGACTCTATTCTGCCCAACGTGATCTTCGCCTATAATACTGCCGCCCAGGAGACAACCAGGTTTACTCCATTCCAGCTGGTATACGGCAGGAAGCCCACGACAACACTCGACGCAATGCTCCCTCACGTTCCCGACGAAGACAACCTCGACGTCGCCGCCTACCTTCTTCGCGCCGAGGAAGCCCGAAGACTTGCGCGGCTTCACATTCAAGACCAGCAGCACACCGACGCCCGACGCTAGAATCTGCGCCGACGAGACACGCATTACAAGCCAGGTGATCGGGATTGGATATGGACGCCAGTTCGCCGCCGTGGGTTGAGCGAAAAGTTGCTGCGACGCTACTTCGGCCCGTACAGCGTTCTCCGTCGCATCGGTGACCTCGACTATGAAGTCATCCCCGACGGCACGACAGCATCTCAGCGACGCCGCCCACGCCCGGAAGTCGTACATGTCGTACACCTGAAGCCATATTATGAACGCTAAAGGACTCGAAGTTTTCATTCTCCGTGTTTATTTTCATTTTAAATAATCGAGACGATGCTTCTTTGGAAGGGGGGTAATGCCACGTATCATTGTAGTGTTTGTTCGTTCACGCTCAAGGCTGCAGGAAAGGGCTATTATCATATTTGTTCGTGACGCGAGAAGCGACCAGTCTAATCTCGACTGATCACAGCCATGAAAGGCTGCATCTAGGTTTCTCCAGTTTACTATAGATGATCTTGTCCTGCTATCTGGAAGTGTCCTTGCCGGCTTTTAATTGAGCGATGCCGCGAGCGGCGGACATTCGTAGTTCGAAGATTGACGAGCACGCTTGTTGCTTACGCCGCCACCGAGTGATTCAGTTGTTTTGCGGGCGCAAGTCAGCCCAAATAAAGAGCTTCGTTTGCAAGTCTTTCTGGTGTCTTCCTGACCGCTGGACTGCCGTCACTACAACGTGACAATATTGTATTCTTCATTGCACTAAAGGGGAACGAAATATTGAAGGAAGGCGGTTTTTGCGCTTCAGCTTCCGCAAACAAAACGACACTCCAGAGATGAATAAAATACGGCGTCGCTACGTCCCGACAGTAGTACGTTGTTGCTATTCTAAGAAGCTTGCAACCGGCTTTCATTGTTAGGCCTGATGAAAACGAAATGCCGCATGCTCGAAGCATTAGCGGTGAAGCTAGCAAGTGCTAGGGTTTGCTCTTCGAGGTGTATTTTGAGCTTGGAAGATTGATAAATGAGCTCTTAGAGAAGATTCTTAGCCACTGGAAGCACACACGACCATAAACTGATCTCTTCATCGAAACAGTGCCCTTCTCTCCACTAAAGCCTGGGCTTGGTAAGAAATTGTAAATGCACGTAGTGTATTTTGAGGTTTTGTTAAGAAAAGAAAATTAAATTTCCCTACAAGTAAATTGATGTGCAGCCAGCCTTTGGAATTCGTCTATTTGACTGTTGGCTACTAACAGTTATTACGCTAACCGACACTGCACTGAGTTGACTGACATTGTAAATGTGACATCAGAGTTGCTTAGCTTAGAAAATTTTCGAGATGATCACTCAATGTATGTGCCAGTGACAGCGGCAGCGTGGCACTCACGTGTGCATCATTTTACTGAACGCGAGCTGGAGAGGAGGAAAGCAATCTCTTACCCCACGCATTGGGCATGCATAGCCATTTCCGTTTCCGTCTGCTCATTGTTGCCAGTTTCGACTGGGTTGTACTGACGCGCGCTTTATGCATTGGAGGGCAGCCTTTTTTGTTAGATTTTTTTTCAGTTTTAAAGGTTTTTATTCCAGTCATGAATGCCGTTCTCGGTTACAAGGGGGTCGGGGACTGCACAGATAATCCAAGAAACCGGAAGGCGATCACCGAGCGCTCGTGCGAGAAGGATGCAAAGACAGTCCGAATGCGGTTGCGATATGTTTATTCCACGCCGCTTTCCTACCGACTGTGAATCAAACTCTGAGTCGACGCCTTGCGTAAACGGGAGAGCCTTCGCACCAATTACGAACTCTCGGATATGTTCAACGCACTTCGTGGATGGTAGGCGCACGGAAGAAAGTCCGCTACCGGTGTTGTACCTGGTATACAAGCGCAGGGCAAATAATTTCTCTACTTTTATCGCGTCCTGCATTGTTTAATGAATTGTCTTTGATGCCATGAAAAAAAACCGAGACCATGTCCTAAGAGCGATGGTAAATTTACCGCTGTTTTTGGTTCCGTTTGACCTGGTTATCAGAGGTGTTATTGCGGCGCTCTGCCAGACTTTAATCCATTGTGTGCACGTCCGGAAACGCGACCTCGTTTGTGCGTTGCAATTGAAATATGCCCACTGCAAATTTCTAGTCACCCCTTGTTGTTACCGATTCGACAACTTTCAGAAGATGATTGCATGATGGGCCGTCTGTAAAAAGTGATGAAAGAATGGGATGATACAGTGAATATAGAAATAACTCTCTATAGAAGACAACTCATGCATCATCTCGGCACTAGTGGTCATTCCCGTAGAACACAGAAATGTTCGTAGCGTGACTTCGGTACAAACTCTCGATGCTGAGATCGTTTCCGATCAATGTCCGTTAAATGGGAGACTACCTGCTGCTGATGCTAAGCACGACTACCGACTTTGATCAGGAAGAGATGCACGAACACCCGTAAGCGCACACTCAGTACTTCTAGATGGATGAAGAAAATCAGCACTCCAGTGCCACAGCATAGCCCAGGAAGTAAAGGGCACGACGTATGGTTTTAGTTGGACCAGCACATGATGGCAATCCAAACAAGCAGTAAACGATGCGGATGTTACTTGACCTGATTAACTTCAAATTCTTTCATGCAATATGAAGGTAGCTCACTTTTAGTGGTGACAGGTACCATCGTTAGATATATACATGAAACAGGTCGCACTGCGAGATGATCAGTGCGCGATGGAGGCGTACTGCAGTGAGGGTAGTATACCTGCATCGCGCGATCAGTAGCTAAGCATGCAGTTGCTCGCATGCACAGTTGCGATTCGAGTTACAATTCATAATTCGAAATATGGGCTCCACGAAATATAAATTAGAGGCATCTAGGTAGTTAGTGGAGCGCGGCGTCGCTGTGGCCGCTATAGCTGCTTACAACCGCTACCGCCATGCAGCACTAACGATCTCTTACTCAGATCACCTGACTTGTTGCCTAACTTAAACAAAACCAGCCGTATTCTCAGTTCAGAAACGCCGCAAAACAACAAGCTGCCGGGAAGCGCTCACAAGCACCGCGCAGTAGCCGCTGCAACACCTCCGTACGGACAGCCCAAGATAGCGAGGTGCTGGCTTTTAGGCTTCGGTCATAAGGGGCGCCATCAGCAAAGTAAGATGGCGGTGACCAGGCATCTAAACTAAAATCGGCTTTAGTATGGAAATAATTTTGAAAAGCCTTTTTCTCCTACCTCCAATGTGTGATACTTTACGTCCAAGTGTCCATTTTCACCCTGAAATGCCCGTTTGACTACTTCTGCCCTGTGCGTATCGCGCTTTCCAGGGCCTCGGCAACGTGCAGACCCGGCATGGCATTTACATGCAGGGCGAGGACGGGTCTGCCGTCGTGATGGCAGCGCCAAGAGAAACTTCACGCCGGCGTCTATGTTTACGGAGGTGACAACCACTATTCGGTTTTGAGTAGTCAGTGCATTTCACAGGGACTGCTTAGATATCTGGTATGCACAGGTAGATTATAAACATCGATCTTACACAATATTTTGTACGCCCAGTATCTATAGTAGATGCTCTCGTGGCGTACAGGAGCCGAAAATGTTGCCTTTCGGAACAATGTGGCACCACTGCAAGCAGATTATCTGACATGATATGGCGTTGCTGTCATTCCCGCAACCACTAAGTTAAGAAACCGTATAATAATGTGCATGGTGCAAAAAAAAGCTAGCAGTAAAAGCCCACTGTCGGAGGCTGTTATTCATCCATTCAAGGGATCACAGCAGTAAGGAAAATTGAAGTTTCATTCCTGCTCTACTCAGCAAGTCAAGGAGTGAAAATTCTTCTGCATCCAATATCTTCCGCTTTGTTTCTTGTTTAGGTGGGAAAGACCGCCTTAACAACAAACTGTTTGTGTGTCTGGAAAGCGCAATGAATGGTAACAGTTCATTAGAGGAAGCTTGACTCGAGATTTCTTCCTGGCTGCAGCACCGCGGGCTGTGCGGCCTTTCCAAGGGGAATACGCGGGTCCGAACGCCAGAGAAAGGGCGAGGGTACGTCCTCGTGTTACATTTTTATCAGCACTTCCTCTGTATCAGACATGAGGATATCCGCACTCTTCGCACCTTAATCTCTATCTCACCCCAGTGTTATCAAAATATTGCTTTTGTGGATGCTCATGAAATAAGATCATGTTTAGAAGATAGTAGCAAGGAACTCTTTATCCCGTGTATAAGAACAAGCATCAATTTTTGCGGAGTTTTTTTGCCCGGGGCATTTTTCGTTGATGTCAACGTAATTAGGGAAGGCTTTTCATCACATATAACGAATAAATATTGTGGAGAAGATGTTATTGTATAAACCGCGAATCTCAACCCCAGAAACGGCCGCCTAACAGCCGCGCTGTCACATCTTCAAATTAATTTTTGAGGATTTCTAGCAGAAAGCATGACTTTTACGTCGCGAGAGTATCGTCTGATCATCGGGCCAAGCAGTGAGATGTTTTATCTGTGAGTTTCTATGGGGAACCAGATTCTCTTAGAGCTGCAAATCGTGCTTGTCGCCGAGCGTCCCACAAGATTTCAAAGCCGATGTTAGGGCATGGTCAATCGACGTCTGCCTAGTCGGTGTTTTTCGCCCTTTGGAGCTCGTTTTGTGTGCAGTCAGCAAGCACTGAGATCTCGCTGCACAGCGCTTGCACACAACCGGTGTGCCCCTGACGCGTGAGGACCTAGGGCAATAGCGGTGTTAAGGAGCTCAGGAATCGAGGTACAGTGCCACAAATCAATGGTGAGAGCCCATCCCCGCACAATCTCCAGCTCATATGCCACACTGTGTGCAATAGCATCCGCTACTGAACCGGAATAGTTAACGGGAGGAGGAACGCATCCTCCAAGGCGTGAGCAACACTACTATCCCAAGGGCTAGAAGTGGGAAGTCGCAACGTAGAATGAGGGCAACTGTGCTGGTCTCACGTGCAGCCAATCCTGAGCACCAAGACAGTAACAATATCCAGCCTAGGTTGACCTGACACGAATGGCCAGCGGCTGACCTAACGTAGTAATACATGAGAGCTACAGTTGATAGATACTGTTACCGCCTTTTAATATGAGGTACCGTATTTACTCGCATATAGGTCGACCTTTTTTTTTCAGAAATGGTGCCCATAATTAGTTATCGACATATATTCGTGACCAAAGAACCTCGACCTATATTCGTGACCAAAGAGAGCAAAAGTAGCAATCTAATAGAGTTCTGCACAGTAGAAACTGGGGCCTGTTGGTAGTTCATGATGAGGACGTTAGAGCACAAAAAAAAACATGTATGCCTTCACCACCTTCTGCACACTCGCCTCAGGGTTTAACAACCGCAAGTTTGGGAGACAAGAGGTTTAGCGCATGTGCGGTGGCCCCGCTAGGTTCCCTTCCCGCGCTTCAATAAAGCAGTTGTTGAAATTTAGCGCTTGTCCCGTCCACGTCTCCACTTTGTTTTTGTTTTTTTTTTTGCGCTCTAACTTCCTCGTCATAATAGAGTTCTGTTGTCACACCCACCGTTTCAAGCAGTGCCGGCTACACTGGTACTTACTTTATATGGTCGCAGTATATACACATAAAAAATAAAGGAAAGATCAGTTTGGTTTTTGGTTTTAGGGAGTTTAACGTCCCAAAGCGACTCAGGCTTTGAGGGACACCGTAGTGAAGGGCTCCGGAAATTTCGACAACCTGGGGTTCTTTAACATGCCCTGACATCGCACAGTACACGGGCCTCTAGAATTTCTCCTCCAAAGAAATTCAACCAGTGCGGCCGGGATCGAACCCGCTTCTTTTGGGTCAGCAGCCGAGCACCATAACCACTGAGCCACCGCAGCGCGGAAAGATTAGTGTTCGCAAGTGTGCACAGCAACTTGCTGTGTGCACCCGCATTGCTGTTTCGCTCATTTCTGTGGTCTTATCGTGGTAGAGAGCTTGGGAAGCAGTATATCTTGGCGCTTAAATAGGTACCAAAGGCAGTGTATTATAGATTATATAGGGGTCGTGATCAAAACAAAAGCTCCGGCATGCATGTCGAAACCGTAGTCGCGTATAACACATATATTAAAAATGTAAAATTTGCGTCAGTTAAAATCTTGCAGAAGGGCTAGTTCAGTGGGTCGACTTATATATGGTCGACTTATATTCGCATATTTTTTTTATTTCTCGGAGAGCCCAAAGTATAGGGGTCGACTTATAATCGTGGTGGACCTATATGCGAGTAAATACGGTACACCAATTATTTGGGGAGAGGGAAGCATTCTCTTAGCGCGCGTCAACATGCACCGCCGCCCTTCGCGAGCGGATAACATCGTTCACATCATGACTGTTCATAGATGGAGACGCGCAATCAATGAAGCCTGGTATATCTAGCAAGGAATCGGCCTCCTAAAGCAAGGTGGCCCACACCTCATGCTTGTCCACGCAAACACTGGTTTTTGTGGCCTCGAACATTCGTGGAGAAGCCTGGTCGGTTCAGAGGTACATCGAATTTCAATGCAGACCATGAGACACACCCGGAAACGCATATGCTTGATTACGCCACCAGGCGTTGCGAAACAACTAGCATAAAATTAGATAACTGATTCACCAGAAGCCTCACCACAGATGTACATAAAGTAATTTGGCAATGCCGACAATCGCATATAATCTGTGAAGGAAACTGGTGATCACGAGATAGCCAATGGAGCTGCTGTATTGATAATAGTACCATGAGAGTTGACTTCGCACCTCGGTGAGCAAGTGGTTCATGGTGTATTAGTGATTATGTACCAGGTGCCATAATATCTGCGAAGGTTGCGTCAGGTTAGGTTGTTTATAGCCTATTCGCGGTGCCGAGGCTTTCGCACATTATCTCTGTATGGCTGTTGGGCAAGGAATTTGTGCGATTCGGGCTCTGGAAGCTCCGGCCAGGCGTCATACAATTGAACTCACATATATAGAACGCGCAATAAAAAGCTTACGGGTTTCAGCAACCAGTTTATCAGCATATAAGCAAACTGAGATGCATAAAGTGCATTTCTGTGATAGTCACAGCGCCCAGGTTACCCAGGAAAACAGCCGTGGCTTTCTCTTTATGTCTCTTGATCTTCATTGCTCCCGAGAGAACACATTTTTCTATGCTTCTCATTGATTCCGATGAACTGGGGCCGCTGTCTTCTATCGCCGAGTTGTAGATTCGAAGCATATCACCACACAATGCACGTCGAAGCCCGTTGGCGCAAGATCTGTATAATACTCGTTACACTTCGCTTGAGTATCGTATTGGTCGGCCGCAACAGCGGCAACGAGGCGACGTTCGCAAGCACCTTCGTGGTCTCTAAGATGTTCACAGAACAAAATTCACCATCTGTTCAACTATCACAATATCACCTGGAGATTCTAACAACTGTTTCTGTAAAATATCAGGATCAGCGAAGGCGTCATTGAGGCAATCGCAAAAACAAATTTGCATTGTCTCTTTGGGAAAAGATAGATTGTCGGAAATAATTCTTCATAGTTTCATATTGGACGTCATTCAACAATCCACTCATCACAGATGGAATCTCTAAAGGTAGGATTTTTAGTGCCCCATCTTTGTTCAGGATACGTAAAAGACCCTCAATTAATCGTTTTCTATAACTAACCTTTATCGCGCGGATTATCACCCGAGTCCAGTGGTTGAACCACCGACGTATCGTTCGGCGGCAAGAAGCAAAAGTAATCGCTCCAGAAACCTGTGTGGCTGCAGTGCGCAAAGCAGTTGTCTAGAGGTGGCAAGGGTTTCGATCTTGGCCTACACGATATTTGCTCCAGGGTTTAAGCCACTTGGGGTAAAGTTCGCATGTGGTCCACGGTTTTCAACTACACCTGCATGTCACTGAATACTTAGGCGCAGCAACAATCGCATAGGCCTGTTTCTTTTGATACCGAAAGGTCGAAGCCTCATCTATCCGCCCATGCAGATGGTGAACAACACTTATATTCTTGTTCTGCTCATTTTCGGCGTCAGGAACTAGAAATCACCAAATGCTTGCGTGTTTTTTGGGAGCATTTGTCAAAATAGAGCAGTGTAATCTAGGTGGTTTTATTAAAGTTGTTTTTTTTTTCCATTAAAATATTATACGGTTGCTACTTTGCTCTTATGTCGCCCCAAGTTTCTTCAATCCACTTGTTCACGGTGCTGACGCCCGCTGCCGAGCTACCGCAGGTGATTGCCTCACCGACAATTTCATGACGTTCTGTAAAGCGTGGCAGCCAACCGGAGCCGCTGTGCAAGCCGGGTCTGTTGAGAACAAAAGCAAATTCCTTTGCTTGCTGCTCAGTCTTGAGGCGGGAGAGGGGAATGTTTTATGATCGAACGCCCATGAACAACTTACAACATTTTCAAACGTACCAGTGCCTACACGTCTGGCGCTGCGTGTGACGGGATTGTTATCCCGTTCAGATCGAACGTCAGACTTGCTATTGAGAATGGCACTCGGGGCGTTTGCAAATCATACGCTCTCCGGCGACTTCGAATTTCTTATACCATCATTCAACTCGCTTGCTAATTCCGAGTTTCGCCGAAAAAGGCGTCTTTTGCGGTTTTTCTGTTGCCATCGCGTAAAGGTAGCGACGATAGTGTGGGCTGTGAAAAGGATGCGAAATTGCCGATGAAAACAGTAGCCCAGAAACGGCTGCCTTCAACCACATCTCCGATCACATGAACAGGACAAGCAGTATTTATCCCGCGCACTGACGTCATCTTGTCGGGATACAACACCGATTACAAGAATATGCTGACTTTTCAGGTTATTTACCTTCATTGTTAAGGAGGCTCGAAGTGGCCGTTATCTTTTCGCGGAGTCGTGCCCCTCCGACATGAAATTACGTGCTCTACTTCAGGTTTCATGTTACGAGCTAGCCGCGCATCTACCTTCTTAGGTAATACAATTGGTTTAGAAAGACGTTCAGCCTAAGCCTGGGCTCGAACCATACTAACTTTTTTCCTTTCTCGATGCTCTGGAGCGACTAGTAGACTGTTACGCAATCATGCGTTGCGAGTTTGACCAACCGAACACAACCCAAGCTTGATATTAAACACTACTGACCACCTATTCGAACCGAGTAGATGCTCTTGAATCACACGATGTAAGAACGGCCTGACACACAAGTCCGATTGACACCAGTTAAATTAAACAGGATATTTTTGAGCAAAAGGCTTCCAGTATTGACGCGAACAACACAAAGCACCAGAAAACCTGCTTTTCTTGCCTTAAATGACTGCGAAAAAAACCAAACTAATCGCAAAAATTTATCGCGCTCTGTTTAGATTAATTAGACATATAGCTTCAACCAACCGCGACCGAAGACGGTTACGTCATTGGGCCGTTCTAAAAAAGCGGTCAGAATAGTCAAAATCGACTCTTCCAAGGTAAATGAAAGCGTGCTTGCATTTGGCCATAAATTCCAAAACATGCACTTTGATTTAAGAGAAGACCAACCAGGCACCTAACTTCATTAAGACCCCCAAGAATATAACAAACAAAGGCGTATGACGCATCAGGAAAGAGGATATAGGCATATTGAGCTAGAAGAGCTCTTTCTTTGGCATACAATTTCGGCTGACCCGATGTAAGCGGGTTCGATCCCGGCCGCGGCGGTAGAATTTCGATGGAGGTGAAATTCGAGAGGCCCTTGTACTGTCCCATGTCAACTGACGATAAAAACTCCAGGTGGTTGAAATTTCTGGTGTCCTTAACTACAGCGTCCCTCATAACCTGAGCTGCTTTGGGACATTAAACCATCTAGACCAGTACTACCAGCGTGTAGCACATCAGAATACTGCTAAGAGCTGCTAACTAGTCGGTTGGTTATGCAATATTGAATACCTTACTTTTTAACTGTAAATTTATTTGTTGTAGGGCTTGTGCCCCACCGTAAGTAATGCCCCTATCAGTTATTAGAATTTCGAAAAGTATTTGCCCTCCGTGTTTTAGAACCACAAATTTTGAGCACATTGTGCAAAAATACATGCGCAGATGAAAAGCTTGGAGGGGTAGCATCCCTTTGAGAAGGCCAGGAGAAGGCCAGCGTAGAAGGGGGCGGAAATAAGGGGCGCGGAGGAGCTAAGAAGTTTGCGGGGGTAAAGTGCTTGATTGGCGGAACATGAGAGAGGCGGCAATCCTGGTCTGGGCATAGTTATTGCGGTGATTTAGCGTAGGATGATGGTGTTTTCAGAAATTTGCAAGGTTTGAAAAGATCCCCCCCCCCTCAGAATATGGTTTCAGATTTAGAAACCTGGACTTCCCCTTAAACATAACTGAGCCAACTACCATTTACTGACATGCAAGTGATATCTAAATCGCTTATGAACGCTGCGAAGTTGCCTAAGATGAAGACCTAGCCTATTTTGTGAGCGTTTTGCGTTTTATCTAAGTTAGCACGAGAAAAATTTGCACTAATGAAGCAACTCACCGGTACTAAACTCCACTGCTAGAAAATCAAACATGGCCACTAAAAGAAAAGCTATGTTCATTCTGCCTCTCTACAGGGCCTTAATCTGCACACTACCCAGTCTCTTTAGTGGGCTTTATATATTGTAGCTTTCTACTTTTCTTTTATTGCCGCAAATAAATGATGCTTAAAGAATACGGCAAGCATTGCACTGGCATGCGATACATCATAAGCACCCTTCAAATTGGAGCATCTGTTCATTAGAGACGACTCCTGGAACATGTGTAAAAAAGGGAGTCAAAAATAAACTTGAACACAGTTCAAACGGGGTTGAATGTTATGTGCGGTGAACTCTTGCATTTTGGCTTCGATATGCTTACAGGGTAATTGTTCGGGAGAGTGAACATGCTGCCTAATATGGTTGGAAACAAAAAACTCCCAGGTCCGTTACATAACTGGTAATGCAACTTTTCTTGTCAGTGGTACAAGGAGCTTATTTTTATGACACACTGAGGCAATATTTCAAAAAATGCAGGCATATATAGATTAGTCTCGAACGTAGTGATGCGCCGTTCTTGCCAATTCGGCTGTCCCCCACACTTCGCGCACTGTTAAGCGTGAAGCTCCCAGACACCCTTAGAGCGTGTGGGGGCAGCGGTCTCTGACTCAAAGGAGATGCCCTCGACTCAGCGTGGCAAGCTCAGCGGAGACCAGCTACCAAGTGACAAGAGGTTTTTGGTCGTTTGGTGCCCAGCTTTCGCCGGTCGCAAGCCAGAGAATGGGTCGGAGCCGAAGGATCACAAACAAACGAAAGAAGTTTATACAGCAATGAGATGATACAGTGGATTTCACAATCACTAGTACAAACACATACAAAGTGGTTAACAAAACAATGCAACTCGTGCAAAGTTAAACTTGAGAGAGAATACAATACAAAGGCAATATTTCTCTTAAAGTGCAATAACACAAGAGAGAGAGGTAAACAAACAAAACACAATTTGTTCGCCGGGCACTGCGACAGTCCGACGACCAGAGGTCCACGACGATGCCGTCCCGCAGACTGGCGCACGTTGCCACGTTGGTCCGTGGCTGGCCGAGTGGTGTTTTCTACGGGAGTCGAACGGGCGCGCTTCTCCGAAGCTTAAACGGCGGTCCGGACTAATCTGACAGCGGTCAACCTCCTTCCTTTATAGGCTCGCTTCCACGTCTGTTTGTTCTACACGCCAGAGTAGGCGCGTATATACACACGCCGTTTCGCCTGTGCAGACACCCTCCCTTTCTGTCGACGGCCGCGCGTCCCAATTGGTCAGAGGTCGAGGCCCGCATCTCGAAGGTTCGGGCTAGCTCTGGCATGGCGCCTTCGCCGACGTACGAGCGCACAGGAGGGGGACATGTTGTAGCGCACGCAAGGCTACACCCTTTTCCCCGGTTAGCAGTAGAAGCTACTCGGACGTTCGAGAGAAATCTTCGGCATGGTTGACTCATTCCTCCGTGCACGCCGTGTCGGTGAGCGGTGGTGGAGGGGAGAGGGAGCCACGCACACACGCTATTCACTACGCGGGGGATTCCTTCTCCCCCGTTGGGCTCGCCGGCGAGACGCGTCCACGCGGCGCTGTTTTTTGTTTCTTTATTTTCATAATTGCGCCGAATTTTGTGACATCGGCAGACCAGGGGTACACAGCCAGCAGGAAGGAACATGGATGCCGCATGGTATTGTTGCGGGAAAAATTATTAACACATATTTATACAAGCGAAGGGAACAACTGCGAGCGGCACCGAGAACACAGCCAGAAGTTCGTTGTCGTCTTCGTCTCCTCCCACTCCTTCCATCGCTCATTGTCGCCGTCGTCTACCCGCTTCAGGACCCCTGGCTGCTGAAACGCCGCCTCGGCGTTGAGGTTGCGACATATAAGCTTCGTGATAAGGCTTAAGACGGCATACGTGGAAGATGTCGATGGTGGGGCCAGAAGACGATGGCGAGGAGGCAAGAGCAGCAATTTCATAGTTCACGTCGGTGACAGGGCGCACCACACGGTAAGGGCCACTGTAGTGGAAAAGAAGCTTCCCGGAGAGACCGACGCTGCAAGACGGCGTCGAGATAAGGACGAGTGATCCTGAGTTATATTGGACTGCCCGATTACAGTGGTCGTAAGCGCACTTCTGGGAAACTTGAGAGCAATGGAGCCGACTACGGACTAGTTGGCGCGCCAGCGTGGCCTGAGCAATGGCGCCCAGAGCATAAGCAGTGGTGCGGACTGAAGAAGGCAGCATGCGTGTGTCCACAGGCAAGGTGAGATGCCTACCAAACAAAAGGAAGGAAGGGCAATAGCCTGTTATGTCATGAAGGGAAGAGTTATACGCAAACGTCACATAAGACAAGGCTGCGTCCCAATCTCGGTGGTCTGGCGAGACGTACATGGCTAACATGTCGGTGAGCGTGTGGTTGAACTTATCGTAAGCACATTGGTTTGTGGATGGTAAGCTGTCGCGAGCTGGTGCTACGTGGCACACGAACTAAATGTCATGAACTATTCTGAACCGAAAATACTGACCACGGTAGGTGAGCAGTTCACGAGGGACGCCATGGTGAAGAATGACGTCTTGTAGAAGAAACTCGGCGACGTCGGACGCGCAGCTGGTAGGCAAAGTACACGTGATGGCGTACCGAGCCGTATAATCAGTTGCGACAGTGATCCACTAGTTGCCGGAAAGGGACGTGGGAAAAGGGCCAAGAAGGTCGAGGCTAACACGGTGAAAAGGTTCCGGAGTTACGTCGATGGGTTGTAGAAAGGGCGAGGGTACGTCCTCGTGTTACATTTTTATCAGCACTTCCTCTGTATCAGACATGAGGATATCCGCACTCTTCGCACCTTAATCTCTATCTCACCCCAGTGTTATCAAAATATTGCTTTTGTGGATGCTCATGAAATAAGATCATGTTTAGAAGATAGTAGCAAGGAACTCTTTATCCCGTGTATAAGAACAAGCATCAATTTTTGCGGAGTTTTTTTGCCCGGGGCATTTTTCGTTGATGTCAACGTAATTAGGGAAGGCTTTTCATCACATATAACGAATAAATATTGTGGAGAAGATGTTATTGTATAAACCGCGAATCTCAACCCCAGAAACGGCCGCCTAACAGCCGCGCTGTCACATCTTCAAATTAATTTTTGAGGATTTCTAGCAGAAAGCATGACTTTTACGTCGCGAGAGTATCGTCTGATCATCGGGCCAAGCAGTGAGATGTTTTATCTGTGAGTTTCTATGGGGAACCAGATTCTCTTAGAGCTGCAAATCGTGCTTGTCGCCGAGCGTCCCACAAGATTTCAAAGCCGATGTTAGGGCATGGTCAATCGACGTCTGCCTAGTCGGTGTTTTTCGCCCTTTGGAGCTCGTTTTGTGTGCAGTCAGCAAGCACTGAGATCTCGCTGCACAGCGCTTGCACACAACCGGTGTGCCCCTGACGCGTGAGGACCTAGGGCAATAGCGGTGTTAAGGAGCTCAGGAATCGAGGTACAGTGCCACAAATCAATGGTGAGAGCCCATCCCCGCACAATCTCCAGCTCATATGCCACACTGTGTGCAATAGCATCCGCTACTGAACCGGAATAGTTAACGGGAGGAGGAACGCATCCTCCAAGGCGTGAGCAACACTACTATCCCAAGGGCTAGAAGTGGGAAGTCGCAACGTAGAATGAGGGCAACTGTGCTGGTCTCACGTGCAGCCAATCCTGAGCACCAAGACAGTAACAATATCCAGCCTAGGTTGACCTGACACGAATGGCCAGCGGCTGACCTAACGTAGTAATACATGAGAGCTACAGTTGATAGATACTGTTACCGCCTTCTAATATGAGGTACCGTATTTACTCGCATATAGGTCGACCTTTTTTTTTCAGAAATGTTGCCCATAATTAGTTATCGACATATATTCGTGACCAAAGAACCTCGACCTATATTCGTGACCAAAGAGAGCAAAAGTAGCAATCTAATAGAGTTCTGCACAGTAGAAACTGGGGCCTGTTGGTAGTTCATGATGAGGACGTTAGAGCACAAAAAAAACATGTATGCCTTCACCACCTTCTGCACACTCGCCTCAGGGTTTAACAACCGCAAGTTTGGGAGACAAGAGGTTTAGCGCATGTGCGGTGGCCCCGCTAGGTTCCCTTCCCGCGCTTCAATAAAGCAGTTGTTGAAATTTAGCGCTTGTCCCGTCCACGTCTCCACTTTGTTTTTGTTTTTTTTTTGCGCTCTAACTTCCTCGTCATAATAGAGTTCTGTTGTCACACCCACCGTTTCAAGCAGTGCCGGCTACACTGGTACTTACTTTATATGGTCGCAGTATATACACATAAAAAATAAAGGAAAGATCAGTTTGGTTTTTGGTTTTAGGGGGTTTAACGTCCCAAAGCGACTCAGGCTTTGAGGGACACCGTAGTGAAGGGCTCCGGAAATTTCGACAACCTGGGGTTCTTTAACATGCCCTGACATCGCACAGTACACGGGCCTCTAGAATTTCTCCTCCAAAGAAATTCAACCAGTGCGGCCGGGATCGAACCCGCTTCTTTTGGGTCAGCAGCCGAGCACCATAACCACTGAGCCACCGCAGCGCGGAAAGATTAGTGTTCGCAAGTGTGCACAGCAACTTGCTGTGTGCACCCGCATTGCTGTTTCGCTCATTTCTGTGGTCTTATCGTGGTAGAGAGCTTGGGAAGCAGTATATCTTGGCGCTTAAATAGGTACCAAAGGCAGTGTATTATAGATTATATAGGGGTCGTGATCAAAACAAAAGCTCCGGCATGCATGTCGAAACCGTAGTCGCGTATAACACATATATTAAAAATGTAAAATTTGCGTCAGTTAAAATCTTGCAGAAGGGCTAGTTCAGTGGGTCGACTTATATATGGTCGACTTATATTCGCATATTTTTTTTATTTCTCGGAGAGCCCAAAGTATAGGGGTCGACTTATAATCGTGGTGGACCTATATGCGAGTAAATACGGTACACCAATTATTTGGGGAGAGGGAAGCATTCTCTTAGCGCGCGTCAACATGCACCGCCGCCCTTCGCGAGCGGATAACATCGTTCACATCATGACTGTTCATAGATGGAGACGCGCAATCAATGAAGCCTGGTATATCTAGCAAGGAATCGGCCTCCTAAAGCAAGGTGGCCCACACCTCATGCTTGTCCACGCAAACACTGGTTTTTGTGGCCTCGAACATTCGTGGAGAAGCCTGGTCGGTTCAGAGGTACATCGAATTTCAATGCAGACCATGAGACACACCCGGAAACGCATATGCTTGATTACGCCACCAGGCGTTGCGAAACAACTAGCATAAAATTAGATAACTGATTCACCAGAAGCCTCACCACAGATGTACATAAAGTAATTTGGCAATGCCGACAATCGCATATAATCTGTGAAGGAAACTGGTGATCACGAGATAGCCAATGGAGCTGCTGTATTGATAATAGTACCATGAGAGTTGACTTCGCACCTCGGTGAGCAAGTGGTTCATGGTGTATTAGTGATTATGTACCAGGTGCCATAATATCTGCGAAGGTTGCGTCAGGTTAGGTTGTTTATAGCCTATTCGCGGTGCCGAGGCTTTCGCACATTATCTCTGTATGGCTGTTGGGCAAGGAATTTGTGCGATTCGGGCTCTGGAAGCTCCGGCCAGGCGTCATACAATTGAACTCACATATATAGAACGCGCAATAAAAAGCTTACGGGTTTCAGCAACCAGTTTATCAGCATATAAGCAAACTGAGATGCATAAAGTGCATTTCTGTGATAGTCACAGCGCCCAGGTTACCCAGGAAAACAGCCGTGGCTTTCTCTTTATGTCTCTTGATCTTCATTGCTCCCGAGAGAACACATTTTTCTATGCTTCTCATTGATTCCGATGAACTGGGGCCGCTGTCTTCTATCGCCGAGTTGTAGATTCGAAGCATATCACCACACAATGCACGTCGAAGCCCGTTGGCGCAAGATCTGTATAATACTCGTTACACTTCGCTTGAGTATCGTATTGGTCGGCCGCAACAGCGGCAACGAGGCGACGTTCGCAAGCACCTTCGTGGTCTCTAAGATGTTCACAGAACAAAATTCACCATCTGTTCAACTATCACAATATCACCTGGAGATTCTAACAACTGTTTCTGTAAAATATCAGGATCAGCGAAGGCGTCATTGAGGCAATCGCAAAAACAAATTTGCATTGTCTCTTTGGGAAAAGATAGATTGTCGGAAATAATTCTTCATAGTTTCATATTGGACGTCATTCAACAATCCACTCATCACAGATGGAATCTCTAAAGGTAGGATTTTTAGTGCCCCATCTTTGTTCAGGATACGTAAAAGACCCTCAATTAATCGTTTTCTATAACTAACCTTTATCGCGCGGATTATCACCCGAGTCCAGTGGTTGAACCACCGACGTATCGTTCGGCGGCAAGAAGCAAAAGTAATCGCTCCAGAAACCTGTGTGGCTGCAGTGCGCAAAGCAGTTGTCTAGAGGTGGCAAGGGTTTCGATCTTGGCCTACACGATATTTGCTCCAGGGTTTAAGCCACTTGGGGTAAAGTTCGCATGTGGTCCACGGTTTTCAACTACACCTGCATGTCACTGAATACTTAGGCGCAGCAACAATCGCATAGGCCTGTTTCTTTTGATACCGAAAGGTCGAAGCCTCATCTATCCGCCCATGCAGATGGTGAACAACACTTATATTCTTGTTCTGCTCATTTTCGGCGTCAGGAACTAGAAATCACCAAATGCTTGCGTGTTTTTTGGGAGCATTTGTCAAAATAGAGCAGTGTAATCTAGGTGGTTTTATTAAAGTTGTTTTTTTTTTCCATTAAAATATTATACGGTTGCTACTTTGCTCTTATGTCGCCCCAAGTTTCTTCAATCCACTTGTTCACGGTGCTGACGCCCGCTGCCGAGCTACCGCAGGTGATTGCCTCACCGACAATTTCATGACGTTCTGTAAAGCGTGGCAGCCAACCGGAGCCGCTGTGCAAGCCGGGTCTGTTGAGAACAAAAGCAAATTCCTTTGCTTGCTGCTCAGTCTTGAGGCGGGAGAGGGGAATGTTTTATGATCGAACGCCCATGAACAACTTACAACATTTTCAAACGTACCAGTGCCTACACGTCTGGCGCTGCGTGTGACGGGATTGTTATCCCGTTCAGATCGAACGTCAGACTTGCTATTGAGAATGGCACTCGGGGCGTTTGCAAATCATACGCTCTCCGGCGACTTCGAATTTCTTATACCATCATTCAACTCGCTTGCTAATTCCGAGTTTCGCCGAAAAAGGCGTCTTTTGCGGTTTTTCTGTTGCCATCGCGTAAAGGTAGCGACGATAGTGTGGGCTGTGAAAAGGATGCGAAATTGCCGATGAAAACAGTAGCCCAGAAACGGCTGCCTTCAACCACATCTCCGATCACATGAACAGGACAAGCAGTATTTATCCCGCGCACTGACGTCATCTTGTCGGGATACAACACCGATTACAAGAATATGCTGACTTTTCAGGTTATTTACCTTCATTGTTAAGGAGGCTCGAAGTGGCCGTTATCTTTTCGCGGAGTCGTGCCCCTCCGACATGAAATTACGTGCTCTACTTCAGGTTTCATGTTACGAGCTAGCCGCGCATCTACCTTCTTAGGTAATACAATTGGTTTAGAAAGACGTTCAGCCTAAGCCTGGGCTCGAACCATACTAACTTTTTTCCTTTCTCGATGCTCTGGAGCGACTAGTAGACTGTTACGCAATCATGCGTTGCGAGTTTGACCAACCGAACACAACCCAAGCTTGATATTAAACACTACTGACCACCTATTCGAACCGAGTAGATGCTCTTGAATCACACGATGTAAGAACGGCCTGACACACAAGTCCGATTGACACCAGTTAAATTAAACAGGATATTTTTGAGCAAAAGGCTTCCAGTATTGACGCGAACAACACAAAGCACCAGAAAACCTGCTTTTCTTGCCTTAAATGACTGCGAAAAAAACCAAACTAATCGCAAAAATTTATCGCGCTCTGTTTAGATTAATTAGACATATAGCTTCAACCAACCGCGACCGAAGACGGTTACGTCATTGGGCCGTTCTAAAAAAGCGGTCAGAATAGTCAAAATCGACTCTTCCAAGGTAAATGAAAGCGTGCTTGCATTTGGCCATAAATTCCAAAACATGCACTTTGATTTAAGAGAAGACCAACCAGGCACCTAACTTCATTAAGACCCCCAAGAATATAACAAACAAAGGCGTATGACGCATCAGGAAAGAGGATATAGGCATATTGAGCTAGAAGAGCTCTTTCTTTGGCATACAATTTCGGCTGACCCGATGTAAGCGGGTTCGATCCCGGCCGCGGCGGTAGAATTTCGATGGAGGTGAAATTCGAGAGGCCCTTGTACTGTCCCATGTCAACTGACGATAAAAACTCCAGGTGGTTGAAATTTCTGGTGTCCTTAACTACAGCGTCCCTCATAACCTGAGCTGCTTTGGGACATTAAACCATCTAGACCAGTACTACCAGCGTGTAGCACATCAGAATACTGCTAAGAGCTGCTAACTAGTCGGTTGGTTATGCAATATTGAATACCTTACTTTTTAACTGTAAATTTATTTGTTGTAGGGCTTGTGCCCCACCGTAAGTAATGCCCCTATCAGTTATTAGAATTTCGAAAAGTATTTGCCCTCCGTGTTTTAGAACCACAAATTTTGAGCACATTGTGCAAAAATACATGCGCAGATGAAAAGCTTGGAGGGGTAGCATCCCTTTGAGAAGGCCAGGAGAAGGCCAGCGTAGAAGGGGGCGGAAATAAGGGGCGCGGAGGAGCTAAGAAGTTTGCGGGGGTAAAGTGCTTGATTGGCGGAACATGAGAGAGGCGGCAATCCTGGTCTGGGCATAGTTATTGCGGTGATTTAGCGTAGGATGATGGTGTTTTCAGAAATTTGCAAGGTTTGAAAAGATCCCCCCCCCCTCAGAATATGGTTTCAGATTTAGAAACCTGGACTTCCCCTTAAACATAACTGAGCCAACTACCATTTACTGACATGCAAGTGATATCTAAATCGCTTATGAACGCTGCGAAGTTGCCTAAGATGAAGACCTAGCCTATTTTGTGAGCGTTTTGCGTTTTATCTAAGTTAGCACGAGAAAAATTTGCACTAATGAAGCAACTCACCGGTACTAAACTCCACTGCTAGAAAATCAAACATGGCCACTAAAAGAAAAGCTATGTTCATTCTGCCTCTCTACAGGGCCTTAATCTGCACACTACCCAGTCTCTTTAGTGGGCTTTATATATTGTAGCTTTCTACTTTTCTTTTATTGCCGCAAATAAATGATGCTTAAAGAATACGGCAAGCATTGCACTGGCATGCGATACATCATAAGCACCCTTCAAATTGGAGCATCTGTTCATTAGAGACGACTCCTGGAACATGTGTAAAAAAGGGAGTCAAAAATAAACTTGAACACAGTTCAAACGGGGTTGAATGTTATGTGCGGTGAACTCTTGCATTTTGGCTTCGATATGCTTACAGGGTAATTGTTCGGGAGAGTGAACATGCTGCCTAATATGGTTGGAAACAAAAAACTCCCAGGTCCGTTACATAACTGGTAATGCAACTTTTCTTGTCAGTGGTACAAGGAGCTTATTTTTATGACACACTGAGGCAATATTTCAAAAAATGCAGGCATATATAGATTAGTCTCGAACGTAGTGATGCGCCGTTCTTGCCAATTCGGCTGTCCCCCACACTTCGCGCACTGTTAAGCGTGAAGCTCCCAGACACCCTTAGAGCGTGTGGGGGCAGCGGTCTCTGACTCAAAGGAGATGCCCTCGACTCAGCGTGGCAAGCTCAGCGGAGACCAGCTACCAAGTGACAAGAGGTTTTTGGTCGTTTGGTGCCCAGCTTTCGCCGGTCGCAAGCCAGAGAATGGGTCGGAGCCGAAGGATCACAAACAAACGAAAGAAGTTTATACAGCAATGAGATGATACAGTGGATTTCACAATCACTAGTACAAACACATACAAAGTGGTTAACAAAACAATGCAACTCGTGCAAAGTTAAACTTGAGAGAGAATACAATACAAAGGCAATATTTCTCTTAAAGTGCAATAACACAAGAGAGAGAGGTAAACAAACAAAACACAATTTGTTCGCCGGGCACTGCGACAGTCCGACGACCAGAGGTCCACGACGATGCCGTCCCGCAGACTGGCGCACGTTGCCACGTTGGTCCGTGGCTGGCCGAGTGGTGTTTTCTACGGGAGTCGAACGGGCGCGCTTCTCCGAAGCTTAAACGGCGGTCCGGACTAATCTGACAGCGGTCAACCTCCTTCCTTTATAGGCTCGCTTCCACGTCTGTTTGTTCTACACGCCAGAGTAGGCGCGTATATACACACGCCGTTTCGCCTGTGCAGACACCCTCCCTTTCTGTCGACGGCCGCGCGTCCCAATTGGTCAGAGGTCGAGGCCCGCATCTCGAAGGTTCGGGCTAGCTCTGGCATGGCGCCTTCGCCGACGTACGAGCGCACAGGAGGGGGACATGTTGTAGCGCACGCAAGGCTACACCCTTTTCCCCGGTTAGCAGTAGAAGCTACTCGGACGTTCGAGAGAAATCTTCGGCATGGTTGACTCATTCCTCCGTGCACGCCGTGTCGGTGAGCGGTGGTGGAGGGGAGAGGGAGCCACGCGCACACGCTATTCACTACGCGGGGGATTCCTTCTCCCCCGTTGGGCTCGCCGGCGAGACGCGTCCACGCGGCGCTGTTTTTTGTTTCTTTATTTTCATAATTGCGCCGAATTTTGTGACATCGGCAGACCAGGGGTACACAGCCAGCAGGAAGGAACATGGATGCCGCATGGTATTGTTGCGGGAAAAATTATTAACACATATTTATACAAGCGAAGGGAACAACTGCGAGCGGCACCGAGAACACAGCCAGAAGTTCGTTGTCGTCTTCGTCTCCTCCCACTCCTTCCATCGCTCATTGTCGCCGTCGTCTACCCGCTTCAGGACCCCTGGCTGCTGAAACGCCGCCTCGGCGTTGAGGTTGCGACATATAAGCTTCGTGATAAGGCTTAAGACGGCATACGTGGAAGATGTCGATGGTGGGGCCAGAAGACGATGGCGAGGAGGCAAGAGCAGCAATTTCATAGTTCACGTCGGTGACAGGGCGCACCACACGGTAAGGGCCACTGTAGTGGAAAAGAAGCTTCCCGGAGAGACCGACGCTGCAAGACGGCGTCGAGATAAGGACGAGTGATCCTGAGTTATATTGGACTGCCCGATTACAGTGGTCGTAAGCGCACTTCTGGGAAACTTGAGAGCAATGGAGCCGACTACGGACTAGTTGGCGCGCCAGCGTGGCCTGAGCAATGGCGCCCAGAGCATAAGCAGTGGTGCGGACTGAAGAAGGCAGCATGCGTGTGTCCACAGGCAAGGTGAGATGCCTACCAAACAAAAGGAAGGAAGGGCAATAGCCTGTTATGTCATGAAGGGAAGAGTTATACGCAAACGTCACATAAGACAAGGCTGCGTCCCAATCTCGGTGGTCTGGCGAGACGTACATGGCTAACATGTCGGTGAGCGTGTGGTTGAACTTATCGTAAGCACATTGGTTTGTGGATGGTAAGCTGTCGCGAGCTGGTGCTACGTGGCACACGAACTAAATGTCATGAACTATTCTGAACCGAAAATACTGACCACGGTAGGTGAGCAGTTCACGAGGGACGCCATGGTGAAGAATGACGTCTTGTAGAAGAAACTCGGCGACGTCGGACGCGCAGCTGGTAGGCAAAGTACACGTGATGGCGTACCGAGCCGTATAATCAGTTGCGACAGTGATCCACTAGTTGCCGGAAAGGGACGTGGGAAAAGGGCCAAGAAGGTCGAGGCTAACACGGTGAAAAGGTTCCGGAGTTACGTCGATGGGTTGTAGAACACCGGCAGTAAAAGTGGAGGGCCGTTTTCGACGTTGACGCAAGTCGCAAGCGGCAACGTAACGCTTGACGGAACGATACAGACCAGGCCAAAAGGAGCGGTGCCGCACCCGAGCGTACGCACGGGCCACGCAAAAGTGGCCGGCTGTCGGAGATCATGGAATTCTTCAAGGAAAGAAGAGCGTAGACGTTGGGGTATGACGAGCAGCAGCGAAGAATCATCGGAGCCTAGTTTGCGGCGATACAAAATGCCATTCTGGAGCACATCAAAGTTCACAGATGGAGATCGGTTTGCAGAGAGGATGCCATCAAATATAGGTCGTAAAGATGGGCCCTAGCGCTGTTCGTAGGCAAAATCGGTGAGATCACAGATAGCTACGAGGCAAGGCAGGGTCCGAGTGTCCTCTAGGTCAGGTGGCTTCAAAGGGTATTGTGATAAACAGTAAGCGTCCTGGTGATGACGCCCTGACTTGTACACGAAGGAGTATCAATATCCTGGAGGCGCAAAGCCCAGCGACCAAGGCGATCGGTGGGATCCTTTAGTGAAGACAGCCAGCAGAGAGCGTGTTGATCAGTGAAAATAGAGAAAGAATGGCCGAACAGGTAGGGTCTGAATTAAGCTACTGCCTCGACAAGGTCGAGACACTTGCGCTTAGTAATTAAGAAATTTTGCTGTGCGGCGGAAAGTAGGCGGCTGGCATAAGCGATGTCTCGATCTTGACCGTGTTGAAGTTGGGCTAGCACGGCGCCGATTCCATATCCGGAGGCGTCAGTCCGAACCCCTGTGGGAGACGACGGGTAAAAATGGGCTAAGATGGGCGGAGTGGACAGCAAATGAACGATGAAGGAAAATGAGTTCTCTTGAGCAGGGCTCCAGGTAAAGGTGGTGTCGTTCATAAGAAGGTTGGTGAGGCGACGAGCGGTGCCGGCGAAATATTTGATAAAAGGGCGAAAATACGAGCACAAGTGGACAAAGCTGCGCACAGCTTTAGACCACCTTGGAAGAGGTAGTACTTCAGGGCTTGAATTTTGACGGGATTTGGGCGTGCACTAGACGCGTCAACAAGGTGTCCGAGAATAGGGAGTTGCCGGTGACCGAATTTGAATTTCGATGAGTTCAGCTGGAGTCCGGCGTTACGGAACACTGAAAGATTACTGGACAGGCGTTCGAGGTGCGTGGCGAAAGTAGGCGCGAAAACCATATCATCTAGGTAACAGAGGCAGGTAGACCCCTTAAAGCCGCGAAGAAGGCAGTCCATCATTCGTTCAAATGTAGGTGGCGCGTTACAGAGTCCGAACGGTATGACTTTAACTAGTATAAGCCATCGGATGTTACGCAGGCGGTCTTTTCGCCGTCCTTTTTATCAACAGCAATTTTTAAATACCCTGATCGAAGATCAATTGATGAGATATATTTGGCGCCGCGGAGGCAATCTAAGCATCATCGATCCTCGGGAGAGTATATACGTCTTTTTTTGTGATGCGGATGAGGTGCCGATAACCAAAGCAGAAGCGCCAGCTGCCGACCTTCGCTTATATCGGAACGACTGAAACCCAAGGGCTTTACGAGGGCTCGATGATGTCTTTTGTGAGCATCTTGTCCACCTCTTGGTTTATGATGGTGTGTTCGGTGCAGGACACTCGGTACGCCCGTCTGTGGAGAGGAGCAGCATCACCAGTGTTTATGCGCTGCGTCTCCACAGAGGTACGAGCCAAATCACGTGGATCCACGTCGAAAATGTCGCAAAAAGATGATAAGAGGCACCTAAGATGGTGAGCTTGCATCGGCGATAGGTCATAAGCTATCATGTCGGCGTAGTAGTCCGTTTGTGACTCTGTTGACGCGGCTGCAGCAAACCGGCATTGATGAGTGGAAGGTAAGCAGCTGTCCACTACTGATATGCACATTCGGCAGCAGGGCACAGCGTGCCGAGTTGGATGCGGGAGCGGGAGCGGTCCATCCAACCGCTCCCGCAAGGAGCGGTTGGATGGACAAGCCAAAATTCAGGACCGGAACGAACGCTCGGGTTGCCAGCGTAGGAAAGACAGTGTGCGCAAGCGCAATGCTTCGCGTGGGGGCGACGTCAAGTTCTGGATCGACTACGTAGTTACCCCCAGGGAAAGGGGGAACAGATGGGAAAGAAATGTAAGTTGCGGCTTGAGGCGGTAGGCGGACAATGTCGACAGCGCAAAGGCGAAGTATAACTGGGGACGGCTACGGAGCAGAAAGAGGAAGGTCAAGCTGAACAACACTAGAGGGGCAGTTGATGAGGGCTGAATGCTCAGACAGGAAGTCGAGGCCAAGAATGACTTCACGAGGGCACTGGTCCAGAACAGAGAATAGATCGGATGTATAGCAGCCGGATATGGTCACACGGGCGGTGCATAGTTCAACCAGAGGAGGCGTTCGGCCGTCAGCAGCGCGGAGAGCGGCTGTTGGTGCAGAGGTCAGTGCTTTTCTGAGGTGGCGTCGCAGCGTTGAACTCATGACGGATACATGCGCACCCGTATCGATCAGGGCTCTCACAGGCACTCCATCGACATGTATGGCGAGCAAACTCTGGTGTGCGCATATAGCTAAGCGAGGATTTTGGGACTGGGGCTGTACTGCACCATTGCCTCCACACACTGCAGCGTGTAATTTTCCGCTTGCGAGCGTCTGTAGGGGCCAGGAAAGAAGCGACGGCGTTGGGGCGAGCGAGACTGCCGGCGCAGGGGGGAGGGAGAGCGGCTGGAGCGGGGAATCTGGCCGTCGACGGTAGCACTGCGCTGGGCGGGAGAGGGCGTGAAATGGCTGGGCTGTTAATCATTGCGGTGAGAGCTTAGAGGGCTGTATGTTCTACGACGGGTCCAATAATTTCGACAGTGACGGAAGATGTGGCCAATGCGGTGGCAGAGGAAACAAATGGGCCTGTCGTCGGTTGTCCGCCAGTCGTTAGGGTTTCGTCGACGTGGAGTGAAGTACGAAGGTCGTCTAGGACAATCGCAGTGATTTCGTTGGGGGGGGGGGGGGTGAAGGATATACGGGGCTGACGGGCTGGAGACCAAGGTTTGCAAGCTCTTGACGGACGACGGCTTGTAACAGAGAGATGGTGGGCAGTGGTTGTCGCCATCATGTAGATGCAGCGGGGGGGGGGGGGGGGGGGGGACATAGCTTCGAGTTCGCGTCAAATGATGCGGGTCATATTTTCTGGAGGGACTGTAGTTTCCCGGTACCAGAGGTCTTCACATGAGGAAGCCGCAGCCGTGTTGAGGAGGCGTGCGTACGGATGGCTAATACGCCTGCTTTTGTTTTCCTCGAAGCATCGACATTCTTGTAGTGCAGTTCTTGTATACGAGCAAGTTGAAGGCATCGTCAGCGATCCCGTTTAACATGCGGCCCACTTTGTGAGATTCGAGAATCTTACTGTCAACTTTTTGACAGAGGGCCAACGCGTCCTGAATGTACGGAATATAGGACTTCGTAGAAGTTTGAGCTCGGGAGCCAAGGTCCCTCTTAGCGGCGATCGTTCGGCCGAGCGGCCATCCAAACAGTTCGCGCAGTTCATGTTTGCACACGTCCCAGATGGTCAAACCATCTTCGTGGGTATCGTACCAGACTCGGGCGGTGTCGTTTAGATAGAAGATGACACCTGCGAGCATAACGGTTGGATCCCAGCGGTTGTAGGTACTCCCGTGTTCGTACATGTGGATCCAGTCGTCGACGCTAACGTCGTCGGTGCCGGTGCCGAAAAATGTCCCAGGGTCACGATGGAGAAAAGGACCGAGTGATGGCATGGCCGGGGCTGAAGTTTGCTGGGAGGCGCCTTGAGTCATGTTTAGCGAAGGCAGCTAGCGACCGCTGCGGAGCTCCGTCGTCGATAGTCGCAGGGCAAATCCGCACCTCCACCAAATATATTGCAGGAAAAAAATATATATACAGATATGTACACAAGCGAAGGGAACAGCTGTGAGCAGCACCGAGAACACAGCCAGAACTTCGTTGTCGTCTTCGTTTATCCCACTCGTTCCTTAGTCGTCATCTACCCGCTTCGATATGATCGAATTGTGCGAAGACCCGTCAGCTCCCTCTTCTGCGTTACCTCTCCGGTGTCCTGCTTAGGGCTCCGAAACTCTTCCCCCACCGCTGGCGTATCCCACTGGTCGAGTGAGGCATCTGTGCGATTGGGACAGGGTGTCATCTGCACGGATTGCGGGCGTGACCACTGCTGCTGACGCCCAAGATCTGATTTGTCACGCCACCGATCCTCTTTACGATAACATAGAGATCAATATAGTTAGCTAAAATTTTGGCTTCAGCCACGCTCCCTTACTGGACACTGAACCCAGATGAACAGGCCAGGAAGGTAGGTAATTTGGCGGTGGTAGTCATCGTAGAGGGTTACGGCACATACTTGTGAGGCGTGGGTTCTCTGGCGGGCTATCCGGGGGCTATCCAGAAGCCACACGTCATTATTCGATGGCCTATTTAATTTCCACATTCCACCAGCTTCGTGGCTTCCTCTTTCTTCTCCACTGGTTTACTCCTTTTACTTGTTTAATTTTTGTACTGATGAGTAGTTCTAATGATCACAATCGAATGTTTAAATGGTGCGTTTCTCTATTGTTTCCTCTATGTCGTCTGCTACAAGCGCTATTTGTTCATCGTTTAATTTTGCGTTCTTTTTTTACTTCTCTGCATTTCTCTTTTGATCAAGGCTCCCAACTGTAGACTAAAGTGTATATGATCATTTCACTTCCCAGGCTGTACTTTCCCTCTTTGTCTGCTTCCATTATTGTGAGCTTGCTATAGATGCCCTGCAACATTAGGCAGCAGTCAATGGTCGTCTGCCTGCTACGGAATCCCCACGTGATTTGTCCCCCCCATTTAGTTTTTCTGTTTACAATGACTACGCTGTGTCGCTCACAGAAGTCTAACAGTAACTTCCCGTTACAATCTGCGTATCCATTCACATCCTCGACGTGGGTATGTATATCGCCCACCAGAATAATATTGGCACTGTCTCCAAACTGCTTTATATCGTCAATGAGACACTTAACTAGATCCTTGTTTTCTTGCCTGCATTTGTCGCCTGTCCCTAAACAAAGTGCGCCTAGCCATGTCCTTTTACCGGCAATCGTACCTGATAGCCAGACATGTTCTTTGCAAGATGATATTATTCTTAGCCAATTTGTTCTGTCATTCATCAGCATACCTATCCTCCTCCCTTATTCACCGCTGTTATTCCGCTGCTCCTTCCCAGAAATAGCGATCGATTAACGGTGGATCTTCGAGAGAGAAAAACAACTTTATTGCCATAGATTGGCGGGATTTAGAGCAGGTGGGCTTGGTGTGGCCCCCAGGTGGGGGCGACTTCCTGGGCCCGCGAAATGAGTGCCAGTTGGATGCTCTTGTCTGGCCTTCTGAGGAGTTGGTTCCATCCTTCTTCGGAGGGAGCTGGCAGTAAGGTTCGAGGGGGCGGATTTCCCGCGCAACCCTAGAGGATGTGTGCCTGGGTGGCGATTTGTCCCTGGTAACAATTTTGGCAGACCTGATTTATGAGAAGTGCCACATAGAGCGTGCACAGCCACTTCCTCGTCCTTTAACTGCTGTTCCATTTCTAACCATTTCGCTCTCTTTCTACCCCCTTGCATGTTTATGTAACTGATCCTGGCGTTTAATTTCTTTTAGTAGTTTTCTTCCTGGGCCTCCTAGTGTCATTTTGTTGGGCTGAGCCGCCATTGTTACACTTTCTGCTTCTCTTCTACCTACCCCTACGCCCTGAGCCGCCTTGACACTCATAAAAAGTACCACCCGCCCTGTCAGGCGCCAGCCGATCTCTGCCCCTGACTTTCCACTTAAATGGGTGCCATTTCGTGTAAAGCCTCTGCGAAAGCCTGCTCTGCGTACTTCCCTGTTTTTGTCTGCCTCGTCAAAGCCTTTCTACAGGCTTAACTTCCTTATCTCTTCATGGAGAGTCACAACGTCGTTAGCAACCTCTCCGTTCCTTCTTTGCACCTCCGGTACTGTGAACGGCACGATCTGCCCTTGGTGTGCCATCGCCCTTATATCGTCAACTCTCTTAGCTAATGTTTCCACTACTAGCGTGGCGTCACCATTCAGGACATAATTTAGCCCCGACGCTACCACTACCAAATTAGGCCCTGCAACGTTCTCAGAAAGTTAACTTTTCGCATATCTGAGTACCACGTCTATTCTCCTGCCTGAGAATACCCCGACTGGTTAGTTGGTTCTTGGGGTTTAAGGCCCCAAAGCGACTTAGGCTATGAAAGACGGCGTACTGAAGGGCTGCTGAAATTTCGACCACCTCGGGTTCTTTAACGTGCGCTGAAATCGCGCAGTACATGGGCCTCCATAATTTCCCCTCCATCGGAATTACACCGCCGCGGCCGTGTTCGAACCCTCGTCTATCGGGTCAGCAACCGAGCACCATAACCACTGAGACACCGCGACGGCCCAGAATACTCCGAGTGCTACCCGCCTATTGCGCTTTGCACGCTCCATTATAGCTGACATAAATTCACCAGCGAAAGACCGAGACACGAGAAGAAGAAGAACACAGGACAACGCTGGACACATGGAAATTTGGTGACCGGAAGACCCAACAAATAGAAAGTTGTCCACAGAAGAAGAAATAAACTGTAACAAGGTACCTATGTGGGCTAGTTGGTGTACATCAGACATAACTTCACCAGCGAAAGAACGAGACACGAGGAGAAGAAGAACACAGGACAACGCTGGACACATGGAAATTTGGTGACCGGAAGACCCAACAAATAGAAAGTTGTCCACAGAAGAAGAAATAAACTGTAACAAGGTACCTATGTGGGCTAGTTGGTGTACATCAGACATAACTTCACCAGCGAAAGAACGAGACACGAGAAGAAGAAGAACACAGGACAACGCTGGACACATGGAAATTTGGTGACCGGAAGACCCAACAAATAGAAAGTTGTCCACAGAAGAAGAAATAAACTGTAACAAGGTACCTATGTGGGCTAGTTGGTGTACATCAGACATAACTTCACCAGCGAAAGAGCGAGACACGAGGAGAAGAAGAACACAGGACAACGCTGGACACATGGAAATTTGGTGACCGGAAGACCCAACAAATAGAAAGTTGTCCACAGAAGAAGAAATAAACTGTAACAAGGTACCTATGTGGGCTAGTTGGTGTACATCATACATAACTTCACCAGCGAAAGAACGAGACACGAGGAGAAGAAGAACACAGGACAACGCTGGACACATGGAAATTTGGTGACCGGAAGACCCAACAAATAGAAAGTTGTCCACAGAAGAAGAAATAAACTGTAACAAGGTACCTATGTGGGCTAGTTGGTGTACATCAGACATAACTTCACCAGCGAAAGAACGAGACACGAGAAGAAGAAGAACACAGGACAACGCTGGACACATGGAAATTTGGTGACCGGAAGACCCAACAAATAGAAAGTTGTCCACAGAAGAAGAAATAAACTGTAACAAGGTACCTATGTGGGCTAGTTGGTGTACATCAGACATAACTTCACCAGCGAAAGAGCGAGACACGAGGAGAAGAAGAACACAGGACAACGCTGGAGCAAGCATTGACCTGCGTTGACCAACGTTGACCTGCGCAGCAACGGAACTGTTGCTGCACCGGCGTGTTTGCATAAGTAAATATCATTTGTTCCCTTCATAGAATTATGGTATGGTTTGGTTTCGTTATTGGGGTTTAACGTCCCAAAGCGACTCAGGCTATCAGAGTTGTCGTAGTGAAAGGTCTCCGGAAATTTCGACCACCGGAGATTCTTTAACATGCACTGACGTTGTACAGTACACGGGCCTCTAGAATTTCACCTCCATCGAAATTCCTCCGCCGCGGCCGCGATCGCACCCGCGTCTTTCGGGTCAGCAGCCGAGCACTATAACCACTGAGCCACCGCGACGGCTCATAGAATTATGTACGATGTGCTACGTGACATTTTAGTTGACTTAAAATACCAAAGAGAAAGAAGCGCTGATCCCTGGCAACGTAGTTCTAGACGTTTTACTTAAAGAATTTTCTATTTTCTCTTCGCGAGAACTGGAGCCGACAATCTGTTCAAGTCACACAAATGCCAAATGTTAAAGTCACCAAAATGTCAAAGCACTGAGAGTGACAATCGATGTTAAAATAAACATAAAATATCAATAAACATTCCGGCCCGTAGCAAGCTCTTCTCTCGATCAAACATTCGAATGCGCTAAAACTGGCGGGAGGAGAGAGAATTGTATCGCTTGAGGCGTCAGAATTAGCAGAAGGTGATGATTTGATCACGTGCGCTAAAGGTCGCAGAGCAGCTTAGGAAGAATGTTCTGTCTGTCGTTCCTTGGCGTCACTGTGACTAACGTCACATGTTTCGAAACCAGCTCGGTAGCACCTCTGCGGTCCTGCCATATTTGCGATATAAAACAGTTCATCATAATCAGCTCTGCTGGCAACGTTCAGTCGTAATCTGTGGGTAAAAATACGGCGGTGCAGGCCTCTGTAAAACGGGGTCGGAACGCCTCCTTATGCACCTGGTAAAGAGTAATTCTCTCTAACACTGTGTATTGGTCATATACCCTGCAAAGAATTTAATGTGTGCGTCTAGCCTGGACTTTTCATTACCAAATTCATACTAACGCTAGCCTTTCTTCCTTTCGTGTGCAAGTTCGAATAGATTACGTCAGACCAGTACACTGATAACGAATAAACGCAGCACTGCCTAAATAAAGGCCTTTATTGCCCACAAAAAATTATCATCGACTAAATCATGGATTAAGACTGGAAATGATTGGAGCCGCTAAAAAGCATCGGCTTGTTTAAGACACACAGCAATGTTACGAGGAAGATGTAAGTTGTAGCGTCTGTTCGCAGGGAGAGAATTGTAAGGTGGTTTCATTTTTATATATTGATTATCTATAAATAATGCACGTAAATTTGATATATATTGTGGAAATGAAATAAATAAATCATTGCATGGTAAGCCAAAACACTATACATGAAATCCACGCAATAACACATTCATGACACAAACGCAATACGAAGATCGCACACTAGGTTCTCAAATTAACAACAAACATTTCCACACTCGGGCTATCATTATAATACACACCTCATTAACATATCGGAGTCGTTGTTTTCAATGGATTAGTGTATGTGGTGACATTGCAAAACTATTTAGAATGTTCATGCTCCTAACTGAAATCATTTTACATAACAGAGCAGTGCCAGTGCAGATGTGGCAGATTTGTTGCTGACATCGTGTACAACAAAAGAGGGAAACGTTCCCCACCACTGAGTCCGTCTGCAAAAATCTGCAAATGTGATGGAGGCTTACGTAACCCCCACTTATTAAACGATAAGCTATATTTATCGTTGCTCCCAAAAAATTCTTCTAAAATCTGGCGCGATCTTCCAAATGGGAAGCTAGCTTTTCTATGGCAGCCTTAACTGCTCGATGCGAGAAACGGGAACGCAATAAAAGAAATATTTTGCAACATATAAGAAAATGAACAATTACCTTCAATATTTCAATATTAGTATCGTACAGTTTTTCAATTTTCGAGAATTTTGACCCCAAATAATGGACATATGCAGGAATCTGCTCCCTTATATCAATGTCTTTTATTGGAAAGCAATACTACTTTCACTTTCAAGCCTTTGCGGTGCAACGGCGGTGCACAGGAAATGACCTTTCGCATGACCTCTGTGTGACGTCACGCCGAAGAGCTGGGCGACCATCTCGCGCCGTCCGTGTCCGACGGCGGTGCACATGAACGGGGGCCTAACTCCCGCTCTCTCCGCCAGGAGCGCCACAGGTGTTGTGACGTCACGCCGAAGAGCTGGGCGACCATCTCGAGGCGTCCTTGTGAGACGGCGGTGCACATGAACGGCGGCCTAACTCCCGCTCTCTCCGCCAGGAGCGCCACAAGTGTTGTGACGTCACGCCGAAGAGCTGGTCGACCATCTCGCGCCGTCCGTATGCGACGGCGGTGCACAGAACGGCAGGCCTAACTCCCGCTCTCTCCGCTAGGCGCGCCACAGGTGTTGTGACGTCACGCCGAAGAGCTGGGCGACCATCTCGCGCCGTCCGTGTGCGACGGCGGTGCACATGAACGGCGGCCTAACATTAGATTGGATTGGATTGAATTGAATCGGATTAGATTGGATTGGATTGGATTGTATAACCGATGCATCACCACAAGTCTAACCACAAGCACCACCACCAGCTACACTACCAGCTGAACCATGGCGTAGGTACGGATATTGCTTTCGCAATTACCGGGCTTAACCAAGCTATGCGACAGCGAATTTTTTTATGAGATTCAGACAAATTTTTGCAGCCTATTTAAGAGAGCGCGCAGATTTTGCGGCTTGAATTTCATTCAAATGGCCTCTTCACAAAGCGGCCCCGCATGCAGAGAAACGATGGAGCCGCTTACACGTTATCACTCAGCACACACCCCAGCCCTACTCATGACGGAAAAGCAGCAAAATGATCTTTTCGCTACATTTTCAAGAAAACAAATTGGGATCATGAATGTCAGAACGCTTGCAGTCTATGCGCAAGGGCACTATCCAGAATGTTTAGCAAAATATGTTGCCGGGTTGGTTGGGTTTTACTTCTCAACGACACAAATAATGAGCACGATGAAGCGTCCGCGTTCCCCTGCTCGAGCCCAGCCTGCGCCGGTGCTTACCAAGAGTGGTGAATGCGTAATGTGTGTGTTATATCTAGAGGCTGCCGACGTCGCAGCTTTCACGATTCAAGGGCGCTTGTTAATGCGTTGCAGTGGTGCGCGAGAGCGCGCTGCAAAATAAGACGTTGGCATTCCCCGCAACACACGGTAATCCCGCTTGTTGCAAGCATCCCCTCTCCGCCTGTGGCTTGCATTCTCGGATGGTGCCTTCCCAGCCCTTGTCAGGAGACCGCGCGTTTCGCCGGGAACGACATCTCTGTAACGCGTTTTACGTCTAATAAAAACCAAGACATAAGTGGTGAAGATGTTAAGTTTTAGACGCCCAAAAGTTTGTGAAGCTCCGGGTGTAATGATTATGACCAGCTGTCAACAGAGTTGCTGTAGTCCCTCTATTATGGCAAGTTGTGGTACATTTCCTGAATTTCATGCCTTCTGTACGAATCCCGATGACACAATTCACAAGAGGCTACACGCATCCTTCGCGGCTGCACTCTCGACCATAAGATCAACCTGGTCTGGGTACCCGCCCACGCGGGTAACTCTGGAAACGAAGGGGTCGACCGACTAGCCCGAGGACTAACCAACCGGGCGGCCGGCCCCACGGACCCAGACGCTCTTGCCGAGGCTCCCCAGACCTTTGCCGAAATTACCAACCTCTACAGAGAGATGAGACGCCAGTTCCCGCCTCCACACGCCGACTTGAATCGAGCGCAAGCCAGCTTGCTCCGCAGGTTGCAGACGCACTCCATCCTTAGCCATTCTAGACTTTCACTCATCACAGACGGGGAATACGACCCCGTCTGCCAAAATTGTTACCAGGGAGAAATCGCCACCCAGGCACACATCCTCTGGGGTTGCGCGGGAAATCCGCCCCCTCGAACCTTACTGCCAGCTCCCTCCGAAGAAGGATGGAACCAACTCCTCAAAAGGCCAGACAAGAGCATCCAACTGCCACTCATTTCGTGGGCCCAGGAAGTCGCCCCCACCTGGGGGCCACACCAAGCCCACCTGCCCTAAATCCCACCAATCTATGGCAATAAAGTTGTTTCTCTCTCTCTCTCTGGTGGCCAGGGATGATCAAGTACTTCTAACAGCGAGTCCGTCAATATGGTGCGTGTTGAAAATGACGGAATGCTCCACCATATCCCGCAGTGTATTCCTGGGAACTAAAAAAAATCCATAGTTCAGTCTACACAACTAGGTGGCTGGTCTATTTGAAGGAAAGGCATTTCTTCTCGTCATTGACAGCTGCTCGAGATGGATTGAAGTGCGCATCGTTTCATCCACCTCCCCTGCTGCTGTCTTGAAGGAGCTGAGAAGAATTTCTGCTACTCACAGAATGCCAGATGTTGCTTTCTGAGAACCGACCCGACTTCATTTTCGAAGAAGTGTAGCTGTTTCTGGATCGTAGCTACATTCGTCAAGCTTGAGTTGCAGCTTTGAGTCTAATTTTAGATGATCGAGTAGAGTGGCTTGTAAACGAAACGAAATAGAGGCTACAACAGTTAGGCCAAGAAAACATAGAGATGAGCCTTGCACGCTTCCTTTTCCAAAAAAATATTATACCAAGCGCTGATACAGGAAGAAGTCCCTCAGAGCTCATGTTCGGACGACAGCTTAATCAAAATCAATCTATTGCGCTCGGAACAATTCGAGGGGCAACTGAACCGGCAACCTGCCACATCAACCAAGCAAGGAAAACAGCGTGCCTTCTAACCTGCAGATGGTGTCGCCTTAAGAAACATTGCCTACGAAAGGAATGTTGGTCAGCTGCAGCAGGCGCTGCTAACTGAGCACATTTGTTAGAGGAAATGTAGAGGGCTAACGGCTAACTCTGGAAGAGACACGTGGAACTTATCAGGAAGAGTACTTCGGACCTGGAGAACCTATGTGCTTCAGCACACTGTCGCCACTACTAAACGACTCCGGTTCAGATGCATACGGGAGTTATCATAGCGATAATGGACACCGTACTGCTCACGCATCACCGAAACAAAAACGCATGACATGCAATGATTTGGACAATCGATCGAAATTGCGAGACAAGATTCCTTTGCCTCCTGTACCTAGTGCAATAGTTCAGCAGCCACGAGCTATACCACTACGAACACTGTAGCCACTGCTTACTTCACTATGTCGAGGTCGTCACTAGGAACTAATCTCTAACACCTGTCAGTAAAGTGGCCTTTTCACGTTTCTATACGCGGTGTTTCAGTAAGAATGTGCTTTAATGTAGCAAAAGTTTCCTGATAGCCGGTCTGTCAGTACAGATAGCGGTTTGCTCTAGCCGAAGACATTTTGTTTGGTTTTGTTGGGTTTAACGTCCCAAAGCAACTAAGGCTATGAGGGACGCCGTAGTGGAGGGCTCCGGAAATTTCGACCACCTGGGGTTGTTTAACGTGCACTGACATCGTACAGTACACGGGCCTCTAGAATTTCGCCTCCATCGAAATTCAGCCGCCGCGGCCGGGATCGAACCCGCGTTTCTGGCCAGCAGCCGAGCGCCGTAACCACTGAGCCACCACGGCGGGGACCGAAGACGTAGTAGATGGGAGCTAGAGAGCTGGCGCTCCGTCTAAACCACCCGTCATCTGGCGTCGTTTCATGGGGAGGCTTCGCACAGACGACAACGCCTCAAAATTTTAGCATTCATGAACCAGGCTTCTAATGCTCTCCAAAGTTTGAGCATTAGGCAAGCGTTCCTTGGCGGGAAACTGATGAACGGTAGAGATTTCGCGGTTTTCATTTTGGATCCATAGGTGTACCTTATGCTCTCTACCCTTGCTATAGATGGACGTTAATTGACTCCGGCCCCGCCGCGGTGGCTCAGTGGTTATGGTGCTCGGCTGCTGACCCGAAACACGCGTGTTCGATCCCGCAGTGCACGCTAAAGAACCCCAGGTGGTCGAAATTTCCGGAGCCCTTCACTTTCCGATGCCTTGACAGTTGGAAACAGCTTTCAACCGAATGCATTTGAGAGTTGAGGTGTGGCGAAGTATTTATAGTTCACAATTTCCTAGCTGGAAACGGCTCAGTAATTGTCTCACATTTCGGTGGACACCCGAACCGCGCCGTAAGGAAAGGGAGGTAGGTGAGAGTGAAAGAAGAGAAAGAGGGAAAGAGGTGCCGTAATGAAGGAAACGAAAACTGGATTTGAGGAAAGGAAGTTGCAGTTACTGTCTCACACATCTCGGTGGACACTCGCAGCCCTGATTATAGGTCGCCGGTTCGAATTCTTGCGGCAAGCTATCTAACGTCATTAGTAAATTTACGCTGCTCGAAACGCTGAATAGTATTAACCATCTCGAACATTCTGCGGAAAACGGTTGGCATTATAGACTTTTTCCGACGCGTGGTGCCGGCAACTACAACTACGACGCCGACAACTTTTCGACGGAATGAGCTGTATACGCTGGTGCGTTCACGACCAAGTGTTGTGTACTGAAAAGAGTAGCACAGAACTACACAGATAAGAGGTCACGCTTATATTCTCAGCCATAACATACCGAATTAACAGCTGCCGTTGAATATTGCTTTCGCACGTGGTGACCGCCATGTCAACTGTTGTTTCTTTAACCTCAACTCCAGAGTAAGAGATGCGCGGGTTGTGAGACATCACACGCGAGCGTGGAGTGCTAGCCTTCGGTCGCAGGGGTGGAGATGAGCATCGGAAGTAGAAATTAAAACATGGCCGGGGCCCTCACGCCTGTTTTACATCATGGCGCAGGGGCGCGAGCGTTGAGAGCAACTGGTGGGAGAAATATTTGTTCTGGTTTGTTGGTGCTGGAGGTGATTCTGCCTGACGGGTCCAGGAGCAGCAGTACGACTCTGATTTCTGACTCCTTTACGCTTCACTTTTCGCAACTGTTTGTTTCGGGCGCCGGACAGCGGGGCTCGGCCTCCTTCGCAGACGCCGTTCGTAGTTTTTGCGGACAACTGCCACAGGTGTCGATTGACCTTGGCACACAGCTTAGCGCCCCTGGTAGCTCCGAGGAGCTTTTCGAGACAGTCAGAGGCATGAACACCGCCTCAGCTCCAGGCCCTAACGGCATTCCCACTTGCTTCTAAGGTTCTACACCGTCCTGGAGGAACACCTCCTCCAGATGGTAAACCGTTTGCCTTTGTCGGGGTCGCCGAGAGGCCGGAGTATTTTATAGACATTCGTGTAGTGCTCATCTTGAAGCCAGGCGGGTGTCCATCTGACCCGCAGGCGTGGCGCCCGATCACTCTGCTTAATGCAGATTACAAGATCGCGGCGTCACTGCTGGCCAAAAGGTTGAGCAAGGTTTTAGCGGTACTCGTAAGCCCTGCGCAGACCTGCAGCGTGCCCGGACGCTCGATTTTCTCGTCTTTCGCACTAACGCGCGACTTGCTCACGTTCACTTCCAGAACGGGAATACCAGGTTGCTTCGTCTCACTCAATCAAGCGAAAGCCTTGGATCGTGTCGAGCACGGCTACCTTTTCGGCGTTCTCGGGGCTTTCGGCTTTCCGCCGGAGTTCGTGGAGCATCTAGAACAGCTGTACTCTGGCCTTACAGCTCGTTCGTTGTTTAACGGCTGGTTGAGCGATCCCTTCAGCTTAGAACGCGGCATTAGACAGGGCTGTCCCCTGTCGCCAGTATTGTATGTTGTACGTTTCGACCCGTTCCTGCGTCGCATAGCAGCTAGTCTATCGGTGCGCGGTTTCCCTTTGCCGGGCCAAGGCCAGGTGAAGGCCTCCGCGTACGCTCACGACGTGTCCCTGTTTTTGCGGGACGAGGACAGTTACGTAGCGTTCTTATGGCTTTTTTTCGAAATACAGCGAGCTGTCCGGTGCCGTGCTTACCAGGGGCAAGAGCCAAGCCCTGCGCTTCAAGGCTTTTTCGTCAGACATGCTTGGCGATGTAGAGTGGGTCTCTGTGGTTAAGGTCCTAGGAGTAGTTGGTTGGTTTATGGGGTTTAACGTCCCAAAGCGACTAGGGCTATGAGAGACGCCGTAGTGGAGGGCTCCGGAAATTTCGACCACCTGAGGTTCTTTAACGTGCACTGACATTGCACAGTACACGGGCCTCCAGAATTCCTCCTCCAGAGAAATCCTCTCCTCAGGGAAGGTAGCCCGCGAAACGTGGACATAGTTGAGAGCGACCGCAGAGCAGCGTCTGGCAGTAGCAGCGCGTTTTCGCCTGTCGCTGTCGGAGCGGGCATATATCATCAGATCTTCCGTGTGCGCGAAGCTCTGTTTTAAGCATAAAATGCTTATCGCTCCCGTTGTCGGCAGTGGGGTGAAGTCACGCCGAGACCGATAGCAAACATCCGGGCACTGAATTCCACTTATCCACGCACGGAATTCCACACATTCTGGAGCTGAAAGGAGAGCATCCGGCACCGTACGAGATTTAAGGAGAGACTCTAAGCCCTCCTACAGGACCGGCATACAAGCGCCGGTAGTTTCGCGCCGACCGAGTGGTGGCGTTCCTCCCTTCCTTTAATGTGCGATTAGGGTGTCCACCGACATTGACAGAGAATTACTGCGCCCTTTTCTTTCCTCAAAAAGCCTTGCGTTCAAAGGGCAAGGCATCGCGCCGAACGGGTGGTGGCGTTCCTCCCTTCCTGTACGGTGCGGTTTGGGTGTCCACCGAGACGACAGAGGATTACTGCGTAATTTCCTTTCCTCAAAAAGCGTCGCGTTCAAAGGGCAAGGCATCGCATCGAACGGGTGGTGGCGCTCCGTGGACTGCCTGGCAGGGCTACAACACGCTGTGGCGTTCCACTGCTAAAGGTGAAGCTTAAGCTTCAATAATTAGCAGTTAACTAGTATTTAGTCAGTAATTAGTCACTAATTAGTAATTTGTCATTACTTCGTTATGAATTATTTGTGACGTAATCCAGTGGTGACGGCACCACTGTCATATAGGCAAAGTGGTGCGCAAAACGCTTTCGCCTCTACGCACTCTAGACAGTTTCGAACGCTCTGCATATACATTCTTGTCAGGCCTGCGTCTCGTCGTGTCTGCGTACGCTTCTGCATCGTCCTGCATTTCAATGCCGCCACCGTCACAGCTGCTTAGGTTGGTTGGTTGCGACTGAGAGAAGGATAAAAAGGAAATTGCACGGGCCTGCCAACTGGCTCAAGCCGAGCACCACCGCTGCAACGTGCAGATAGAAGAGTTGAAAGATAAGAGGACAGAGTAAAAAAAGAGAGTATAGACGCGCGTCGCAACAACCGCGTCCCGGCGGACGCTGGCTGAATGCAACCACACAGCTGCTTAAGCCGAGCAATGGAGCCTGATGAAAGGAGAGGTAGGAGTGAGTGAGTGAAAACTTTATTAGCTCTAGATTCGGTTGTGTTCGGCGGTTTTGAGATGGCTTCGTCCATCTTGCTCAAAGGTCGGTTGCCCTTAGTCCAGGGCTCCGCTGGATGCTGCTGCCAGTTTTGCTCGCCGAATCAGACCTTGGTCGACCCGGCGATCGCTGGAGAGCACTCCCTCCCATTGCTCCGCACTCGGGTTTGTTATCACTGGTACCACGCTTATCCTCTGGCATGCCCACGTTATGTGGTACAGCGTGGGGGGTTCTTGGCACCAAGGGCATTTGTCATTGTACGAGGGGGGACCCAAAAAAAACCGGATTTTTTGTATAAAAACTTTGTTTATTAACTCTTGCAAAAAATTCCTTCAGTCACCTTCAAAGTACTCTCCATGAAATGCGATGCACTTATCAAGTCTTTTTTTCCCACTGTTTGAAGCATCTCTGGAACTCTTCAACGTTGATATCGTCCAGTGCCCTTTGCGAAGCTGTTTGTACGGCCTCCACATCACCAAAACGCTTCCCTTTTACACTTTTCTTCATTATAGGAAAGAGAAAAAAGTCGCACGGGGTAGGTCTGGTGAATATGGAGGGTGGGGAACGACAGTCCATCCCCGAGAGGCCAATTAGTGGGTTACTCGTAAGGCCGTGTGTGCGGGGGCACTGTCGTGATGAAGGAACCAGTCACCTGATCGCCAAAGTTCCGGGCGTTGCCTCCGCACATCCTCTCGCAGACGTCTTAAAACTTCCAAATAAAAGTGCTGGTTAACAGTCTGGCCAAGGGAACAAATTCTTGGTGCACAATTCCCCGAACATCAAAAAAGACAATGATCATTGTCTTCACATTCGACTTCAACTGTCTTGCTTTTTTTGGTCTCGGAGAGTTGGGAGACTTCCAATGGCTTGACGCTTGCTTAGTTTCTGGGTCATACCCGTAATACCAACTCTCATCACCTGTAATGACTTTGGTCAAGAAGTTTGGATCACTTTCAATCTCTTTTTTTAAATCCCGGCTCAAATTCAATCGAATGTTCTTTTGATCCTGTGTGAGAATGCGAGGAACAAATTTAGCGGAAACACGTCTCATTTGCAACTGCTTTGTCAAAATTCGCTGAGACGAGCTGCAACTCACACCTGTCTCTTCTGAAATTTGGTCGATCGTGGAACGACAATCTTCGTTCATTTCTGACGGATTTTTTCAACGTTTTCTTAGTTTCGAGACGTTGAAGGACGCCCAGAACGAGCATGGTCTTCAACATTCATCTCACCATGCTTGAAGCGCCCAAACCACTCAAAAACTTATGTGCTGCTCATAGCATCCTCTTTAAAACCCTTTTGCAACATTTGGTAAGCTTCTGTTGCTGATTTTTCAAGCAGGAAACAAAACTTCAAACACACTCTTTGTTCTTTTAAATTTGCGATAAAGATTTCGCAGGCGGAACAAAATCACTGCAAGCGAAACACAACACTACGCTCAGATGTTTACCTACAAACTTATGTCGTCTGCACAGCTGCTTCGTGAAGGTCTCTACTAACCCCACCTAGCAGTAAAACTCTCTACTACGTCTACGAACGGCAGCGCGCTCTCAGTTCGGTTTCTTTTGGGTCCCCCCTCTATTGTGTTGGATATATTTTGTTGAGTACGTGTAGGTTCGGGTAGGAGCCCGTCTGTAGCTGCCTCCACGCGACAGAGTCCTCTCTGCTAAGGGAGTTATCCGGTGGTGGATACCGCTTTCTGCAGCCCTTGTAATAATTTAGTATCGCCCAATAATCTTGGGGTACAGGTTCGTTCCACTCGAGGTCGCCTACGTTGGATGCTCGGTAATAAGTGTACCCTCGAGCTATCCTGTCTGCCTCTTGGTTCCCTGTTACTCCCGTATGTCCCGGCGTCCATACTATCGTATGCCTGATTGGTTCTTCGTTTGTTTGTCGTTGTGTTATGTGGCCCCCAGAGCGGAGTATGCGGAGCGCTCTGTGCCCTATTCTGCCGCGTAGGTAGTTGTGGCATGCTGTTTGTGAGTCTGTAAGGATTTTTAGAGACCGTTTAGACCGATAGCCCTCCGCTGCCGCTAGAGCGACGGCCACTTCCTCAGCCTCGACTATCGTAGTCTTGTAGTGATGCGCTGGTGATCTCGCGTAGGGTTGAGACAGTCACCGTTGTTACCGCATTGCTGTTGTGCTGCCCCGCTGTTCTGGTGTATGTGGCTGCGTCCACGTATACCGTGGTTTCTTGGGGTGCTAATGTCTTTTGTAGGTATTCAGCCCTTGCCTCTCTGCGTCCTTTGTGTAGGTTGGGATCCATGTTCCGGGGTATTGGCGTTACTTTTAGTGTGTTGCGATATTCGTCCGGAATTGTTTCTGTCCTCTGTATTTCTGAATTTGATCGGCGCGGCCCAGTTTCTTTAGGAGCTCCCTGCCAGATGGGGTCTGTTGTAGTCTGCGCAGTTGGGAGACTAGTTGTGCCTCTCTCAATTCATCGAAAGTGTTGTGTAGTCCTAGGGCTAGGAGCTTTTCGGTTGAAGTGCTGTGAGGAAGGTGGAGTGCGGTTTTGTAGGCTTTGCGTATAGAATCACGTCCGCCTGTTGTACCTCACTCTTGATGGGATTGTAGTAGGGGAGGCTGTATGTCACTCGGCTGACTACCAGGCTTCTGACCAACTTGAGTGTGTCCTCCTCTCGCATGCCATGACGTCTGTGTGAGATGCGCGTGATCATGCGGGCCACTTGTAGAGTGGATGCTTTGAGTAGGGCGAGAGTGTGAGTGCAGCGTTGGTTTGACTGTATCCACATCCCCAAGATTCTGATGAGTGTTTTTTCCGGTATCGACTTCCCCTCGAGGTAGACGTTCAACTTTAAGTCGTCGCTAGTGGGGACGGTGCGATTTTGTTTTCCTCTCCAAACTCTTAGGAGCTCTGATTTCTCGGTGGAGCATGCTAGCCCTCTTGCTCTGACGTAGTTCTCTATGCAGGTGGCTGCCTTTTGTAATTTCTCTTCTTTCTCTCCGAGCGAGCCTGTGTTGATCCAGATGGTGATGTCGTCGGCATACATGGCATGGTGTATGCCGTCGATTGCTTTTAACTGTTTTGCCAAGCCAATCATGGCTATGTTGAAGAGCGTAGGGGAGATGACCGATCCTTAAGGTGTTCCTTTATTTGGAGTAAGAAATTTGTCTGATCTGAGCTCCCCCAGGCCAATCGTTGCCGTTCTATTTGAGAGGAAGGCTTTGACGTAGCCGTAGATTCTCCTTCCGCAGTTCAGGTCGTTCATGCCCGTAAGGATAGCCTCGTGACTGACATTGTCAAAAGCCCCCTTGATGTCCAATGCCAGTATTATGTTTTCTCCGCTCTTGGGGACGTTCCGAAGTACTTCTTCTTTGATTTGAAGTAGTACATCTTGGGTCGATAGTTTTGCTCTGAAACCGAACATGCTGTGGGGATACAGTTCGTTGTCCTCGATGTACTCTTGCAATCTCAGCGTCACCACTCGTTCGTACAGTTTTCCTAGGCACGATGTGAGCGATATCGCTCTGAGGTTCTCAATTTGTAGTTTCTTGCCTGGTTTAGGAATCATGACAACCTCCGCATGCTTCCACTCCTCGGGGACGGTCTCCCCTTCCCAGTGTTTGTTGAGAAAGTCCGTTAATTCTGCGACTAGCTCATCACTGAGGTTGCGGATGAGTGCGTTATTGATCTTATCTGCACCCGCGGCCGTGTTTCTGGTTGTGTTTCGAATCGCTGCGTAGACCTCGTCTCGCGTGATGGGTCTGTCCAAGGTGTCGTTTTCACTTCCTCGATAGCGCTCTGCGTAAGCTGCTGGGTGTGTGTCCCCGAAGCACTTAACGCGTACTTTTTCCAGGAGTGCTGAATCTGGTCCCTTGAACTGGTGGATTAACCGGTAGATGGCTTTGCTGTTTTCTGCCTTGGTTTTTGTTGGATCTATGAGAGCCTTGAGTATATGCCACGTCCTCGATGTGCTCAAAGTTCCGTTGAGGGAGTCACTGAATTGTTGCCAGTTTTGCCTTGCCAATTGCGCCGCGTACTCTTCTGCTTTCGCTGTGACTTCTGCGATCTTAAGTTTTAGTTTTCTGTTGTACTTTTGTTTCTTCCACCTCTTGGTGAGCCCGCGTCTAGCTTCCCATAGCTTGAGCAGCCTGGCGTCCACCTCGGGTGTCTGCGTCGTTCGCGCGATTTCTTTAGTGTACTTGCGCTGTTTTTCTTTCAGTATGTTTCCCCACTCTTCTATCGATTGGATCCCTTTCGCGGCGAGATCCCCGTCGCATGCCTCTCGAAAAGCGCTCCAATCCGTAATTTTTGCCGATCCCAGCTGGCGCTTTAGCCTGTCTGAGGTTACTTGTGTTTTAAGTATATAGTGGTCACTGCCCAGATTTTCTAATAGGTTCTCCCACACTGCCTGTTCCGCTCCCCGTATGAATGTGAGGTCGGGGCAGGTGTCGGTACTGACGCTGTTTCCGATTCTGGTTGGAGTGTCTGAGTCTGTGAGGAGGGTGCAGTCACAGTTTTCTACTGCCGCTGCTAGTGCTTTACCTTTTGGGTTAGCTGTTTGGTATCCCCAGCAAGCGTCCTGCGGAAAGCGATCGCTTTGCGAGTGATACGCCACAGCAAAGACTGCTCGCCCCTGCCGATAACGCCATGATTATGCGGCCGCGTTGTGCCCGTAAACATTTCATGCTTACTCAACTCTCGGTTACGGGAGAGGCAGAGATTTTTTACATCACTCGCGTTGCATGCCTGCCGCGCACTTTTACGCTTCGCTTGGCCACACTTTGTGGCAGCGTTGCAGCTAGTGCACGCACGGCTGTTCCAGCAGGCGTGCTTAGACAGGGTGACGCTGCCGGAAGAAGAGTTCCTGCGACGGTGGAGCACCCGCTTCATCGTCGCAATCAGGGGCCGTGTGACGGTGCGGCTCCTGCCATTTTGAGTGTCGCGCGTCAGTGTAGTGCGCGATGTTTGTGCGCGGAATTGGTGCGCGGTCTTCCTCCCGCGTGCTTCCCCCGTTCATATGGACCCTCTTGAACTCTTGTAGCTTGAACACTTTGTGTTTTGGACACTTACGTTGCTTGTGATTGTATGTGTCCGCATCGGGCGACGTCTGTCACCACACTGTGTTTTTCTGTTTTTTAGAGGGACGGCTGTCCCTATTATGCTCCTGGGTCCAAATAAACTTCTCTTCAGTGACATGTTATTTGAGTGCACAATAAATTCTTTGTGTGTGAAGTTCGTATGGCTGATCTCTCCCCCCCCCCCCCCCCCCCCGCCGCCCCGCGCCCCGCCAGGAACTTGCATAAGCACCCGGCGAACGCGGCAGCTACATTTCAGTACCGACGAAGGCCAGCATGACAAGTTAGGACGTCCTGGTACTCAATACACTACGTCAGTTAAAACCTTGTGGGCTAATCCAAGCTACGACCGGAAAGACTTTTATTTATTAATGCTTCCGTGATTTTTTGCTGACGGACATGGGGTCCTTAACGCTATCGAGTTAAAATCACGAGCATAACTTTGGTAGATGATGCCCACAGAGCAATCTGAGAGGCAGCTGGGCACCTAGGTCTTGTGACCTCACGGAATTATCGCAAACTGCCCACCGGATTGTGTGCAAACGACAAACATGGAAGATGGCAGATAAATTATTGATTGGTAGCTCTGGAAGTGCAATCTTGGCCGCGCAAGACCCACCGCGGCGAGCACGTGCCATCGCAGGGCAGTGGCGCATCGCTTAACCGCTGCACCACTGCGCCTGGAGGCGTGTGAGGACCGCCAAGGATCTATGAATATAAGGAAGACAGTAGCCTGCTGCATATATGGGAATTGACTCATTAAACTATCGAGTCATACCGTTAAGGCGGATCTTAAGTGTCTGTTTGAGTTATTTATTGGAATGTATAGTTAAGATGGAAAAACTACTGTATAGCTAAAAAAGCACTTGACTTGACTTCCACTGTTTTCTTTGGCTTACTGCATCAGCCAACGAGAAAAAATTTGGAACTGCATGTGGAGTACCTTTCGAATGGTGAGGAGTTTTTAGTATACGTGACACAGAGCAGTACAACAGATGCATTTAGGCTTTTGAAACGAACTGTTAATCGGTTGCCGGCGAACAGGAGAGCGGTTGGTGTGAACGCTTTGCGAATTTTCGGATGTCGGTCAGTGGGTCTAGAGATAGCGCAGTTTGATCAAACGGTGTTTGCGAATACGAAACTGGCAGCCACGACCGCTACCCCTGAAACGCTCTCAGTCGTTGCTGCTGTTGTTCTCAAGGAAATACTGGCGCGTACCAACTGGAGGGGATTGGCTAAGACAAATGCGGTGACTGACAGATCATAGAAAACTTCAAAAGAAAAGAAATAAGAATGAAAGAATGCAGGCTCCAGCAGGAGAGTGTCGCTGCCTTTTGATTATTTTCCTTCTGTCACTTCTCCTTGTGTCTGGTGACGAACCTGCTGCCTACAGGAATAGTGGCCATACCGTTGTCATGGGATGAGCCCGTGGCCATTCATCTTAATTTTCCTGTGAACTCCTCAAGCTATTATTTATTACTTTGCCTTATTACTTTGATTGTTATGTGTCACGCTTACATCTCCTCAAGTGCAGCATTAAAGCACTGTTAGCTTCTTGAACTATCAAGACGCTTCCCCTGCCGGACTCTGCGCGTTTTTCTAGGTGAGCGATAACCAATGAAGTTTGATGAACACTCTTGCACTCGATAAGCTAAACGCGGTACTCGATAAGATACCTCCTCAGGAGTAAAAGGAGAAGAGCTATGAGCAGAAGCCGGAGGAGGTACATGCATGTGGTATTCTGCTGCTTTTTCTTTTTACCAGCGGTACCATTCTCGGTGCTATCCAGTAAGAGGTTCGTGTGCTTAGAACCAACCTAAAGAGCAGAACTGAGTATATTGAAGGCACACTAAAGTGATATGTCGGGAGCAGCATTCCAACTGCCTCCTGGTGTAGCTACACATAGGAGATCTCTTAACGCTAGACTGATCGTAAGTTGCAATTTGTGCTGGCCTTGAGGTGTACAGGCCAAGTTATGCGCATCATACAAACTCAACCTTCTGCCGAAGAATATGTTGTGGACATTGACTGCGATCATAACATTGCTCTGGTGAAGCGAACAACTCCCGCATGCAGATCGCTTTGTTGAATGATTATTTACCTATTGGTTAATTTATTATTTACAGCACCCTTCATAGGCCTCTTGTATATGCTGAGATGAGATGTGCTAGCGAAAAATTCTCAGAGGACGCCTGCCACAATCGATACCTTTGCAGTGCCTTTGAGAGTTTCCTTCTGGTAGGCATGCAATATCTATGCGACATTTTTAACTATTGAATAGGCGTATCGACCGATTTGACACGCACTAACGCAAAAGACCTCATAGAGACTCAAGTTAATTTTAGTCTTCGTGGTCAAGTTCACTCAAAATAATAAAGTATCTCTACACGCAATCTGGCAATCGAAACTTAACATGTGGTGCCAATGTAAGTCTAAGGTGCTAAATCGCTCATAATGATTAGTTCAGTCAAATATTTATGGCCGCTCTACTGATGACACATGACAACTCGACACAATAACCACGCAATTCTATTGTTTTGTAAAGATACACTCACAACTCTCCACTGAGGACGAAGTGAACTTGCAATCTCCTCAAGCAGTAACCGCAAGCAGTTATGCTGCAGCTGGCTAACATATGCGCATAACAGTAGCTTTTTGAGCGATCGCTTACAAAGCTGGATAGGCAGTTTCCATTAAAAATGCGGAAGTTGTGAACCTCTACGCTATGAGAAATATAGAATCCGTCAGGAGATTAGTAGGGCCTAGAACAAGAATAAAAGAAAGACTGGCGGCGGCTGCTGCGCTGTTGTTTATTCACTGATTCTTGGTAATGACCTCCACGCGGTGATATTTTTGTATCTTGAGACGAATGACTCGCCTGTGGACAAAGATTGGAAAGACTGAACTCGAAGAGGAAAGTGTCATTTGCAGCAGTAGCCGTTTACTTCTCCGCCCGATGGCAGCAGGCCGCTGAGACGGGAAATATATTCCGTGGTCTCCACATATCTTGACCCTTCAAGGTGCTAAGCATATAGTTCTGTCTATAAAAAGATTTCCGACGATTACGCTACTCCCTAATGCGAAATTTAAGCGCAGCTCATCAGCTGTTTCAGCTTTTCGATAGACTGAGGCAAATAATTGGAGCAAGACATGTGTGTACAGTCTGGGACAAAAGTTTCCGGGCCACGTGTTCCTCAAACGAAGCTTATAGCTTTACTATCAAATAGCGGCTCTAAACCGCACTTGTGGAGATGAAAGAACAAAAATTTAACTTTTACCTCCACAAGTGTGGTCTCCAGCCGCCGACCATTAGCAGAGCTATCGGCTTCGTTAGAGGAACACGTGGTCAGGAGACTTTTGTCCCCGACTGTACAATTACAGACAACTTGTTATTTTTCACACATACTCCTTCTTCAAGAAACACTCCACTAACAGTTCTTGATTGTCATGAAGGACGATTTGTGGCCAGGGAAATAGAATAGACTTCCTGCACCAATGCCTGGTTCTCAAAGACGAGGTCTCCACATGTAGTTCGAGAGGTTGTCACAGCTGCAGGAGCCGTTACGAGCGAGAGGAACGGGATGTTCTCCAGCATACGTTGTAAGAAATTCCTGCTTGTCTCTATATCTACATTAAAGTCGTCACCCACCCTGCCACCCTGGCGGGTGGCAGCGTTTCTAGCACAAGGTTGTCAATGCCAAAGCATGCAGCGCACATCTCTCACTACCGCCAAGTAACTTAAAGCACGATTGAGATGTCCGCTGTTCCGAGAGGGCAGTTATGCGCTTTCCCTCTGGTTCAGTGTCCACCGGGATGTGTGAGACAGATACTGAGCATTTTGTTTCCTCAAAAACCAATGTACAAATTTTACCCTTTGCTTTGGTGTTCAGGCCCTCGGTGTTTATCCACCTTCTGAGCAGGTTTTGTGTTCTGTCAACAAGCACTAGGAACTCGCTGCACAGCACTTGCACCTAACCGGTCGGCTCGTGATGTGTGGAGACCTTGGACAAAGAGGTGTTCAGGCGCTCAGTAGTAGTCGATGTCCAATGGAACAAATCAGTTCTGAGACCCGACCCCCCCCCCCCCCCCCACCACCACAAAGTCCAGTGAATATGACAACCCGACATCATAGTAACCATCATCATCAGCCTGACTACGCCCACTGCAGGGCAAATACCTCTCACATGTCTCTCCAATTAACCCTGCCCTTTCCCAAATGCCACCCCGTATCATTCGCAAGCCGAAAATGGCGGCAACTGCCACGACCCCGTTTTTAACAGGCGCTCCTATATGGCGTAGCGCCAGTTGCAGTTTAGCAGACCTTGGTAGCTTTTCGCTGCTCGCTGCCGATTTTCCCGGGTGGATGAGAGCGGTAAGAAAGGCAATCGCACTGCAAGGTGAAGAGCCCATTTATTCTAACTGTTCCTTTGCTCCGGTTGCTGTTCGCCAAGATTGCATTGTCACTGCCTGGCTCCATCCCAACATTCAACTCTTGCGATGGGGAAAATTTCCATTTTTCAGGGCATAAAAAAATTAGTTAAAGTATCATCTAATTGCCGCAAGAAATATTGAAGTCAGCAGTACAGCAAAATAATCAGTTTAAGAGCATCCGCGTAAAACGTAAATATGTGTAGTTTTAGAAAGATTATCCATCACTTAATAGCAATGGCTTGCAACCGTTCAGCCCTTTCAGTGCCTAAATCGCAAATGTATAATCGTGGCACAAGGAAGTCCCTACGCATTTAGTACGATTTAAGATGCGGACATGAGCTCGGAAAAGCATTTTACTCATTTAAACTAGCAAGTGCTTTTGACATATTTCGGCTTCTTCAGCGATGCTCACCGTAGTGCTGCTGCTTTTTTCTTAGATCGCCCATTTGTGTTTAAATGCGACAACAGAGATTCCGGTACTAATAGGATTCCTCCAGAAACTATACTAGTAGAAATAACGGATTTTTTATCCGATACTGAGGCACGAGCGGCACGTTTGTGATGTGGTGTCAGGGGATGCCACCAGGTCCGAAAGGGTTTAACAATGCAGGAAGCTGATAATTTTGGGTTAGTAAAAAGAAACAGTTTCTAATAATGAATACCTTCTTTCGCAAAAGGAAGGCTGGGAAATTAAAGTGAGTCAGTAAGAGGAGTGAAGGCGAACGACTGATATTCTGGGGGATATCAGGAAGATGTGGGCAGGCGAAGTAATATGAAGGAAAGATATCCGATGGTGGTTAAAGGTAAAGGGTTGAATTCCAAGAGAAGGTAGGCGCAGCAGGGGGCTGAAATTAGTGGATCGGTGGAGCTTTATGGCTTTGCGGGAGTAAAGTGCTTAAATGGCGGAACATGGCAGTGGCCTCAGTCCTGTCCTGTGTATAGTTATTGTGCTGATGGCGCGTAAGGTGTGGATGTTAGTCAGAGATTCCAGGGTTCACGAAGGTCAGGATAGTGCTCCAGATTTAGAAGCCTGCTTGTTCTCTTAAACATAAAGCCTTTGTCAAAAGTTTAGAGCCCAGAGGGTTTGCTTCTGGACTGCATTGCTTTGCTCGTAATGCGATCTCAGTGTCCCAAATCTCCTGAAGGTAAGAAGATTTTTGGTCCTGCTCCCTCCGATGTGTAGGACTTCCACAAGTGCTGCCGGAGCGCCACAATAGTGCTTAGAAGCAAACCCCCTGGGCTCTAAACTTTTGACAAAGGCTGTACCTGAGCCAAAGTCAAATTACTGAAATATAAGTGACGCCTAACACACATTTGAAAGCGTTCTAAGTTGCCTAAGATGAACACCTAACCTGTTTTGTGAAATTCCCACGTTTATATCCAATGACCACAAGTAAAAATTGCAGTAATAAAGCGACTCACCGGAACTGAGCTCCATCGCTAGACAATCAAGCGTAGCCACTAAGAGAAAAGCTATTTTCATTGTGCCTCTCGCCAGGGCTTTAACTTACGCACTAGTGATTTAAGCGCGTCTCTTCAGAGCGTTTTATATATTGTAGCTTTCTATTTTTATTGTTATCGCACCGAGCAGAACATGCATAAATACGGCATCCTACGCAGTGGTATGCGATGTATCATTTCCACTTTTGAAACCGAAGCATCTGTGTTATAGAGAGCTGTCAAAGTCAAACGTAAACGCAGGTCAAATGGGGTTGAGATTTATGTGCACTCAACTCATGTGTTAAGGCAGAGATCTGGGCAAGTTGGCACATACTTAGAAGCGGCTTTACACAGCGCAGCTTACAAGAGAAAAGAAATAAAGAAATAACCGACCACCAGCGCTGACTATCAATTTCTGTTTATTCCGCTTTACACGAAATATACAAGGAAGGAAGTGGTACAAGACATGCAAAAATGGGACCCGGAAACACATGCACCAGTGAACGCCCACTTCCACGCCATTACGGAAATAAACAATCAACTTCCTTTTCAAGCAATCTAACAGATGGTTTGCTGATGCAACTCTGACCCCTAAGCCTAATAGCCATCGCATCGAAAAGCTCCCTTGCTTTCAGAGATTTTATTTTTTGATTACGCCCGTATTGCTCAACACAGGTGTACATTTCCTCGTGCGCCCCCGGCATTAGGGCTCATGTATTAGTGCTTCTCTATCCTTGCAGGGTAATTATTCGTGCAAGCGGGCATACTGCCTCGTAGTGGTGGAAACGAAAACTGGCTGGCCAGTTACGTTAACGGGCAATGCAAATTTTCTGCTCATTCGTACAGATGGCCCATTTTTACTGTACACTAAGGCAAAATTTTGAAAATCTCACGTATATATAGTAACGTCTCTAATGTGGAAGCGAGTCGTTCTAGTTCATTCGACAGACCAGGGACACGTATCCAGCAGACAGGTACACGTGCCGCAAAGTAGCATCGAATCGGATGAAAAAGGCGAAAGATTGGTGCGACTGTGTTGTGCCTTTGTCCTCAGCCGTGTGCTGTACACTACCCCATACTTACAACTATCCAAACATGACATGAACGCTTTGATGCTTTGATTCGCAAGGCATTCAAAGTAGCACTTCATCTTCCCCTCAACACACCAACAGAAAGATTACTAGGCCTGGGCCTCCACAACACGATCGGGGAACTGGTGGAGACCCACCGACAGGTCCAATACATCAGGCTCACACAAACTTCCACAGATCGGTATATCCTGGACTCCCTCGGCATCAGAATACCGGCCAACGACCCAACCCTTCTCGCCATCCCACGACCCCTTCACTGGGAGCTTCTCATTAGGTCGCTTCCGAGGAATATGCGCCCGTCCCACCATGAGCAGCGCCGCAGAGCCCGTGCGAAGGCACTTAATCAAGCATACGGCCCCGAGCCGGACGCCGTATGGGTGGACGCTGCCTGCACGGCTGATGAAGCGATTGCAGCTGTGGTGGACTCTTCATCCACCCACCTCACACTACCTCTCCCTCCAGACACGTCCCCAGAGGCTGCAGAGGAAGCCGCCATTGCACTTGCTATCACTCGCACGGAAGCCCGGTATATATTTAGTGACTCTAAAACTGCGATCTTAAATTTTGGTCGAGGCCGAGTTCATGTCCCTGCTTTTGGCATACTGGACTCGCCCGATGCACCCCTGCCCCGCCATGTGGAGCTGACATGGATGCCTGCGCACTCCGGGAATCCCGGAAACGAGGCTGCCAACCTTTTAGCCCGAGGTTCTTTAAACCGGGCTCAGGTGGCCTCGGATCGGGGATTCACGAAGGAGCGCATGCACACATTCAGTGAGCTGACCCAGGCATACAGAGCCTCACGCCAGCTCTACCCCCGCCCCACCCCTCCCTAGATAACAAACACGCAACACTCTGGCGGAGACTACAGGCACACACTCTCCCCTCACCCCTTAGCCTAGCCCACTATCATCCATCCTTTTCCATTTCCGCATGTGCCAGAACCCTTCGCTTCTTCCCTCCACATCCTTTCCCTCTGCACGGCGGACCCTCTCCCGCGGGACCTAGAAAACCTCAAGACCTGGGAGGACTGGGAGACCCTGCTGCGCTCGGAGGACCCGGCCGTGCAGACCATCGCCACCGGCCGTGCTGGCAGTGTTATGGACCTCAGGAACATAAACACTTCAGTGCAGTGGGGTCGTGCGGGGACCCTGGGGCGTGCCCCGAATTCCTGTGTAAATAAAGTTTTCTCTCTCTTTCTCTCTCTCGGATGAAGACCGTAATCTTTTTCTTGTTTGCTTCCACTCCGTTTCCCTGCCTAGGACTGCGAAACTCTTCCTCCCTTACCCGCAGGCGTCTCCTTCTGGGCGAGTGAGGCATCTCCGCAAGAATGATAGGGTTTCATCGCACGTATTACGGGCGTCACTACTTCTCGTGATGCCCGCAATTCGATTCGTTAGGCGACTGATCCTCTCTTAGATAACGTAGAGATGAATGCAATTCGCGAGAATTTTAGCTTCAGCCACGCTTCCTTACTGGACGCCGACCCACTCGCCAGGAAGGTACGCGACTTGGCGGTGGAAGTCATCGTAGAATGCTTTGATGCGTTCTTGTGAGGCGTGAGTTCTCAGGAGAGCTATCCAGCGGCCTCTTTCAGCATTGCAGATAATCTAAGCATTCCAAGGAATATTGTCGGCGAAGAAGTGAAGAATGGCATCGAGTTCGTGTAGAAGAAAGCGGACAAATAGTAAGACCGGACTGTCGCTTGTTGTTCCTTCCTTGTCTGGCGGTGCTGTATGCCTATGGGAGTCTCAGTGCTTGTGGTCAGAGGAGAAGTACCAGGTAAGCATCTTTTTGAGGGTCCGGTTGGTATGCTCTGTCAAACCATTCATTTCTTCAAGATAGCGACTAGAATATCTCAAATCCGATGTGATGATCTCAGGTCTTCGGCCACTAATGAACACTCGCGGAGGCCCACGCCATAGGATAGCAGAGGGCAGCAGGAATATAGGGACCAGACATGCAATAGCCAATGGGAGAGCAGCTGCGTAATATTAACGATGATGGTAAGGAATACCAACGACTCTCCTGTGGTTGCAAGTATGATACTAGAGAAAAGGACCAAACAGATCTACCTCGACCTTCTCAAAAGAAGGATTTGGAGGCGCCACAGGGTAGAGTATACCAGGCGCATGCCTACCAGGTAGGCATATTTGGCAATGAGACGTTCTGATTGGTGGCGTGTGATAAAGGCCGTGCTCAAGTTTTTGTGTGAAACAGGCCTGGATACTCGTCTGTGACCGCCTGTGCACTACCTACATGGTTAATGACATTATCGGTGTTTGTGTTGCAGACACCAGTTTTATGTGCGTCTACTAACCGCGATGCGAGTGCCAGCGTGTGTGTGTGTGTGTGTGTGTGTGTGTGTGAGTGCGTGTGCGTGTGCGTGTGTGTGCGTGTCTGTGTGCGTGTCTGTGTGTGTGTGTGTGTGTGCGTGTGTGTGTGTGTGCGTGTGCGTGTGCGTGTGCGTGTGCGCGCGCGCGTGTGTGTGTGTGTGTGTGTGTGTGTGTGTGTAGACATCACCCGTGACACTCATTGTAGAGTATTATGCCTTCATCAACCTTCATTCACACTTTCCTTTTCCCCTGTGTCGAGTAGCAGGCCAGGGCCATGTTACCACCGGCCGACCTCTCCACCTTTTCCTCATTAAAATTCCTTTCTCTCTTTGACCATTTAGATTATTCATTTGAATAGTAACGTATTCCATATTTGATTCGATCCAAATACTTGGTATCCGGAAATTCGAAGCATTTTCTAGAATGATTAGCGTTTCTGGATTAGTTGCTGCGTGTGATTTCGGTTAAGGGTACCCCCTCCGGTATGGCACCTCGGCACGCGCCGCATGCTTGTGCTCGCACGGTTAAGCCGGAGCCGGTCTGCACATGCTCGCGGCAACAGACGCCAGCAGTCTGAAAAGCGACGGACATGCTTCGGTACGGCGGCGTAAATGAGTAGACAGAATTAGCATAGCACGACCCGATTCTGCGCGCCGCCAGTGCGCAAACGCTGACTGGTCTCAACGAGGCAGGCGTGCGAACAGCTGACCGCCGCCTTGTGGCGTTGTCAAGGAGATTTGCGCATGCGCAGCAGCTCACCGCAGACGCTTATTGTGCTATGCTAATCTCTCTAATCGGAAGACGCGCGCCTCTTTTGAGTTCCGCGGAACGAGTCTTTGCTGATTGCAGATAGCTTAGCTGCCCTTCCCAGCATGAAGTTCACTAAACAAGCGCTACGGCACGAGCATGCAGGGAGCTAGCATGAGACACATTGAGATGGGTGCCCATTTCCGACCCCTGACGCGGGGTTGCACTGGGCATGGAGTCATGGAGTCTCTGCTTTAAAGCAACAGCCGCGCAATGACGCCATTTCAGTTAAGAGCTGTACTTAGAGGCCCCACAAGTAGATCTCATACCCCACAGACACGTCGTATCTAGTGAAGCAGCGCAACGGCACAGGGCCAAGAGAAGAAAGGGACAAACACAGCGCTGAACTGAAAACCAATGTTTATTCCGGATGCTAACAGCATATATATACACTTTAGCACGTCAGAAGAAACAAAAGAGACCGAGAAGAGCGTAAAGTTTCAAACCCAGTCACTATGCGCATGGAGCTGTATTAAGTGCACATCGACCATTTGATATCAGGTAGTTGTGCTCTTTCACCGAGATGGCAACGGAAGGAGTGCTGGTGCGAATTTTATCAGCACTCCTTCCGTTGCCATCTCCTTCCGTTGCCACAGAATTTCTCCTCCAAAGAAATTCAACCGCCGCGGCCGGGTTCGAACCCGCGTCTTTCGGGTCAGCAGCCGAATAGGAAAACGATTAACTTAAAAGCAAAGCTTGCCCAGATAACATCCTAAAATAAAAAAAAAACAAATTTTACGTCCGATACTTCAATGGGATGTCCGATTCAGGCTTTGCTTTAAGCCCTGTTTAGTGAAGGATACACACTGTGCATGTAGCATTAAACACAGCGCATGGACTAGCGGAGCTGTTTGTGCGCCGAGGTGTTTGCGCAAGTAAATATCATCTGTTTACTTCATGAACTTATATGTGACGTTGTACGTGACATTTCGCTTGGCTGAAAATAGCAAAGGTATAGAAGATCTGATCACAGGCAGGAGTCGTTCTAGACTTATTACTTAAGGATTGTCTATTGTTCTCTTCGCGAGAACTGGAACCGGCAATCTGTTAAAGTCACTCGAGACCAGCACAGAAGAAACGCCAGAGCGCTGAGAATGACAACTGATGATGGAATATCCGCCAAAAAGTAAACAAATATACGGGCTCGTGGCAAGCTCTTCTCTGGAATAAAAATTCGCGTACGTTAAAACTAGTGGGAGGAGAGAGAATTGTATTGCTTGCTGTCACCAGCATTGGTGGAAAAGCATTCATAATTTAATCATATGCAGGAAGGCTCGCACAACTTAGCAGGGGAAGCATGCTGCGTCTGGTGTTTTTCGGCTTCATGGCACAGGTTTTGAAATCGGCTGTGTACCAAATCTTCATCATCATCATCATCATCATCATCATCATCAGACTACGCCCACTGCCGGGCAAAGGCTACTCCCATGTCTCTCCAAACAAACCTGTCCGTTTCCAGTTGTAGCCCCCTTAACCCCGCAAACCTCTTAACCTCCTTCGCTCAGCTAACATTCTGCCACCCCCCTTCCCCCCGCTTGGCTTGCCTTTTCTTGGAATGCATTCCATTACCATTAATGACAACCGATTATCTTGCCTTCGCATTACATACCCGGCCAAAGCCCGTGTTTTGCTCTTGATTTCGAGTAGGATGTCATTAACCCGCGTTTGTTCCCTCACACGCGGGAACAAACGCGGGCTTTCCATCGCTCGTCACGTTTCCTTGTCTTAAACTGAACCCTCTTCGTTAGCCTATAGGTTTCTACCCCATAGCTGAGTACTTGTAAGATACAGCTGTTGTATACTTTACTCTTGAGGTGTATAGGTAAACTTCCATACTTGATCTCTGAGAACCTGCCATATGCGGTGCACCCCATTCCTTAGGTGTCACACGTACGCGAGGCTCTCACATTAGCAAGAAGCATTTCCACACTTGGACTATAATCATAATGCACACCTCGGCAACATATTCCAGTCGCCGTTTTCAGCGATGGATAAGTGTATGCGGTGATATTGCTTGACTGTTTAGAATGTCGCGCTTCTAACGGAACTCATTTTACATAACACAGAAGTTGCTGTTCAGAAGATATGGCAGTTTTATTGCTCAACTGTCTTGTAGAACGAAAGAGGAAAAAGGTTCACCCCCAAGGAGTCTGTGTGAGAAAATCTTCAGATGAGATGGACGCTTACGTAGTCTTTACTCTTAAGATGATCAGGTATATTTCTTGTTACCCAACATAAAAATTCTGCAATAAATTGGCGCGATCTTCTAACTTTGAAGCTTCTAACCTATGAGCTAAAGAAATCATCAGCCCTGACGATTTAACGTTGGACGACGGAAAAACACTCAAATATCTGGCATTACAACTATGCCAATTGTTTACCAAGACCTCACTAGAATTCCTTTTAATGTAATCTCCTTCACTTATCATTTACACAAGGCGTGGTATAAGTGCTGTTTACACTCTTGAAATTTTTTATTATATTCATCCCTGACATTAATTGATGGACCTGTGTTGCTAGATGACTCATCGAAATATTTTACCATACCCAACGATTCTGGATAAAAGCATTCTTGAGCGGGAAAAATAGATTAGCGCAATTTCTTCGTATATTGTAACCTTTGACCATAAGAACAAATAAATCCGCTGATCTGCCATGTGCAGGCTTAATTTTTTTTTTGCTGTGAACGTTTTTGTTCCCGTCAAAAGCGTTCCCCATTTCTTTTCTATGACAGTCTTAACTGCTCGATGTGTGCGATTGACACATAATAAAAGAAATATTTTCTTAGATACCGAAAGAAACAACTATTACTTCAACTATTCTTGTGCTATTATCTTAAAGTTTTTCAATTCTTCGAAAATTTTGATCATCAATGTTAGACATGTACAGGAATCTGCTCGATTATATTACAGACCTTTAGGACCTTCAGGCAATTCTTTAAAGTGAATCAGAGGAGACCGCGTGGAATTTCATTGTGCCAACTGTCCGTGTAATCGCCTGCAGGCTAGTGCTTCACTAAGCGGCCCCGCAATCGAAGAAACGATTGAGCCGCTTACACTCTATCACTCAGCATGCAACCTAGCCTTACTCAGTTCGGAAAAAGCAGAAAAAATACCTTTTCTGTGCATTTCCAAGGAAAAAAAAAATAGAATCATGAATGTGGGAAGGATTGTAATCTACGCGCGAGGGCACTATCCAGTACATTTAGCAAAGCGTGTTGCCGGGTTGGTTGAGCTTTACTTCTCAACGCGACGAATGATTCAGTTAAAGCACGAGACAGTTGTACATGCGCACGCTCAATCGTCTGCCTTTCCTTGCTAGACCCCAGTCGATGCTTGGCGGTGCTTACCAAGAGTTGTTTATGTGTCATCTGTGTGTTATATCTACAGGTTGCCGACGCCGCACCTTCCACTATTCAAGGGCGCTTGTTCATGTGTTGCAGTAGTGCGAGCGAGCGCGCGGAAAAGGGAAACCTAGATATTTCCCACCAAGGCACAGTAATCCCTCTAGCTGCAAGTGTCTCTTCTCCGTATGTGGCCTGCATTCGGAGGTAGGGTCTTCGCAGTCCTTGTCAGGAGTTCGCGAGTTTCACCAGAATCGACAACTCCGTAACCCTTCCTGCATCTAACAAAAACCAAGGTATGAGTGGTGAAAAGGGTAAGTATAATCGGCCAACAGTTTGTTGGTTGGTTTAGGTTGGTTTATGGGGTTTAACGTCCCAAAGCGACTAAGGCTATGAGAGACGCCGCAGTGGAGGGCTCCGGAAATTTCGACCACCTGGGGTTCTTTAACGTGCACTGACATCGCACAATACACGGGCCTCTAGAATTTCTCCTCCAAAGAAATTCAGCCGCCGCGGCCGGGATCGAACCCGCGTCTTTCGGGCCAGCAGCCGAGCACCATAGCCACTGAGCCACCGCGGCGGCGCGGCCAACAGTTTGTGATGCTCCAGCTATTACTGCGGTCAGTCGTGCAACAGTATCGTCTACCCCCCCTCCCCCCCCCCCCTTTCTCTTAAGTCTAGTGGAGGTACACTCCATGAAGTACTTCTGGTTGAAAATAACGGAATGCACCATCACGTCCTGCAGTACACCCCTCCGAACTAACAAGATATCCATTGTTCAGTCTACAGAACTACGTGGCTGGTTGAGTTGAAAGACAATCTTTCTCCTCATTCAGAGCGGCTCGAAATGGATCGAAGTGCTCATCGCATCATTCACCTCCCCTTCTCTCTTCTTGAAGGAGCTGAGAAGAATTTTTGCCGCTCAGGGAATACCGCATGATGCTCTGTGACAACAAACCCGACTTCGTGTTTGATAATTTGTAGCTTTTTCTTTATCGTAACAAGATTTTTCAAGCTTAAATTGCACCTTTTAACCCAATGTGAGGTCATGTATTTGGCGTGTTCAATAAACGACAAAAACCCTACAACGGTTAGGTGAAGATGACGTAGAAGTGAGCCTCTCACGCTTCCTTTTGCTGGGATATTTTCTTCCAAGCACTCATACAGGAAGGTCCATCAGAGCTTATGTTCGGATGAAAGCTAAATATGAAGTCAACCTATTGCACCCGGAAGAGTTTGAGGGGCTGTTAAACAGGCAATTCGCAACCACAATGACGGAAAGAAAACAGCGCGCTTTTTAGCCCGCAGACAGCGTCGCTATAAGAAACGTTGCCCACGAAGGGTATGCTGGTTATCTGGAGTAGCCGCTGTTAACTATGAATTTTTGTTACAGGAAATGAAGAGAGCTAACGGCTAACTCTGGAAGAGACAAGTGGAGCTTATCATGAAGAGCCCTTAAGACCTGGAGAACCTACCTGCTTCATCATACTGCCGTCACTACCAATCGACTCCGGTTTTGATGCACACGGGAGCTAGTGATATTGGACGCCCAACTGCTGCCGCATCGTCGAAACAAAATACATGTGAGGCAATCAGTTAGGCTAATTCTCCTTTATCTTCTGTACCTCTGTGCTATAAATTAGCCACCTAGAGCACGAAATGTTCAACAATGGCCACTGTAACCACTGATAACTTAACAAGCCTATCATCACTAGAACCCAGTCTCTATCAAACGTCATTAAATGCCATTTTAAAGTTGCTATCATTAAGTTGTTTCATTAGGAATGTGCTTTATTCTAGCCAAAGTATCCTGACAGCCGGTCTTTCATTATAGAGAGTGGTTTGCTCTATCCGAAGATGTAGTAGGTGGTAGGTGGAAAGCTCTCGCTGCGCCTACACCCCCCGTCACCTGGCTTCGTTTCCATGTGGAGGCTTCACACAGACGAACATATCTGAAATTTTTCGCATTCATGGCCCAGCCTCCTAATGCTCTCGTTTATGCATTAGGCAAACAGCCCTCGGAAGGAAACCGTTCAAAGGTAGTGTTTTTGCGGATTTCACTTCGGGGCCATTGGTGTGCCCTATACTTTCTAGCCTTTCTATAGATGGACCCTAATTTGACTCCGTTGGTGATAGTGCAAAAAAAAATGTTCTTTTTTTGCACAATATATGATGCGCTGTTCGCTGCGCGAAAGGGTCAGCCTCCAGACATTTTCATATGATTTAACTTTAATCACACGTAAATGTGCGTTCCTAACTTTTCCTAACTGTAGAGTTTTACGTGTCCTCCTCATCGAATTTAAACGAATGGTCAAAATATCTAAATATAAGAGGAAATATTAAGAAGCAACTTCGCCGAGTGGCGCGCACCGTTTTAGTATGCTATCTCGCCTCAGTTCAGTGGCACGCAATCCACTGCTACACTTGGCGCTAGCCATGACCCATTGGTGATCAGTCCAGAAACGTGAATTTTACACTGGGTTTCGCCTCTCTGACGACTACCATGACTTCAGAAGAGACTTTTATTTAAATAAAAGCCGCTCGTCCACCTCTCCTCGCTTGCGAGTGTCCTGCTGGCAAAAGGCAAGCACAAGGGCCTGTTTAGCCACTCGACAAAGTATATTGTGCCACCGCAGATGAAAAGAAGTTACACAGGTGCTCAGAGCTTTGACGAGAAAGTAACACGGGACATAAGCATACCGCATGTCGATTGTGCTCATCCTTCTCTGCGGGATCAATAAGTGAAGCCTTTTCGACACACAACGACCCGCATGTGTAGCAAGGTTTGTACGTGTGTGGTATGCGATATAGCAAGACTAGAAGTGCTCGTCGTTTGCTAAAGCTTTTGATCTTCGTTTCTTTTTTCATTGTTACTAAAGTTGTCTTGTTGTCTGCGACATGGCATTCTTTCTGAGCTCTCTCCATTAGGAGCATTCACACTGGTACCTTCAGCAAACGGCTGTGGAATTTTTGTCCTAACGAGCCACGAAGCAATGTTTGTGATGATGAATTTGGCCTTCATTCCCGCATGCTTCATGCATTTGCTTGTTTTTTGTAGTGAAAGGTTGGAATGCAGAACTGCCTAATCTGTACGAGTTCTCAACTTCAAAATGAGGGCAGTCTTACAGAAATAAGCCAGAATAGCACTCTGTTTCAGTTAGCACTACTCGCAGAAGCCTTTTCAGCAATGTCCATCCTAGTCGCAGAACGAAACAACAACGGCAAAGAGACGTTACACAGAACAATCGTCATAAGAGGGCTGCAATTGACAGGGAGAGCTATGGGACGTTTCGTGCCTCAAGGACGTGCTGTTAACGACACCGCTCAGTATTGTTTTTCTATGATAGTCTGCAGCGCACGATGCCAGAGGCAACAGTGATATGTGCTAGTGAAGCATGCTACAACATACATAAAATGTTTTATTATACAAAGTTTAGTGCCTTTTAACATTTTATTCTGTGATCGCGGGAATGGCCTTGTGATGATGCATGTACTAGTCAGAAGGGGTGCAGGGGAGGTGCAAGGAATAGTGTGACAGCACATTGCTCCGTCTGCTTAAGCGTTTCTCTCTTGCTACTGCCGACCGTCGGTCGGAGCGCAAACAGCGCGTACGTGGCCTGTCATAATGACGTAATGGTTACAGTGATTGGCGATGCGGGACCAAAATCATGTCACTGGCGGCCCCGTTTCTTGGGGCCATGTAAAACACGACCGTCTGCAATGCGTTATCCGTTGAAGTAGTGAATTTCTGGTGGCCGTAATTAACCTGAAGCACTTAAACGGATGATCTTTTCTTTCACAGCCATCTGGGCCCCTTCTTTCATTGTGCGATAGTGAAGCTCTAACTGTGGCTTTCCATTTCTCAAGCAAGTTGCTTGCGCATCATTAGAACATCAAGATCAAAACTGCGAGACGGTGGCCATTGGGTCTCATGCGGAACGGACGGCTTTTGCGAGGTGTTGTTGAAGAGAAACAAAAGAAGGCGGCGCTTGTGTCTGTTCTGTCAATATTTCGCAATGAGCGCTGTAACTAACAGATGAGCATTTTTAGCTCTGCCGAAAGGACCTCTAATGTGCAATAGTTATCGCCCCTCATGAATACCAGTGACGTTGCCAGTAAAAAAAAATTGGAAGTAGGCTACAGAAAACAACCCTTGTGAGTTTCTTGCTGCCTCATTTTCTCCATATACGTGCATGTAAATAGCTTTAGAGAATTGTGGAGCCGTATATCGGTTTTACACAGATGTACTGCTCAAAACAAGAGAACATGCCCGTGGCGGATTGAAAGTTGAAAATCTGATGCCAGGACGTTGCAGAGTTGCAATCCAAGATGTTCAATAGTTCATCAGTAGCTAACCACACGTATGCATGATCTGGTTATTACGCACAACTGCGTCGCAAAACTCCAAGATATTAAGCCTGGCTCATCCGGTGGGACTGATGGAATTTATTCCTATGTCCTGCGGGCATGCTTCGATATGATTGCCCATTATTTGGTTATTTTGTTTAATAAATCACTAAGGACAAGCGTTGTTCCTGATGAGTGGAAACTAGCGAACGTACTTCCGATTCACCAAGGTGGCTCAAGAAATAGTGTCGCGAATTACAGGCCTATCTCGGTCATGTGTAGTTGTAAAATAATGAAGCACATGATCTACAGTTCACTCATTAAGCACTTAGAATATAATAAATTCTTTACAGACTCCCAACATGGTTTTAGGGCTGGCCGTTCATCCACAACATAGTTAATTAAATTGAGCCATATCTTTTCTGTCACTTCGACTACCACGAGCAGATAGACTGCATTTTCCTGGATTTCAAAAAGGCATTTGATACAGTTCATCACTTCCTGTTGCTCCATAAACTCTCCTTTCTTTGTATAACAAACGATGTATGTAAATGGATTAAAAATTGTCTTGAAGGGCGCAAGCCAAGCGTCTTGGTCAACGGTTGTCACCGTGTATGGCGACAGTCACTTCTGGAGTTCCGCAGGGGTCTGTGTTAGGGCCATTGCTGTTTTAATTTATGTCCATGACATAGTAGAGATGCTAATTGCCGGGTGCGGTTGTACGCCGATGACTGTGTTTTGTATCACTGAATTAAAACGTCATGTGACAAAGATTACCTTCAACAAAACCTAGACCGCATTCAACAATGGTGCGATAAATGGAGCATGTCTTTGAATGGGGCTAAATGCTACTGTGTTTCCTTTACGCGCAGGCGCCCTCCAATTGACTCGGAGTATGTTTTAAATGAGCAGCTTTTATCTAAAATGTCGGATTATAATTATGTTGGTATTTACTTTTCGGTTTACCTTACCTGGAGAAAACGGGTTGGACACATAGCAACAAAGGCATGGAGAATGTTAACTTTTTAAAAAACAATTTTAGGGATGCTCCTCAAGAGGTTAAAGAGCTTTTATGATCAGTAACTTGAGATAAATCATGGAGTATGCCTGTTCTGTATGTGACCCTCATGCCAGAACTCATTGTGCTATTCCGGAGCGAGTTCAAAATCGTGCAGCGCGGTTTGTTAAAAACAGCTATAGTTTTGATGTTCTTAGTAGGAACATTAAGCAGGATTTGGAGTGTAACTCCCTGAAATTACATGTTAAACTAGAATTTCTCTACCACATTTATTGCAATAAAACGGCCACAAACCCTAAAACATATTTGCTGCCAACCTATTTGCGATCATCAATAGAAAAAACGCGAGACGCAATGTCGCAGTGGTGCTTTCAAGCACTCTTTTTTTGCGCATACCACCAATATATAGAATAAGCTGCATCATGCTTTTGTTCGATGTCGGTCTGGGAATACTTTTCGATAACGATTGCGTTATATTTGGATGACAAGACTTACGCTATGCTTCCCGCTACTTTAGAATTCGACGGTTAGGTGCGAGGTCAAATGTTTATTTGTCAGGTTTAAGGAGCTGAAATACAGCCGATTGCACTTCCACTGATATTGTGAATCTTTATGTGCTCTGTGATAAGCACTGAAAGATCTGATATTTGTATGTATTTTAATGTTCACAGCGCCTGCACCATTCATGGTAGTACTCTCATTGCGCACCTATTGTTAAGTACAGTCGGAGCTCTTCATGAAAATACCTGACGTTATTCGCTCAACAGCTAAACTAAGCCCAGAAGGCAATATTTGCCTTCTAGCTGAACGTTTGTCCAAGCACATTGGAAACTCCTAACGTCATACTGTTTGGATAGGCGCTGTTTACAACAAGAGACACAAGCAGAGAATCAAGGAGAAAAATATTTGAAACAGGCCAAGAGTTTTTTTTATGCGTTGATTGGGCACTTGTTAATCGCTTGTTCATCCCTTCTTTTCCGCGTGTTTCAAACAGCAAGGCCCACTCTATAAGAGGCACTCATCAGCGGCCATCTGTTTCGCACGAGATTGATGTAAGCTGATACGATGCATATCGGAGCTCTTGTGTACGCACTAGTGTCGCGTGTCAGTTGAGGTATGCCACATATGTAATAAGTCCATACAAGTCACATTTCCGTAGCGCGTGAACTACTGTATATGCAGCACATGTGTTCATCCGTGACATCTGTGACGCGTATGACCTCGTACGCAGCCTATACGCGTTCATGCGAGACATTTGTGACGCATATGAACTCGTATGAAGCATATGTGCTGATACGAGGCGCATTTGTCGACACATATGGCTCATATGATGCCCATATGAGTCCATACGAGGCACATATGTGGCACATATGAAATCGTATGAAGCCTATATGTGTTCATATGAGGCACATATACTGACACATGTAACTCATATGGGCTGCATACGAGTTCATATGAGGCACATATACTGACACATATAACTCATATGGGCTGCATACGAGTTCATACGAGACACATATCTGACACATATAGCTCGTATGTAACACATTTGGAATGATACGAGACACATACGAATTCATATGAGATTTTTCGATAGGGTATATTTAAAAATCGTGTAAAATTTTAGGTAAAAAGCCCTGTACTGTGGAGGCCCGAGGGCATTATTTGGTCAAACAAGAAGCCTTCCTCATTTTGAACGGAAAAATATCTGATGGTGTACGGATGAAGGCGAAACTCTTTTTAATGGAGCGTTGCAAAACATATGTCACTGCCGGTAAGGCTTACAACAACGCTGCCGCCCAAGCCAGGAACGGCCACCAAAGAGCCGCGCTCTAAAACAAGGGCTGGAGGGAAAGTAGTGGAAACAATGATTATCAAATTAGAAAAAATTTGCGTGTTATTATTTGTTGACGACTTTATTAATTATGATCATTTCTGGCGTTTGTAATTGTAACACTGGGAGTAGGGCAACATCATCATACGTTGATCCACTGCTAGCTGTCATTTACGTATATTTTGCAAGTTCGTCTGTAGCACTGACAAAGAATGTGATGATGTATTTCAGGATTTTATGCTTTTTGTTCGATGATACATTGCTCATTTTAGGGCAGAGCTATGTCGTGTTGTTCTGCCCTCTGGAGCTTCTTCAGAAACCGCGCTGTTGTGTTCCATTCATGACTGGCACAGACACCACGCCTGCATGTCTGTGGAGAAGAAAGAAGAGTAAATAGATTTCGTTAGTTTTATACGTATGGAACGAAAATGTCCTAACATATATCTTGTAAAACTAGCCAGGTACTCGCGAGAAAAAAAAATGACTGTTAGAACCGGCTCAGCTTACGTTCAATGCAATAGAAAAAAAGAGAGGTTTGTATTTTAGCGTAGTGGTAAATGGTTCGACGGATGGGTGGTAGTTTCCTTACTGAGCAAGGACCGCTGGAGCGAGAAGAAGCAAGGTGATCCTTTCATTATTCCATGTTTCGAGCCTGGCCGCGGCGGCCGCGTTTCGATGGAGGCGAAACGCGAAGGTGCCTTGTGCTTTGTCATGTCAGTGCACTCTAAAAATCCCTCATAGCCGAAATGATACGGAGTCCTCCTACACGGCACCGCTTTCTTCTTTCACTTCCACTTTTCTTCATTCTCTTACGGCGCGGATCAGGTGTCCACCGTGATGCTAGACACTTACTGAGCAATTTCCTTTCCCTAGAAACCATTTAAAAACTAATTTTTCTTTGCGTTATAACTACAATCTCCATTGCTGGTCAAAATAGAGGGTGGCCTCCTCTGTACAGGTCTGACCTCATACTCGGCATATCGAAAAAAAAAAACAAAAACATGTGTTGATGATGAATTCTGCCGCTGAGGTCATGAAAACAATCCGAAACAAAGCAATCAGGAAAGAATCCACGTTCCCGCCATTACTTCCAGCCGTTAGCGTAGTTTATTTAACTTCGATTTTTGACAGGGGCAGATCGCTAGATTTTATTGCACGGTTTCTTTGAGAGATAACCCGACTCGTGGGATCAGAGTTCTTTTCGTCAGGCAGGTAGCCGGCTGGCTACATTTAGAGCGTCCGTTCGCGCCGTTTTTCATTACAAAACCTGCTTCAGAACAGCACAGAAACCGCTACTAGAAAACGCTGATAGAAAACGTGAGAACAGTCAACTGAGGCTCACTTTTCCACGCTCGCATGGTAGTCCATCCGCCATGTAGCGTAACCGGCAATAGGGCACGACAAATCCCAGATAGTCATCGTCTTCTTTCCAACAGCACTTGACTTCGCACCTCTTGTGACGTTTGTGACGCTTCTGTTGAGATGCAAATATGACATATCCATGATTTAGCACTGCACAATAAACAGAACAGTTGAGCAATGTATGCCTTTTATGCATCTACACTACGTATAGTGTCCCAAATTAAAGAAAAATAGGTTTGATATATATGCTTATTTTGCGAGTGTGACCAACTTAGTGCGTTTATAAAGCGTGGCGACATTTTGTGTATTTTGGGAAGAAAAGCTATTTTAACAGTGGACTGGGGTTCTGGGGCGGTTGTTTCAATGGCATACTAGGGGCAGACATCGAGCCAACGTGGTTCCTACAAGGAGCAGTACGGAGAGCTCGGGAGAAATCGGGGAATTCGACAGAACGTCAACGTGACTAGGAATTTCCAGTGCAGCGTGCACGCAGGAAATTGTCTGGAATGCTTGCTACTTCTCCATCCGCGGCTTGAGAGTCCTCGCATGGTGATCTGCATGGCTACGGGCCGGCCCGAAAGCCCTTGGCCGGACCTGCCCATGGGCCGAGCTCGAGTTACTTGTAAGTGCTCTGACTCATTCTTTCCCTGGACCACGACCACGATATCGGCAGGATGTTTGAGTGACTTGCATTTTCAATGAAATTGACTTTAAAAAAAAATAGGCTTGCAATTTAGTGCTATTGATATGCACGGCATATTGTATGAAAGCATACTTTTTTGCAGGTTCACACCATCGCCACAAATCTGCAAACGTGAATGAGGTGTCCAATGACCCTGAGAACGACTTATGCGCGCCGTCAACTTTTCCATCCTCAATGCCAATTTACCGAATGTACCAGCTGCATATGCTCCAGAGCCGCATTTGTGCATAAATTTTGTCAACTTCAGCACGTATTGCTCTAGTGCCGTTTTTCTGGAACAACGTTGTCTACGTCAACGCATGCAGCGCACATCTCTTTCACTATCGGTGCTTACCTAAAAGGCCGAATATTTGTTTTATAGTAGCATTAGTTGACGAAAGAGACGATCTGCAATGCACAGCGCTATAACATGTTCGAGTTTAACGCGAGACGTGTTCGAATGCGGCGAGAGCATAGTGTTCTCATCAAGTGGGCTGCGAGGCTGATCTGTTAGTGCCCCCGAGGTTTCGAATTGTAGTCGAAGCGGTATTTGTTTTATTTATTTATATATGGTTGGCCCAAATTCACCCTCATGGTCAATCTTAGACAAACCAGTCAGCCGGTTTGATTTGGGGAAGTTGTGCTTTTGCAGTAGAATACATTTTTGGGGGAATAATTGTCCTCGGCAATCATGACTGTGGCTAAGACGAGAGTAATAAAACAGGCTCCAAATAATAATGAGCTTACTCAGTAAACCGAAGGTATTAAATTGCTGTCTAATTAGGGCAGTTAGGTGTTTGCTTTTAGAGAGGAAATTGAAGGGGATCATCTGTGCAACCGATATATTCATTAGTTCTGAGGAAACGAAATTACTTGGGGAGCTACGCTGCTTTCAGATGCGCACACCGGGAGTTCGGCGCCGCTCTTCGATCGCATGACATAATGGCGGGCTGCATACGTCACACGCATCTCAAGCTGTTTCTTGGGTTCGAGTGATGCTAAGCCGTGTTCCGTGACCAAAGCCTGACGCAACCTCCCAGCCCTTCGAAATGTGACCACTCATCATCAGCAATTAGCGCGGCCGCTACCGGCGAAAGAATCACGCGGCACGAAAGCGCTTACTTTGTGGTATAGTGATGTCGATGAAGTCTTCTTATACCTTTCGACTACTGATTTTTTACTTGTAGCACCTGGAAACTCTCGCCTCACAAGCGTGTCTGCTACTAACCCGGGGAATATATATATATATATATTTATTTCATTTGAGTAGGCCTTCTCCTTTACGCCACGAGTCAGCTGTTGCAGAAAACTAGTGTTCACCACCGAACTTACTATACCGTTAGCTGTACTAAATGCCGCTTTTCAAAGGCATATTCCGAGAACCGTTTTATGGGTTACGTGCTGAGGATAATGGTAAACGATTTGGCAGAACGCGAACAAATCTAATACTTTGGCCTACGTTGTGAAACTACTACTTTTGGAAGAACGATAAGGGCTACAGCACTTTCTAAAAATAGTGGTCTTGCATGCCAATACACATCACTTTATGGTCTTTAATTGCACGTCCAGAGTGGAAATCCTTGCCGTCTGATACACTGCCCACCTCTGTAGCAATTCTTTCCTTTAAATTGTGAGGCCTGTGGGCGCTGTGTGGTGAAACTAATTTTTAACATAGCCCTAAAGAAAAAGTCCACATAAGCGAAGTCTGGTAACGTCGAAGCGCGTGCAAATGGCCCGCTGCACACAAGTTTACAAAAGAAAGCTCACATCAGGATAATTCACAGCATCGGAAGTGGAATGTGGGGGCGTTCCATAGTGTTGGCACCTAATCGGCGCAAACGCTGAGAGCATGCTCCGACGCAAAGTCCGCTAGTAGAATCTTTAAATGTAATCTGTGCAGCGCTCTCCTGTCAGGCTTTAACTGGACAGCGTTATGGTGAGATTGCAGGTCTTATTTTCAACAAACACCAAAGTACAAACAATAAACGAGGCGGCTTTTAACGGAAAGGAAACCAATTACAATATGAGCGAGAAGAAAGGAAAGGAACAAGAGAACAACACAACAATACACGGGAAAAACACACGGGGGAACAGAACAAAGTGCTTATGATAAATGCAGGAAAAAGAGTCAAAGAGGAAAGTTCACACTACTTGTCTTATTCGAGCAACGAGCGGGGAGGACTGGCTGGGTGTCGGGCAGTCAAGGAGTCTCTTGGCGTTCCAACGTCGATGAAACGCTACCGCAGCGTCAGCGTTCGTGGGCTCCCGGCACGGTTCCCAGGTCTGGTATCCCGGAAAAAGGTCACGTAGGCGCCAGAGGCGGCCTGTGTGGAGCAGCTGACGGATGGACGGAGAAGAGTGGCGCCTGGGCCTGGTGGTTGAGGCTCTCGACGATGGATGTCCAGGTCTGGTGGCCCGGACGTCTGCGGCTAAGGCCCAAGCCCGGAACTCGGGGAGCCAGCAGAACTCGTCCACGTCCGTCGCCCACCGCGCTCTTCTCTTCTCTGCCACGTAATCCTGTTCGACCTGCCCCGCGTTCCCCTCCGCACGCGCTCCTCGTGCTTTGTCTTCTCCTCACGAACGCCGCTGGGTGGCGCTATCTCCTTACAGAAGGCCCCCTCTTCGGAAGTTTTTTCCAAGGGAAAGAACTCGACTTCAGGAGAGCGACACCAGACGCGTTCGATGATCGCAACACAGAACACCGCACCACAGCGCGCACACTACACACCACACACAATACAACGGTCGTCAATGTTCGAAGCGTTCACAGACCTTCGCACACACAGCACAGAGAGCACATGGAAAGTCAACGTAAAGCGTCCATAGAGGGCGAAGAAACACGGAAGGCATAAAAAGTAGATAGCCGACACTCAGAAACAAACATGAACAAACAAAAACAATTCCAACAAGAACAGGTGTGGGCTACATTCTTCCGTATTCCATTGTTCACATCAAACCACTTCACCGTTGCGAAAACTTTTCCGGCTAGTACTTCCGTTTTCCTTTGTGAAACCGTTTTCTCCACACCGACCTCGGTTTCCACCATGATTTTACATGTTCCCGTCCTATGTTATTCACTCTGTTCTCCCTTGCCTTCGACACAGTCTGCTGACACATGTCACACGATCTGACATAACTCTTAATGTCAGCCTGTACACCGGGCCAGTAAAACTCAGTGAGCACCCTAGCTATTGTTTGCCGTATTCCATGATGGCCGGATAATGCACTCTTATGCGCCAACTTAAGAACTTGCGTGCGTAAGCCCTTCGGTACCACCGCTTGCTCAACGACCTGGCCGGGACACACTTGGTACGTCCGGAAAAGAACACCGTCATCTGTATCAAAGGAGTGGGCGGTCTGTCCCTTGCCATGAAATATTTGCCCCAACTTCCTGCGACACACCTCTAAGCTCGGGTCTTCTTCCTGTTTGAGGCGAAACTCCGGCCGTGACAAGTGGAGTGTGTTCAGAGTGGGGCTTTTACTACTCTCTGAAACCTTTGCTGTCACCATAAGGGAAGGAACATCGACCGCACCCGTCATGGCAAGCGAAACTGCCTGATCAGTTAGAACTGGCGGGTCAACCGGGAATGGAGGTTTCGCCCCGGGGACATTGCCTATTATAATGTCGTATAAGGGTGTGGCCAAGCAGCGCGCGATGGCCTTACCCGAGAAGTATGGAGAAGAAATCACCACCTCCGCTTCCGGAACTTCTACACGGGTCCCATTGGCCAAGAATAATGTGGCCTGTTTCCCTGTAAGCGCCGCTGCCGGTACAAGGGACTCACGCACAACAATGCCGGTGCTGCCCGTATCCCGTAAAACCGAACCATGCTGGCCGAACACCTCACCGTGCGCCACGGGCATAGCAGTTTCCACCGGGTTGGAAGGACAGACCATCTCCCCCAACTGGCCCTCTACGCGCGTTACCACTCCAGTGCTATCGGGATGTGAATATCGAGGTGTCATGCAACAGGCGGACTCCTCACGGTCTCCTGGCCTCTTAGCTTTGCATGACTGGGCATCATGTCCTACCTCGCGGCACCAGGTGCAATACAATTGCTTCGGCTTCGTCCGACAATCCGACGCCTTGTGCCCAGTCTTGTCACAAAGAAAACACCGAAGGCGAGACTGTGGACCTGAAATCACGTCTTTGGCTTTAACTATCGTGTGCTCACCCTCCTCTTTAAAGAACAACAAGTTATTTTGCCGCTGTGCTTCAAGAAAATGATCGGCAGCCTCCGCCAGCTTGGCAACTGTCTTGCCCTCCCGCTCACGTAAGAAAAGGGCTAAACGAGAATGACAGTTGTTCAGAAATTGTTCGCTCACGACCATCTCGCGAACCACCTCAAAAGTGCGGCCTGCTCCCCGCATCTCGACCCAACGGTCAAAGAAGCTAAACAACCTGGCAGCATATTGCGAGGCCGTTTCTCCATCCTGGGGCTTGCTCTGGCGAAACTTCTCTCGGTAACCTTCCGCGGTGAACCTAAACCTCTGAAGCAAGGCAAGCTTCGCTTTGTCATAATCCACGGAATCCTCAGGCGAGAGCCGACCGAAGACCCTAAGTGCTTCGCCGCCAAGGCACAAGCTCAACGCCGTTGCCCACTTTTCTTTTGGCCAACCCTGCCCCGTGGCCACATGCTCAAACCTCTTTAAGTAGGCATCGAGGTCATCCCGCGCCTCATTGAACTGTGGTATGAGGCTGTGCGGGTTAATGGAGCTGGTCGATGAGACGCTACGCTCTCCACGGTCACTCGGAGGATTTGCGCCACCCTCCTTGAGCTTTATTTGTAGCTGCAAGTTCTGCGCCTCTAACTCCAAACGTTCCTTCGCAGCTTCACGCCCCGTCTCCAAATTCCGTGCCTCTAACTCCAAATTCCGTGCCTCTAACTCCAGCTTCTGCTTCGCAGCTTCACGCTCAGCGGCTCTCTCTTCCCGTGCCTTACGAAGCTCGTCCTCCACCCATGCTCGTAACTCCGCGCCGCACAAGCCCATGCGCTCGCCCAAAGCAACCAAATCTGAAGCGCTCATATGGTTCCTAAATTAACACAACAGGCAAATAAATAAAAACCGACCTCGTCCTGTCGTAGTGGACGCCAAATTTGTGAGGACTCTGTGAGATTGCAGGTCTTATTTTCAACAAACACCAAAGTACAAACAATAAACGAGGCGGCTTTTAACGGAAAGGAAACCAATTACAATATGAGCGAGAAGAAAGGAAAGGAACAAGAGAACAACACAACAATACACGGGAAAAACACACGGGGGAACAGAACAAAGTGCTTATGATAAATGCAGGAAAAAGAGTCAAAGAGGAAAGTTCACACTACTTGTCTTATTCGAGCAACGAGCGGGGAGGACTGGCTGGGTGTCGGGCAGTCAAGGAGTCTCTTGGCGTTCCAACGTCGATGAAACGCTACCGCAGCGTCAGCGTTCGTGGGCTCCCGGCACGGTTCCCAGGTCTGGTATCCCGGAAAAAGGTCACGTAGGCGCCAGAGGCGGCCTGTGTGGAGCAGCTGACGGATGGACGGAGAAGAGTGGCGCCTGGGCCTGGTGGTTGAGGCTCTCGACGATGGATGTCCAGGTCTGGTGGCCCGGACGTCTGCGGCTAAGGCCCAAGCCCGGAACTCGGGGAGCCAGCAGAACTCGTCCACGTCCGTCGCCCACCGCGCTCTTCTCTTCTCTGCCACGTAATCCTGTTCGACCTGCCCCGCGTTCCCCTCCGCACGCGCTCCTCGTGCTTTGTCTTCTCCTCACGAACGCCGCTGGGTGGCGCTATCTCCTTACATATGGGTTCTGTTCACCAGAAACTCTCCATCTTCGTCGACGGAAAAGAAACCAGAGTCAACTGGCTCTATGACGTCATCGTAACCTGCCCACAGGAATGTTAGAAAATTGCCAATCGTGGCAGGTGGTAAATAATTTTTTCATTTGTAGCGAAACGCAGCTCTAAAAGATCAACCTGGGTCACACAATCACCACCAGCTGCTGTGTTTGAAACAGCGACATGCCGGGCCAGTGGTGCATCGCTTAACCACTCCAGCACAATGCCAGAAATGATGTGAGGACTTCCAGAGATCTAAAATGTAGAGTAGAAATCTACCGGTTCCGCTTATATGGGCAGTAACCCATTACTGGAATTGCGCCATAACATTTAGGCTGAGCTTAAGTGTACGTTCTAGTTTTCAAGATAGTTTTGCCCAACTCTATAGCTGCGAAGAATTCCACACCACACTTTGCAGACCATTGCTGCCAGTGCCTTTCCTGTCTTCTAAGGGTTCATTCTGGCCACAGACCAACCCCTTTCTCAGAGCTTGATTAAGCGCAGTTTGGGAAAGCATGGAAGTCCCTTTCAAAAATGCTTTTCTCGCTTAGAGAATATTGTCCTCTCCGGATAGCAGTTGGAGAACCGAACGAAACTTCAGCGCTGCCAGATTCATAAATTCAGAATGCAGGAACCCGCCCTTTCCTCAAACCTTTGTAAACGGAAAACTTTTTTGCCTATTAGGTTTGAATGAGAGTAATATTCATGGGCTTTTTCCCTACATATACACACATATTTCACCTAAAACATGAGAGCTCAAGGAGTATAGGTACTTTCAAGAAGCTGATTTTCATACATTTGTTCCTTTTTAAGCCGTCGCTTCTTACAAACTCAGCCGGGTCAGGCCTTAACTCATAACCAAGGGCCAGGTCTGCCTTTGGGGGCTGAGGGTGCTTCAGCGCGGGGTGGGGCTGGGCCTCCTCTCGGTACCGTAGGACCCAGCTCGGGCGCTAAGAAACAATCGCGGCCCATGCACAACTTTACCACTGTCCAGCTCCGGCCGAAGTACGAATGTTCCAACCGCAAATACTAGGCCACTACTCCCCGCCATATTTAGGCTCCCTTTCGCGGAGTGGTTAAAACGCTCCGGACCTAAGATTTGTATTCACTATGAGAAAGACTGCGCAATAGGAATCTTGTTACAGATACCCCAGCGGAGTGACTTCTTGGGCCAGCCACAACTTTTGAAATCACTCGTTCCTATTCAAGAGTAATATACCAGGCTAGCATTGGCCACGCAGTGCACAGCTGACCTTGTAGACCGCTATGTAGCATTCACACTAACGCGTGTCGGTGGCCATTACCGCTTCCTTCTGCTTGGCTTCAGGTCTTCAAGCATTTCGTCATCACAACTACGTGGAAATATTTCAGAACTACCTTACTTAGTAATGAATAACAATTTACCCAGGCGGGATGGCAGAGTTGCTGAAGCCTAAGTTGCACTACGGACTTCAGACCTAGACTCAGCCGGAGCGCATAGAAAGCAATGTCTTTTTGTTAGATCGATTATTTAATTCCTGAAATTTGCACAGCGGCGACTTGATACCCTGTAATGGAGAGTTCAGGATTTATTTCTAGCTCAACTGTTTTTTAGTTTAATTTTATCGGACGCATTCTTATAGAATTCACTAGGGGAATTGCTTATAGGAAGGATGTCAAGTTCGAAAATTAGAATGTCTTCGTATGTTCTGAAGGGAATTCTTGAAAAAAGTGATAAACGTAAAAAAAAGAAAAATTCTCCCATTGCATTTTTTTTTTCATCTGGCAGTCGCTACATTTAAAAAAGAGGCTACACCATCGGATCATACGCAAAGCTTGTATTCCATTCCTAAAGCGACATACTGGCCCTGAAAGGGCCGCTATTATTAATGTCAAGCTCGACAAGAACAAGCTTTCAGTCTTTGATAATGGTCCATAAATGACATACATTTTCTGGCTTTGCACCGTCGAATCCTCTCTGGACCATTTCACAAAATCTTCTTCGTGTCATATTCCGGGCGGGATATATTTCGCTTGTATAGTTCAGTTTTTTTTTAACTTCAATGCAAGACCTTGATATATTTCTGCGAAAAAAAAAAAGTGGCAGCCACTGGTACTGTATGGAGTGCGAGCGCTCTATATGAACGAGATTATTGCTATGGTGAGGCTAATAAAAAAACCAAAAAATAAAAGTCCCTCAATGGCTTTACGAGCAGCTGTAGCAGTTAGAAAAATAATGCATATAGCGTACAAATGATGGGCTTATTTCGCATAAAATGTGATTCGCTTCCCTTGCTGTGTGTAGAAGTAATATATAATTAGACCTTCAAGGCAGGCGTCATTTATATTACCAAACGAGCCTACACTCTAATTGGCGTAAGGACCAAAAGAAATTATCAGGCGCTTAAGACTACTTACGTGCGGTAAAGGCAAAAACATTAGTAGATTTATTTTTATATTTTTATCATTCCATTCTAATGACACAACTACCAATAGCATACAGTCGTAAGCAACTCACTCGTTGGTTCGCTTCTATTCGCCCAGACGCTACGAGGTTTCGTGGCCTATGAGTTTCGTGACCGCTTCGCAATGCAAAAAAGGTACTTGGTTAATTTCACTGCGCCTTCCAAAACCCCGCTCTTTTTCTTTGCTGATGACTTGACACAAATTTCCTGTGGCTACTTTCGCGACCAACGCAGACAATGCATTGGCTGATTGTTGATGAGCCATAAGACGTTTTCTCGATATACCTGCTACAGTCTGCTGCGCTGTATGCGCCACTGGGTTCTTTTTCGCCAGCACATTACCGGGATTCACTTTGTCAAAAACCTTAAAGGCAACCATGACAAAGAGGGCGCGCTTTTGCCGTGTGGCGGATGGTGTCAGTGCTTCCCTGTACCAAGAATGCGCCAGGCAATGAGGCTTCTCCGTCTTGCTTTCGTGCCCTTGCTGATATCTCTCTAGGGTGTCAGAGGAAATGGCCCAGTGCAGGTTGGAGTGCAGTGCAACAGTTTGCGTTTACATATAATCCACTGGCTACCCTCCCACGTCGGTATCTTCGGCAACGCCGGCATCTCCAACAACCCTGCCAAAGATGCGCGCAGCCCTCTTATACCTCTGATGAAAATAGTAGCAGTTTTTTAATGAGCATGCATAGGAAGTGGAGATGTAGCGAAAAGGAGGCGTGCGCAACATTTTAAATGTGTCTTAAAAATAAGCCACCGCAATGTTGCTGTGCAAACGAAAGGAGAGACACCACAGACTTCTAGCATGGCACCTCATGCGACAAATGACTCGATGCAGAGAGGCCGCTATCCGCTACGCTAGTGGCTGCCAGCAAAAGCACGCGTGGGACGTAACGGTAGCTGTAAAAGCTTGGGGCATAAGAGGTACTAGACAGGTGGACACTTTCGCATGCATTGCCGCCACATCTCGCACAGCCGTCCCTGCCCAATTTGTAGAAAATGGCCATCACTGCCGCAAACGCAGGATGTACCCGCTAACACAAGCACGGATAGCTCCCGCTGCCACAGCGCATGGATGCGACGCGCACCCATCGTCCTAAAAATCCAAAGCAGCGATACAGTGTCGAAGACCGCCTAGAAGACAACAGTTGAAGGGAGTCACAAAGACTATGCGGAAATTGGACGGAGCGAGGGACAAGCTTACCTACTATTTGCACTTCTCCCGATAGGTAATGTCTGAACACAAAGATGAGCGCAGTCACTGCAAGGATAGGACTCGGGCGGCTCAGAGCAGTCCGCTGGGAATCTCTGCAAAACAGATGCGCGACAGGGAACCCGAGTACCACCGGATACGCCCGGTGGTTGTTGCAGCCGCAGAGCAGGGTAGCCCTGCAGGGGCGGGGGTGAAGCCGCTGCGGACAGGGCCCCTAATAAATGCTCTCCGAAGACTGCCAAAACAGGCAAGCTAAGTTGATGCTACGCTGGGGCTTTTAGTATGCCATGCCAGTGCCATGGGTGGTGCGGGCAGGCGCGCCGCAGGACAAGATAGCAGGGGCCTCCTACCGCTTGCCGGCCGGCTAACGAGAGCCCGAGACAAGAAACACAGGTCATCTAGCTTTTCCATCACGCGTCCTTCCGAACGAGGCTGTATTTGACAAGTGCACCCACCGCCTACGACCTTCCCGGACTCGCCATTTGCATGGCGAGTCCGGGCTCTCGCATGGTGGAAGGAAATCATCCTGGGTCTGTTTCTACCCGTGAGTTCGGCCGATCTGCTCGAACTGTTTTTCTCCGAGTACAAATGAGTGAATGGCGACGCTAGAATGCTGGCCCTGCATTCGCGGAAAGCAATGGCCTGTGTGTTCATTATTAGGGTTGTGAAGCGACAGAACACTTTCTATGGACATGCCGCCAGTCTATAATGCCTGTGTTTCTTTCCACCGAGGCTTAAGATAGCTGGGGCTCCTTTCTGCAACGTCGGAGGGCCTTCTTAGTGCTGCAGGCTTTCGGCAAACCTGGCGCGACGCACACTGCAATTTCGAGTTCAGTTTCTGAATGAGGCAAACATGACTGCTCGCTTTCAGCACTCGCCCCTGCTGTGTAACTGCGTCTCGCCCTGCACTGTACGGTTACGCGTGGTTGAGCTGCTGCGTTGCTCCTCCCCCTTTTCTTTCGCCCCGACCGCCCTTCTATCTTCCCTTAAATCGCCCAGCCCTTAGCGAAGTCTATCGCTGTCAGAGATAGAGAAAGCGGCATTCTGGCAGCGCCGCTTGTAGCAAACGCGCACCTCGGCCTGCACGTGGGCCGTAAACGAGCAAGGGCCAAGGCGACCCGACGCCAGTATATGACCTACATGCCTTTGGCGCCATCGAGGCCGGCCACCCGCCCGGCATTTGCGCAATGTGTGTATCCGCTACGGAGGTTACGGGTTCAACAACAATGACGGCCATCGTTTGGGGGTCAAGCTCGATTGGGATAGTGGAAGTGGTGGCTAAGCACTCCTCCTGACAGGGATATACCAGCTGCAATTACAACTATCCACGAAGGTCGGGAAGCCTCCCTCACTAGCACTCGGCAGCCACACCAAACTACACGACCTTCACTGACTCGCAAAAGGAGTGCCGAACTTGAGCCACCTACGCAAAATCTGCACCGGCAGTTCGCACGACCTCTGAACACCTCCGCGAAATTGTAACCTGTGTACATATCGTGTGGACGGGCGACTCTTCACATATTGGCAACGAGAGCGCTCGCACACTCACCCGAGCAGCAACTTCCTGTGCACTACCAGCGGGTATTATGCAGCTGGACCGGCCTTTCCGAAATCATCGAAGAGAGAGCAAAGGCGGCAGCAAAGCTGCTCTTTACACCTACATCCAAATAACAATTCACTATCGTACACAAAAAAGTGCTCTCACCTTCCTCCCTATCCCGTACTGACACCTCCTCCTCGACAAAATGCATAATCGCAAGCGCAGTGTGCAGACATGTTCCATTCTGAAGCAAGTACCTGAGTCCAGCGACACTGCATCATTGGGCACGTTCGGCTATGCGGAAGGCTTTGGTTGCATGCCGATTTCAACAATTTACGTCGTGTCTCTTGCGGTGCCTCTGGACACAGCGGTAGTACAAGCAGTCAGAAATCTATATCTATTCGATTTCTCAGTGTATGAGAAAAAATATCAGATAATGCTTCCCAGAACAGCATCGGCCCACTAATGATAATACTGATTCTTTCGAAACATTTATGCTTTTCTGTCGGTTTCATGTAGTATTTTGCATAGACTGCAATGCGTTTTACTAGTTGGAAATGTTTTCAGTCAGGTTGTCCCCTCTTCAAGCCCCTCTTTTTTTTTCTCAAAACAAATGGGATCAATACTTTGAAAAGGTATCGCTGTAACGCCAGCTGCGAGGTAAATCGTGGCAGCTCTGTTTGAAATAGTTAAATTAAAAAAATTCTTGTATTGAAAACTTTTAATTTTAAGTGCAGAAGTTAGCAGAATCCGTAGGCTGGGGTCCTAGGGTTAACCGCGTAGTGGTGCCGTTAAGCAGCAAGGGAAGACTTTGGAAGATGATGGCTTCGACAAAATTACGCCCTCTAAAGCACACCAAATCAGGCTGCTGCGATGTACTCAAAAACAGTGGCATCTCATGAACTAGACTAACCCCAAAACATTCTGCCTCGTTTATCCAACCAAAAATCTACCTGTATAGTTGTTAGATTAATTATTTAAATATAAATAGCACACTGGACATTCATTCCGGCACAAAAAATAAAATAGAATAAATATACATCGGACAAAGTTCGAAGACAAACAACCTCTATGAACGCTCAAAAGCACGTAAAAAAGAATTTCCTACTTGTACATAAATTGTATTTGTTGCTTGGAGCAGTTTGATAGCCTGTATCTGTTCCTGGGGTGGTCGTAGTAGGCCATTAGGAACCCGTCTTGCCAGGCACAGGTCTCCGATCCTGGGTAACCCGATATGTTAAGACTAGCGCTGCTATTGTCATGATCCGCTCCCAATCTAGAAGAGATGATGAGAAAGTTGTCGCACAATACGGTAAAGAAAATCGCGTGATTAAAGAATGCATTAGGACATCAGTCATGGTTGGTCACTTTTCCTGCAGAAATTGGCAGTACTGCACGGACTATAAACTTTTCCTTCTGCTAAATGTTATGCATAAAATTGCGTACAGAACTCCTCGCATTCCGGTAGACTTTCTAACTATGTCGTGGTTCAAAGCCATGACTGTTTCGTTACCAATTCACCATTTCTCAGATCTTTTTATTTCCTAACGTGGCGTTACCACGGAGAAAGGATTGTAAAGAATGCGGCTTATGGCGGCACCTTGGAATATACCAGGAGCCTCCCAACAATAGTCCCCTGCAACTGTCAAAAAGCCAATTGTCCGCAGCGGTGGCTCAGTGGTTATGGTGCTCAGCTCCTGACCCGAAAGACGCGGGTTCGATCCCTGCCGCGGCGGTCGAATTTCTATGGAGGCGAAATTCTAGAGGCCCGTGTACTGTGCGATGTCAGTGCACGATAAAGAAACCCAGGTAGTCGAAATTTCAAGAGCCCTTCACTACGGCGTCTCTCGTAGCCTGAGTCGCTCTGAGAAGTTAAACCCCATAAACCAAAAAACAAATTGCCGGATGCAATTTGCCGCTGCTGAAAGCAATATTTACATACATGATGCTGCTGTTCAATAAATACAGTAATAAACGCGAATGAATGTAATGCTAAACATTGTTGCTTTCTACATATGCAAGCAGAACGGTGTCTGAAAACGGCAGTATCTAGGAGTGGTCGGTTGTTGGCCTTGATGACGATATTCTAGTTTTGGCTAACCCCCGGCTTTAGAAGCGCTGCCAAATATATTGAAAGTAATTTCTACAGAAGGTTTAGATATAACTGAGTCACCATCGCTTTCCCCTGCTTGCGACGTGTATGTGATAAAAGCAGATGGCTTGGAAGCATTACTTCGCTGGCATGCTTAATGCATGACTATCATTTCATGTCAGGGTGCTCATTTAGAGTGTACCCATATTTTACGGAGGACATGAGGCGTCATTTTCTCAAACTATAGGAAGCTTCTCTTATCACCTACCGATTCCGTGTCGCTATTTTCGACTGCATTACGTTCTGTGGGTCTCATAAGGGGAGGATACATTTTGGCTTTTCCTCGTTACGTCCGTAGATAGGGTAGTTGTCATTAACAAGCCCGCCAAAAGGCAGCTGTGAGACACCTTTCTGGCCCTATCTACGACGGTCCAATTCCTGCGGCGTTAGCTGTTTGTAGCCTTTTAGTCAATGGTCTATCAAAGGAGTCGCCGCTTATTAAACTTGTGCTAACGGATTTGAAGTGTATGAAGTGTTGACCATGAGAATGCCGCGCCAGGGACATCTTTAAGCTGGATTATGTGGATTAATCAGTAGCGCACCTTATGCAATTTTCACCGTTCCTCTTTGGTTCCGTTGCCTTTCTCATGTCTAAAACAAATTATGTCCCCGTAGTCTATACCGCTGTTACTCTCATACTGGACTCCCAAAAAATCTGCGAAAATGTCAATACTGCGCTCATTATCGCTGCGTATTGTGTGTAAAATTTTAAGCGCTGAAAATTAGGCAGGAATTAGGTTCAATAACTGGATACAGTCATTGCCAGGTATGACTTTACTAACAAACCAAACCCACTATTCAGCACGGCATCCCTACTCGAGATATTAGTCAACAACTTTTATCGTAAACCCACGGGTACAACTCGCAGAGCTGCCCACAATTCCATCCAAAGATAGTGCAGCTAGAGTTTAGTCTGCCGCAACTGACAGCAACTACAGTACTTAGCTACAATCACTACCACGACAGATCATGCAACCTTTTGAGACCAGGCGTGGCTTCCATATAATTACGCTCACTTCCAGGGGTGTTTCCATCCAGCTTTGGCGCCTTAGAGTGCAGAAAATGAAATATTAAAAAAAAACTCAACCTTACAACGACGCGTCCAGCTCAAAACGGTTGAGCTAAGTGAAATTGATCTTCATTTCAGACTTACAAATGTGCCATCTCGTGCGCAAGCATATGCGCTCCCTCGAATGTGTAAGGCTGGTCTTCACCGACTCCAACTCTGGCTTCTCCGCATACACCACCAAGTACAGCGACACCTGAAAAATGGCTCGGCATGACAAGTATATGAGCCATGCTCGCCATTTACTAACTGTGCAGTGAGCAGCTTGTTTGTTTTCTCTGATCAGTTAAATTGATTTGAAGGACAAACACAATTTGTAACAATTGCAGGATGTTGCCAAATAAAGCAAAATTTAGCAGTTTGGGGAGTAATTGGTAAAAAATATTTCAACACGTGTAAAATAAGAATTTTTCTATCAGTCGGAAGTTTAAACTATGTTTTACTTCAAATTTGTGGTTGCGGCGACTTCCATTCATATAGTGCAATGAAGTTTTTTACGAGACGCCTGAACCGTCCTATGGGCAACATAAACATTGACTTCCGGTTCGTTCACAATCGTTGGGTAAAAATACCAACAGCTACACATAGTGCAATGAAGATTTTTAAGAGACGCCTGAACTGTCCTATGGGCAACATAACGTGGAGTTCGGGGTTGCTCACAATCATTGGGTAAAAATACCAACAGCCAGGAGAAATTTAAGCTTCATCTGGAGTTGTGGTGGGCTCAATCGTTTTAAACATACTGGCAGCCAATAGCCACCATGAAATGCTTTCAATAAAACTGTATCAGTGGCTTCGCTGTTCAGCTGCTGGTCATAAACTCGCGAGATCTGTCCCGGCCACGGGCGCTGTTTTCTGATAGAGACAAAAAATAAAACATCTCTGTGATGCGCAATATCAATATGTGTTAGAGAACTTCGGATGATGAGAATTAATTCGAAGCACTCCACTATGACTTTCCTTCATCATCATCATCAGCCTGACTACACCCACTGCAGGGCAAAGGCCTCTCCCATGTCTCTCCAATTAACCCTGTCCTTCGCCAGTTTCGGCCACTGTATCCCCGCAAACTTCTTAATCTCATCCGCCCACCTAACTTTCTGCCGTCCCCTGCTACGTTTGCTTTCTCTTGGAATTCACTCCGTTACCCTTAAGGACCAGCGGTTATCTTCTCTTCGCATTACATGCCCTGCCCAAGCCCATTTCTTCCTCTTGATTTCAACTTTCCTTATTGCCCATCTATCCCGTAGGTACGTCAAAGCCAAAAAAAGAGAGATTTTAAATATCTTCCAGAACTCTCAAGTTATCGGCATAACACAGGCACACCATGATTTTTAGAAAGCATGGGATATCAGAAAATGGTTTCATTATGTAGCTACTCGCCGGCTAAACATTCAAAAATCAGTTGCACACGCACAGCTTTATTTTAACAAGTTAAGGAAAGAAATCCGCTATTCATAGGCAGAGAAAACACACAAATAAGAAATCACCCAGTCCCCTCCTCGGACCAATATCGAGGAGCTATTCTCCTTTTAAAATGCTGCCCTCTTGCACGTATCCTGCGGCTATGGGGTTTTTGGCTTGCTACGGCGTAAAGTGGGAACAGAGGCAAGTGCTTCCACAGCTAAGAGCAAATGACAGCGCTCGTAGTTTGAGCGCCACCGCTATTTCCTTTCGGGCGGCCCTCCAATAGATGCTGCTGCGGTAGCCTCCTAGGCAACCTCCCCATCGTGGTGACCCGGAGAATCGCCCCTTCTTTCCAGCGGCGTTCCAGGAAGGTGGGCTAGCAGGACCCGGCTCCCGACCTGCCGCTTCCAGCATTCCGGCCATAAGGTATTGGTGGGTGGTTCGCACAATTGCAGGCTGCGCTGTGCATGAATGGAGTCACTGTCCAGCCGTTCAAACACACATTCCTTTGCGGCATTCTCTCGCTCGACCTGGTGCGCCGACTGACGTACCCTGCCTTGGATTCCGGACAATACGACGAGCTGCGCACGGCCGTCGTGGCCGACTTCAGAGTAGGCGACGTTCCACTGCAGCCCTACGACGGTGCATACCCGCTTTCGCCACAGCCAGCATCTGGCCATGCACCAGCCTCAATCTTCCCCTCGCAGGCTCCGTCAGAACACAGCTCGCCTCGACAGCCCCTGGACGCCTCCCCGCCACTCCGGCCCAACGTCTCCGGCCCGGCCGCCCCATTCCACGACACGCCAGGAAGGCGTAACGCGAGGTTTACGACACGTCCTGCTCAAATAACTGTCCTCTGTGCGCCTTTTGACCTGCCTCCTTGCGGGCGTTCCTGTCTGCCCGCGACCATGCGGAAGGATGCCACTGCGACGCCTCATTGCGTTAGTTCCCACATAGAGACAAATTCTACCTTGTCCCCAGCGCATACCTCTTCATTGATGTTGTCGCCAGCGCCTGCTGAAGCCAAGGAATGCTCTGCAGCAGCAGTCGTGCCGCGAATTTGTGCATGTGTGGCCACGTCAAAGCAACCAACAGATCGACAGGACTCTCCAGCTACGTAGAAGCCGCGGCCAAGTGATGCTAAAAAGTCCTCGGCAACCCATGTCTGCAGCCACCCCCGGCCATTCAAAAGGTCTGCAGAGCGCTATATGTCATCAGGAGCAGGATGAGAAGGCCAAACTGGGTGACAGCAGTAACAAGCATGGCGGTAGTCACCAGCCCTACTTTGTCTCACTAGGACCCTGAACCGTGCTAGTGCCTCTCTTCATGCCCAACTAGGCCACTGATGTGGGCGATTCTTGTTTCCTACCTGATTTAGAATCTAAACATAAGGCTATCGCCACTTTCTCGACCACCACCAAACGCAAGCTCGACGGGAGGCTATCGCACACAACGTCTAGTCCACATCAGATTCAGTTTCCAACGCCGCTGCAGCTTCATCGGCCATCGCCTAGCAAGATAGCTAGGTTTACCAGGCCAGAAGACTTGCCCCCGGTTGCTGTCGGTGTGCCGAGTGCGCCTCTGATTGCCGGTACCATACCAGCGTCGCCCATTATGAGCGGCTCGGCGCCAGTGGCAAGGGCGCCACTCAGGTGGCCGCCCGCCATGTTCAAGTGAATCAGTCCGCGACTGGCTGTAAGCCTGTTGCAACACCTATATGCAGTCCACCAAAGCCAATCCCTCGCCTCGCACCTCGGTTTGCTATTTCCTCCTAAGAGTAACACATTTGAGCCCTTGTTTCATTGCCTAATATCTGCAGTGGTAAGCACGCCAGGGTGTGCGATGTGCGCACTGAGAATGTTCATGATTAATTTAACAAAGTCCTACAAATATATCATTGCCAAGGCTCTAAGAAATGTTTAAGTTCTTGGCTGCACCGTGATATCATTCAATAGTGTGAATTCTTGAAGCGCTTAAACTTGTGATTGCTGCCAGTGATTCAAAAATTTGATTCAAGCTAGCATACCGAAGTCTTGCTTGTGAGCTCTAAAATATAAATCAAATTTTGGAACTTACCATAGACGCCCGTGACCAACTCGCCATCTCGTGTCACCACAAAATCTTTGCTGCCGAAATGGGCATAAAATTGAAAAACAACTTCATTACTGGAACCATCAAAGCTGTCTTAAGTCATTCCTGCAACCTTAACAAAAAACTCGCCACGAGGCTGGGGCTCAGATCGGCATTAATACTCCTAGAAAAGTTAATAGTGAGTCATTTTTGCTGCAAACATTTTAAGCAGAAACAGACTTTCTTGATTATTAAAATGCTACAGTACCAAGCTCCATACGAAACATTCAACGAAACAAATCTAGAGACGTCATATTAGTTGGACAATAATCACTGGCAAACCATGTTTTGCGCTTGTATTAAGTCCACGTAATCAATTATTATTCCAACCAAAATGAAGCACCTCCTATATATAGAGACTACGAGTATAGCCGCCGCGTATCAAACTCCTACAGAATTACACCACTGTAGCTAACTAAAAACGTGCTAAGTATAGACCGAAAATCTCGCTTTGCCCACTTTTCATAAAAAGAACCAATTTTGCATTTTCTACGCAAATAGGTTTTACCGACAAGTCTATACACGGTATGTTCTGTTATACACTTCAGTACTTATTAGTCTATAAGATTACAAGCAAACTAGTCTGGGTTAAGATATTTTGTCAACCATTTAAATTCGTCTCATCCTTATGGTCTTATTAAAGGTTTCTTATCATAACACTAAATAGTGCGAAACTGAGTTGCCCAGTACATCCCAAGAGTTTATAGCTAAAACCTGTTCTTCTCAGCTTAAATATTACAACAATATCCGACCGCTCAAAGCCCGTCGCTTTGTTGCAATTCTCTGTTTATTCTATAACTCTGTCCACACTCGTACCTCCCTTCTGTCTGTGGCAAACCTCCTTGCACTTCACTGTACTTATATATTTATTGTAGCATCGACCGCATTAAGAAAAAACACTATCAACCAATTTTTATGTGCTACCTCGAGCAATTAAACCTCCAAATCGTTTCCTCTTCTTTCATTTCCATGTGTGAGGGCGTCGAGCTCAGAAAGCACCTCATAATGCGTTTGTCTGCTTGACATTGCGTAAAATGCGTTTCTTCTGTATTACTGTCTCGATCTTTTTTCAACACTGTTTGCGTCTTGTGGATAGATTAATGCTGGCATTAGTTCCCGACTACCCATTAATTATTTTGTTTTTGTTATTTCTTTTTTCGCTCTCAGTACAGATTGTATATATCGTATATTTGCCTTTCGCAGCGTCGATGTTGCTGCTAGCGTGATTACAAAACTTTTTGCGACCTTTTTAGAATGCTCCATCAGCCTATTTTCACCAGGGCCTGTGAGGTATTAATTAATAAATAAATGCACTGCCGGGCTGTCTTCTGACCTCTCGGTGTCTGACTTCGCTGTCACCAAGCTTCCCAGGCAAGTGTGACACATTCACCGGCGTTTAGGGGAAGCGTGATAATGTTAACGTTTTGTTCTTCATCTAGGAAAGTAGGCAGTCGGACAAACCCTAAGTCATACTGTGGCCTTCGGCTTCTAAGCTGGGGCCACCCATGCCGACCAAAGTTTGTAATCATACCTTCCTACTTTCTTCTCAGCCGCCCTCAGATACCCTTCCTTACCTTATAATCTCTTCCAATAGACTAAGATACCGTCGGCTGCACGTCGCACAAGGAATTTATCTCCGTGAACTTCATTCCTTCCTCTTGACTGTTTTCTACTTATCGCTGCTATAGCTGCCTCGTAACATCGTCTCTAAAGTTATTTTTTTTAACCGGCACGCGGCCGTCAGTTTAAGTTGAAGCCTTTTCTTTAGCCTTCATGCTTTGCGCCATTAGTGCCGACTGCCAACCTACAGTTTTAACACAGTTACCATTTGAGGAGCATTGTCCTCGGAACCAACCATTCCCAATCAATATTCTTTAGGTCAATTTTTTGGAACATTCCGAAAAAAAAACAAATATGGTTACAAAACCCAAAAGATTCGTATACAGATGCTTTTCGGCAAGCCTTCTGATCTCTCTTTGGTTATTTCACGCTATTTTTTTCACAGTCTGTCCTGAGCATTTGTGTTTAGAGATTTCCGCATTTTTAGAGAGAAAGAAAGATGAAAACGTTCCTCAGAAACGGCATGGTTTACTAGCGTCACAAAGGAACTGCTACTTATGTCCTTTTTTTCGGAAAGAAGGAATAGCTTATTTTCGTCAATGATGGCACTGTGGCTACACAAGTAGAGGCCGACAAAAAAATCAAATACAGCATGTTTTTTCAAGCCCTGCCAGCACTGCTCCCTAGATAAAAATAAAAAAGTGCAGTTTCCTCCCGTGTTTTGGCTTGTCCAGTTCAAAAATTCCTGTTTCATGTTCCTTTAGTGTTATGCATTTGAAGTGTTGACCAATGTTGCACCATTCTATTTTTCAGTAGGCTGCTGCCGGTTTTATGAATTACGTTTGGTGACTACGTGTCATTCACTGCAACCCTAATGTTTAGCAAGAAGTTCGTGACAGGCAACAGTAAAAAATAAGGACATTAAGAATCACCTGTTTTCGAACAAGACCTACTGAACCTTAGTTGGCTAGAAAACCTCTTTCTAGTTTGCTTTATTTTGCGGTACTAGGAATGAAACCTATTTTACTGCAGTAACATAACCAAATTCCTACTTTAAGAAGGCTTACTTAACTTGTTCGAGCAGCGCGAACAAATCGGTAACTATTCCGCGAAAAGTCGTTATGTCAACAGCTGCATTTTGAGTTCTTCTTACCTTGATACGAAGAAAGCAATGTCACATCGATTGAAGGCACCCTGGTATGAGAGATTTTTCATATTGTTTAACGTCCTCATTATATCCGGTTGATCTTCAGTACTGTTAATTATTTGATCGCTCTGGAGGAGTGAAAATAAATTCAATGAATGAATACAAACGTGAATAAAAAAAACAAATTGTCGGCTTTTGACGTAGTCAAACTGAACAGACTTGCGAAAGCCTATGTTTAAACTCAATGGCTCATGGTCTTTCTTTGCTCGCTCGTCGGCATGTCTGTCGACGTTATTAGACTCAGGGTAAGTTATGCTCGGATAACGTTAATCCGAACGCAAGCGTGGCACGGGGTGCCAGAAAGCTAGGTGAGCGTATGAAATTAAGAAGTTTGCGGAGATACGGTGGCTGCCGCTAGCAAAGGACAGGATTAATTGGAGAGAACTGGGAGAGGCCTTTCCCCTGCAGTTGGCGTAGTCAGGTTTATTGTGGTGATGATGTTCTGATCGATCTAATCGCGCCGCAGATTGAAGTTGATGAAGGTGACTTAAAATGTCTACTGAGGTAAACAAAAACAACAGCAACACAGCTCGGCAGTGTGGTGCAGTTTAACACGAGTTGTGTTCGGCTGCTGCGAGCTGCCTGAATGGATTCCATTGTTGATTGATCTGGAAAACATGAAACGTGTTGAGTCTTAGCGCAGCCTCAACTGCGACTGTTAGTTTGAATATTATTGTATTGTTATCGGTATTTTTTCCTTGTTACCGCGAACAGGAATTAAAGAAAAAAGAGCGATAGCCAAGTGCTCTTGTGCAGCGGCCTTTGAAGCTGGTATGTTCGCGCCGCCTCTGATTCTTCTCCCAATTTCGGGTGTTTATGTGATTTCCTTTTAATCCTGCTAACTTCGCGACGCTATTGCTAGGCAATGGCGCAAGATCCAACGATGAAAAAATTCTTGGCCGGTGATGGCGAGCATGTGAGTGCTTTCGTAATAAAACTTTTCTTGCACAGAAACAATCTAGGATACGTGGGTTGTTCAGAAAACCCTTGTAGTGCGTGGCGCAGAACATTATAAATCTTATTACTATAAATAGCGACTCAACATATCAGAGAAAGGATAAGATTTGAACATCACCAATTTAGCAATACGGCACTCGTTTTTCAGCGCAGAAGACTGGAATGGATTATGAGTGGCAATTTAACTTTAACGAAACAGAACACACGATATAACTTCAGTAAAGCTTGTCATTTGCAGTAGGCTGCAGGGAGGGGGTTATATATAAAATATTTTTGTAATTTTGGTGCACAGAACTGCATTGCGTTTCCATTCGCTGACGTAATTCGTAAGGCAGGTTATGTGTATATGAAAAAGCTCACTGAAACAATCTTTCAAACATATATATATATATATATATATATATATATATATGGCTTAATTGAGACAGTATAATTTTTTTTGTTTTGGCGGTTGCACTTACCATATTTGTAAAGACTTCGTTAAGTTGAAATCGTATTTTGGGATTCTTCAAATCGATGAATCTAAGGCCAGCCTTTATGCAAGAAGAAAACAAGGATCATTACCACATTTTCAGAGGTAGTGCACGTCACCAATAAACGTTTTAACAAAATGTTTAAAACCAGAGTAGCAGGAAAGACTGCGGCAGACACTATGACTCAATATTCTCAGGGTATAAAAGCAGGTGCAATAAATTTCGCAATAAAATTTTGAATGCAATAACATAACATTTTCATTCACAAGAAAAATGGACGCACGAACGAAAACAGTTATATATATATATATATATACATATATATATATATATATATATATATATATATATATATATATATATATATATATATATATATATATATATATATATATATATATCAAAAATGATATCCTGGTAGCTGATTGATGAATATAAAATAAAGTCGTCAGAAATTGAAAAACATCCTGTTATGTTTTTCAATGTCTGGTTACTTTATCTTATATATATATATATATATATATATATATATATATAGGTTGCTAGAGCATGAAGTACTTGACTGCTTACAGGAGTATATAGCGCAGTATACGCTTCGTTAAAGGAAACATTTATTTGACTCAATGTTTCGATCGGAATAGCGATCTTCTTCAAAAGATCGGTCTTCTTGATCGACATATAGAAGCAGATCGATATATATGTAGGTGGCAGTGTTCATGTACTTATTTACAGTGAGAGCTTGTTCGGGAAGAGGAGCCTTTGTCTCAAAAGCCCACCCGGCGTCAGCACCTGCTCTCTCAGTTGAGTTGCACGCCGCTTGCCCCTACACTTGCGCCAGGAATGGTGCGACGATCCCCAGTGATCCATGAATGTAAATTAGGGAATCATCAATTCCGTACAAAAGATAATTAACCCAATATCGTTATCCGAATGTCTACTACCCGACAACACCGGTAGCGAAGAGAAAATTGAAGTGCTAGCGCATATGATTTTCATTTGGCCTGACTACGCAAATCGTCCTAAATGTTTTCTGTAAAATCGATGGTTATCATGTATTAGCAAAGAAATATATAAGTGAATAAATTAAACTATTTCTGCAAGCAATAAAGCAGGTTCTTTCCTTTATAATAGATGGAGAAGTCGCCCCAATGCCTAAACATTGTGTTATGAGGATCATATAATGCTAATCTGCAGCAGGTTTGATTATGCAGCATCAAGAAGTACTGCGCTTGCCTTTGGTCACCTTGTTAACGTATGCAAAATAATGGAGCCGCCTTCAGTTGAGTATTCCGAAATGGCACCGACGCCCACAGCACACTTAATGATGTTATTGGTAATGCAACTTATGTTAACGAATTTAGCCGCAGAAATTACTTTGCCGACGTGACACGCCTTTTAAGTTTTTGATTCCTGCAGACATCAGCACCACTTCATACACATCTTTTTTTTTTTAATGTAGGCAGTGAAACAAAAAAATCTAATGCGTACGTTCACGCAGTATCGATACGGAGGACAAACAAACGTAGGAAGTCTCTACTATCCAGTAAATCTTTTTTCTAGGCTTCATTTCAAGCTTAGCGACATATTTTCAAATCTTTTTAGTCCACACTCAATTTCTGAGCCGATACTACGTTGAAAAGTGAGTTTATGCTTGGGCATAGTACTAAACGCGCTGAGATAAAGCAATCATAAGACCGTGATGCTTTCAGTGTTATAGAATTTGCGCACTAACAGACCTTTAAAACATCTGCGCAGTCCATTACATGCAATTTACTGATGCCCAAATTTTTTTCAGCATGATTCTGTCGTGTTACCACATGACCAATTATAGACGGTGGTACACGTATGCACAGCACAAGAAATAAGTGCCAATTTTTCCCCCTCATTAAGAATCGTTCGCTCGAGCTTTCTGCTAGCACTTTGTGCTCATAATGTTGTTTGCAAGTAAAAACAAGTCCAGATCTGAAGTAGACAATTAAATATACGCACCGCATTCAACATGATAGCCAAATACTGGACAAGGTCTTCGGTTGAATTAAATTCCTTCGAGTATTCTTCGCTTGTAACCATGCATACTTCGACGATGAACCTATTTGGGCGTTCTTTTCGTGTCTTATTTCGAAAACCTGGAAAAATGTTGGTTGTTTGGCTTAAGTTTAATGCTGAATTTTTTTACAGAGATAACTGTGATGGCTTTGCTTCAGCCATATTCCCCTATATCCAGAGCGTCTGCGAAAAGCCCTTAATTACATAGTGATATATTTTCACGCGAAAGCGTTAAGGACCTCATCAGGTGGAGAAACTGGCGTCAGCGTCACCCCATTCTAAAGCCGCCGCGGCTCCATCGGGTCGTTTGTTGTGAAAATCCCAGAAGCGCCAGCTGCAGAGGCCTGGGCAGCAGCTCCGCGCGCCCATGGTCGTCGGCCTTAGGCTCAAGGTGACCTCTGTGCTAGAACCTTTGCAGGCCAGTGCGCATCTGATCCTCTTCTCATCTCTTTCATCGTGACGGCAAGCCCTACAGTCTTCTGTTTTCATCCCGCCTGTTACACCCATTGACACGTCTTAAGCTTCATCGTCACTGCTATTCTTATAGGTCGCGCGATCGGAATGGATGGATGGATGGATGGATGGATAAAAATAGCTTTATTTCAGGCAAATTTAAAGTGTTCTCGACCCCTTACGGCTCGTGGGGCGCCGTGGTCGACCCTTGATCAAAGATGCCGCACTTGACTGCCGCCATTGTGGCTCGGCGTACAAGAAATCGTTGCGCTTCCTAGTCCTCGCTGGCCAGCAAATGCTCCCACTGCGTCACACTCTGGTGGTCTATTCTGGGCTCTAAGTCTGCCTTAGGGCAGGTCCAGGTGACATGCACTAGTGTGGGTTTACCCTGACACCACGGACATTCGTGTACATATTGTGTAGGGAAAATCTTCTGCAGTTTGTGCAGGTGCGGAGAGGTACACGTTTGTAGTCTGCGCAAGTCTACCGCCTCCCCTTTGATAGACCTTTTGTGTGGTCCTGCAGTTTGTGCAGGTGCGGGTAGGTACCGGTTTGTAATCTGCGCAAGTCTACCGCCTCCTCTTTGATAGGCGTTCTGTGTGGGGCTGGGTAACGTTTCCGCTGACCCCTGCAATGATCGAGTAGGACTGAGTACGGGGGGGTAACAGGATCAAAGGTGCCCGTGGTGCAAAGTGTGGAGTCTGCTCGTTTGGCGTACCCTCGAGCTAACTCGTCTGCTGCTACATCGTCCGTCGTCCCCTCCTGTCCCGGAACCCACACTATACTATGTTTAGTGTTTGTGTGTCTTCTCGTCGTGTGTAGAATATGATTGGCAATGCTGTCAATCCTGCCTCTTGTGTAGTTTCTGCATGCTTGTTTGGAGTCCGTTACCATAGTGAGGTCTGTTCTTATTGCGTTGCCGTGCGATATTTCCAGAGTATGGCAGTTTCTTCAGCTGCTTCTATGCTTGGTTTGTTTATTGTTGCACTGGCCATTTCCTTCCCTCCTTCGTCTGTTATAAAGGTGATCGTTTTGCGTTTTTATCACTGCTTTACTGCGTCCGTGTAGACAACACTGGGATTGTCGCTGGATTCCCTGCTGATTGCTCGGAGTCCGGCTTGTCGTCTTTGAAGGTGTATATTGGAGTCCATTTGTCTGGGTATGGGTCTTACCTGGATGTCATTTCTGTCTTCATTATTAATCTGTTCCTTGTCTTTTTGTGTGGGAAGGGGTAGCCCTAATTTCTCCATTAGGTGTCTCCCGTTCTGGTTTGAGTGAGTCTGTCTAGTTGCGCACTACGTTGCGCTTTTCGTAGTTAGTCGAAGCTGTTCGATACTCCTAATGTCATTAGCTTTTCGGTTGGTGTTGACATTCGAAGTTTGAGCACCGTTTTGTGTGATTTTCGTAGTATGGTGTCGATTTGTAGAGCCTCTTGCTTGTTTAGTTCGTGGTAGGGAAGGGTGTATGTTACCCTGCTCAAGATGAGGCTACCTATGAATCTTGCAGTGTCCTGTTCTCTTCTGCCCTTCTTTTTACTGCTGACTCTTCGCACGATTCTGGCGGCTTGCTCTGTTGTATTCTTATAAGAGGCGATGTTTTTTGCTACATCGTTCATTGTTTTGCAGCCACATTCCAAGCACTCTGACTTCCGTTTTCTCAGGTCTTGTCTCGTTTCAGACTTTCAGGGTAATTTTGGAGTCGTATTTTCATGTACCTTTTGTGATTCTTACGTATTCCGATTTTTCTGCTGAGCACGATAGTCCTCTTGCCCTGGCGTGTTGTTCAGTACGGTCGATCGCTCTTTGCAGCCGCACTTCTTCTGCTGCTAGGGAGCCTGTGGCTGTCCATACTGTTATGCCATTTGCATACATTGCCTAGCTGATGTTTTCTATTTCGTCGAGTACTTTCGTGAGCCCTATCATTGCTACGTTGAATGGTGGTGGCGATATTACTGAGCCTTGCGGGGTACCCTTGTTTTGCACCGTGAAGCTCTCAGATTTTGTGTTTCTGATGCCTATCGTAGCCGTTCGTTCCGTCAAGAAACTGGCATATCGAAAGGCTCTGTTTCCGCAGTTAATGTTATTGAGACCTCGGTGCCGCGGGTAGTGTCACAGAGTAGGAGACGAGAAAGTCGGCAGTGGCGCAGCATGGAGAGCTCGCGCTCGGTCCACCGCCATTAAATAATTTCATCGCTATCTATCATGTAGGCCTGCCTTCATCCGCTTGTCGTCAATAACAATGTTATCTTGCTTCTGCGGGAACTACGCAATATTGGCACATTCCGAGGTAAGTCAGAAAAGTGTGACGTACGCAACGTGTTTCTTCCCAAGGGTCGACTGTAGCAAGGCTCTTTTAAGAAAGAGCACCTTCTGCGTTGCTGTGCTGGTTGCTTTCGGCACTTACGGTCTGCGGATAGGTCAGAGGAAATTATTACTCACAGACATTGATGTTTAGCAGCGCTACATATTGCTGTGTTGTTAATCGTCTACGAAAAATCTAATTTCTGCGGCTCCAGAGTATTCATCGACTCCGCTTCTCGATGTTGCCTTCGGTGCTTTCGCAGGAGTGCAGTCATTAGGACATGTGCCTGACCATGAAAAGGGTTTCTGCTCTTACCAGGAAGCTTCCCAGCAGCCCCTGGCGGTGTCGGCAAGGCCAAAGCCTCCAACAAAGCCTCAGGGGTTCGCATTCCTCGTTGACATGCACTGGAGCCTCGAAACTAGCGGCGACGCACGGCCTGGCCCCTACACGCATCAGCGTTATGTGTGGCCGGCTGCACCGTAGGATCTTCCTTTCGTGTACTCTTTCAGCCTCAAAGATGAGTGCACCGACTAGCGCGAACCTCTAATCTCATTTTCCTCCGGATGCTGTCCTGAGGTTTCATGTCTGCTGCGACCCTGTTCGAAAAAATGCGCCGCTAAACAAAGCGCTTGACGCTTTTCACGTTATCTTCGGCTCGGGCGTCCCTTCAGCTGCGATCACAGCCCACGTGCGTGTCCCTGGTGTTGGCAGTGCGGAAAAGCGCGACGCGTCATAAGCGTGGTCGCTTCGCAGATTGCTTCTGATGCAGCGCTGTTGCTGCAAAAAATTTAGGCCAATGACTCTCTTAAAGCATGGAAAGCTCTCAAAATTTACAGTGCCTCAATTTTTCTTCTTAGCTGGTCTAAATATATTTCGTGCCCTTTCGGGACGACTGGACGCCTCTCTGCCTGATGAAGCACTTGCGTGCGCAGAAAACTTGGAGCCTTAATTATCGCCAGAATGTTATGGGGATGAAGCTTCTATGTATCACACGTGGCTGTCTCTGATCGTCTGTTATTGTGACGAGCAGAAAAAGGGCATACACTCCGTTTACTCACCAGCAGTTGAATTTATCTGGTTTCCAAGTTCCGACGAGCTGGAATTCGTTTCTTCAGCTTCAGGTAGGTCTTCTTCAGCTAGGAAATCATTCACCTTGTGTAAGTATGTTGATGTTAAAGCACAATTACCCACTCCTAATACCAAAGCCAAGTTCACTTTATCTTACTCTTCACCCGAAAGACGCGGGTTCGATCCACTCCTAATAACAAAGCCAAGTTCACTTTATCTTACTCTTCACCCGAAAGACGCGGGTTCGATCCCGGCCGCGGCGGTTGAATTTCTTTGGAGGAGAAATTTAGAGGCCCGTGTACTGTGCGATGTCAGTGCACGTTAAAGAACCCCAGGTGGTCGAAATTTCCGGAGCCCTCCACTACGGCGTCTCTCATAGCCTTAGTCGCTTTGGGACGTTAAACCCCATAGCCCCAACCAAACCAAACCAACTTTATCTTACTCTTCATTTTTAGAAACCATTCACTGCAGGCGGCATCCGTTACTTTCTCTCGTCTTTTTGTGAAGGAGCTGATACAAGGACAGAAAATGAGAGCCACTGCAGCACATCTTGTACCTTCAAGTTGCGATGGCATTATTCGTACCAGACGATCGATGTCAGTGTGCTACTCTGCATGCTGACGACAACCGCGGCTACTGCTATTTCTGCTGCAAAAACCTATCGCTTGCATAAGAAGTTGCCAAGCCACCACATTGCCCACATGCGATGCGCACCTGGAATTTTCGGCTATTCAGTGATATGAAGTCTTGAGGAGAAAACTGTGCCCACAGAACACGAAAGGCGATATTCATGCGCTACATTTACTCAAAGTCAACACCAATCGTTACCGAGGCTTGCATTCCAGAACTTCTGTGCACAAACAGATGGAAGATGTTTTCAATATTTATTAGGATTGGCCATTTTATTACTATTTTGAAATTGCGGTGTTCTTGCAGCCGTTGTATAGACTGAAGAAAAATATTTCCACGCTTTCAAATCTATAAATCAGAATATTTCAGCAGCAACATGTTCCCAAGTTACAAATGTCACTCCTACCTAATAATTATTGTCAGCTTTCATTGTGCTATCACTATTACCATTATAGCTTCAAGATTCAGCCTTCCTTAACATGCATACCTACAAATATAAAACATACCAATAGAGGGAGACTAGAACATCAGTCTTTAAAATATATTTCGTGCTTCCAGGAAGTTGTTACAATAACTCCATTTTTGTTCTCTGCGTTACCTTTTACCTCGCACTGATAGACGCTTTCCTGAAATAAAGCGCTGTATTCTGCAATTATCTGCTAAAATATGATTAAACAATAAAGACAGTGTGTGTTTTGCGAGTAACTAATGGCACCGAGCTTCATCCCAGTGCTCAATTTTAGCTATTGCCGCCTTAACTTGTTTGTTTCAATGAAAACGATCTTTTGAAACAGCAGTTTTCATGCTAAAAAATAAGTTCGTTCCTGCATCACGAACGCATTAGATAAAAAAAAGAAAAATTCGAACTTTTAGGAGACTTGAAACCGTTTAAACGCTGTCCTTGATTATGTTTTTTTAAGTATGAATGTTTACCCCGTGCTCATTACAAGAAATTGTCATCCATTTTTTGTTGGCTAAACAACAAAAAGAAATGAAGGGTAAAATAGATAAAAAGTCTTTAAACTCCACAGAATATTGCTGACAGGATACAGAAACGCGCTTTTTGCTAGCCTAAATATTCATCAGCCTATAGCAACGGCGCATTCCGAAGGAATTATGCATTGAATCAAACCAGATTTGCTTTAATCCCAAAGTTTTTGACAACGACTACGCATGATCATTTATGCTATCAAAGTATCGAAGCACTGCTCAGCTTTAATGCAAGCACGCAGGGTTAAGTATTGTAACCACTCAACTTCCTCAGCTTAATATTAATACCTGAGGACAGCATATCGCAGGGGATCGTTGGTGTGTATACGAATACCGCCGCCGTTGGCAACACCTCTTCATGGAATGGAATAGCTATGCATTAGGATAGTAAATGTGCATTGCGCATTGCATTTCATGGTTTTCACAGAAAGTTCAGCCTTACATTATACAGTAAAGTAGGCACAATGTTGGAAACATAGAAGGATACAGAGTTTTACTTCAGTTAGGGTAACGTTGAACATTTTTGCTTGGCTAGGATGTATTGAAGACGAAATGACTCCTTTAAAATCTGGGTGATTGATTTGTAAATATACAAAAAACATGCTTTGCAGATACTCACACGAAGCTTCTGAAAAGTCAATTTCTTCTGATATCGCATAGTCAATACTTGTATTGGCTAAAAAAATGAAGAAATGAAATAAATGAAATGAAATAATATCTTGCTTTCTAAGTCTACACCTGGCAAAATAAGGGATAGTTATCGTTATAGCAACGTACGCTTGCACGTAAGTGAACAATAATATTTTTTATCACTGATATCAACTGCGGTAGAGAATCGAATAAGTCGAAAATCGAAAACTGATGACATCTGCAACTGTTTATAGTTTGATATATTTGTACCGATGCATCATTCCTGGAACATTTTTTTTGCAAAAAATGTTATTGAGTGCGTAACACTTGCTATTCTTTAGAAGGTATAAACCAACATTGAAAAATATTGGAGGCTTATCAAGGTTAAGCCCCGTGGATGCGAAAGATGTCCTTAGCGTTTGGAGGCATCTTGACCGCATACACGCCCGGCGCAAAGACGCTGGCGCGGTTGCGGGCACAGAGACTGACGAGACGGCGGGCGCGCGCCACCTCATCCCTGACGTGACGTCACATATCACGTGATGCAGCGATGGTGGCGCCGCCGCCGCGTCGCGCGCACCGGCGCGAACCGAAGCGTGGAGGCCTCCGCCGGACGACGTCCGACAGCGCGATATGAGGCCCCATCTGCAGCCGGTGTGACGTCATCACGTGACGTCAATTCATGTGATCTCACTTCTAGGTCAATGGTGGCCACCGCCGGGAGGCGATCGACGGCGCGATATCAGGCCCCATCTGCAGCCGGTGTGACGTCATCACGTAACGTCATGTCACGTGACCTACTTGAAGGTCACTTGAAGGTCAATGGTGGCCACCGACGGGCGTCACGCGAAGGCCCGAAACCTACGTTAATATGCTTCGCATAAAAGCGGAGCGGTGGCCTAGTCGTCAGAGCACCCGCCTCGCAAGCGGGAGGTGCGGGGTTTAATCTGCAGTGTCGCCGTGTATCCACCGGTGATACAATGGTTACAGGCTTTCCGTTGGTGTGGTGCTCGCCTTGTTTAGAGCAAAATGACAGAGAAACGGCTCCTTGAGTAGAAGATAACACATTGTGCAATAAAAATCCATCATCATTACTGAAGTAGGCTTCATGCTAAAAATGCAATAGATTTGGCTCCGATGCCCATTTCTTTCACAAATAGCAGTTTGTTCTTGCTCCCATGGTCCTGATGATATATTTCATGAGTCTCTAACACGAATGCATAAGGGGACAGGGAAGCCCTATATTTGCAGTGTATTTTAGGGCAGGTTTTCGTGCACTTTTGTCAACAGCCACTTGAGGTAGTGCCTACTGGTTTATATCATTTTGTTGCCGCTTTATTCTCTTTTCACTGAACCAAAACTATGTAACACGACCAAAAAACAAATTTTGATGACATTTTTCTCTCGAGGACTAGGTTTAAGTCCGCTTTTGGCGTTATTTCTCCCTATAAAATAAAAACAGATCCTTGCACTTGCCTAATTTTGCCTCAGCATGTCCCCACATGCTCATATAAAGCACAGCAAAATAATTGGCCTTCTTCCTAATATTGTTTCCGAACAGATGGTACCGTCGTAACAAAAAACTTGTTTTGAGATAAATGAGTTTTAAGTAGAAAGTAACTTTATTACCTAGTTTTTTGCTTTGCCAAGTTTTGCTGACCAATTAATTTCATAGGCACGACCTCCATAGTAATTCTTCAATTTATCGTAGGCTTTTTCTACCGGTCGTTTGGCTTACTTGGCTTCGTTTTTTTACTTGCTACGCTGTTCAGCTAGCTGAGGAAACTTGTCACCAGACAATTTTTCTCAGCTGGCGGAGACTGTTACTGCTTCAGAATAGCCAAAAGGGCTCCAGTGCCTTTGCTCTTGCTATTTTGCCGCCGTTGAATTCTATGAGAGTATCTTCTGTGTCCCTCCTTAGTGCCCCTGGTGCTAAAGTGGCTTTTTATTAGCTTTCCCCCAGGTGATACGAATGAAGGACTAAAATGCTAGCATAGAGCTTAAGAGCTCCAAGAGTATTCCTAAATATGTTTTTACTCCAACTGAATCAAGAAGCATGCAGTTCGAGTCCTGGAATCATATATCGAATGGCTGCAAAGACATTGCCTCTAGAAACAATGTGCCCTTGCCACTCGCTTCCTCAATTTCAAAGCTATTGTTTAAAGGGAAATATAAAATGCAGGAGCAAGTGCGATACTGGGAAAAATGCAGAAAAGAATGTGCTACCAGTAATTAAACAGAAGTAAAAATTGAAGTTTCTTAGAGTTTTTCCTTAGCCTGTCCCCGTAAGTGACAAATTGAAGCCCTGCCTTTCAAATGCTTACCCGAAGCTTCAGCAGCGACCTCTTTGCTCGCTGTTTGCTCGATGTTGCCGCCCTCCGTTTCTCTATCTCCACCTAGCGAAAAAAGAAATGCTTTTGTTATGGCACTCTACCCCGGCAGTTTAGTGAATATCAATATTTACCACGTGCAATATCAACAGCAGTAGATATTCAAAATATTTTGGATTTTACCTGAACCCTTACCAGTTTTTGACAATCAATAGTTTTATGAACAACCACTGAGAGATCAAAAAAGCGCCGCTTTTTTTGGCTGATTGGCTGTTTGTTGCAAAAATACACAAGTTATGTGTTTTTGTTTTTCTTATTGCTGAAGAGTGCTTATTTCGCGCATGTTTCAAAGCGGGCATTAAATGGAAATAGACTGAGTCATACTGTTCACAACGTTACGCCATGGCAAGCGAAAGAAAATGACAGCATGATGCAAAAGTTAGATGTGCTTTAATGGCCAGCGGGCATAGCGCGAACACTGCGCCCTGCGCCACAGACCACTTTGTTATTGTTGGAGTGCTGATAGCACACAGTCTAGAAAGCAGACTAGCAGAGTAGCGTCAAACTTTAACACAGTTTATTGGGTAATATTGAGCTACCACAGAGAAATAACTCGGCGGCCGTTGATAACAGCGCTTTTGGCAGTTGACGAAGAACAGATTCGCCATCTCTCTCGACTCTCCTCAATTTAAAAGTCCTGTTAAACGTCAGTCTTAAAAGTCACAGCATCCGTTGACCCTGTCTTCAATCGCTCCAGAGAAGGCCGATCATTTCTCGCGTCACAACCAAGTGACAGGTGCGCGTGCTGCCGAATTGCAGCATAGAAAAAAGGCATTACACAGCTTTGCCGCATTAGCATTCTCGGAAAGAAGCCTCATCGCTTTGCTTAAAATTAAACGAAAGGTTGCCCAATTAAACACTGAAATAAAGAAACGTTTGTGCCCATTAAGTTTCGTAGGGGTTGTTTTATCTCACGACATGCAACAAGTCTGGAAATCTTGGCGTCACCAGGACGCTCTTGCTCAGTCAGAAATGATTTCGCAGTCGAATTATGGAAAATCAACGATGGTACGTATACGTATCTACCACCTTTGCCAAAATAAACCTAGCACTCGTGACGGCAGCCGGAATGGCCTCACGGCCGAGAAACGGTGCTGCGGTCCCCGGCGCTGGCACCTGCTCCCCGGCTTAGGGTGCAAGTTGGCTGACGTAAACCTGCGCCATCACTCTCCTTTATTCGATGATATGATTTAAGAGGGCAGCTTGTGCGACTAGCGATTTCTCTCTTTCCCAGCACTGCCGTTATGAGCGAGGGCAGAGGCTAACCTCGTCCAGTTTACACTCGAAGCCGGGGAGGCCAGCGTCAGAGACCACAGCGCCGCCATCTTGATGCAAGCTTGATTCGGCAGCTGGCGCGGCTGCTCGGTTTCTTTTGGCATAGACGGTACCATCCTAAGAAGGGGAGCAATTTTGTAGCGAGAGCTACACTGGCTACAGTTGCGTTGTTTCGCGTAAAACCAACAGGTGCAGTCTGCGCATGCGCGAGGAGCCGAGTGGCGCCCGTGCGCGCGCCGCCGCCTCGCCAGCTGTGCGTATGCACGGCGCGCGCTACTGCGCATGCGGAAGGAGGCTGCGTCGCCGTATAAATGCAGGCTGGTACAGCCGCGGGCTATAGCCGGTTTCCATGGAGAAGGGGAGTCGGGCCGCTGCCGAGCGGCGCTGGAGACTGGAGAATCTCAACTCGTCCGACCCCGAAGTTGCGTCTTGGCAGCCGACCGTCGAAAACAGAAAGAACGAACGGGCGCAAAGCCAAGAGATTGAGAAAGCAGATCTAAACAATTACACGCTACCAGGTAACCAGAGGGAGGACCCATAGCTAAACTACCAGATGTAACCGTATCAAACCTGTACCTCTCGCTACGTAATCCTGTCATAACTGAGCTAGGCAAATGCCAATTTTTTCAAACAACGTGCGGTGGCAAAATGCCGTCGAAAACATGGACTCTGTCGAAGGGGCCGTATTCTATAAGTATTCTTCATTCATTTTACATTTCTATTTGGCTTGATGTAACCGTGAGAGTAGGATCACAAAAAAACCACAAGGAAAAAATCATAACCGTGACAGGGTAGCGGGATCCCAACGTCGAAGATAGCTGTCACAATATTGTGGGCGGGTTGTTGGTCCTTTGGTGAGCCACCGCGGCGGCCCTAGATTATAAATTAAAAACACTTTCTTCGACTTGCCTAATTTTGGTTCAGCATGTCCCCGCATGTTCATAAAAAGCACATACGAAGAATTGGCCTTCTGTCTCTTATTGTTTTGAAGATAATGGTACCATCGCAACAAAAAACTTGCTTTCAGATGAATAAAGTTTAAAGTACAAAGTAACTTAATTAAATCGTTTTTTTTAATTTGCATTGCTGACCAATTGATTTCATAGGCACAACCTCCATAGTCACTATTCAACTTACTTTATGCTTTTTCTATGTACTTTAGCTTCCTTGGCTTGATTTTTTTTTACTTGCTATGCTGCTGAGCCAGCAGAGGAAACTTGTCACCAGTCAACTTCACTCAGCTGGTGGGGACTGTTACTGTTTCAGAATTGCCAAATCGGCTTCAGTACCTTTACTCTAGTTGTTTTACCGCCGTTTAATGCTATTAGAGCATCTGCTGACCACCATCTTAGTGAACCTTGTACTAAAGTGGCTTTTTCTGGAGCTTTTCCCCAGATGATGCGAATTAAGCACTAAAATGCTGCAACAGAGCTTAACAGCTCCAAGATTATTCCTAAATATGTTTTACTCTAACTGAACTAAGAAGCATGCCGTTCAAGTCCTGGAATCGTATTTTAAATTCGTGTTAAGACATTTCCTCTACAAAAATGTCTCCTGGCCATTCGCTTCCTGATTTTCAAAGCTGTTGTTTAAAGGGAACTACACAATGCAGGAACAAGTGCGATGGTGGAAAAGAAGCAGCATAGAATGCACTACCAAAAATTAAGCAAAAGTAAAAATCGAAATTTTTTGGATATTCTGCTTACCCTGCCCCCGTGAGTGACAATCTGAAGCCTTGCCTTTCAAATCCTTACCCGAATCTGCAACAGCGACATCTTCTCTCTCTAGGTCACTCTCTTCCGTTTCGGGTCCTGGATGTAGAAAAAAAAAGAAATTCTTTTGTTATGGCGCTCTACCCCCGCAGGTCATTGAATATCAATATTTACTACGCGCATTATAAACAGCGGTAGAATATTCAACAAAAATTCTGGCTTTTATGTGAACCCTTTCTAATTTTTCAAAAATCAGTCATTTCATAAATAACCTCCCACAGATCAAAAAAGTGCAACTTACATCGGCTGATTGGCTGCTTGCTGCAGAAATACATAATTTTTTTTTGTTGTTGCTGAAATGTGCTTAGTTCGCGCATGTTTCAAAACAGGAAATAAATCGAAATAGACTAAGGCATACCCTTCACATTGCTACGCGGGGCAAGCGAAAGAAAATGACAGCATGATGCCAGGGGTAGATGTACTTTAATGGCCAGCGGGCTTAGCGCGAACACTGCGTCCCGCACCACTGACCGCTTTATTATTGTTGGATTGACATACCACGCAGTCTAGAAAGCAGTCTAGCAGAGTAGCGTGAAACTTTAACACAGTTAATTGGGTAACATTGAGCTACCACAGAGGTATAACTCGGCAACCGTTGATAACAGCGCTTTTTGCAGTTGACGAAGAACATAATCGCCATCTCTCTCGACTGTCCTCATTTTGAAAGTCGTAATGAAAGTCAATCTTGAACGTCGCAGCATCCTCTGACCCCGCCTTCAATCTCGCCAGAGAAGACCGATCGTTTCTCGCCTCACAAACAGAGACAGATGCGCGTGCCGCCGATTTGCAGCATGGAAAAAAAGCATTACAAAGCTTTGCGGCATTAGCTTTCTCCAATAGAAGCCTCGTCGCTATGATTGAAATTAAACAAAGGTAGCCAAATTATACAGTGAAAAAAGAACCGGTAGCATCGATTAGTGTTAATAGGAGGGTTTTAAACCACGACTTGCAACAAGTCGGGGTACTCCTGCAGTCACTACTACGGTCACGCTGAGTCAGCAATGACGTCCTAGACGAATTGTGGAAAATGTGCGATGCCAGTGCACGTTAGAGAACCTCAGGTTGTAGAAATTTCCGGAGCCGTTCACTACCGCATCTCTTATATCATGAGTCGCTTTGGGACGTTAAACCCCTACAAACCAATAAACCAAACCAATTGTCGAAAACAACGGAGGTATATTTACCGCCTTTGTAAAAATAAACCGAGCACTCGTGACGGCGGCGGGAGTGACCTCGCGGCCGAGAAACGGTGCTACGGTCCCCGGCGCTGGCTCCTGTTCCCGGCTTCGAGTGCAAACTGGCTGACGTAAACCTGCGCAATCACACTCCTTCATTCGATGATATGAATTAAGCGAGAAGCCAGTCCAACTGGAGATTTCTCGCCCTCGCAGCACTGCCGTAATGAGCAAGAGTACAGGCTTATGTCACCCAGTTTACACTCGAAGCAAGGGAGACCAGCGCCGGGGACCACAGGGCCGCCATCACGCTGCAAGCCCGTTTCGGCCGTCGCTGTGGCTGCTCGGTTACTTTTGGCAAATACGGTACCATCCTAAGAAGGGGCACTCGTTTTCAAAAATCACTCGGTGCCAATTGGTCGTCCAACACATGGACGCTGTCGTAGTGGCCGTATTCTATAAGTATTCATTATCGATTTGACATTTTTATTTGGCGTGATAGTAGGATCACGCAAGAACAGCAAGGGGAAAATCACAACAACGGTAGGGTAGCGGGCCCGAACGTCGACGACAGCTGTCAGGATATTGTGCGCGGCTTGATGGTTCTTTGGTGGCGAAATTATAATGATTCGGAACAACCTGTCCACCGCTGCACTCTGCTGTAAGTATGGAGGGGGCAGAGCGAAAATCTTCTCCACCCCGCGTGCGAAAGATTAGGACTGCTGACCGGCGATAGGGGCCATTCCTGATTAGCCGCTTACTGGCGGCATGAGGCGAACTGAAAGGAAATGCATCCTCTCCTGGTGACACCGACAAACGAATTTTTTCTGGTGAGGCGGCCGCATAGAGCGCAAAAAAAGATGACAGTGCCAGGTAGAGGGTTTTTCCGGGAAGCTAAACACATGTGTTCATTGCTGCGTTGGTGCGAAAATAAACTGTGTTAGAGGAGTTTATTCTGTGTGGTTGAAAAAAGAAGTGATCACTTCCAAATCGCGTCAACTTGTATGCCGCAAAACGTTGTCATAAAGCGACGCAAAAGAACACATGAGATAAAGCTCATTAAGCACCTGCGGTTATCTCGAGCGACGTAGAAACATTTGGCAGCGGCTCAAAGTTGCATACTGAAAAAATTGTGCAAAAAAAACGAGGACAAAGCAAAGACAAGACAACGACGAGCGCTAACTCACAACCAACTGAAGATTTATTCCGAAACACTCAATTCCGGGCGCTCAAAGTTGCGCACGAAATCTGGTGGCTTTTCGCGTCACAAAGAAACAATTGCGCGTGCTGGCGGCTCCGACCATGAACAAATATTGTCAAGCTTCACCGCAACATCTTGTACACGAAGTGCCCATCGGCAAAAAAAAAATGTGTGTTTCATTTTAAAAATTGTGTCACACAGTTCTGACAGCCCGATTGGATGGAAACATTATGAAGAGAGTCATCGACACGTTCCATGCGAGAGCCAGATTTTAGCATTTGTTTTCTCCCCACCTCCCACGCCTGTATTCGACAAGCGTGACCCGCTGGCTCGAAAAGCTTTATGCGCTAAAGTTCTTTAACAAGAACGGCATTTTCGCAATGCACAGACATGTTTTACACGCAAGCAGGGAATAGTTTGAAGGAAATTAGAAACCTACTTTCGTCCGAGAAAGCTTGTCGTCTTTGATGCAGTTTGGTAACCTCGTGCTGGATGACGCCATCGTCGGATCTGAGGGCACCAGCAACAGGAGCAATCCTCATGTCGTGGCTAAGGAGCCCTCTCTGAAAACAGAAGAGACCATTGCGATTTGTTGGCATACATCAATTCTGGAGTAATTCGAAGTAGTATCAAAACTGAATCATTTTCAAGGTAGATTACTGATGTTCCGCTTCTCAGTGCATTCTTGTTGGCACTGTAGTCTGGCAAAAGTTAGGGAAACTAATTCACCATAGTTGGTGAGTTAACATACCGAAATTTAACCCTGTCCGCCACAATGCTTTGGTCAAGGTAGACCTCTCATCTGATCAAAGGCGAACCTCTGAAACTTCATTCTGTGACCTTCTGTTCATTCAGCCCAGCTAGCGTCTGTTCATATGCCGAATTTTTATTGAAAGGTGCCTAAAGCGGCGCTGGCGAAGAAGTGTAGTTCGCGGGTGTGAATAGAATAACGCTTCCTAATACGACAAAAATTGCTTGCAACTGAAAATGTAGCCTTCGTTAGCTAGAAATAACAAGTAAATTAGTGCTACGCATCTCCACCACCAGCCGTGTTCACGTCGAAACTGTGAATAAGTAAAACTTCTTGTGCGAAGGCACTATTTTGATGCGTAAATCCTGAGGAAGGGGCTGCGATATTTGTGGGTTTCCAATGTTTCCAATTGAAATAAATAACTCAAATAAATATCCTTCACTGGGATTTGAACCAGCGGTGGTGCGAGGAGATCATCTTCGCTAGCCATGGCGCGAGAGCCCTAAGCTTTCGTTACAGCCGAACATGCATCGTGTTAAATTGCAACAACCTGGCACTGTGCATTGCACATCGTCTTCTTTGACTAGCACTGCTATGACACGATATTGGCGCTTTGTATTATTTGGCAATAGGGACAGAGAGATGCGTTGGAGTGGGCAACGCCGTGGCAGAAACACGGTACTAGAGCAATACTCGTTGTATAATGGTAAACATGCAGAGTGACTGCCTTTTAAGAAACGACCTATTTTCTATTGCACACAGAAAGAAACAGCTCACAGTTTTGTAAACTGACAAGTCCGACAAGAAATCTTAATTGGCACAAGCAACTGCTTGAAAGAGCAAGCAGGTTTTGAGTACATAAATTTCTTCATGCAATGAGCGAAGCACTAGAAATATCACTGGAGAGTCTTTGCGTGCGCCGTGTTAATGTGTTCACGTATCTCTAGGACACTTACACACATTAAAATGCTCCACAGGCCCAGCGCTCCAATTTGTTTGCTCACAGAATGCGCATATTGTGTTTTCACTCTATATTTTGCACAAACAGCGTAAAAAACGGCAACAATTCATGATTTGCAAGAAAATAGACGAGTTAATTTTCCCCGATACTTCCTTAGAAAAACTGTGGATGAAAATATTATTCTACCTTAATAACTCCTCTGAAACAAAGCCACTTTTCACACTTTATTCCAACGCGATGACATACTGACGTTTTATATATGCCATATATTTGATGAATAATTGAAACATACGATTTCTAAGCCATCTTCCATTTGCTTTATATGAAGAGATGCCTTCTGCTCGCTGTCGTAGAACAAGTTTGCTTCTAGTTCTTCTCCACTGACCTGTTAAAGTGCATACCACAATAACACAAGTGAAAAACTGTTTAGAGGACAATTTTAGATGCAATAAATTTTTAGACGGACCATGCAGTAAATGGTTTGGTTTATGGGAATTTAACGTCCCAAAGTGAGTCAGGTTATGAAGTGCGCTTGCAATAAATAGTTCTAAAATATATGTAATAAGCTATGCATCACCGTAATTAAAGAGTTCCTACAACGATGACTTCGCAACAAATTACAAGGTACAAAATGCTATTTTTTCCAAATAAAGTTCCCCTCCCTCGGCTGAGCATATAAAAAGATAATGCTTGTTTCCTTTTTTAGATTACCTTGTTCGAGCACAATTTCTAAGATTACCGACACCTAATACCTTAGCATTATTACAGTTTAGGCCGTTTTGTCTTATCAAATATTCACAAGGCAGAGTCAAATTTCTGGCAAAATGCTTCACTATCTGACTTGTCGGGTTAGTGCGCCAGCAACATTGTTAGGAAAACATAGCTCACTCTAGGTAATTTCTTCTTTCCAATTATATACTGTTCTTTAAATTGAAATGCGCCAAAAAAGCAGTAACAAAATACATTCTAGTCACTGATAAAGTCATAGTTTGAAGTTTTTCCCGGCGCCTAGATTTTTAATTGAATTGCACTCACTGGCCTTATGACAGCATTCACGAGGGTCTGCTTTTCAGCTGTATATTTCAAATCACCCCTTTATTTTCAAATTCTACTAAACAAGACAATTGAATTTCAAGTTTTCTGTTCCAATTTTGCGCAAATATCAAATCAGTGACCTTATAATACGTAATAGACAGCGGCCTATTAATAAAATCGAATCTTCGCATATAACTGCAAGGAAAGTAATGCTGACATTCAATAATAAAAAGAGTGTGAATGTTTACTCCATACAGAAAAGCGGTTCCTGATGGGCACACACTCAGTACTTCCGTGCACGGACCTACTTCTATGCCTTTGCAAGCACACCTTGGTATATCGACCCCAGACGAGTCTAACTAAAGCCCTTACAGCTAAAAAATAAGTTCTTGTTTCTTCAGCAGATCCCATTTTTCTCTCGAGCACGCGCATGATTGAAGAAGGCAGAACCATACTAATATTATTGCTGGCAAAAAAATCGTTGAGCAAAACATGTCATATAATGTGCCAAGCTGACTGTTTCCATAAGTGCGTTCCTTGCGAACTCGCAGTACACCAAATTTGCCATAGCCAAAGTGCTCAGTTCTTCTGAACGATATCATTGCCTGCCGTTGTCGTAGATTCCAAGAAACTTCGAGAACTCCAAAAGCACACCGCTGGCTAAAAGTTCTCGGGGCACAAGGCCTGCATTTCAGCGGTGTATCCTGCCGCTTAAGATGTCTTTGAAGCTCTCCAGGCTCTGAGAAGTTATAATGATACTTCTTTTGCCCACTACACAGATTTTAAGCATCGGAGGTTTCGTATTTGTCCGGCTATGCCACTCAAAACAGACACTTTCTCTGCTGAAAAAAAGTTCTGTGATGCAGTAACCTCATAGAGGCTACAACATAGAATATCATACCTTCTGTATGATATATCATAGAATTCTGTGATACTCTATGACATCTCTATGATCGCATGCACTCATTCAGTGAGCTGACCCAGGCATACAGAGCCTCTCGCCAGCTCTACCCCCCGCCCCACCCCTCCCTAGATAACAGACACGCAACACTCTGGCGCAGATTACAAACACATACTCTCCCCTCGCCCCTTACCCTAACCCACTATCATCCCTCCTTCCCCACTCCTGCTTGCGCCCTATGCCCAGAACCCTTCGCTTCTTCCCTTCACATCCTTTCCCTCTGCCCGGCGGACCCTCCCCCGCGGGACCTAGAGAACCTCAAGACCTGGGAGGACTGGGAGACCCTGCTGCACTCGGAGGACCCGGCCGTGCAGACCATCGCCACCGGCCGTGCTGCCAGTGTTATGGACCTCAGAAACATAAACACTTGAGTGCAGTGGGGTCGTGCGGGGACCCTGGGGCGTGCCCCGAATTCCTTTGTAAATAAAGTTTTTTCTCTCTCTCTCTCTCTATGATGACTGCATGGTTTTACAGAAATGTATGACATTTGTTTGATAATTTTCTATGATTTGTACGATAATCTACGATATTTCTATGGCAAACTGTATGAGTTTATTTCATCATAAAACTTTTTTCAGCAGGGTTGGCCAACAAGCTCTTAACTGACCCTGCTGTAATTCAGTACATATTGATTGAAAGGCTGAATAAGCAAGTGGTAATGATTTAATTCATGAGCGAATATTTGAAGCGCTATGAAACAAGCTAGCGACTTTTTCGCTTATTGCAGGATTCGTTTTATAGTTTGTTTGATTGACAGCTTCGGCTGCGTCTTCAGCAGAAAAATTAAAAAGGAGTTTTTTCCCTGGTGTTGGTATAAAAGGGAAGGTTGACCTTTGGAGCAAGGTGAAATAATGCGTTCGTATCAAAATTCCTAAAGTTATACTGCAGTGCTAATTTCCTGAAGAAATACACTAATCCGGTAAACATGGGGTGTCAATTTTTTCTATATTCGAAATGCTCGTTAAGTCTGGAAGTCGTCCTAATTCAGGTTGTGATATGGGAGCGTTGAAATATATTGCAGCATTAATGGGTACCTATTTTTCAGTGTCTATATTATGGTTTGACTACAAATGTACAAATGTGTAAAGTATGAACAGCTTTCTTTCAAATAAATGCTAAACGCGCCAATTTTATCAAAAAAAATTGTTTGTCTAAATTATTATGGCTCAAACATTTTAATAAAGTGTTGCAGTTGTTACGATCAAAATATAATGATTCTATATTGCAGATAATTTCGAAACCGCACATAAATGCATTAGCAGTGTTAAAATGCACTCACCACAGCTGAATCCAAACCGGTGCCAACAGATGAAGTGATGAATACGTCTCCGGCCAGAATGGAACTCTTTTCCAGATTCAGGGTGAGACCATCGTGAATATGCAGGAGTAGGGAATCGTCCTCTCTGCTATTTTCCAGGATCCTCGGATAGACCAAGAACTCTGCGAGAAAAACGGAAACGAAATTCTCGAATCAAGTTCCATCAGAACCACGTTCCCGAGCTTACTATTAAGAAAAAAGGAATGCATGAATCTCAATTAACTTCAAAAAATTACTACCGCGGACTGGATTTATTACCTTTATTTTCCCTCGAATGCAACACAAAAACCAATCAGCATATTCTCCTCAAGGAAGGCACTCCAGCCAATGACGTCAACCTATTGGTACAGCTTTGCACAGCAATATGTGGCTTTGTCCGTGTAACACCGATATTATGTGGAGACTAAGAAGCGATTAGCGAAAGAAAGGTTTAAAATTAGCTAACAAGACATCTTGCCTTATTGGTCAAATGAGAAATAGTGCTGCAGGAACGGCGACATCAAGCGGGATTGGACCTGAGACGAAGGATCAGCAGGCTCCGATGAGCCAGAAGATGATTTAACGAGCGTGATTGATGTTTTTTTTTATGGTTTATAGAGATTTAACGTACCAGGCTATGAGGGACCCCGCTCTGAAGGGCTCTGGAAATTTTGACCTCCTGGGGTTCTTTAACGTGCACTGATATCGCACAGTACCCGGGTCTCCAGAATTCCACCTCCATGGAATTTGGACCGCCGCGGCCAAGATCGAATCCGCGTCTTTTGGGTCCTGGATGTGCTGTCCCAGTAGTACCAAAGCTTGTCTTTGAAAACATAATTAAATAAAACACTGACAGAGCAGCCGTAATTTCTCTAAGACGCTGACACCTCTAAAATCTTGCGAATGCTGCGTAATTGAAAGGAAAAAGTATTCGTAACCAGGAAATCTCGATTTTCAAGTTATTGTTAAGCACTACCAAATTATCCTGGAAAAGCAAGAGCTTCATACCGATATTAGTTGGTTGAGCACCAATGCTCCTGCCATGTCTATGAAACATGATTGATCCTCGAGCATCAGATCTGAAGGTTATCCTCATACTACCTAGTAATTCTCAGATACATATGCCTGTAATCCGCGACACGTTCATTGGCATGACCATGCAGGATGACATTGTTCCTACGCGATCGGTCTTCTAAACGGCATTTTCTGGAAATAATGCTTGAGATTGCGCTTTTTAACCGCTAGATTTCAGTTTCAGGGGTCTCATTTGAAGACAGCACGCTACTAGACTTCTTCGATGATTCAACCGAAGACACACGGGCCTCAAACTCCTCACACCTCGCCTTAACAGACATTATGTGCATTCTCCTATACTATTAACCGAACAATGAGAACTTCATCCTTATACGCTGCATCGCCAATCTGCAGGGCAAGACAGAATTATCCGCGACGACCATGAATTTCCGTCGACGAGGTAGTGGTTAAATTTGTCGACGCTCCACAACAGCGCAAGAAATCCGAATTCGTTCAACAGGTAATGACTTTCCGAAGCTTCCAATTCTCGGCTTGCATGTAGAACGATGCACTCAAGACAATTTGGTTTGCGTTCTAGAAGAACCACCCCGAGGCTGACAGGGCTGGCGTCGGTGTGCAGTTCAATTTGTTGGTTATTCTGGAAGTTACTTAGCAAATGGCACCCAGTAAGCTGATATTTTAGTCCTTACAAGGCGCTCTGCTGCTATCCCTGGGCGCAAAGTTAAGAACAAATCTGCGCAACTTGAGTATCAGAATAATAGATACGGCCCAAAGGCCAAACGATAGCTTTATGAGGACAGCGGCCAGCATGTCGACTAAATGGTCAGCGATATCTTTCGCGCTCCGCACAGCGTTGCAGGGGAATAGTTAAAAAACTATGTGGGCACTTTGGCAGCCTTGACTGCGCTAATCGAAAGCTTTTGTCGCGCTACTTCGACTGCTAATGGCTGCCTGTTTTTTACGGCTGCACAGCTTGGGAGCCATCCTCCTCCATTAGCTCCACACACCGACTGCCGACGGAGCAGCGCTCGACGCCGGCGCTCCGAATGCTCCACGTGTCGACGAAGATTGGCAGCTGTGCGCGTCGATGAATCGCCCCAGGCACTGTATAAAACGCCGGATGGACGGACGGGAGTATGAGCCATTAAAGGCTTTCGCCTTAATAATGGGTAATTGCTTGTCCTCCCGGTATGAGATGGACACGCAAGCCAGTTACGGGAAACTGGTGCTGCGTTTACTCAGCGCAGGCAGCGGACCTTACTTCGGTAGCGAGGCTCCGATTCACACGTCTGGCTGCAGGATCGGCTCCTGCACATCGGATGCTTGTTGCAGAGACAGGGATGGGTCTACGTTTACATAAAAGTTAGCAGCGATTTTTTCACGTGATTACAATAAAAAAAGACACTGAAACCCAACACTCAACGTCTTTTACCTGTCGCCAGATCTCTAGCATTCCAATGTTGTACTTGAATAATAACTTAAATAACTTTGCTTCGTGAATCGCCTATCGGAAACGTCCCCTAACAATCTCTCCGCTATTCCTTCATTAACGCTGAACCCGTAAAATCAATGACAGGCATCGTGGAGGTGCAGTCATTGATCAAGCTACGGTACCGTGCACTGTCTAACCGAATGTGTCTTCGCGCCGTAGCGCTGCGTGGGAAAGAACCTCTGAACCCGCACTTCAACACTGGGGAAGTCGAAATGCTATTTTCAGAGGCACGAACACGCCGGCGCCGCCGCGCGCTGTTTACAAACACAGCCTCGCCGGCTCGACGACGGATTAATTAGCACACCTCGGCCTCCACGATAAAACCCATGGGCGCTACCTGCCGCTACCGCCGACATGAGACAATTCCCTTCCGCAACCCGGTTCTGTCCCGGGGACTCACGGGAACTGTCGTGAGGAATTTTCCCAGGCAAGCGGATATCCATCACAAGGGTACCGTCTTCATGTGCGCCTGTTTCGGCGCAGGAGGTGTAGGAAGAGTTACAGGGCCGATAGGCTCACCTTTGGCGTAGTCTCGGCCGTAGCTGGACTTCTCTATGGAGGATGGTCTCCATGGTGCTAGTACGTGCTACACAAAACGCTGGTACTTTCTTCCCGGCCGGACGCCGTCACGACTCTGTCGACTATCATGTCGAAAAAGTACAAATCAACGCTGGTTAGTGTCTGTGCCGATGCAAGGCTCCAGGCGCCTTTGTCGGCGTTCTGTGCTCTACGAAATGACCGCCGCTTCGCGGTGCTGTCCCCTCGCTGATCACGTGGTGCCAGGACTGCTAGTGTGCCTTTCGGTCTCCAGGACAGATCTTGGGGTTCTTCGCGCTGAACGCTGGCTTTTCCGACCATGGCATTAGGGAGAGGCTGTAGACGACACCTGCGTTGCTTTAGTTGCTACGCGGAACGTCTCTATCGAGGCATGCAAAACATTTTCGCCAGTGTCCGTTCAGGTTCGGCTGAGTGTTCTCCTTTGTTCTGTCGCCACTGTCGCACGCGGTGCGCCGACAATGACATCTAAAAGCATTTCTTGGTTAATAGCAAGTACAAGGAAGAACGATGGCATGCGCCAAAAAAAAGTGCCAAACCGATCCTGACGCTTTTAAGAAGGCAAGAAACAAAAAAATCAGCAAAGTAGCTGCTCTGGATGGTCCCCGAGAGAATGCAGAGATTTTGAATGGAGTCGTGACCTTCGAAGCAAGCACCGTGTTCGAAGATGGGAGGCACAGCGATCGCTCCCCTCCACCAACTTCAAAAGCCGGCCACACAAGTATAATTTTCTCATTTCTCCGTCATTTCTGAGATATAAGCAGAGCATTGCCAATCTCGCCAATAATACATGTCCATTAATAAGAGTAGAATGTATGAGACGATGTTCTCTAAAGATCCCGTGCCAGAGTTTTCGGAAGGTTCTCAGGTCATGACTCAGCGAGTTCTTGGGTCCCCCTCTGTCAAGGAACGCTGACAGTCAGGGAAGAAGTGCTCTGGATTCACATTCAGAAGACTGTAAGCGCCGTTAACACGGACTACTTCTAATTCTACCGAATATATGCTAAACTTATTGGAACTGGCTGATCGGTCATAGAGAGCTTTATATCCAAAAACTTTACTAACTCCGGCCAGGATCACATGCTTGTCCCGTATCAATTTTTCTCAAAAATAATTTAGTCTCGCGTTCTATTGTATTTTTACTAATGTAGCCAGACAAGCACGTTCAGATTTACCTGTACTACGCCTTCGTATCTAGTGCCGACGCTCTGCAATTTGTATTGCTGATTAACTAGAGGAACGACAAAAACGCTACTCTAAGACTTCGGAGCACTGTACGGTTTCGGAACACTATGCTGCGTGGCATGCCCTGCAGGACGAACTTAGATGTTACCGTAGAGGAAAGTTTTATTAATTCCTTGTATAAAAATTTCAAAGCCACCTTCGACACACGACGCCCTTAACGCGCGGAAACGTACCTGAAGAAATCAAGCCAGCTTTTGCGCGCCTGTTGTTAAGAAAGAAGTGCAGGTTATCTTGGCTGTTCTTATAGGTTCGGCTTTAAATGCGCCCTTGCAAAAAATTGTTAATAATTCCTCATTTACAACGCCATTGCATTTTTGCAATTAAAATAGCACCTGCAGATATCTTGTCAGATAGAGGTAGCGTGAAAGCGGTAGCTACGGCTTTGAGCATGTTTTCTCTGCAGAAGTAAAGTCGCCTTCGCATAACATCAAAGGTAGCCTAGTACTAGCTTTTGAGAGCCTAACATCGAGCGTTGAGCTTTTAAGATACTTATAATTTTTTGGCCGAGTTCTTTCAGAAGTTTACCGCATAACTGTCATAAAAAGTCATACATTATAGATTTAACTTTGTTTCATAGGATAACACTGCAAACCTAGAGACACAGCGACGCTTAACAAAGAAGCAAAACGAAGCGAGCAGGAACTCGTCAAGCCATTGTTAGGTCAACTCACAAATACGTGAGGTTTTCTTTGCCACAGCACACGAACAACACCGGAGCGTTAAGTGCGATCACATCCACGTACGAATAATGGGAAGAGGGGAAACAGGCATGTTTCCTGTAACCTGGTACATCTACGAGTGACTGGGTTGAAGAATCAAAGCAGCAGCTAGAAAATATTGTCGAAAGTTCAACTAAGGATATAGTCATACGATGTACAAAAAGGCATGCACGCTGACGTGCGCCCTCACTTTGCGAAGAGGCGAGTCGATCAATTGTTGTAAGACATGCACTTCTGCAAGAACTCAGCAGCTAGAGGAGACTTCTCAGAAATTGGGAGTCAATATATTTAAGCATATAGCGGTGGAGCCAACACAATAGAACGATGCTTCTAAAGTCAAATGCCTTCGGAAAGCTTCGGAAAGACAGTTTAGGTCTCTCTCGTGAGCAATAGTAGATGTAAGCATGAAATACTTTGCAGCATTGACGTAGCACTTCTAGCATCTGTTACAGATGGTATTAGCTGCAATCTTAAAATGTGTTTTTCCAGTCATCACGCACTACAACAAATCACTTAAGATTTCTGCCGCCATTTGGCCTCGCTGAAGTGCGGGACAAGCGCGAACAGTACGCGCTCTCCGTTCGGCGACAAAACACTGCACCAAAGCGTACAAATGCCGAACAACGCTGAGAACTCGCGCTCAGGAGTAAACGGACACGGGCCTAAAAGGTCATCAGGCCAAATTTCAACCTGTTCACTTAGTTTCAAAACCTCCATCACGCCCTACCGTTCGCAGCGCCTCTTGAGCGGCCGTGGGTAACGCCTGGAACACCTTCGTTTTTTCAACCCTTTAGTCCTCTTTTTGTTGCAGCTTTGCCACTGCGGAGATAGTTGACACCTTTGCTGCGCTCGAGGTTTCTTGTGAAGGTATCTGTCGCCGCCGATGTGCGGAATATGTGATGATAGCACTCATTTCTCTGACAACGTTTCCACGACGGTGCGCAGCTACAGAGTAAATCAAAGGGATTAGAATGTTCGCCTTAGACTTTAAATTCGTGTTCCTTTCAACTCCATATTCATGCTTCGCCTTGGAGTCATGCTCACCCCTCTTCTGGCGTACATGTCTTTTTCCGGTTCCAAAAGGAAGCATCTCATGCTTAAGAAAAAGCGATAATCCTGCACCATCACCTTCAAAGTACAGTGGAGGGGGAAGGTCACGCAGCAGCTAGAGAGGCGCCGAAGACAGCGTGAAGAGGGCAGACTTTCAACAGACGTCTTTGGCGAGGTTCGTGTTACGACGGCTGCCCGGAACAAGACCGCAGCCACCATAGAGTTTCTTACTATTACCTAGAGGGAAAGCTGGCGGCGCTCCACTTCAGCCACCATGGACGCTCAAAGCATCATGGGGCGGTGAGCTACTTGTTGCGGGACAGTCGTATTTTTTTGGGAACACAGAGTGTCACTACTAAGGTGTTTCATTCCGAAAACACTGATCGCGTGTGCGCAGACGACTTTCGCTCGAACGCAGTGTGCAAAAGCCATAGTAGTGAAAACGCAACGACACACGACGCCAATGAAAGGTTTCACTTTTCCGAAATGCCTTTAAAAAAAAAAACCTTATAAAGTATCTAAGCAACAACATTTTTTTTAAAACATATTTACTTTTAAAAATGCGCCTGCTAATTACGAAATATTAGTTTTTGTAGCGCTCATTACTTGGCCAATAAGAAAGCTAGCCATCTCATATTTTGGGCAAACTTTGCATTTCCATGCTTTTCTGCTCGTTTGTTGCAATTTACAGGCAGGATATTGAATGTGAGGACATTCGTAGTTACCTAACAGCTTTATTTTTCGATTCTTTTTTGGCCAAAAGTTGAAGTTCTGCAGTCGGTAGCTCACCGCCCCATGATGCTTTGAGCGCCCATGGTGGCTGAAGCGGTCTCGAGGGGTCTCCATGCAAACTCCCACAGAAGGGTCGCCAGCTTTCCCTCTAGGTAATAGTAAGAAACTCTATGGCAGCCACGAAGCAGCCGCCGCGTGATATTTGTTCGCTGCCGTCGTTTAAGCTGACCCGCATCCTTGTTTGGCCTGTTTTTTTGTATGCCCATGAATTTGAGAAATAGCTTACGAACGCTGCATTTTTGCATTTCGTAAGAATTCGCCATAACAATCAATACATCAGCATATCTCCCCGAGGCAGGCGTGCAATTTGTTTTGTACTAATGTTTTTTCTATCGCCGAAAACGTTACTGATTGGTTTACTCTAGAACTCTTTCTCTTTCTCTAGAAGCTTTTAATGAAAGAGCTTGCTACGTGCCGCAAGAATGGACAATTGCATTCAATATTTCTGTAACAGCATTTTCATATATACCAGTGCTCAATATTTCTCTCCGAGAATCCTGGACTTGTCATCGTATTAATAACAGCAGCCGACACATAAAATGACACATGACGATGGCAGTGGATGCGGTTAAAAAACTGTACAACATTCTAACTATAAGAAAGCTAACGTTTTTAGTAGCCCAGTGTATTCAAAATCAAGCTATAACGAAAAATTGTGAGTTATATCAGGAATCTGAATAAAACCAGAAAAACAATCTATCCGTTCTCAACGAAAATGCATTGCTTCTGACAACGTTGACCGAACATAGCCCAATTTTGAAACAATTGCTTTCCTTACTACGATGTGTCCAGAGTTCTTACGTACAGATGATAAAACATGAGCACACTGAAACAGCAGTGCGCTTTGTTAAAGATCTCTGAAAGCACCGGAGATAACCGAAGATGAACAACGTACCTGATTTTGAGAGCAATCCACACTTTTACTCATGTGAGCACGAGTAAATTTTGAGATAAAAAAGAATCTCACCAGCCTCTGACTCCGCCGCTAGACAAACGTAGACTGCAAAAAACACAAGGGCTCTTCTCATTATGCCTCTTTTTAACTTGGCACACTCTTCCTTCAAGCGCATCTCTTCAGCGTTCTTTATAAACAGCAGATGTCCGTTAATATTCCAGCCCAAAATAAAATATTAATAAAACTACTCTTTGCTGTCGTCGAGTATGTGATGCTTCATTTTTCCACTTGAAACGAGTCAATTCTCACAGTGTATGTCAACGGCTCCTGACGGCGGATTGAAATACAAGTTCGAAAGTAAAATGATAAAAGCTGGTCGAGCAGGGTGAAATGTTTCGTGGAATGAACTCTCGTTTAGGCGTTTCTTTGCTTGCTAAGGGCAATTCTTCATACTGCCCACGGCTAGTGTATGTGACAAGAAAGTAAAGCAACTGTTGGAGGACAGGCAAGCTGTCGTCGAACTGGAAACAATTTATTGTGGACGAAGCAGCACAGAGAGGTTACCTAGAAAACTCGGTTTCACGCACACATATCACGTGCACAAGTATCTGTCATAATGAAATTTCATCTGTACATGGTCGTCCATATTTACTTATGTACTATCGGGGACAAAAGTGGTATATTCCACGTGGCGGGAGCCAGAGCAACAGAAAACTGCGTTGAAACGCTGTCTAAAGGCGCCATTTTGGATCGAGACAGCCAATAAGTTACCTTTATTATCAGCAGTCGTTTTGTCGGTATCGGGATCCCCGAAAGCCCATGCGCTTTCCTTTGCCCATATTGCTGAAGCTTCGAATGGTTCCTTAGGAAATGCCGCCTTTTTGTGTGTTAGTTTATATCAGGACTGTATATCAAGATTGTATATCAAGTCGTATATCAAGAAGCAGCAAATGACTTCTGCAGGACAACTGTGAGTTCAATGAATACCTGACGGGACGCAGTGATGCATCTTTTCTCGTGAGGAACTCGATGCTGCCCTTGCGGAAAGTAAGCGTTTGTCTTCCACATGCCCACATGCGATCACATATACTGCGCTGTGCTACCTTGCCCAGCAAGCTCAAAGAGAGCTACAACAATCTTTACAACCATCCATGGCTCGATGGTGATGATAATCTCCAATGGAAATCCATTTGACTGATACTATTATTTATACAAGAAAAATGCTCACTCGAGCTCACATCATACAGGCCAATAGATTGCCAGTTGCGCGAGAAAGATCATGCAAATGATAAATCTGACGCGCCTTGAGTGCTACCTGCAGCGCTGGGAAGTTTACCCTAATGCCGTTGAGGGTTTAGCGCGGTCGCTCTTGTATGGAAAATGCAATTCATCTTCTATCCACAGTCCAGCAACAGAAACAACAAAAGAGCATGTGGGTGGTGCTTCTTTACGTGAAAGGTGCCTGTGATAACGTAACACATGAAGCCGTCCTTTATGCTCTGGAGGCTCTTGAAATCGGTGGTCGGATGCTTTGGTGGATAAAAAGATATCTGACGGAAAACTCATTGCTTGATGTTAGAAGATGGCCCGACACCAGCGGGTTGCTCATATAGGAGCATGCAACAAAGCGGCGGTTTTGTCTTGCTTTGTTCATTATAGCCCTACCAGAGAACATACCTTATACTGTCCGTATATTTATGCATGCCGAGATCTGCACTTGGTCATCCTCCCTGACGAGCTTCCAGGTGCGAGCAACACTTCAGCGGGCAGCAACTATAAGATCCCATCTCTGAGAGCAAAGCCTGAAAAGTGCACGTTGCCGCTTTTACGCGCAGTGTGTGACTCTATATCAATCACCTGTCAACGGCGATACCATTTCCTACTTTACTTCTTATAGTATTCTATAGATTATGACAGACGAATTCAATCATGGAGCTCTCATTGCACCTTTTTAAACAAAAAGCTAACCTCTACCGCTCTCAGTTTTTTCGGCGCAAAATCATAGGGCTCGTCGCTTAAATCGATGCTGCATCTGTACAGACTACTCTTGGAATTTTTGCGGCACAGTGCAGCCGTGCTTTCGAACACATGTACGATGAATTTTCGTGCCCACCAGACTGTTCAAGGTCAGGCTAAGCGCACATTCCCGGGTCTCTCTCGCAGCGCATCAACAGTGTCAGCCACTGCAATCACCAAAGGACTACCCGCGTTCGATGTGTATAGCCCTTGACACACTGTGGATCCACATACGTCGTGTAACAAGGATTCCCCAGGATCACCTTGTGTCAGTGCCGGTATAGAGACCGCACGCTGCGAGTTAAAAGGTAATAGCAGCCCGCCAGTCGTCAATCCCTTCGCAGTTCACCCCGGTTGCATGACCTTTCTCTGCGCTGAGGTGTCGGCGGGAGCTTTGTGTGCACCTTGCAATACCATGGATAGCCAAGAAATCCCCACCTTTTCCGGCCGTGACACGAAAGTGGACGCAGACCCAGGGTTTATATCCCCGCCCAGGGTGTCCAGTCTGCAAGAAGAGAAACACTGAGGCAGGTATTTATCACCTGCCGTGGGTTTTCGCGGCGCTGAAGTAGACAAGAATTCCGCACATGATGGCAGAGGGTCTCTCGCCGAACAGTCCCGATTCATGTACCGCTTGGTCACTGGGGCTACATCATCATTCACTCCTTAACTGCATGACATCAGCGAACCTTTGTCATTCAAATAAGCATAATGTGAGACGTAGAGGACGACTCCGCAGTGGTGTACTTCGTCGTCATCGCTGGTGGTAGGGGTGCGAGTCTCGTGCTGAAGCTGCTTCCTTTGGCTGGTTCTGCCGTCCTGCTACGACCTGATTGCTGCGTTCGTTTGTTGCCGTGACCGACTAATAAATCCACTGTTCACTTGGTGGAGGGTAAAACGATCGTAACCCCCGACGTCGTCCTGGAACTCCACAGTCGCACGGTGTCCGTTCCCATGGAGGAACCAAGCCAGCAGCCCCGGACCCTGCTTCCACCTGTCACCTGTTCTGACCCCTTACGTCAACGCGACCCTGCTATCTTTAGTGGCAGCTCCGACCAAGATGTGGAGGATTGGTTGTCCGCCTACGAACGGGTGAACCGGCATTACAAGTCGGCATAACGAGTGTTCAGTACTCGTCAACCACCATTACATACCCTTTTGTGCCCTAAGAAAATAAACATCGCTTAAAAATAAAATCAATTTTCACGCCGAGTGTAGTGAACGCATTCATCTTCGCTCTCATGTTCAGCTTTCGCCGGGGCCATTGCTTAGAGAGACGCTAGTATTAACCAACTAATTTCGCATCAGACAACCTCCGCCCGGTCAGAATTCACCACTCTTCGTGCGGACGCGCGGTAGATTGGTGCACAAGCTCCCCATAAATGGGCTGTGCAATGCGTCTGAAAAGCTGTCCTAAATTGGCTTAACTCTTTTTTTGCGCCATGGCCACGACGACGACGTCGACCAACTCGTAGCGGAGACAAGAAACCTAAACCGCCGGGCTCTGGAGGAGTGTCGTGACATCGTCTTCCAGTGTTTACCAGGACACAATAGCATGGTCGGAAACGACGCTGCTAACGCTGCAGCTCGATCGGCCCACTGCAGTGTCAACATTGTCAGGGTACCACTGGCAAGATCCAACGCAGAAAGATATCCGCGAGTGCTTGAGCGAAACGAAAATTCAGCGTCATGGTCTACGGCTGCGAACACAGCATGCCGTTTGCACCGCCTGTACCCTTTACTTCAACTCAATCCACCGTCCAGTCTCTCCCGCTGCAATGCTACACTATTATGTTGCCTGTGGCCGGGACAAGGGTGTTTAAAAATGGCTACTGCCACTTAATTGCAAAGACAGACTGTCCTGCGCGTGAGAGTTGCGGGTGCGATGAAACAAATGAGCACCTACTTTGTGAGTTCCCTCGGTTTGATCTTGAGCGTTTCCCCCAGTATGCAACGCTCCACAGCTAAGATCCTTTTCCCCTTTCAGAAGCCATGATTCTGTGTCCTTGGACTAATTAATTTTTCATCTCACAGAACAGCTGTGAGGCGGTTCTTGAAGTTCTTGAAGAACTCAGGTTTGTGCTCTTTGTTCTAAACTTTCAGTGTGCACCTTCTATACCCTGTTAGTAATAGCCCACTGTGACCTTCATCTTCTCTCTGCCCTTTCTACCACTCCTTGGCACTTATATGGTAGCATACTGGGCGTCGCCCAGTAAACCGCGCTAACGTTTGGCGAATCTTTCTAGCTTCACAAGTAAGGTCGGAGTCTTATGCGAAGCGCCCAAATTGTGATGCTTTTTCACTCCGGTTATTCAAGCAAATTACATATTAAGAAGTCGCGTCAACGAGCCGCACGTTTTCACCGAAAGAGGTTGATGTACTCTCAAGGAAGGTTTACTGAGTCTATTGAAGACATGCAAAGCAGCAGGGAGCACAAGAAGACGACGAAGAATCCGCTAGCCTCTATCATGGCACGCAAAGTTCGCACGCGGCCGGAAGAAAGGCAATGGCGAGCGGGATGCACTTAGCAGAAGGAGCGAACTGTAAAGACGCCATGCCCCGCCTCCCCTCTTTGTTCTCATCGGCGAATCACAAGGCCGCCCACGTAATCACCGAGTACAAACACGTAACGCGTTAAAATTTGTCCAATAAATCATTTTCTAATCACATCTTGCGCTGAAAACCATCTACGCGTATGAAAAGTGTATCTCAACGGCGGCTTCTCTTAACAGCAAATCCCTGAAACGCCAAACGCCACCTAGCTGTTACTGTCATTCGCAGCTCTCTTAGGGTTATCGTCGTTATCGGCCGTTCTTGTTTTCTTTTGGAACTGAGAATGAACAATGATTCAAATGTTTCTGCGTGTACTGCAAGCAGAGAGGCAATGTTCTGCGAACAATTTGTATAAGAGTGCATCAGTTTTAATGCTGATAACTTTTGGTTCTAGTTATTTCTGTATTGCTGTCTTCCCCTACAAAAAAAAATGCCCGAAGTATGCGCGGAATGTGGGGTGATGGAGTCATTTCTACAATTTTTGTATGGCTCATTCTAACCCATCAATCACACAGCTGTGAGTTGGAGGTATCATGCGTGAATGCCTTGGTTTCGGAGTGCAGGAGGAATACCATGTCACTGAAAGCGAAACTTCTCAATCTAAACAATAAAAAACGAAAACCAAAATTAAACATTTTGAAACTACGTGTTCTTGTTGTCTCGCAGTCCGCGTATCATATCCCACTCACGTGCAAACCACGTCACATGTGCGGCATGTTATTTCAACAGAAAGGCTCCACGCGCTTATCACGCTGAGATGGAAAGGCTTAGTCTTTCACGCAGCATGCTGAAGTTGTGTTTTTTTTCTTTTAATGCTTCGAGTAGCCGTGTTACTTCTTGTCATCTGCGGGCAGAAGATTCCTTTGCGGAGTGCAAACATTCTCTGTTGCTTACGTGTTTGCCTAGAGCAAAATGGAGTGAGCAAAGGTATGCGCCCATCAGGGGGAAGAGGGCAAGAATGCCTGTTCTTTAAATGATGTATTAATCTGGCATTATCGTAGCGATCAGGCAGGGTAAGTCCAGATTAGGAAAGAGGCCTTTGTACTGATCGCCAAATCATCCTAGCCGGTGGCGTCGATAGCTTTCCTATACTGCCTGGCTGAATTAAACTGATATGGCCCTAATAGACCCTTGTGGGAGAATTGGTGAAGTTTTTATTGAATATTCCCTATACTTACTTCACCACTATCCTAGACATAGGTTTAGGAGGCGCGGTAAACTTCAGTAGGTAGTTTTCAACCCATGCTTAAGGAGTAAGAAGTGTTTCATTCTAAAACTATTTGGGAACGCGTAGACATTACGCTTGTAATGGGCTTTTCGGGTACAACGCACAAAGCACAGCTCGACACAAAGCACAAAGCGCGGAACGGCGTTCACCGACAGGCACTGGTTCCAACGGCACCAACAGGAAGCGCGCGCTCGCCGAGAGCAGTCCCGCTGCCGCGCGAGCACTTCTTCTTCATCACACGCTAGTTAAAATCACTTCAAGAATTGATGATAGATCAGAAAACACTCTTCATTGCGACCTGCGCAGTCAAATTAGGATGTGTCTATATCTAAGGTAAAGAAGGCACTTGGCACACATAGGCTCCGATATCAATGTCGATAGTTCTGTAGCGCTAAAGAGTTTTGCGCCGAGTGATGTATACGCCTCAGAGCTATATTGTGTGGATCTTAGCATATTAATAATAATATTTTGTGTGTGCGTGTGCGAGCGCACTCGCGCGCGCGCGTGTGTGTGTTTGGCTTATTGGGGTTTAGTCCCGAAGAAACTTAGGCTATGAGGGACGCCGTAGTGAAGGGTTCTGGAAATTTCGACCACCTGGGGTTCTTTAACGTGGACTGACATCGCACAGTACACGTACCTCTAGAATTTCTCCTCCAAAGAAATTCAACCGCCGCGGCAGGGATCGAACCCGCGTCTTTCGGGTCAACAGCCGAGCACCGAGCCACCGCGGCGGCTGTGTGTGTGTGTGTGCGCGCGCGCGTGCGTGTGTGCGTGCGTGTAGTGTGCGTGCGTGCGTGTGTGTGTGTGTGCGCTCCCGCGGGCGTGTGCGATGTGTGCGTGTGTGTGTGTGCGTGTGGTGCGTGTGTGCGCGAGTGTGTGTGTAGTGTGTGTTTGCGTGTGTGTGTGTATGCGTGTGGTGTGTATGTGTGTGGTGTGTGTGCGCGCGTGTGTGTTTGTGTGTGCGTGTGGTGTGTGTTTGTGTGCGTGTGTGGTGCGTGTGTGTGGTGTGTGTGTGCGTGTGTGTGCGTGTGTGTGTGTGTGGTGTGTGTTTGTGTGTGGTGTGCGTGCGTGTTGAGTGTGTGTGTGTGTGTGTGTGTGCGTGCGTGTGCGCCCGCGCTACAACCAGCTGGGCACAAAATAAACACAATACCATTACCCAAATTTCACGTGCAAATGCTGAGAGGAGTTTTGCTACAGCAGGCCTAAACATAGCATGATCAGTTTGTCTGATGATAGATTAGCGAATGCAATTCCTAGTTCTAATTTACCGAGGATCAATTAAATGTAATTGTTAATTGTGCCGTCAAGAAATATTGACTTATGGTAATGATCGATGCGAACAAAACGCAACTTGCTGGCGTTGTGGTGTACTCTCGGTATGAATAAGAACACAATTAAAACCTTTTGTGCGTGCACTCCGTCTGAAAAGAAACCACAGCTTAGCCCTTCATTGCGTTTATCAAAAAAATTGGAGGCTTATCAAGGTTAAGCCCAGTGGATGCGAAGCATGTTAAGCAGCTGCCTCAGTGTGGATGGGGCTAAGTAACGGAGACGTGGTTTTATGTTAATCGTCGTACTTTATTCTTTGCAGCCCGACAAACACACTCTTATGGTCCGTAAATGTATGACTCACGTCCTTAGCGTTTGGAGGCATCTTGACCGCATACACGCCCGGCGCAAAGACGCTGGTACGGTTGCGGGCACAGAGACTGACGCGACGGCGGGCGCGCGCCGGTTCTTCCCTGGCGTGACGTCACATATCACGTGATGCAGCGATGGTGGCGCCGCCGCCGCGTCGCGCGCGACGGCGCGAAGTCATGTCACGTGACCTACTTGAAGGTCACTTGAAGGTCAATGGTGGCCACCGCCGGGAGGCGACCGACGGCGCGATATGAGGCACCATCTGCAGCCGGTGTGACGTCATCACGTGACGTCATGTCACGTGACCCCACTTCAGGGTCAATGATGGCCACCGCCGGGCGTCGCGCGAAGGCCCGAAACCTACGTTAATATGCTTCGCATAATATTTCATGAATGAAAAAAAATGTACGCGATGCAAATGCCGGGTAAGAGCGAAGCAGGGGGCGTCAAAAAGTTAGGTAGGCGGATGATATTAAATTTCCGGGAATAGGGGGGCTGCAGCTCGCAAAGCACAGGGTTAATGGGAGAGATATGCAGTGGACATAGTCTTGTTGATGATGATGAGTAGAGAGGCATAGAGCCGTGAGCTTCATTTTTAGTTTTTTCAGTAATATCGAGCTCACAACTTCTCTTCCTCACAAAGGTTTCATCGCTGTATTCTGAAGGCTGCCTGGCACAGCGGTTCCCCGCCGCCCGCAAGAAGTATGGAGCCCCTGAAAAGATGGACACCTTCTATGATTGGAAAAGACGAGAATTTTCTATAACAGGCAGCGATGATGCTACCGCTATCAGTACTGATCTTACGCACTCCACAGCGGGTACAAGCGATGAGAGGCGCTATGATCGTTGCTAACAGAGCTTTACAGCTACCCAAGCCGGTTATCGAAGAAGAACAGGAAATAAGCTTTTATGTGTAGGCCACTGTTGGGTCCTCCCACTATGTCATTAAAAATAATAAAAATAATAGTGGCCAAAAGACGCATCACAGGAGGCCGCCAAATTCAACCTCGGCCCGGGACAGGCAGTAGTGCTTAAGGTGACGAGCTGACTCCTTTTCGTGTGAAATCTTTATATATATATATATATATATATATATATATGTATATGTATATATATATTCCTATACCAATTGAACCATAAAATAATCTGCGGAAGGAAAGAGAACTGAAGTGTTTAGCACTCAAAGGCAAAAAATAAAAGAATGTGCGAAAATGCTACGAGTTGCAGCAGCACCACATGACGGAGTGCGGGCGTGGGCAGCCGCCATTTGATCTGCCCAGATAAATGGTAGATGTGCAGGGAAGTGCAAAGGGTATATGTTGTCTCATGGGTTGGTTATAGGACTTGGGCGGGTTATGCGTTTTTCAAAGTAATGCTAATAGAGTATCCCTTTAAAGCGCACTTCCATACCATAGGAAACGTTTGCCGGGGTCTCCAACCCTCCGAGACAGCTTAACCTAAGAGGAGCCGCGAAGATCACATGCCAAAAGAAAGATTCCGGCGCACGGACGCTCCGCTTGTACTGAAAGAAAAGACTTTTCGCATCACCTGTTTCACTCTTTGGTTAGCACTTCTAGGCAGTCGCTTGGTCGGGAACCCTTTCACGGTATAAGAGACGCCTACCTCATTTTTCCAACGGCTCCACATCTTTTTTGATAAGCGCAGTTCAAGGCTCACGCCTCACACAACCACAAGGTGTTTTGAGCCCCGCCCTCCATAGTATTGAGATCTAGGTGTTATTCTTCTTATTTATCGGGTCTAATCCCTTACAAAAATTTTTAGTAACATTCTTTAGAAAGTCTTTCGACAATTGTTAATAGAACCTATCAACATTGAATAGAAAGTCTTTTAAACGCCTTTGTACATTGTAGTAACAACCTATCAACCGTCTTCCGACAATTGGCCACCGATATCCAAAAGACTCAAGTACATAGAAAGTCTTTATACTTCCTATCATCCCCTTATCGAGTTTGTATACACTTCCTACTGACCCCTTACCGACAATGTCTACCAACACCCTATTAACGGTCTTCCGACAATTGGCCACCGATATCCAAAAGACTCAAGTACATAGAAAGTCTTTACACTTCCTATCATCCCCTTATCGAGTTTGTATGCACTTCCTACTGACCCCTTACCGACAATGTCTACCAACACCCTATAAACGGTCTTCCGACAATTGGCCACCGTTATTCAAAAGACTCAAGTACGAAGAAAGTATAATTCCTACATCAACTTTTGGAAAAGTGTATGTTAACTACACAGTACAACACTTTTACCAACATAGCTTTATCACTTCAAAATCATTTTGTGAACACTATCCTGGAGTGCTTAAAGAATAATAGAAGCAAAATGCAAATTATTACATTTATTGTGCACAAGTGTACATACGCGCTACAACACATGCATGATGCATCATAATATTTTATGGAGAACAATAGAGGAACAGAATATTGCCTTCGGCACACTTCCCCTCAGTTCCCTCTGAGTAACAATGACTGACACACAGCAATTGAAAAACATAACAGGTTTTAATTCACGATGTTTCGGCTGGAGGACCAGCCTTTTTCGAGTATAGTATAGCATACGAAACAAAAGCTGTGTGCTTCAAATGCTGTAGTACACTTGAAAACGGCTGGCCCTCCAACCAAAACGTCGTCAATTAAATCCCGTTAGGTTTTTCTTACATATATACGAGGTGTTTCAGGGAAGACTAAGTAATTTTCAAAAAACAGGTATTTTGAGATGAATGTATGGCTTTTTCAGCATAGTATTACCAGTGTTGGCAGGCACCAGAAAACTTGTGAAGTCTTACGTAGTAAGCTGGTTAGCTAATTTTTATTAATGAACCTTTTCACTATCAGAAACTTCGTTAAAACATTAAGTTGGGCTAGTTGGTAACGGCTTGAAGGAATCATACTCTTAGCGGTAAGAACACACACAACACCAAGACACACACACACAGGACACCCACTAGACTTCAACTATCTTTACTGGACACTTGTACGACATAAATATGTATCACTGAGCACACGCAGGTGCCTCGTCATCGGCATCAGCTCTAACTACGCCCTCCCCTCCTCCAAGGCATACGGTTGCGCCGATAAACAATCCCTTTTTCTGCCAATGCCAGGGAGGGAGTGCTTACACACACGTCACCCGCCTCTTGAATACGAAAGGCCTGGGAGCCGAGAAAAAAGAAAGAGAAATTATCGAAGTCTTTCGTATTCAAGAGGCGGGCGACGTGTGTAAGCACTCCCTCCCTGGCGTTGGCAGAAAAAGAGATTGTTTATCGGCGCAACCGTATGCCTTGCAGGAGAGGGGAGGGCGTAGTTAGACCTGTTGCGGATGACGAGGCACCTGCGTGTGCTCAGTGATACATATTTATGTCGTACAAGTGTCCAGTAAAGATAGTTGAAGTCTAGCGGGTGTCCTGTGTGTGTGTATCTTGGTGTTGTGTCTGTTTCTTACCACTAAGAATATGATTCTTTCACTATCAGAGTTAGGCGTCTAGTTGCCATTAGAGATTTGTAGCAGTTACATGCACTGGAGGGGTTTCTTTCCCTGTGTGCTTTCAAAAGCGCATGTATTTTCGCACGATACAGCCAAATTTTGTCGAGCCACAGCGGCGAAAGTAATCATGTTTTGTACATTCCAGAAACTGATATGGCTACTACGAACAACTGGCTAAAAGTCTCTAACTGCAACCAGTTGCAAACCTGTGTTAGTTAAAAAGTTAATTATCAGAAATTAGTTAACCAGCTTACTAAATACACCTCACCGGCTTTCTGGTGTCTGCTAACACTGGTAATATTATGCAGCAAAAGCCATATTTTTGAAAACTACTTATTCTTCCCTGAAACACCTGGTGCATATAAATACTGCTCACTTTCCTGTACAACACAGAAACGAAATAACTTCTTCTGTAACATGAAAGTTCCATGAGCCACATAACAAACCCGTGGAAAAAAACTGCATGGATACACACACATCTCTCCAAAACAGCTAAAAAATCACACACAGTGAAACAATGCTTACACTGTCTTAAGACCAACATTAAAGGCTGCAAACACTAGCGAATTAAAAGTCAAACAGATGCCAAACATATGCTAAATGTCCCCATGGATGTAGATATTAAGCTATGAGCTGATTTTAATAAAAATGCATCAGCACAGAAATGCTTAAGCGACTTTGTTGGTGCACTATCCTGACACTTGTCCTCAATATCAGGCAGCCTGCTTGTTGTTCATCATCATCATCAGCCTGCCTATGCCCACTGCAGGGCAAAGGCCTCTCCCATGCCTCTCCTATTAACCCTGTCGTTACTTGTCTGCATCACCAGCGGAAGAGGTAGCGTCCTAGTGATGAGACGTGCGCACGAACAGGTAGCCTCCTCCATGGCAGAATGCAGCAGCAAGAGAACTGCACAAGAAAACATTCAAAGTATACAGTTATAGTAACTTCTAATAGAATCAAACACGGAGAAGCAACAATCAGTTAAATGTGCACTAAAATGCAGCACTCCAAGCGAGTTTGATAAGGCTGCTGAGTAATAGCATAAGCAGCAGTCACAAGACTAGAACTAAATGTAATGCGTCCTTGAACAAGAAAAAGCTATAACATGCTGTTGTGTTCAATTCTGCCCCCACATTCGAAGACTGAATGATATTCACAGGAACTGACATTAACGTGTTACACCTAATTAGGCTACCACGAAGAGATATTTAGCCATTCCAGTCATATGAAGATAACATGCAGGCCATTAAATATGAAAATTATTTTGTGTTTGATTTGTCTGCACAAAAATTCAGGCAGCTTTTGTTTTCAAAAGTGATGGCACAAAGACATTGCAATATAATGCACATGTTGCTGTAGATAATGTATCATTTGGAGCTATACCAGGTGTTAGGGGAAAATGTATGAACAAAGAGTACAAAGGTGAGCAAGTTCATCAGGGCAAGAGTGGCACACTCTAAAGCAAATGAATCAAAATATTAAGGCACACACTGCGTCTGATACAATACTTGTAAGTAAAGCTGCATAGAACTACAAGCGATAAAAGCCTCAGAAACGTGCCCCGAAGGGAGCAGCTGGACTGGTAGTTTTTTATTTGTCCTGCAGCACATCCCTCCAGTGCTGAGGCCTGCTCATATCTGTTTAAGTTAAGAATACAAGGGAAACAAGCAAACAAGTGTTCCAAAGAAGATAAAAATGTGCACTTAGGTTGTTGTTTAGGAAATTACCTGTCACTAATTGCAGCAATAAATACCTCGAGAAAGAAAATAAGTTATTTACACAGCTTATTAAAACCTTGATGGCACGGGAGAAAGGCAACATCAAATGCATCGGTTCAAGTAAAGCCAGGGGTCTTGTTAAGGTCACAGCAATATTTGTTGACTTAGGCTCAGCTAGTGTAATGCAATCAGTAACTGAACGTCGGCATGAATAAAAATAACAATGCACCATTACTCAATTCCAAATGCATTTCAACTGTACAGTGCAGTCAGTTGTGACAAAGGGAGTGTGAAAGAAAACCTCAGCAATGCTCATGACATATCGAATAAGCACCTTTCTTCTGTACAGCTAAAATATAAGCTTTACAGGGTTTCATGTAATGCAAAGATAACCTGGTAAGGTATCAATTATTGATGCTAGCAACAAATATGCTTGTAAAGCAGAGTGCTATACTTGAACGCCAATATTCAATTATGCATTGCCCGTTAGGCCATGCCTATCACATCACTGGTTCACTTCGAACATGCCATACCTTGTAAGAGGTAGGTACTGCTGAAGTAAACCTATAAAATTTATTTGCTGCTTTTAGACTGCTGTATAAAGGTCATGAAGCAGATAATTGTTTTAATTTGGTCTATACTGTGGTCAAGATTTTCAAGCACGAGAGGCATGAGGGAAAAAACTATAAAAAGCATTTCACACTATAACACAATGCACTTGACTAGGGGAGTGCTTTCATGATGCCCGCAATATCTTTTCCCTTTCTCTTGGTCCTCTTTTAAAAGAAAAAAAAAACGAAAGAGAGAGGGAGCCTGGAGCAGAAGATTTTTGGCAGGCTAAAAAAGACAAGGAAAATATACCCACTTGTCTACCTATCCTTTTACAAGTGGCACATGCTTGATATCCAGTGTCAATGGCTGATAGGCTGAACCAGCAGGTCTTGATGTCATTTGCCTCTGGTTGAGGTAGCATTGGCTCGATGACAGATGAAAGCTGGTGCAAAAGTAGTGTGATGATACCGGTGGAGCAGCTGTACAGGGCTTGACTGCGGGTGCATTTGAAGAAAGGCTGCATTAGAGCCATGCTTTCATAAACATCACAGAAGGCACATCCCATTACAACCTCTAGCTGTTCAGTCCAATGTGTTCATGGGTGGAGGCTAATGATTAATTACCTATGCCTCCAATAGTTAGCAAAAAAATGGTTTACAAAGCTTGTCATACTTTTCTTAAAGCTATTATTCGCGAATCACGTTATACTTTTATCGCTTCAGACTGAAAATGAGGGAATGACATAAATGTAGTGAACGTAAAAAAATAAAATGACAACAAACCTTCCATTGTGCGATTACCTCAGCTGCACTGCAATGGAATGGTTCTGCTATTTTTAATCGTCGTTTCGTTGACCAGAACTATCAAGAAACACAGCACTTGATGTGACTGCGACGTAGAACGGGCAATGCTCCTTATCCAGTAAACACTCAGCCAGCAGAATCAAAAGACGCACGCCGCTACAAGCACTTTTCGTTCTTACGGTCTCCTTTTCACGCGCTGCTCCTATTCACTCGGAATAACGAATCAAGCAGCACCCCATAGTTCTCGGCGTGCAACCAAATTCTATCACATAACTCGTGCGCCGAGGTGCTGACGCAAAGAGCGTGAGGCGGCGGGTTAAAAGTTGCATAGTTGGCAAGCGAGCGTGTCAGAACACCTTCTCTCTGCAAACGATCGCGTGGTGCCCGCATTTTGCACCTCACTGCGAACAAGGCGTGAAGACCAACCCAAATGCATTCGCAGCCCTCAATCATACCCCCGACACATCGCAGAAGTAACTTTCCAGTTCTGTACTTACATTTGTCAACGTTCACGGCAAGCCGTTTCTTCTATCGGGCATCGGGCGCCGGCCGCTCTCGGCGTGGTTGCGTGCAGTACGTCAGAGCTGTTTTTGAGCACTGCGTGCGCGTAAGAACGTCTTCCGCAGCACTGGAGCCATCTGTCACCTTCCGAGTTCAGTCACACTACCACAACACTAACGAGGCCGCACATTTAACACAAACAAACTGAAGAAACGCACCCAGAACTTCACAACCGTCGCACCCCGTCAACAAAGAGTCGTTTCAGCGTCCTAAACAAGATAGTGTAGCGCGCGGCCAACATCAGACTCGCAATCCGCCGCCAGCGAACGGAAAGGTGGCGCTAATGTCGCCTAACTTTACACGCGTTAAAAAAAGAATTGATAAAGCCCTTTTTGCCACAAACTTGTTGCATTAAACGACAAAATATTTTGTTTCAATTACAAAGTCAGCAAATTGGAATGATTCAGGTGAAAAAATGCGACTACTAACAACCATCTGTTTCTGGCGGCGCTGCGAACGAAAGCTTGGAAAACCGGGCAGCATGCCGGGCAGCTACAGGCGACGCATCCGCTGCACTGTCTGCCTAGTTCTAAGGCTATAACTCAGCTCCCCGTAAATGCGTCGCAAAATAAGGAATGATGATGATGTTGCCAAACGCTACTGGTTTCGGTTTTTATTTTCGCATATTGTGTGGCTTAGCGTACTCTACACAGCTTGGCTCATGCGATTTAGTGTACGTGTGTGTGTGTACGCCGCTCTAGCGTGACGCGCGAAACTTTCAAGGCTGCGCTGCAGCATCGCCTCTGTTTTGTGTGTGTTTATATCACGTCATTGGACACCTTGCACGCTCTTTGCTCGAGCGAGCCCCGCCGACAGTCGCGCTACCGTAGTCTTTTTGTGTGCTTCCTTGATTGCTTTTTGCCTCTGCCTTACGCGGTCATCGGCTCGGCCTCACGCCCGCTGATGGCAGTAAGAAAAGGCGAAGAATAAACACATGCTTTCGCGCGTCTACTCCGTATGACTACGTTAAAACCCAACACTTTATTCCAGGATTCCTTAATCATTGCATTACGGGAAGATAGAAAATACAGCTATCACCACGTTTTCCCTCGCCACAGCTTCGTACCGTGTTTGCGTTGAAGGAGATGCAAGTGAAGATGCGGAAGAGGCACTGCGCCTGTGCTTTAGCGGTGCTCAAAGTGGGGGCTGCTCTCACCCTATCTTTTTCCATACTGGAAGCTCCTCTGTGGCTCAGTACTAGCGAAAAATGTAACAAGTCAAGAATGAGGGCTTATAGTGCTCCAATTGCCGTGCACCTTCCTCATGCAAAGCCCTTGTTACCGCAGTTGAGTACAGCGGGCCGCGGTTACCTGTTTTGTTTCTCTATACTTCTCTTTATAGTATCGGCCGCCGAACATGAATAAAAATTAATATTGCCTTGCCTGAAATTTCGCATGTACAGTCGCCGAGGAACGAAGCAACTTGAGTTCTCGAAGCTGTAAGCCTGCACACGTTACACAGAATTTACTCAGAGCGCGAAGCGGTGCGGCCCTTTTCGCGCGGGGTTTTTCAGTCCCGTGCGATCAGCCATTGCTGGTCGCTCGAGGAGGAGGGTAGTGCGAGGGTTTAAATTGGGCGCTCCCACGTGGAGTGGCATAAAGTGTACCGGGCACTTTTGCATGGCGGGCAGTGTGCAGGGAAAGTGTGCTTGCGGTGCAGGTTCAGGAAGCTGGTGATATAATTTGGGCGCCATTTGGGCTAGCGAGAACGTGTCATTCAATGAGTGTGGAAACACATCGGTGCAATGCTAAACTTGAATTTTTTTGTAGCTCGCAACAATAATCCCTCTGAAACCTCAGAGCGAAACGCTCTTAATGCTAGTGTGTTTTAGCACCGTCGTACGGTACATCACTGTTCAACTGCACGTTAAAATATGACCTATCAAGAATTACAACAATAGCAACTCCAACGTGTTTCGAATTGGCAGAGTTGTTGTACAGCTCTGCTGAAATTCTTTGTTAGTTCTGAAATGTTAAATCTGTTTAATGACTGCCTGAGTACAGAATTTAAGGACGAATACGCAGCAGAAAGCATTGTTTTCGTGTAGAATGAGCCATCAGCGAAACTGATTCGCTGTAACGAAGTCATCATTGCGCTTATGTAACACAATCGCTAGCTCCTATTTTTTCTTAAAGTTCTTTTAATTTCCTTGAAGTGCGAGGCAATAATACTTGAGTATTCTATGAATTCATTCACTTTGTACCAAAATTATTTCGTTTGCTGGTAACTTTTTTCGTAGACTTCATACAATCAAAAATTGTCACTAAATGTCTTCAATTCAAGGCACGTTTCTGAATTTCGGGATAAATGTTCTGTTATGAACTTTGCCCTTTTCCCCGCACTCGAAAATGCGAAAGCAGTAAAGCTAGTATTGAGAAAATTGAACTGAAATTTCTAAAAATCCACAGCGTGCTCGGCTATGGGAATGTGATTGCAAATTTTTGTTTCGTCTTCAAGGTTAGTTAAGTTGCCGCTTTGAAGTTGTCGGCTACAGTACTTGATTATTTTAGGCTTTTATTTGTTTATTCGCATCACCAAAATGCTTTCTCGGTTCGTAGTATATTTCTATTGACAGCAGTATATAAGCAGTAAGAAAATTGTATGAACTTTCTATCAACAAATGATAAAATATGCCCTAAGAAAATGTGACTGCAAATGTTTGTTTCGTGTTCAAGGTTGCTTTAGTTGCATTGACATGTTAGGCTAGAGTACTTAATTAATTTAGGCATTTATTCTCATTATAAAACGTTCTGTCGGTGTCTAGTATGTTTCTACTGACAGCAGTACATAGAAAGCAGTAAGGAAATTGTATGAACTTCCTATCAACGAATGTTAATAGAATATGCTCGGCTAAGGGAATGTGAGTAATGTTTGTTTCGTGTTCAAGGTTGTTTTAATAGCTTTTGAAGTGTTCGCCTACAGTACATGATTTGAGGCATCTATTCGCATGACCAAAAATGTTTTGTCACTTTCTAGAGTATTTCTGCTCACAGCAGTCCGTAAAGAACATAAAGTATTAAAATGGAATATATCTTTTGTTTTAAAACGTTTTCCCATATCCTGATTACATTCCAAACGCATTTGCTGCGAATAACGTTGGTCGCTTTTCGATATAGTGAAATTGTTGACTAGCTGCAACAGATTCCACCATGTAATCAGGTAAGATGTCGTCACGATTATGCGAACAAAATAGTGTTAATCACCTCGAACGCCATGCAGTTTGTTCATTTACTTCTCTCAACGTGTCAAACTGCGCCCAGATTTTCTAGTAACTTTCTATTGACAGGAGTAAATACAAAGAAGTAACAGTCTACCAACTGTGTATTGACAAAGGTACATAGAATGTAAAAATTAGTTTCTAGTAACTTTCTATTGACAGGAGTACATACAAAGAAGTAACTTCTACCAACGTTGTATGAACAATTGTTGATAGAATGTAAAAGTTACTACAAGGTTACTAGAGTCAATAGAATGTTAATACAAATTCTAAAGAAAGTTGATATCCATTTTTGTAAGGGATAGACTTTACCTGGCGTTAATTGCCGGACTTGCCCGAGTTTCCAGACTTACTGGCTTAACAAATGAGCAATACACTACGTTTCTTCTGCACTGCTTCTGCTTAAGGGCGACTTCCCGAAAACTTAGGTCTGGTTCACCAAAGCGCATGCCCAAGCTGAGGCACCGACATCTACGCAAACGGAAATCAACGCGTCCGTGTCTGTACGCTCTTCGCGCCTATGCGAAGATTCTGATTTTTTTTTTCGGCCCTTATGAGTCGGGTTCCTCGTGCCCGGTCCAGACCCTTCCACACCTGCACCCACACACGGGAAGCAGGCTACCTTGGCTGCGCCATGCTCGCATTGCTGCGGAGTGGGCACTAAAACCTTCCTGGGTATTCGCAACCGCAACTCCCACTGCTGACGTTCAACAGGACAAAGACTCGTTGAACCGAACAAGCCGAACGGAGGCGTTAGATTTAACCTTCTGGCAGAGGTACGGGGGTCTCAAGCAGGTTACACAGTGGGATCTCCTCCGGAAAACCAAGTACTTGAGATTCTTTCTCGCTGTCACATCGCAAACACTTCACAGAACATTTTTATTGAGCTTATTTAGTAGCAGCTTAGTAACTAGATTTAGAAACCGTTTTTCGCCTTAGAATTGTCTTCGAAAACAGAAAAACGCGGTGCATATTTGTTGTGTCCCCTTATTGCTTTTGTGTGTGTGCGCCCCCTCCTAACGACCACTCGCATCCTCCTCCTAACGACCACTCAATCCTCCTCCTAACGACACTTGCCCCTCGTCGCACGCTGTCACCAGATGCCCCCCCCACGGTGCGCCCCCGCACCCTCCTCCTGTTCTGGGAAGCCACTCCCTCCCGTGGACGCTTCTCAGCTCCCTCCTTTCTTCGGGCGGTCAGTTCGGCTCCTGCCTCGGTCGACGCTGGTCGCACCCTCATCGGCTTTAAATAAACGAAGTCTAAAAGTACCGTGTGCGTCTTTCGCTGCATTCAACACAGCGACCGGACACGACAGTGGCGACGAGAAAGTGGATTCGACCCGCGCTACGCAACGCTATTGACAAGCCATGGCTACGCGAGGGTTTCCCAATCAGATACCAGAGTTCAACGGCTCATCGTGGTCATCGTGGGTTGGACGCCTTCAGTTCTACTTTGAAGCTAACAACATCACAGACCCAGCCTTGAAGAGGGCCAACCTGCTGACGCTGTGCGGGGAGCAGACCTACGATACTGTCTGCGCCCTTATTCAGCCAAGCACACCAGCGGCAGTGTCTTACGACGACATCGTAAAAGCGCTGCAAAAGCACTACGACCCAAGGCCATCCGAGGTCTACAGCCGGGCTCGCTTCCAACGACGAGATCAACTGGAAGGAGAAACTGTGAGCGCCTACGTAGCCGCGCTCAAGAAGCTCGCTGCCGTCTGCAATTTTGGAACGCTGTCGACAACAGCTACCGGGCAGGAGGGAGACGCAGCTTCTTCTGCTAACACCACCATGCTTCCCTTGGACGTGATGTTACGCGACAGATTTGTGTGCGGACTGAGTGACGAGTCACTGCAACAGCGCCTGTTCGCTGAGAAGGACCTCACATTCAGCAAAGCTTACGACATCGCCGTTCGAGCGGAGAGCGCCGGTCACCAGCAGAGAGGGATTCGCCGGAACACCGAGCCGGTACACCAGACAAGCAACCAGGTGCGCAAGCCTTCTGTTGTTGTAAAATCGGTCAAAAAGGCACAACGCTGCTGGCGGTGTGACGAGCAACACAACCCCCAGGGATGTCGATTCCAGTCAGCCACGTGTAATTTTTGCCACAAGCGAGGGCATATCGAAAGAGCATGCATTACGAAACGGAGACTTGCCAAGATAAAGTCACCTTCCCAGCCTAATCACAGCGTCAACGCCTCAGAGAATACGCCGCTATCTGATCTCCATGGAACAACATCAGCAACACCATCTGTGTTGTACGACCTGAACACCATGAATCTCGGCACGCGACCGAAGATTTTTACAGAAGTAAGCGTACATCACCAGCTGATTAAGTTCGAGGTGGACTCCGGCGCAGCCTGTACTCTGATCAGTGAGGACACGTTCCGAACTTCATGGCCATCTGACGCACCCGCCCTGCAACAAGACGACACGCACCTGCGAACGTGGTCAGGACAGAATCTGCCACTATTGGGCTCTGCCAACGTGCAGGTTAACTACAACGGCCAGACCCATACGCTACCTCTGCTTGTTGTGAAGGGCACAGGATCAAGCCTTCTAGGGAGAAACTGGTTTTCTCCACTAGGCGTGATGATATGCGGCATACACCAGACGCCGAGCCAGAACATGGTTGAGCAACTGCAAGAGAAATACGAAAGAGTATTCTCGGAAGAGATTCCAGGAAACGAAGGGCCCCCGGTCACACTGGAGTTGTTGGACAACGCGCAACCCAAATTTCTGAAGGCCAGGCCGGTGCCGTTTGCTCTCCGAGATTCAGTTGAAAAAGAGTTGGACAAACTGGAGCAGCAAGGTGTCATCGAGCCGACGCAGCATTCCATCAAACTCTCAGCGTACGACTACGCTCTGGTCTACCGCAATGGGAGTAAACATCAAGACGCCGATGCGCTAAGCCGTCTGCCACTAGACGCAACTGTTGACGAACCATTTCCACCAGGAGACGTTCTGATGTTCGAAGCACTGCCAGAACCTCCGCTTACAGCAGGCACAGTTGCAGCATCTACGCAGAAGTGCGCAGCTCTCCGGCTAGTTTACACAGCTGTTCAACAAGGCAACGTGCATAAACTCAAAGGGGACAACTTCGACGCTTACCGCAGGCGAGCTACAGAGTTGAGCACCCATCGCGGCTGCATCATATTTGGGTCCCGAGTTGTGATGCCGAGAGAACTACGCGCACAAGCTATGTCTCTCATCCACGCCGGACATCGGGGCATCGTTGCAATGAAAAAGTGTGCCAGAAGCTACATGTGGTGGCCTGGCATTGACAACGACATCGAAACAGTGGTGCGAGAATGCAAGCCTTGCCAGAGCAGCCGGAGCGCCCCGCCGAAAGCTCCTGTCCCAGAATGGGAAAAGCCAGACACACCATGGCACACACTGCACATTGATTTTGCAGGACCAATTGAGGGCTGCACTTTCCTTGTGGTCGTAGATGCCTACACAAAGTGGCTTGAGATAAGGCAAATGGGACAGACGACTTCGGCAGCAGTCATTGACAACCTCCGATCACTATTTGCAACGTTCGGCCTGCCGCGCAAGGTAGTGTCGGACAACGGAACACCGTTTGTGTCTGCGGAGATCCTCAAGTTTTATCGCGACAACGGGATCTCATCAGTTACATCGGCCCCCTACCACCCAGCGACAAACGGACAAGCCGAGAGCTACGTAGCCGAGCTAAAACGCGCCCTTGAAAGAGATCAGACAGGCTCGCTGCAGCGCCGCCTTGCGCGCTTTCTCTTCAAGCAGCACACGACGGTTCAGAGCACAACAGGCGAGACCCCCTCGAAAATGATGTTCGAGCGTGAAATGCGAACCCAGCTCACAGCCATCCTCCCCGAGCCAAAGGCAGAGACGTTCCGGGAAGAAAAAGCAATTCCGCGCTGCGGCACGCTTAATGAGGGGCAGCGCGTCCTCGCCCGACAGTTTCTGAAAAAGCCACGCTGGGAGGAAGCTACAATTGTCAGACGCATAGGCCTGCGCTCTTGTCTCGTCAACATACATGGCACAGTAGCACGCCGACATCTCAACCAGCTGCGTAGATTTACGACGCCGTCTGAGAGCTGTCCGCCAGCGGAGAGAACACGTGCACCATTTTCCCACATAGCCTGGCACATCTTCCCGGAAGAAGAGACTTCGCCCAGGACAGACCTAGGAGACACAGCGAACAACAGCCAGCCTACAAGTGTTTCTCCCCCGAGCGCACAAAGCCAGCGCGCCTCCACGCGTGAGCGCCGACCCCCTGCACGATACCAGGCAACTTTCTAAGGGGGAAGGAAGTGTTGTGTCCCCTTATTGCTTTTGTGTGTGTGCGCCCCCTCCTAACGACCACTCGCATCCTCCTCCTAACGACCACTCAATCCTCCTCCTAACGACACTTGCCCCTCGTCGCACGCTGTCACCAGATGCCCCCCCCCACGGTGCGCCCCCGCACCCTCCTCCTGTTCTGGGAAGCCACTCCCTCCCGTGGACGCTTCTCAGCTCCCTCCTTTCTTCGGGCGGTCAGTTCGGCTCCTGCCTCGGTCGACGCTGGTCGCACCCTCATCGGCTTTAAATAAACGAAGTCTAAAAGTACCGTGTGCGTCTTTCGCTGCATTCAACACAGCGACCGGACACGACAATATTCAAAAATAATTATGCGTGCTTGCAAGTCTTCAACAACCATTTTCGCAAACTTTCACAGTAGTGGTGAACTTTTGCTGCTCCTTTGAGAAAGATTTCTATAAAAAACTGATCCTGCAAAGCCTAAGCTGTATTTCGTGAAATATATTTAGCCAGAAGCGTATACGTTCTTACTGGTCCTCCAGTATCTACAAATGTATAAATGAACATTGCACAATCCGCACACCCGTGTTCCACTTGCGCACACTAAAGGTAGGCAGATCCTTGTTCACAGCTGCCATACATAATTTAAAAATACCCTACCCTAAAATAAAGTCAGCAATAAAATTCCAATACGGAAAGGTGTCAGGCAGGGAGACACGATCTCGCCAATGCTCTTCACTGCCTGCTTACAGGAGGTATTCCGGGGACTGGAATGGGAACAGTTGGGGATAAGAGTTAATGGAGAATACCTGAGTAATTTACGATTCGCTGATGACATTGCCTTGCTAAGCCACTCAGGACAAGAACTGCAAAGCATGATCAATCAGTTAGACAGGCAGAGCAGAACGGTGGGGCTAAGAATTAACATGCAGAAAACCAAAGTAATGTTCAACAGCCTAGCAAGGGAACAGCAGTTCGCCATTGGTAGCGAGGTACTGGAAGTAGTAAGAGAATATGTCTACTTAGGGCAGGTAGTGACCGCAGATCCGGATCATGAGAGGGAAATAACTAGAAGAATAAGAATGGGGTGGGGCGCATATGGCAGGTTCTCTCAGATCATGAATGGTAGCTTACCAATATCCCTGAAGAGAAAAATATACAACAGCTGTATCCTACCGGTACTCACCTATGGGGCAGAAACGTGGAGGCTAACAAAGAGGGTTCAGCTTAAGTTAAGAACAACGCAGCGAGCAATGGAAAGGAAAATGATAGGTGTAACGTTAAGAGATCGAAAGCGGGCGGAGTGGGTGAGGGAACAGACGCGGGTTAATGACATCTTAGTTGAAATCAAGAGGAAGAAATGGGCTTGGGCAGGGCATGTAATGCGAAGGCAAGATAACCGCTGGTCCTTAAGGGTAACGGAGTGGATTCCAAGAGAAAGCAAACGTAGCAGGGGACGGCAGAAAGTTAGGTGGGCGGATGAGATTAAGAAGTTTGCGGGGATACAGTGGTGGCAACTGACAAAGGACAGGGTTAATTGGAGAGACATGGGAGAGGCCTTTGCCCTGCAGTGGGTGTAGTCAGGCTGATGATGACCTTTTAACGCACACGACTTATTGAGAACTGATATAATTGTGCAAGCTAGTCTCTGTAGATGTTTTACTTTCGCTCAAGGCGTTTTACAGCACAGAATGTATTAGTCGAAGTGCTTGAATCATGGCTTTCGTTAAGGTGGTGGCAGTTTTGGCCTCAATGCGCGCCCATTTCATTCAATATAATCGTATTTGATACAACCCAAATAGGTTCTCTGCTCATTAATGAATTTTCGGACTGAAGGCAAAATTCGTTGCTCTCGTAAAAAATTCCTGTCTACGAATCCAACGGAGTAAGCGTCTGCGATAAATGCTTTGGAGGAAACGGGGAACATACTGTATTCTAAGTGAGTATTGTGCAAGTGTGTAGAGTGTCCTTCGGGATCTTTCCATGCCACGGTTTTCGTAAAGTCGACCGGTGAGCAAAACAAGACTGTGCACTGATAGAAAAGCATAGCTAGCTGAACTTTTCGACATATGAACGATGAAAGGTAGCAAGGACGGGGGGGGGGGGGGGGGGGGGGGGACTGCGCATTGTTTTATTAGCTTCTACGGAGAACATCGTAGCGAAATATTTAGAGACTTACCTCAACCTCACCTAGAGGAAACCGTGGAGTCCGCTAAACAAACCCTAACCCTCTTTGCTCTTATAGCAATCAAGCTATCTTGATCCCGTTCTCTGAAATTCTTGCAGATATCTAATGGAACCCCATTCGCGGTCTATTTTCGAGGTAAGTGAATATTCCTTATGCAAATACGTGGCAAATAATCAAGGAACGTACACCAGAATAACCCGACGGTTTAAGATATTGCATGGTTGCTCACAGTAACGGCGGCACTGAGACATACGCTTCATATCTGACGCATAACTTACACGAAGTTTTGTCCACGTGATGGAAATTGAAACCTTTTTCAGAAGGCTGACGACACTCTTCTCCATATAACATGCCAGCTTCTAACAATAATAGATTAACGGTCTTAAGACCTCTAAGCAACAGTTCGTACTTTTTGTAGAAGAAAATCTAGCATTCCTTTTGCTGAAAATTCGATATTTTATTTTTGATATTTGCAGCATGGTTAAATGTCAAGTACGACATCAAACTCCGCGCCTTGGGAGAGCAGATGGCGTCTCCTAGAGCAGACACAACGCGGAAAGAATGCTTCCAACTCTGCTTGAAAGCGCTAGCCTTAGTGTTACAGGGCCGTCGGCTACGCTTTTGAAAAGAGGAATTTCTGGGGAACAATAAATGGGACATCCCCTTAAGTATTAGACATCAGATATTTGGTTGCTTTATTGTCAAAAGTTATATGCGTTCCGTTTATTTCTATTAGTTCGTGTTGTATGAATAAAGAACGCTTTAATCACCTGCATTTGCCTTTTGTGCACAGTAACTTGCAGCGGTGGTGTCAATTAAGCAAGGCACAGACTGTAAATTTTTTTATTGAAAACAATGTTACGGAAAATCCTCTCTCTTTGGGGGATATGGTCAAAAGCTTGCTTGAGCAAGTAATAAAGTTTATACGAATCAGCGTTTGGAATGACCGAACTCTCTACGACCAACGGCTGTTGCGGCGAAAAAAAAGAAAAGTATTGAAGCCAAAGCTTCCCTACAGGACCTCGAGCTTTAATCGCGGAACGTGTAAAATTGACCAACAGCTGAGGTAGAAGTCAAACCATGAAAAAGAAAAGAAGAAATTGAATCAATATTCATGACGCGAACAGATCTCGTTTAACGGCCGCTCAGCGAGACCACTAGGCTATCTCCGCAGACAACACGCCTCGTGTTAAACTGCACACGACACTCTCGCGCGGTGCATTAGAAAGCGTCGTTGCATCAACTTCCATCTTCTCCGTACCGCGGCGCTGCCTGCTCACCGTCGTCTTCTATGTAGCACAGATCCGTGCTTTCGCTTCGATTCAAATGTAGTAAAAATTCTCTGAAGTTTTTTTTCTAGTGCGTCCAGCGCACTCGATCCCGGCCGCGATTGTCGCAATTCGATGGAGGCAAAAGGCGAGAGGCACTAAAGCTGTGCGTTGGAAGTGTACATTAAAGATCACCGGGGGGTCAAAATTATCGCCAGCCTTCTCCTATGGCAACCGTCATAGCCTGCGTCGCTTTAGCATGTTAAACCCCATATATCCGAACCAAAAACGTTTATTGCCGCCGCGGTGGCTCAGCGGTTATGGTGCTCGGCTGCTGACCCAAAAGACGCGGGTTCGATCCCGGCCGCGGCGGCTAGAATTTCTTTGGAGGAGAAATTCTAGAGGCCCGTGTACTGTGCGATGTCAGTGCACGTTAAAGAACCCCAGGTGGTCGAAATTTCCGGAGCCCTCCACTACGGCGTCTCTCATAGCCTTAGTCGCTTTGGGACGTTAAACCCCATAAACCAACCAAAAACGTTTATTAACACCCCAGCCGAGTATTTTTCAACCTATCTCAATGCATATGATCTTTTCCACTGCGCAGAGAACAAGCAACATCATGCGCTGTATTCAAGCTTCACGCGTTCACAAGTTGCACGCTTACACGTGTCTGCATGCGCACGCATTTTAAAGGCAGGCATTCCTAGCCTTCTTTCCTTAGCGCATAAATTTCCGGTGACAGGGGGCTTTTGGTGAACTCTGCTCTGCCGCTTTCTTTTTGCTCAATTTTCGCAGAACAGCTGCAGTGTAAACGGCCGTACTAGGATGTGGTAAGTACATAGAAAAAAGGCAATTGCATCGTTATGTCTTGTGACAAAATAGCGAAAAGACGGCCAGACAGACGTCACTAAAATGGCATATTTATTGGTCTGACTCGCGCGTATACAAAGAACTGAACTCCACTACCGCGAGAGCAAGAACACGCCAGGCGGTCGTGTAACAAAATGCCAGCTGCACCGAGAGGAGGGCTGCGGAATAATTTGGACAAACTGCACTGTAAAAAATTTTTCTTCAAAAATGCAGACATTTTGTGGCAGCTGCGCTGCCAGAAAATGTCTTTAGCGTTCTGTTTTGTGTTTTGAGCTTTTTTGTGTTTTTTAACATACGTTTTATGTTTTTCGACTTACAGAAAATATTTGTGAACAGTCTGTTTTCTCTTTTATTCAGTATTTCTAGACATTCTTTTTTGGCTTTCTTATGTTTTCTGTCTCGCTCTTTTTTCCTCGTATTTTGTTCTTCCCTGTTAAACGTGCATTATGACACCAGGCGGCCTGTGCAAAACCACGTTTATCTGAAGAAAACAGTTCAGAGAATTTTGAAAACATGAAGCTTTGAAGTGTGATTATTAGAGCAGGAGCTCCTGTAGCCCTGCCATGCTGATCCTTGCAGCCTTCTCTTTTGTTCCGCTGCCCAAAATCTGTAACATTGATGGCTCTCCTGGAAGGAAAGAAGAGGCTTAAGATTAGCACGCTAAATCTATCTAGATCCTTTAGGTCAGATAAAAATTCATTGCAAATATAATTCTACAATAACGACACAAAGCGGTCCACAGGCGCAAAGTCACGCTTGAATTGTAGGCGGTTCTATTAATAATGCATGAATCTGACCCCTTAGTCGTTTGTAAGCACTCTCTGAGGTACCAAGATTAGTTACCAAACGGAGACGTTTATAGATTTAGATATAACAGCCAACTATTAAGGCCCATCTCGCTAACTAGAACGCCTCATATTAAGTGTTAGTGCTATGTTGTGCACTCGTCAGCAGGCGACAACTATGAATATACAAGCCTACTCGCGAAAGCGTGGCACTGCCACTCGGCCGTAAGCTGGTCATAAGCACGACGAGGTTCCTTCAAATTTCAAAAACTGGTTCCCATTTTACAAACAACGATGTACTTCGATCGACGCCTTTGGCGTGCGTTGCCACACTGCATTGTACAGCAGACAAAGCGACGGCACTTGCTTCCGTCCTTAGAGCGGCACAAGGCACGTGGACGCCTAGCAGTGCTATGCACTTTTGTTACCTTTCACACTGCATGCATCTGTTCTCCAATTACAAGGGCGAGTATAACTTTATCGGCCTTACGGTAGCCTCACACAGGCTGGGGCCTTTGTAAACAGCGTCGTCATCGGGTGTACGCGTGCACACTGCAAGAAATATTTTATAAATTGAACGACCACAATGATTAGCGTGCACGTGTGTACTAAGTGCTGTTTGGTGTCCCGCGGCAACATATTCAATAGGGTACGATCGCGCAGTGTCTGCACAATCATAGTACCATCTGGCTACAAGACATTCATAAATAGCGTATAGCACATTATCCATACCAAACAGGGGGAATTGACAATGCTTACTTTCTTTCGGAAACAGACAGGTCTGCAAAACCATGCAGAAAACGCACGTTCTGTGCGTCTATACGACGGCGGCCATCTTGAAGCGATCAGGGCCGCAGCAAAACAAAGGACCGCACAATACAGAACACACATTAATCCATGCGGAAAATTGCCTGTGCTCGCTGTTTTAGCGTACAAATATACAAACTGAATTATAAGGACGTGGATGCTTTTTGAAGCACATTTTTCTAAATCTGAAGGGCCACGTGACTGGTACGTCGGGTGCAGCTGCTGTAAGATAAGAAAATGTCTGTTTTATTCGTGAACAGGTTTTCGTCTTGAGTCGTTAACAGATATCTTCTGAGTGCCAACCGAAATTTTCTGTTAAATGCCTCTAATTCGACAAATACTTTTTTACAGAGTGGGGGTGTTTACCGTGCACTGACGTCGTGCAGCGCATAGGCGCCTTTTCCATTTCGCCTCCATCGAAACGCGGCCGCCGCAGTCGCGTTCGAACCTGGGTTTTCCGGCTACTAAGCTATGCAGCTGCCTCTGCAAAGCGTTTCTTAAGACCAAAGCCGGATATTCTTCACCGCGTCTCTATGCGTATCGGCCTTTCCACAGTGAACATAACATGTAAGGGAACGAGCAGCCCTTGGGCTTCACAGGTTCATGACATGCATGCGTGCAAGTGTCTGCATGAGCACGCACTAAAAAAATTCAAGTGGGCACTTTGTTGACCTAAAGTGCGGTGAAGCGGAAGCCTTAAGCGCGGTGTTGTTGCTTGTGTCACTGATGTGTGGTTAAGATGTTAAGCTTCACCTCTAAGAGTGAAACGCGACAGCGTCTTGCAACGATGCCAGGGAGTCCACACAACGCCATCGCCCGTTCGGCTCTACGCCTTGCTCATCGGTAAATTGGTTTTTGAAGAGAGGAAATGTATCTGTCTCGCATATCTCGGTGGACACCTCGACCTCTCCGTAACGGGAAGGGGGGAAGATGGAAGTGAACGAAGACACCGTATTTACTAGACGCGTCTTTGTTTATTCCAAACCATTGAGCTGGCATGGCGGAGTGGCTACCGTGCTCATCTCGCACTCCGGAGCCCTGGTTCGATTCCCCAACTCGACAAATTACCTCACCCGGTTTTATTTATTTATCTAGTCTGACTAGAAATGTGAATTAGGCTAATTGGTTAATTATTTAATTCACTAAACTCAGTCCCACTTACTCGGAGCATGACTATACCATCCGTTTAATTGGTTGCATGATTACTAGCCACAATGCAATTGGCCCGTTTGAAATCCGCGCACTGTGACGTCATTACCCTTTCGACCAATTGAAAAGCGTGACATTTCTGTCGACAACTCCTGCTTACAACGATGAGGCATTAAATGCTTAGGCCTTAAAATGCAGGCATTGGTATGCTTCTTGGCTTAGCGCATCAATTTCCCGCGAGAGCCGCTTTAGTGCGCGCTGCACTCTGCTGCTTTTGTTGTTTCATCAGAATTCGTAGCACAGCTACAGTAAAAACATGCATGCTTTGATGTGGTAAGTACGTAAAGAAAGATAGGCTGTATTGTCACACTGTATTGAGAAAGCAGCGAACGACAGACTAGAAGACGGGCGTCACTAAAGCGACGTGTTATTTTACTGACTTGCACCCACAAAAAACTGAAATCCATGGTGCCGGAAACAATGCGCGTGCTTGACGGACATCGAGCAGAATTTCCGCTACACTCGGTGGTGGTCAATTTTAAGCTGCCAAAGAGCTTTTCAGATACGATGTGCAAAGTAAGAACAGTGCCGAAGAACTTATAACCTATTTCGTATGTGTGCTATCACTCGGGGAAAAACTGCTGGAATCTCGCGTGGCAAATAAATTGGTAAAACTGCGTGCCAGCGGCTACGAGCATACTCAAATGAACATTACAAGCAGTCGCAGTTTAATTCTGCAACTTTTACAGCGAAATCTCTAAGCTTTGCTCGAATCATTTTGTAAACGCAATTTAGAGGCTACAACACCAGCCCGGTAACGCACTAGGTGGACAGTATCTCCACGTACCTATAAGCGCAGCTGAGGTGTCCACTGACTCAGGAGCCAGTTATGCGTCTTAATTTTGAACGCAGGTTATAGACTTCGTTAGTTTCAGAAAAGTAAACACGCATAACTTCCCACATTTTGTAGGTGGGCGTCACCACCACCTCAAAGCGTGATTGAGGTATTCACTGGTGCAGTCAGCCAGCTATGCGTCTTTTCTTTCCTGAAAGTCAGCGCACAGTTTAGACTGCGAAGAACAAAACATTGGAAACCAGACAATTTCTTTCATGCAAGAGGGCCCCGGCGTCCGTGAAGTGTGCCGGAAGCGTGATCTCTCTAAGACCGCAGGTTGTAGAAGGCCGTGTATCCACGTCAATGTATAGACGTAAAAAGAGCCTGTAAGATGTCTAACCGGGTAGTCACATCAGGCTTTCAATATTGCTTTTCAGGTCACACATGAACGGTCTTGTTCTCGCTAAAATGCGTACTTAATCAGCACTATGTTTTGTACAAGGCGGTGACGAGGACTTTCACTCTTGTATGGCCTGCTTTCTCCTATCCACCCGATCAAGAAACCGATTTTAATCCAGTCTATACCTTCAAAGATAGTCCAAAATACTACCAGTATAGCCATCGCATTTACCCTCGCCTATGTAAAGGCCTGAAGAAGGCGGATGAGCGGCTCCTTCTCCGCCTTCTCACCAATTCATTGCTATGCCCGGCAGCCCTAAAACATTTCGAGCCCTCCATTAGCATTAGCGGCCTGCACTGTAGAGAGGAGTCTTCGGACACCTTTCATATTTTGGGCGCCGGCCTCTCCCACCCGGCTGCTCTGCCCATCCCCAATTCAACCCTGGAGGACTGAGCGGCGATCTTGCTCAGTTGCCACGACTTACAGGCCCCAGAAGCCTTAGTCGGGCGCGCCCGGGAGGCGGCCGCTGCCACTGGGGTTACAAACTAGGGACCTCCACCTAGTGCTTGTAAGGACCGGTTCCTTATGGCCTGATCCAAGCACACCTCCTGTCACTTTATAGCCCAATAAATGTTTTCAGCACTACCACCAGGCTGGTGCGTGCAGCGACGGACGGTAGCTTCGTCGTGGCAGACCTTGGTTGTCGGCCATGTAACTAACGAAAATTCAGCTGGCACGCGCTCTCAAGCGCACAACTAATAGAGCCAGTAACATTATTTTCTGATAACATTATCAAGAACTATCCATCAATTTCAATTCTTGAATAAGCATAAGAACCATTTTGACTCGAGGTTAACGAAACCAACCTCTTTAGAAGCACCGGCAATATTTTCTGTTCTTGTTTTAAAATTTTTCTCAACATGATCAACTACATCTGTACGAAATTTGGAACCCAATGAATAGTGGCCAAGCCATTGTACAGTGTAAGTTCAAGCTGTTGAACCGCCGATAAATTTTCGCTCAGATAAACATTTATGGTCGTCTTGCTGATGACGCGTGACAGCTGGACAAAATACGCACACCGTTCTTTAACATTGCAAACAATCACTGCACATGCAAAGTGCTTTGTTGCCTATTCCTGAACTAGTGACCTCAAGCAGTATTCCCCGCTAGGTAATATACGCACATGACAGCTCTTTTTCAGCAATCACAATTGGCGCTAGACTGGCAGTTTCCCGTACAATGCTCGAGTTGTGAACTTGTCCGCCAATAAAAATATTACAGAATTCGGCCGGAGAGTAGACAGAACCAAGAGTGGAAAAGACTGGTGAGCACTGCTGAGTTGTTTTTTCAGCACTGCTTTAGTGCTATAACGTCGATTTGGCGAGATTTCTGCATTTTGAGACAAATGCTACTTCTGTGGGCAAAAATCGGAACCATTGAACCGAAAAGGAAAGGGAAATTCTCCGCAGTACCGGGTTTTCTTTCCATCCGGTGATAGAAGGCTTGTTTAGTCTCCAATTATAATCGTGCATCCCACAAATGATGAGCACTGAGCTGGCATTGTATGTAGCGCTCTCAGTAAAAGCTACTCTCGTGGGCTTTTGTTGTGCTTTACAAGGGGACACAGAAACTTGGATGGCTATTTCGTCTTCGTTGATAATAAAGGGACAGTTTAGTCTTGCTGAAAATTTTCATTAATTTTATTCGAGTAGGCACTGACCGCCTTTCTATAGAAACTAAATTAATTATCTCTGAATTTTTTTTAAAGTTACAAGCGTCTTCACCAGCTCCTGAAGTGTTCCAGTCCAAGCTTGAATTATTTCAAAGCTCAAAATTTTGAGCTTTATATATAAGCGACTTCGTTAATTTAAAAATCTTTATTGCGTTCCGATAGTAACCGAGCATGTATGGTACACCATACCTCGACTATTGACACTAACTCCACTCCTTCATGTCATCTGCACACAGTCAGCAGGTTTTCGCGTAGCACTACCGATGGATACAACGGGATATATAAAGCTTTTATTTATTTTTGTTCGAAGGCACAGTGCTGATTTTAGGGCAGTGCTATGAAAGACTGTGTAACCTCCGAAGCTTCTTTAGTCGCCGGGCTGTTGTGTTCCATTCATGTTTGGCGCAAACACCACGCCTGCATGTCTGTGGAGAAGAAATGAACGTACATAAATTTCGGAAGCTTTAACCCTTTGTATCCCAGCTGCCACAACGTGGCAGCTGGTGCTTGCACTTGTTGTCAGTAGATGGCGCCACAGGTACCGCGGAACGTTTTTCTGAGCGTCGAAAACATGGATTCCACATGCAGCAGGCTAAGGCGGTGAGTGAGCTTAGTTTTGGTTTTCTGGTGACCTCAAAACTAGCGCTTCATTGCTGAAAAGATTTAGAGATGTTTTCAAAAAGCCTAGCGAATATACGTACTGAGTTTCATGTTTCTACGACTGCTCCTTGGAGAGCATATCACCTCGTTCAGCTCACATACACGTTTGTGGCAGCCAGGAATCTGGCCAGCATACTCCCAGAGAAATGCATGAAAGAGTATGACTTCATTTAGCGCCTATGTCTGAGTATTTGCCGCACCTAATTTCTTTCTGTCTATTGAACCTTCTTACGTGTTGTCTAGCAGCGACTTTTGTTGACGTCGTAATTTTCAAGAGCGTTTATTATATGCAGGCAGTGCCGGACAGAGAAAGAAATTCTTATAGAATGCCCTACCGGGAGCGAGGATAAAAACTTGGACGGTTCGGATTGCGATGAAGAATACAATAACAAGGTACAATAACAGCGAAAGCTCTACAGACAGTGACGAAGGAGTACAGGTGACGTCAACACAACAAAAAAGAAGCAAACAAAGATTTGTCACAAGGTGAAAACGGATATCAATATATATCGGGGCGAGGAACAAAGTATTCAGAAGCCAACAGATGGTTTAGAAAGAGTGATGAGCCCATTGAGCATGTTCCTGAAACTCGTTGACTCTAACCGAATAGAGTTCCCCACTTTCGAGACTAAAAGATTCACAACCCGAGAAAATCGCATCCGAATCCATCCAGTGTCATTTCTCAAGATGCGCAAGTTTATTGGCATTGTCCTTTAGATGTCTGTTGCTAACCATCCGTTTAGAAGGATCTACTGGTGAGCGAACACCGGATGTCAGCGTGGATGTCAGCGTTTGCATGACAAGGAACAGGTTTGACGAATTTAAGGTACTACATGTGCTTACGAACCTAAAGAACACATTTCTCAAGCTGCCACACTTGACAAATGCATTGCTGTAGATGAGATGATCATCCCTTACAAGGGCAGACATTCTCTGAAGGTTTATATGAAGAGTAAGCCTAACAAATGGGGCTACAAAGCTGCTTTCAGAAATTTCATGGCTCCTAAACTTTCGGGGAATTTCTATCCCGCAATCCTAGCTGCAACGTTTGTGGCACAATAAAATTTTCTACAAAATGAAAAGGGATCATTCTAACTTTTTTCACTGATCTTCCTATGAACCACATATGCTGAAAAATATCAATTTCAACAATGTTCACCTCGTGAGACACTTGTGGGATATAAAGGGTTAATACAAGCAACTACAATGTTCTAACTTATTGTTTCAACAGTTCATTCAACTTCTAGTAAGAAAATAAAGCACCGTTAAAATTGCCTAATCTTACCATCGGTGCCATAGAAAACACAGATTTGTATTCTAGCATTGGAACAAATGTTTAAACGCAGGCGGAGTCCTCCTGTCGACAGCAATGGCCTCAAGGACAACAAAATGAAAGTTGTTTGACTCGATTCAGCGATCATTCCAATCTCCTTTGCTGGTCACAAGGAAGTTAGGTGGCCCCCTCTTTATTGATATGGCCTGGTGCACGTAGGGCGAGCGGGGAGGTGGGCGGGCCGGTCAAGCGGGCAGGCGGGCGTCCTAGCAGTTCCTAAATCCTAGTGCTTCGCTGATTGATGCGGTGGCATTGCGCACTGAGAGTTCGAAGGTCTTACACTGGATGAGAATATATTCTATCGTTTCCCTGTCTTGGATGCAGCAACAGAAAACAACACACGTGGCCTGAAGTTCTTGGAGGTAACACTTCGTCCTGAAGCTCCCAGCCCTTGTATCGGACAATACACCTCCCGCTTTACAACTGTCAAAAGTTTTTTCCCATTTAATCTTAAATTAAACTGGTCTGCAGAGCTCGTACGGTGACGTATCTAGCATTTTCTTCGGCCAATAAGTGCTCTTTGAGGATTGCACTTTAAGGTTCAAAGTTGTCTCGCTACCGGCGGTTAGTCGATGGCAGTGCCATGCGGAAATAATCAGTGATAGACGAAGCCAATTTTCATTATTCTTCAAACATCCGGTTGTTTTCTACTCGCTTTCGAATTCCAATTACCTGTCGGACTACTGCATCTATATATTTGTTCTACTGCATTCGTTTTACTGATTTTTCCGCTGGGCAAAAGGACGTTTCTCAACCGTTGTAGAGTGTATAGTACACTTTAGGCGTTTCCCTACGGGCGTCAGCATAGGCTGCTAACATTCGATGTTCGGGCCAGTTGGACCGCCAGATTTCATTGCGTGAAGCCAGTGGGATATATTCCAACTGGAGCGAGCTCGTCTGGTAATCAGCTGCTTGGGGCATTTCAAGCGCGCCTTCGAACAGTCGAGCAACATGAAACCACCTTCTGATGTCTACGGAATCTGCTACTCCAGCGGAGAACACCACTGAGAGCATAAAGCACCTTTGCTTGCCCACAAAAATTTAGTTCACCAGGACATTTTCCTTTCCTCAAAAACCAATTTACCAATTTATCACCACGACCTTTTGTGTACGTGACGCTCCGCTACCTCCAGTAACCAAGACAACCGGAAATGTCAGTAAGCAGTCGCAGACAGCTATGTGATAAACTATTCGGACGGATATTTAACTCCTAAACTAACATCACACGGAAAAATGTGGAATTTTTCATTATCAGTGTTCTGCTCTGGCTTGCGTCAAAAAGGACTTTTAAAAAATTTCATAACCTTGTTCTTTGAACAGGTAATTGATAGAGACTAACTAATGCAGGTGCAGTAGGAGGATCCGATGCTGCAAATTATCAGTGTTCTTCGCTGGCGATGTAATCAAGCGCTGAAAATTGACGCTGATTTTAACACCGGCAAACGAAGTAACCCTAGTGATGCCCTTCTGCCTTGAACCCACGGCTCTAGGTGGTGCTGAAGCTCGAGGTAAATTTATATTCCGGCATATAATGCAAAGCCATTATTGTATGCCTTCGCCCGGAATGGTTTTCAGTTAAGTGCGCACCTCTGTTTGAAAGCACCGCGCCATAAATTCCTAAAAACAGGCTGTGGGTATCTACCTTTTAAGACTCTCTGAGTTCCCTCTGCTCGCAAAGCGAAAGTAGATATCGGAACCAATTCATTGACATTTTCCGCTTGACATTCAGTCTCACGTCTTCTTGATTTCCAGCCGTGATTCTCCCTAAGGAGGACAGTACTGACACTATTTATCGGAATATACTCTTCGTAACATCCCGTACATCCTTTTGTAGAGCTGTAGTAACATTCCTGCTGTCACGAGCATTCACAAGCGTGCTAACCTAGACGGACAATGTAGGCCGCTGACTATGATATCCTGAGCTTGAAAGCTCTGGTTTCAATGTACAGAATTTCACATTGTGCTCCTCTAAAACTGTAGAGAAAAAACTCCAAAATATGGTGAAACATGCCTAATATGAAAACAGTACGCCTAAACAAAGGAACTTTTTCAATTATGAAAAGTTGCCATTTGATGTCACCACGTGCGCATCAACATAAAAAAAAAACTTTTTGCCTGTGCATGGCTTGCACTCTGTGCCTGTTTATTAAGAAAATAGAAAACACCAATAATTGCTTTTCTCAATACTGTGGTGACCGGTGACTGTCCCAGAAAAACATATCAGAACAATATACTTATGCTCACCTTTCCGCGGTCACATCGTAGTCCTTCTGCCATGTAGCGCATCTGGCAATCTTCCCAATACTCGCCGAAGTATTCGTAAAAGTATTTCCAGCAGCAGTTCACTTGGCACCTCTTATGACGGGGGTGATGCTTCTGCAGGGTTGGAAAGAACAATTATGAGGAAGATTCAGGTTCACAGATGACACAGCACAGTGGAGCGATGTACGCTTAATAGGCTTCCACACTGAGTGCTTGCAGAGAAGTAACGATCACGCATATTTTTACAGCCATTCGTCATTCCATCCCAAACGTCTCAGGCGCCTTCCTCGACCATCTGAGATTTAGATTTAAAAAAAAAACAAACTGTATGAAACTAAAGGGAATAGCACTCACGCATTTTTTGCGCAAAAAAAGCTCAATCATTTTAAAAGCACTCAAAATTTTATACCTTGTGAGAAAGTAGGCATTACAAAAGTATTCTAAAAAAGAAGAGCTTTGTGCATAGATATAGTTTATTTTCACTACATATATTCACGTTCCACCGCAGTGCTCTATAAAGAACGTTGGAAATTTGGTTTGTGGTTCATTGAAAGGTTTTTAATGAATGTTACTATTTGGCATTTTTTTAGAGACACATGATATCTTCGCAGGCATTGAATTGAACCTCGCCCATTTCTGAGTGGTCGTACAACACAGGAAGAAAATAAATTTTGCTGTCGAAGTTATGGCACGTTTTTCAGGAAAAAAAAACACAAGAAAAACAGAACTGCTCAGCATGTAAAGCTACCGAATGTACAAGTGGCGTCCCATGTAAATATAAGGCGTGATTCATTCCGTAGTCCAGTACACTTAGTCTTTAAAGGGACAGTGAGGAGAGCTCTATTAATATTTTTTTAAAAGCAAAGTCCGATAGATCGGCATTTCATGGCTTTGTTGCCACTTGGCCGGCAGCGAAAGATGCATTAATTTCTAAGAAATTTGGATTCGAAGTTGAAAAAGTTTTTCCCGCCGCTCTGATTCAAACTTGGGATTCTCTTATGACGACACAGGACTAAGTGACGTGAAACATGACGTGCACATAACGTAACGCAGACTGCGTGATTTCTGGGGGGCCAGCAGTGCGGCCTAGCAGCACCCGAAAAGAAAGCTACCGCCAGCCGCACGTTGAAGGCATCTATCGGCTATTGCGGCCGTCGATTCGTTTACGTTTGCACCGGCGTTTTGCCAGCGTTACGATGGACCCCGCTCTCGAAGTTTTCAACGAAGTTCTCACAAAAAGACACTTTAGCATACCGTGTACCTTGTTCCAGTTAGCGGAATACCGGGAGCCCGCCTACCGCCGGTGAGCAGGCGCTGATTGGTCCCGATGCTGCAGGCGCGCGCGTAGCTGCCGGGCACGTGGCGCCATCTGACGATGTCAAAGAGATTTGCGCATGCATTGGCTGTGCCTCAGTGATTCGTGGCTTCTAGTGTCCTAGTGTTGCTGTTTTGTCCTATGACAGCATCACGCTTGTACTTGGGAGTTTGCCCTGTGGCGGCGATACCTATATTTTGGTTCTTGCTCTTTTTTACGTTACAAGAGCTCTGTTGTGAGTATGAGTGGCGTTTTTGCAATAAGGAGCTGGTATTCTGTCGATACAAGCAACTTCAATTTCTCCTGAGTGTCCCTTTAAACTCTTGGAGTTGCATGAAACAATCGTTGTTTTAAAAAAAGAAACAATTTTCAGAGTTGTGTCGTCGGTGGGCAGTGTACGGATCAGCACGTAGCTTAGGCGCTTGCGCCGGACTTAGGCGCTCTGCCTGAGAACAGGAGGACCATTCCGCATCTCAGACTGCAATTCATTTTGAGAAAAAGTGCTTCATGGGAATCTTGTTGGAAACACCCAAGAAGACTGGTCTTTAAGGCAACGCACAGCTTTTCAGTTCTCTCTTTCTTGTCCAAGCGCAATATAGCCGCCTGTAGTGCCAGGTGGCACAAAGCAGGCATGGAATACGATGTTGTAGCGCTAGCGCTTTGTGTATCAGCCGCCATTACCCTTTCTCCCGTCTTCCTTCAGGTTTTCAAACACATCTGCCGATAAGTACGTGGTAATATGTCACAGGTTACTTGATTAGCAAAGGACAGGAATTTAGAACGGCACAAGTGACGTAAGATTCGACTTCCAGCCACACAGAGCGACGGACGCGTTTGCGAGCGCGCTTCTGCCAAACCTTACTGTTGTCTCCCTCTTGCAGTGACTGCTATCTGGGACACTGCTATCTGAGCCCGTCACCGCCCCCGCCGTCCGGCCTGCTGCCGGCGGCCACCGCTGCTAGGACTTATACCGTCCGAGTTTTACGGTTTTCTTCTGGCATGGCGTCGCCGGACTACACCGAATCAACAATGTTCCCGAGGGAATGGACCTGCAGGCACCAGGAAACTCGGCCGCCCCGTCAACGCCGGGGATGCCAACGGGCAATGAGGCCGCCGTTGGCATGCCTCAAAGGATGCTGCTCCTGCCGTGCACCTACCCCTTCCCTCCACTCGCGAATCTCGCGCACCATAACGGCACTGAAGGCAAGCGAGAAAATTTTTTTCATAGAGCTCGCTTCATTTCTACCGCGCCAAATGGACAGAAACGAGCGCGAGCCTCGTTCCCGCTGAGGGCAGACCGGCAGTACACTACTCGCAATATGTTCAAGGAATGTCCGCAGGCGAAAGGCGCAAGTTAAATGCTGTCTATTCCCGTTAGTTCTGAGGGCGAAGCGAGCGTCTGGAAAGCAGGTATCAACGGGAAAGAAATACCTGTACGAGAGACACGGCGACGCCGATCGACAGGGCCCCACGCGAATGCCAGCGCACCATCATTCTTCGTCTTAAGAAGCCGTGCAGAACCATAGAAGAGCACTTTATACGGATAGACAGACTCATAACACGCCATATTGCGGCTCATCTCAGTCTCTCTGAGGAAGATGCATTACCGGAGTTTTCGATCCGCTACTTAGGCAAGAGAAACCGGCTCGCTGTTGACGCGGTGCAACCCGAGGTGCGAAATTCACTTCTTGCTATAGAGTCCCTGACAATCAATGGAAAGGACGTACCGTTTCAAGCATACAAAACCACTGGTCATAACCAAATCAAAGGGATCATTAGAAACGCTGGAGATTTGACTTCTGAGGAACTACTCATCTATTTGCATTGCCGCAAGTGCAAAATCCTGCAAGCGCTCCTAATTGGGGACAAAGGCACTGCCGTGATAAGTTTGGAAGGAACAGCCTACCTTTCAAAGTCGGGCTGTGGTGATATACGGTCCGCGTTTTTCCGTACCGTCCGCGAGTTGCGGTTTGTGATATCGCCTTCCAATCGACTCCGTGCACCACTCCGATCCACTCTACTTCAAGGCTGCCATCCAATCTCTCATTAGTGGAACATTCAGCCCATGCCTCATGTATTACCCCATTTCTGGATCATTTGAGGTATTGATAATAAAAACAAAAATGTCACAAGATTGGAGACCGCAAGGAACAATGCCCGAACGTGGGGCGACAAAATTCTCCACCTGCAGTTTGCGGCAACACGAAGAGGGCACGCCATTTCCAAACGCATAACCGAAATGCCGGAACTCTGGTGGTTCTCATTTGGTCATGGCCGGAAATTGTCCAAAATGGCGACAAGTCAACATACGCATTGCTCAAAAGCAAGGGCATAAACCGCGTAGGCACAGGGACGTCAGCTCAGCCAACTCGAGAACAGAAAAGAAGAAAACTCGTCCAAACTGGTAGCCAAGACAACCTGGCGCAGTTTCTACACCGTCCCAAAGGTAGCCTTTGCACACTTACAAAGCAGCCAGAGCACCTACGCACAAGATGCTAAACAGGCGAACGGACACATACCAGTCATGAACATTCCTTATCAGTTTCAAGTTCGCTTCGTGGGCTCGCCAAGCATTCTGCTTCTGAAGGAGCGGCAAAGTCGTCTCCTAAGGGAGAACCTCAGATAGGGACAGCGTTCTCGCAGCCCCGCTATGATACATATCTTCCCGCTCCAATGACACCACAATATTTAGATTCGAGGGCGTCATGACAACGAATGCCGCAATTAGAGTAGTCGATCCTTCGAAGAGCCCGAGAACTTATAAGTCGCGCCTTAGAAACATGCGTCCATGCCATCATGGAGCGTCTTATGCTTTCGGGCACGTCCCCTTTTGGCACTACTCATCCGACAATCGCGGCAGAACCCGCTCTACCTACTCCTCGGGCAGCAAAAACTTAACTGCCTCTAACGCCACACAGCCTCACTATGACTAGCTCTTCAGGACCATTGCCGTAGGCAACCGTTCTACAGTGGAATTATCGTTCGCTTCCCAGCAAAAGGGCGGACATGGTCGCCTTATTCCTCAGCAAGCAAGACAATAAAAGTCCATTAGTTATCGCTTTTCAGGAGGCCAACGGTCGAGTGCTGCGAATAATGGGCTGTGACGGATACGTTCCCTCTGAAGATCTTGCTGCACCCGCGAAAACAGCACTGTAGGTGCGGAGGGGAGCAGTACATGTGCAGCTAGACACGCAACCGTGGTGCAATGCATCCCTAAGCGTCGTTGCTTGCCGGATACAAGTCTCGCCACAGCGCGCAATGCTTGTCTTCTCCGTTTACATCATTCCCGAAAATGCGGGGAATAAGGCTAATCATGCACCTGTTGACCACAGCTTCATCTCCTATTTTAAAAGGATTTATCCGCAAGATGTTATACTCTTGTGCGGGGACATCAACTCTAAGCACATCGCATGGAGATAAAACACATGCAGCCGGTGAGGCAGACGTGTCATTCAGGAAGCCTCGGAGTGCGGGCTGACACTTCTCAACACACCTCAAACACACACTCACCTAGGGCACATATGTCACCAAGCAGACACGTCACCTGATCTTACCTGGAGCGCCCGTACACAACTGCTTCGATGGGAAGTGTTTGACGACTGCTCGGGAAGTGGCCATTTCCCAATACTTATACGTTTTCGCGCAGGCCACGTCCACACGAAGCTGAAGCCAGATGCCACTACGAGGCAAAGCCATATCACACAATGAGATAAATACCGTGAAGTACTGGGGCAGCAGCCTCCAGCCAGGCAGATTAACCAGCTGGTATCACAGCTATGCGAAGCCAAGCGGAGAGCCACCAAGAGCCTGCGGGTTTCTTCTGACCGAACCGTGCCTGATCGGCATTTGCTCACCTTATGGAATAGGTGGCGCCGGATTCTCTGCCAATACGGGCGGTCTGGCTTTGCTGAGTACCACAAAAGGAGTTTACGCAACAAACAACGCTCGATAGAAAATTATACTAATAGGCTCGCATCAGACCGCTCGATGGAAATTTGTGATTCCATCAGCGGGCAAACTCACACGTCTAAAGAATGGGCCATCCTACGTTCCCTCCTCGGCCAGCGCAAGACTAACGAGGTGGCGGCGCGCGTTGCCCTCCCAGAAGGAATCAGCGCTAAGGAACTCGCTGAACATGCCCCTCAAGTGTTCTTCCCGCAGACGTCTTGCCCCTCAAACACCACGTACGAGAAGGATGAGCCTTCTGAGGAGAGCGACCCCCTTAACAAGCCCTTCACCATGCCCGAGCTGGAACATGCCCTGAAGCATGCTAATGAGAAGAACAGAAAGCTGGGCGCGTTGGTTGTTATCCATTTTTTAACAGCGCGAAAGGACGACGACGTTTACACACACAACAACACGAGTGCTGACGTTCAACTGAAAATTTATTAACACAAAAGACATTTATACATAATCCCGCCAAACAAACACACAAAAAACTTACTTAACTTCTTAAACATCCGGCAACGACTTCTCAAGAAGGGCAAATTCACGATTCATCAATGACAATGACGGTTTAGCGACAGACGCAAAACCCCCTTTATCAATGTGATAGGCCTCTACTAATTCTCTTACCGTCTGATCTTTGTGTTGGAAAACTACAGACGTGTCTTGAAGCAGAGAAAGTGAATGCACCACTAATCATGCTGAAAGTAGGGTCGATTGCGTGAAAGGGGTAGTATACAGAATTCCCCTGTCTTGCGGCGCATGGTATGTAGGGCAGACAGGACGCTGTTTAAACGACCGCCTGAGGGAACATTTTAATTCATTGGACAAAGCCGGCGGATCAAATTTAGCTCTGCATTGCAGGCAACGTGAACACACCTGTACCCCTCTGCTTCAAGACACGTCTGTAGTTTTCCAACACAAAGATCAGACGGTAAGAGAATTAGTAGAGGCCTATCACATTGATAAGGGGGGTTCTGCGTGTGTCACTAACCCGTCATTGTCATTGATGAATCGTGAATTTTCCCTTCTTGAGAAGTCGTTGCCGGATGTTTAAGATAAGTTAAGTAGGGTTTTTGTGTTTGTTTGGCGGGATTATGTATAAATGTCTTTTGTGTTAATAAATTTCCAGTTGAAAGTCAGCGCTCGTGTTGTTGTGTGTGTAAACGTCGTCGTCCTTTCGCGCTTTTAAAAAATAAATGCTAATGCACGCAGTACTCCGGGAGCCAATCAGGTGGGCATGGCCCATCTACGTAATTTACCCTCCCCCCTCCCCCCGAGTACAAGCAAGCTCTCCTAGAAGAGTTTAACCGATTCGGCGATGCCGGGGTATTGCTCTCCCCTTGGAAGTCCTGGGTGGTCAAACTCATTTTCCGAAGCCTGGCAGGCCACCACATACCTTATCCAACCTCCAACCTATCTCTTCAACCTCTGGCATTTGTGAAGTAATGGACAGCATGACCAACACACGATTAATGTGGTACCTTGAAGATCAGGACCTTTTGGAAACCACACTATATGGATTCCGCCCTGAACTATCTACACAAGATGTACTGCTCCGCCTCAGAAAGGACGTCCTATACCCTAACTCGCTGCACCCACGGGCTGCTGTCGGAGTGGACATACGCGAGGCCTTTGACGGCATCCCACATAGCACAATCATTACAAAAGCTCGTGACCTCGGACTGAGAGGGAAAATATGCTACTTCATAGCTGGTTTCCTACAGGGGCGTAGCTACCAGGTCCAAGTTGTTGAGGGCACCAGTTCTATCCACCCCAACTTAGTAGGCGTCCCTCAGGGTTCGGTTATCTCCCCAACACTGTTTAATATAGCTATGCACCAGCAGCTACCGAGGCGTCTTGCGGACGTACCGGGCTTGAAGGATGCGGTTTATGCTGACGACGTCACCCTGTGGACAAATCAGGGGTCCAACGGAGAGCAGGAGGATGCCTTACAAACAGCCCTTGACATCATTCACGACTACGTCACTGAAACTCGTTTACAGACAGCCCTAGATAAAACAGAGTTTTTCGTCATTCACGGTGGCCGGATCACCAAACGAAACAAGAGGAGAAGCGGTCTTTTAAACTTTTTATCGGCAACCAGCCCATCGCACGAAAGCACACTATCCGAATACTTGGCATGCACTTGGAGGAGAACTACACGGCGAACAGTTGGGTCCAACGTGTCACAAAGACTAACAAAAGAAAATTCTGCTCATTTTACAAAGAATCAGCAACCGCAGCCGCGGAGTAAACGAATGTGAAATGCGGCAATTTGTGGAAGCTTTTCTCGTCACCCGCATCATGTACGGGCTGCCGTATCATTCTGTTAACCGTACGCACTTGATCGCGCTTGAGCGCTTTCTCAACGAGGCCAGACGCATCTTCACACACTTCCGATGTACGCACGCCTTGATGCGCTCAAGAGCTGCAGCAAGCTCAATAGCCTATCAGAGCTCCTCGACATGCACAGTCACACGCAGCGGACAAGACTTCGCGGCACAAACGCCGGGCGCGCACACACTCTTGCTCCTCGGGCACGATGTACACCCATTGCCGACTTTGCCCAGCAAGACGCCGCCATGGGAAACCACGCCACTCACCGAAGGTAAGCCACTTCTACTACATATGGATGCGCATCACCAAATGTGGCGCTGGGCTTATTATGCCAAGAGGCATGCTAAGGCTACGAGCTCATTCTCCTCAACTGAGAGTGTTCTGTACACTTACGCTGCACTGCCCGCCGACGGCAGCAGCCACACTCATTACGCCAATGCGTGGTACGACCAGACAACCGAGAGTCAGGGCCGATGACACCATACATCGGCAAAAGGGCCATTCAGCACCCGAGCCGAGCGAATGGCCATCTTAGACTACTTGTAATCGGTTCTCGCAGTTTCTTCTGAAACTGACCCTATTCACCGTCGTGTGTACACGGACTCTCAAGCAGCCTCCCAGGCATGCGCCAGCATTCTCTATGCAGACCCTTTAATGCAGAAGATAAGGCGTAACGCTAGCCTGCTTCGCAAAGGCGGCGAGCACGTCAGAATCCATTGGGTCCCCGCGCACTGCGGTATCCCTGGAAACGAGAAGGCTCTCAGACTAGTACGCGCTCATCTCTCTACCGTGCTAGCCAGAGCTTCCAATACTAATCCTCCTTCCGCCGCTACCACACTTGAGGTTGCAGATCCGATCGCGGAGAAGCTTGTGATTGAACTACACAGCATCGCCTACCTCACGGCAGTGGGCCACCCCTCTCTATACCTGCGCTTCCCCCTATGGTATTCACGCGACGAGAAACTGTCCTGCAGCGGCGGATTCAAACAGGCACCATTCTTACTCCTTTCTTGTTGAACCGCTTTCATCGGGGTGGCACGACGCCCCCTGTATCTGTTTCTGCTCTAGGTGCAACTGCCGTGCGGATCTGAACCACCTGTTCTGGGAATGCACTCTCTACACACCACCTCTTCTTCAAGCCCTGGTCATCGTTAAACGGGGACCACTGCCTTCTTCTATCTGGACCTGGACCTGCCCTGATACCTCGTCTCGAGATCGTGCCATCGAGCTCTGGCAGGCACTCGTGCTCATCCAGGAGTCGGAGGCGCCGCTGGCCGGCGATCGGCTCCGCAGTGCTCCCAAGAGGCACGCAGCCTCCACTTAACTGCCTCCAGGAAGTTTTAATAAAACGGAGGCTGCCTTACCCCTTCTCTTTTACAATACCCCCTCCCCTTCCACCGTAGCACCTTCGGCGCTTTCTAATGTAGAATAAACGTGGTTTGAATCAATCAAGTAACGTAAACAAAGTAGCACGACAGCTAGCAACGCTCTGGGCACACAAAACATATATTCTTTTTAACGCATGGCTGACTTCATATGGCGGAAAATTTCGCAAATCTTACAAGGGCTATTGCAGACGCGGTTACAGAGAGTTTCGTACTTGTTTCTACTGCCTAGTCTTAAATTTCGATTATCTTTTAGCTTAGACACTTTGCATAAGATTCATATCTTTTTTTGTGAAGGATGTCACAGCTGACAACCTTAAATCATCTTGTGCCTCAAAAGAATTTATTGAACAAAGGAAACAACATAACAACTAAAAATTCGCTCATTGCTCTTTTTTCACGTTTCTTCTCACAGTCAATATATTTGAAAGGGTCCAAGACATCCGCACCTTGAACGAAGCGTTCACTAAAATATTACAGAACTTAAGAACTCTTTAAAGCTTCGGTGTTATTGCAGCTGCACCCGACAAAAACATGCTGTTAGGCACAGGAAGGTTTCGTCGAAAACGTACGAATTCTGGCTTTACGCCGGTGATTCCTCTGTGGGCAATTTCACAAAATCTTTTACGCGTCATATTCTGGCCAGGGTATATGTCGTTCCTGTAGTTTACTTTCTTTTTAACTTCAATGCAAGACCTTGGTATAGTTCTGGAAAGGAAGAAATGTCAAACAATTACTGTAATAACTGCAAGCAGTGTTTGTGCCAGTGGCTCTAAGATTCAATGTAAGAGGCAGAAAAAAAGTGCACAGAGCGTAATAAGCTGTGGCAAAGGATATGCCATGCTCAGAAGAGAAAATTGCAAACAAATACGTTGCTTCCTAATGCGAAATTTGAGCGCAGCTCATCAGCTGTTCCAGCTTTTCGATAGATTGGGGCAAAGAATTCGAGCAAGACATGTAGTGAACTTACAGACAACGTGTTATTTTTTCACATACTTGTTCTTCAAAAACACTCCACTAACAGTTCTTGACTGTCAAGAAGGAAGCTTTGTGGACGGATAAATAAATAGATATATGCTTTTCTTGCTGCGCCAATGCCTGGTTCTCGAACACGAGGCCTGCGCAAGTATTTCGCGAGGTTGTCACAGCTGTGCGAGCCGTTACGAGCGATAGGAACGGGATGTTCTCCCGCATAAGTGGTAAGAAGTTCCCGCTTGTCTTTATATCTACATTAAAGTCCCCACCGACCTTGTCACCCTTGCAGATGGCAGCGTTTCTGGCACAACGTTGCCAATGCCAAAGCATGCAGCGCACATCTGTCACTACCGCCACTACCTAGCTTAAAGCACGATTGAGGCGTCCACTGTTCCAAGACGACAGTTATGCGCCTTTCCTCTGGTTCAGGTGTCCACCGATATGTGTCAGACAGATACTGCGCATTTCCTTTCCTCAAAACTATATGAGGACACTTTGGAAATTCTAAACTGTGCTTGGCGAAAGCCTTTTGGTCAACCAACTGCCGCTTCCCCGAACCGCTTAGAGCGGAATCACTGGGTCGCTTCGGAGCCATGCGTCTCACTCACTCGACTGCAACGAGACGTCTGGCGAATGAGCGACAGTGAAGCTGCCACCGCCGACACGCGCGCGCTCTTTCTTCCGCTACTGTGTGGTGTCACGGTTGCTGTGCACAGCTGCGCCCCCCACTGGCGGGCCAGTTGCCAAAGAGAGACGGAGGCTATCTCCTTTCCAAGCTCCCGCTTGATTGCTTTCGCACTTTAAAGTGTGTCCACTGCTGGTTACAACGGACCACGGCGGCGGCGACCACGCGAAACGAAGAAAGCGCCTAACAGCTGCGCTCTAAAAAGACTTATTCACTCCAGTATGTATAAAATCACGGCGCCATTTACCTCAGCAAACAAGGCTTCCCTATATTTCGCATAACTTTAAAAATTTAAGGCGCACTTAAGCTCAGTCTTAAGAATATGACGCGGTAACATTAGTAGCTATCTTCTTCGGCCTGGGGTCCTGTTTGCAATGACATCGCAGACACGGACCCTGCCGTACAAAGCACACAAGGTCTCACATTAGCCAGGCTTAAAAAACCTGGCTGTATAGCCAAAGAGTAGCCTGCCCGACTCGTGACCCAAAGGTGGAAGGTTCCAATCTCATCTAAATGCCCCCGTTTTTCATTCAACGCTGTTATCTACCTTATATGGTTACATTATTAACCTTATTCTTAATTGCTCATTCATTCTGATTTCGTTACCTTTATTAACTTTTCTATTAGGCACCTCCATGTGTGACGTTACAAGTCCGGATTTTCGTTACACGTCAGTGCCAACTACAACGCCGGGTTCTTTTCTCAACAGGACTTTTAACGTTAACTAGTTAAAAGAAAACGACTGGAATGCACGCGTCACTCGGTGCTTTTTCACCCACATACAACCGGAATTTCCCTTGTAACAATTTTGAAGGCTACCGTGACTGTGACAAGAACGAATGAGATTCTGCCGGGTGGCGGATAGTTGCACTGTTTGCAAGTACCAAGAATGCACCAGAAAACTCAACATGCCCCTCTACACTCCTGCTCTTGCTTAGCTGTGTCGAGGGAGCCAGCGGGACTTGCCTGCTCACCTGGCGCAGTCTAGGAGGAGCTAGTGCCACCGGTAACAGCTGAGCAGATCCAGTTACGGTGGCGGGGCGCTGTTCACTTTGACAACGACTGAACGCTTATGCCGAAATTGAGCTGCTACATACCTTTCCCCAAAATATATGAGCTGATTTCTTCTCATTTCGCAGGTAGCGTGCTCAGAAAAAAAAATAATGAGGTGCCCTGCCCCAACGTCTGTGCCACAACCACGCTGCCACGATGGAATGCCTTTTACTGCGAGAAGCTGTTTTAGGGAGCTCAGCCCCACCAGCAGTTCGGTATACGCCAAGACGCGATCGCCCCGACGCTACGCGCGTCTTAGACGCCCAACTGCCAAGTGCGAAGAAGAGATGCACTGCGAAAGAGAGACTTCGCTGGAACCGAGAACCGGACAGAGACGTTTGCCTTAAATTAGACGCAGTTGTGGTGATGGCCAGGCCAGCGCGTCTTCGTATCTTTGTTTCACGTAATCCCCCACGACCCCGCGCTTCTCTCCCTCCCCACCACGGGAGGATCCAATATTTTCGTGACTCCGTTTTGAAGCACCACCCGTTACTCCCCCAGCCAGCACCCCGAAAAGTTCAAATTCGGATGGAGAAGGAAGGTCCGACGAGAAGCAGGAAACAACGCCCGTTGCCCTACAGCTGCTACTTTACCTCATTTCAGGTCGTTTTGCGACGTCACTGCTAGCCGGTTTCAGAGAGTGCGTTCCAACAACCTGTCGCCTGGGTGAGTATGGAATGAGGCTGAAAATAGAGGCTGACTGCGCTACACACATGGTTACCATATCAACACTGTGCTAGATCTAACAATAGCTTTGTAGCGCTGCAACCGCTCTACCTCGGTGTAATAAATACTCCTGATTGTGCGTTCGAGCATAGAAATTAGTAGCGGTCACTATCATTCGTCACTCCTTTTCGATGTTCTTCTGTGGGAAGAACGCAGCGGGTCCCGACCGCCTCTTGAAAGCCGCGGCCGTCATGCAGGCGTCGAACCAGCGCGGGAAAGTCACTGCGTGGAGAGCTTTTAGCTACGCTGTTTGTGTTAAGCGACCGAGTAGCCGGTGTACATTTTCTTCATTAAGACTCCTTAAAAAACGCCCTGTTGGGCTAGTTAGTAATGGCTCATCTTTGGTTAAAGGCGCGATACACACAGGCACACCCGTCAGTCTGACCTCCTTGAATCTTTGTGTGTTTCACGCCTTTAAGCAAATGTGTGTGTCTTTTACGGAGAAAAATGTAAATTTAGGAAGACGAACTTACATCGAAAGAGCATGTCGTCACGTTTATATTAAGTGATTTCTATATTTCATGAAACTAACTAAATGAACACTGCGGCGGTTAATGTCAGCTATCGTATTTTGCATGGAGGCGCATCTTGATAATATATGCGAGAATGGTGGCTGCTTCCCTAGCGATAGTCAGCATGGGCTTTGCCATAGTTGAACCAAACAAAACTTCACGCAGCCTCTTGCACTCGCGACGCACCAGAGGAGAAGACATTGGCATGTACTCTGCAATAACTGTTTTCTTTAGTGAGATCGTTCGTTTCTCTTTAGTACCTAGCTGGCTACCACGCGCAAATAATTATCCCTTACTATAGTTCCCAGGTATAAATCATGATAGTCTGGGAGCATAGCCCCCCTCAGTTTGTGTGTTATACGTTATACGTTTTACACGCGTTCTCACGAACGTTATCTGGCCCAAACTTTAGATTCGAATTCAAGGGTACAACTAGGGACACCTCGGAAGGGTACTACTAGGGAGCCTCCCCGACCCGAAAACACCCAGAGCCAGAATATCCAAAACGGTCATCAATCTAGACCCCGAAAAGGCACTTAACTCGCCTTCCTATTACACAGCCTAAAATGGTCTACATTGGACGGGCTCACGACAACGTCAGCGGGATTACCCCTTAGCAGTCGCAGAATGCAGCTAGGAGGCGGAAGTCCACACGGTTCTTACGAACCTCACAGGAAGCACTACCTCTCGTGCGGAGATCACCAGGCACAAGATGCTTAAATACTTTGACCAGCACTTAATCGCACATCCATCTCATCGTCTACTACAAAGAAGCTTAGAGAGCGGAACGATTCCCTCAGGATTGATGCCACGCCGCATAACACCCATCTTCAAGCCAGGCAAAACGCTCTCCATAACAAATCTGCGTCCGATCGATATTCTTCACGTCGTCTATTGGAAATATTTCGAGCGCACCGTAACTAACAGCTGTCCACTCTTACCGAGATGTCAACATATTTGCGAAGTTATGATCAGATTGAATTCGCGTCTTTCAACCAAAGACGTCCTCATACAAGTCAAGGAAGACATCCTCAATCATGACAGAGCACCACAAGCACGCGCAGTGCTGGCCCTCAATTTGGACGGGCCCTTTGGTGAGGTGCCCCACGAAGGAATTGTTCAGGGATTCGCCTTGTCATAGTGCGAAGCTATTAAGGAAATCTGCATGAGGGCCTTGCTCTTAGACCCAACGGCCGCCCTAAGCCCCTAAAAACCACATCTGACACATTCTACCTCAGCGAGAAGGAGACTGAGAGGGATTGCTGTGGTCCGCCAAGCTTTTCAATGCGGTAATGGCCGCACTGCCCCATTTGGTGGCGCGTCGTCACGACAGACATCAGGCTCTCTATGCGTGCAAAGTCACCAAGTCGACGGCGAACGGAGACCAAGGACATACGCAAGACATACTCCATGATTCAGTAGAATTGGTCCAATCGTATGACATCCTGTCCAGTCTCCCATGAGAGGCCAACACATAAGTAGAGACGACACACGCACGATGATCAAAGGGAAGTGTTCTTACGACAAACATCGAACTCCGGCTTGACGTCACCGCCAAAGCCGGTTCTTAATGGACTATAACTGGTTGGCTGCACTACAGCCACTATAAAGGCAATTCGAGCAAGTCACGCGCATCATACCTGGATTGGCCATTAAGCGCGGCGGTCTCAAACAGCGCGACAGGATGTGCATCGTTCAAGAGGTCTTAAAGGGCAACTGAAGCGGTTTTAGAATTCCATGAGTTTAAGGCTGCCAAATGTGCGAAATGTGCTGGTGAAGCCTGCGAAATCGTTTTGCTCTAGCATTTTAAATGGTGGCGTAATCGCCGAATAAGGTCGTTGTCGGCGTTCAGGCTTCTCTGACGTGCACAGCGACAGTCCGCGATAACGACGTCACGTATGGCGGCAATACGTTTCCACTGAAGAAATGGTTATTCCGTGGAAGAAAACCGACGCAATCGAAGGTGAAGCTCACAATGCATTGTTTGGCGCCATCTGACGACGCACAGCAGCATACAGGCGTAAGCAGCGGGCATCTGAAATTTCGGCAACAATGACGTCACTGCCGAGTTTCCTCGCAATCCTTCAGCGTAGTGAGGAGAAGCCTAAGCATCCTCGCGGTTTTAATCGACGAATATGTCACCATTTTAAATGCTACTGCAACAATACTTTGCACGGTTTATCTAGAAGCATGATAGATTCGAACCGTCGTCCCCTTCTCACTCAATGGACCATCACAACGCGGTCATACGACAGCCTGTTATGTCCGCCCCGGGCGTCCTCCACGCACAGCCCCCGACAGTATGCACAAGCAAGGAATACATCACGCCTCTTTCTAACAGACGAGCTAATATACATTGCAACGGCGGTGCGACGGACCACCACAGTGTGCAAACGCATCCACCACCTGCACTTACATATCATCCACGAAAGTCGGGAAACCGCCCCTCACAAGCACCCGGCAGTCACCCCAAACTACACGACTTTCACCGACTTGTAAAAAGCGTGGAAAATTTTAGCGACTTGCGCAAAATCTGCACCGGTAACTCGCGCGTCCTCTGAACATTACCCGGAATCGTTCCTTTCGTTCATATTATCTACACTCCCGGCCGCACCTCCCTCACTGTCAACGAGAGCACTCGCGCGCTTGCCTGAGCAGCAACCTTCCGTGCACTGTCATAGGGATGATTACTCTGGACTGGCCCTCTTTAACTTGTTGATCAAACAACGCCCTTGAAGGCAACCTCGTCCTCATGACACCTACCACCAAAACGAAAGATGACAGTAACGCTGCTCTTTACACTTACAGCAACATAACAGCACACTATTCTATATTAAGAAAAACCCTGCCACCTCCCGACCTCCTTACCCCGTACTGACGCCACGTAGAGAAACTGTGTGATAGTGAGTGCAAAGTGGAAAACCTTCTTGCTAAAGGAAGGACTTAAATCCAATGCTAGTGCAACGCGGGGCACATTTGTTTAGTAGGTTGCGCGTAAAATAATGGTTGCATGCCAATTTCCACCATCTGCTTGTGTTAGTGCCTCTGGACACAGCGCAAACACAAGTAGTCTGAGATTATTGAAGTCTGTGCATATCAGAGATGATGTGCATATCAAAGATGTGCATATCAAAGATATCAAATATGTAGTGAATGCTTCCAAGAGTAGCAGCTTGACACCTGTGACACCATTAATTGCTTCAAAACATTTCAGTTTTCCCTTCGGTTCCGCGAACTCTTTTTGCATAGAGTGACATGCATTTTAACTATTTGAGAAACAGTTGCGGTCACCTTTTCCGCTCTTAAAATCTCTCTTAATTTCTTTCTCTTGAAACAAAAAAAAGCAATAATATTTAGAAAATGTCGGTTCATGTCGTCAGCCACGTCGTAATTCGTGGCAGCTGCATTTAGAGTATTGAACTTTAATACCTTGGTAATTCAAGCATTTCCAGTTCATCTGCAGAAGTCAGGAGAATGCTGTGGCTGTGGAGCCAGTGCATATTCGCACACTACTGTCTTTATACAGCTGGGGAAGTATTCGAATGATGTTAGTGTCGACAAATGTAAGACCACTAGAGTGCACCAAAACTGACTTGCTGCGACCAACTCATAGCATTTCCACAAACATGAGGGTATCTGATAATCTAAACAAGAACGTTAAACTTTCTGATTGCTAAGTCCAACACAAAATTTGGCTGCAGCTTTCACAGAGAAAGTAATTGAAACGTGAACTGTACACTGCAGTCTCAAACTGGCACAAGGCATAAAATAAAATGCCGATACTTTGAACAATCTTTAAAGAAAAATAAAAAATTATGAAGAATCAGAAGTAAGTAAAGAAATATTTCCTACTTGTATATAAATTGTATTTGTTTCTTGGAGCAGTTTGATAGCCTGTATCTGTTGTAGGGATGGTCATAGTAGCTCATTAAGAATCCATCGGTCCAAGCACAGGTCTCTGCTCCTGGGTAGCCCGTGATATTAAGCCTACCGGTCGTATTGTCATGGTCCGCTCCCAATCTAGAAGAAATGATCAGAATGTCACATAACAGGGTCACATAATGACTGTCACATAATATGGTAAGAAAATCACTTATTACAGAATGCACTACCACAACTTTGAAGAGCGATCACTCTTCACGCCGAAACTGGCAGTACTACTCGGACTCGAAAAGGTACCTAATGCATAAATGTTATGCATGAAACAGCATTCACATTTCTTGGCATTTTGGTGAACTTCCTAAATACGTCGTGCTTCAGAGCCTGGAAAGTTTTCCTCCCATTCGACTCTTTATGATATAGTTTTATTTCCACACTTGCACTTACTACGGCACTAGGAGTAAGGAGAATGCGGTTCATGGAGGCACCTCAGAATCTGCCCAGAGCCTCCGAAGCATAACTCCCGGAAACTCTCGCATATCCAATTGTCGGTTGGCATTTCCCGCCGCCTTAAATCAATATTTGTAAACGCGAGCTTGTTTGCAGTTCATTAAATACAGATATAAACGCGAATCGAAATAAATAAAATACTGTTGTGTTAAAAATATCCAACGAGGACGGCGACTCAATGCAGCAATGTTTAAGAGTGGTCGATTCAATGTCTTAACAGCGATTTTCTCTTTTTCGGTCGACTCCACAGTTGGATAGCACTGCAGCACATCTTGAAAGTAATATTTGCAGCGCGATTACACAGAGATGATTCAACATCGTTCTCGCTGCTTGAGGCATGACTGTTTTAAAAGCAGACAACTTCGAAACATTACTACAGTGGCATGCGTGAGCCCCGTCTATCCTATTCTGGCAGGACGCTGAGTTACAGCCATGCCAAACTTTGTGGATGACCTGAGGCGCTGCTTTCCCGATACAGTGGACACAACTTTTATCGCCTACTGATTCAAGGTCGCGCTTTCGGATTACGTTATGTTACATAGATCTCCTAAGATGTGAATACTTTATATATGTACCTCTTCTTGACTCTGTCCTCAGTTTCACGCCGCAGAAAGTCCGCCAACAAGCATCCGCGAGCAAAGCGCCTCTCATCGCCTCCGCGGTTGTGACCTAATTGTTGTGGCGCTGGCTGTTCTTAGCCGCATAGTTTACGGACCATCGAAAGAGTCGCCGCCTGCTAAATTTGTGATAACGAATAATAAGGTGCTTTAAAATTTCAACATCGAGAATGGCGCATAGAGGAGAACTTTTTTGGGGGACTACATGTTTTAATCAGTAGCTTTTGCGATGTAGTTTTTATCGGTAGTTTCGTTCCGTTGCTATCCTAGTGTTTAAAAATATTACGTGTGCGTTGTCTATGCCGCAATTACTTGCATAGTCCACTTCACTTTTTTCATTCATTCATTAATGCATTCATTATATGCGGTGCCGTGTTTGGAAAATTTTCAGGCGCTGAAAGTCAGACAAGAAATAGTCACACGAAATAGATACAACGTGAGCCGATATGACTGCACTAACCAATCAAAACCCCCTCTTCAACACGCTTTCCGCGTTCCATATCTTAGTCAACAACTTTTATCATAAACCCACGGGTGCAGCTCGGGGAGCTACATATAATTCTGACCAGAGAGAGTACAACTACACTGTAAAAAAAAATGCTCCACAGTACAGAGAAACCCGCTGGTAATGCGTTGCCGGAGGGTTTTCCGCAACATGAATACAGCGACTCCGTCCGACGGTCGTCACATTCTTGGTAACGGAAAGTTACGCTATGCTATGCACGAGAATGAAATCGTTTCTTTGCAACGAATGCTTCTCTGTTGTGTTCTTATTAAAGGTCCCGTAATGTGTATGCATACTTCCTCCGTTCACTTGGAAGTCATCTGATCTAGAACGGAAATAATCTGCATTGTAATTATGTACTATCGAGAGCAAAAATAACAGACCCCTGCCAGCGCGTGCCGATCTGTGCCAAACTGCATGCGAGCACCACCTGACGAAGCGCTCCTAGTGCCGAGACCAGCGCAGTGGCGTGCGCCCATCTCGAGGAGCGCTACGCATTGCGTGCCACTGCGCTCGTCTCAGCATCTGGAGTGCTTCGTCAAGCGGCGCTTAAATGCAGTTTGGCACAGATCAGCACGCGCTGGCAGGGGTCTGTTATTTATGCTCTCGATAATACTTTCAGTAGCACATGCACATGCATCTGTGTATAGCTTCTGCCCAGAATGTTCACTGCAGATATAGTAGTCCAGAGGTCGAGGAAATAAGTATTATGTACAAGACTTTCATGCATATTATGTACTGCACACATAAAAAGAATGCAACTTAGAATGAAAGAGTGGCAAGTGTTTGGTTGAGTACAAGTACATACGTTTTATTTTCATGACAAATTGCACGCATTGTACCTCTAAACATTGCTGTCGGATCCATCTGAAAAGATAAAAAAATCCTCATTTAGTAGCCACACAACACCTATTATAAATTTCACAAATACATTTGAACCATCCGCTATTGAACAATCGGCTTTCGTAGAAGCTTGTAAAAGCCATTTACTGAGAACCAAACCAACATGATTCATTGCCTAAAATTCATTTCTCATAACAGTAAACAGCAAAAACCACAGGGCCAGGAAGAAACAGACAAAATGCGCTTACTCGGACACCACTGTGTGCATGAAAGTCTTTACGGTTGTCTACAATTTTGTGCAAATATAAAGTAGCTAAGGATGGGTGCCAAATACAATTCAATGCAGATGCCTTTCATTACATAGTACTCAATGCACAACTTAGTGAGCAAGGAACATTGGTAACATCTGAAAAAGGCCAGACACTTGCCCACAAGCATGATGATGATTGTGATTTTTGATGGCGCGAGGGAATCTGAGGACAAAGAGCACCATGGCACAAGGTATTTTCTTCATCTCAAGGTGGGGCAATGAACCATTTGGCTGGCATTTCACCCTAAAGAAGACGAGCACCAGGTGAGGAGAAAGCTTGTACCCATTGGATTGGTGGTTACCCAGCACTTGCCCACAATCAATCAGGGAGCATACTTCCCCGAAACCTTATGCTTTCAGTCATAGTTTCCATTATCTCAGCATCGGCAAGAAAATGTATTAATCTCTGATGTCAGTGAAAATGCAGCCACAGGTGCTGGTTGCAGCTCACTAAGGTATTCAAATATCTCTGCAGTGCGCCTCACGAGGAACAGATGCTTAAGTTTCCACAAAGGGCTCTTTGCAGAAATTTAACCGAAGGCCGCTGCCATGTTAACCTTTTCAAAATGATGGCCCAGAAAGACAAAGTGTAGTCATGTGTCTGATGTAGAAAAAGGATGAAGGCGTGAATTTTTCAGCTTCTTCAACAGCTGTGATGTGTTTGTAACTGGTATTGCTTGGTTTGGTTTGGTTATTAGAGTTTAACGTCCCAAAGCAACTCAGGCTATGAGGGATGCCGTGTAGAAGGGCTCCGGAAATTTTGACCACCTGGGGTTTTTTAACGTGCACTGACATCGCACAGCACACGGGCCTCTAGAATTTCTCCTCCATCGAAACTTGGCCGCCGCAGCCGGGATCGAACCCGCGTCTTTCGGGTCAGCAGCCAAGCGCCGTAACCACTGAGCCACCGCGGCAGGGCTGTTGCTGGCATTGCTTCGCACAGCTTCAGTCTTCTCTTTGACATTTCGTGAAATCATTCCATGTCTGTGAAAGATCTCGCTCGCAAAAATTTTGGTTCAATGAAGGAGCAAAAAAGACCCATGTCCTAGGCCTTTTTTTGTGACACTAAAGGAAGGCTCGCGCTTTTAGGGTCATTATTACGAAGAGGTCCATGTAGCAACAAACTTTGAAACAATTTCTGCAAGGGCTGAGTGTTCTGAAGCCTAAGAATTTCTCATGAGGCGCCCTGTAGATTGAGTGCTCTGAAGCCTAAGAATCTCTCATGAGGTGCCCTGTAGATGCATCAGAACACCTAAGTGAGCTGTTACTGGGTCCTGTGAGTGCTCTGTCACTTGACATTAAGGGTATGTACTTTTCCTCGACACATGCAGTGATGATGTATATGTCGAGCGAAAGCATAAAAGACTTCGAAGAGTTGCGCTTCCAGATTGCTTGCGGAGGAAAGCACAAGAGTCTGGCCATGCTCAGCTGTTACCTTTCTTTGCTTCTTGCTTGTTGAGTTCTGCAGTGAGTACTACGTAATGACAGAAGGTATCTGCATCGACTCATGTTTAACATCTGTCTGTGCGACCTCCATCTTGCACGACACGACAGGCAACTCCATAATGCCCTTCATGCACCGAGTGTCAGTGTGTTCTGTCAGCTTCCTGGTCCTGTGTTTTCTGTTCTTAAAGTTATTACTGCCTTCATTCTCCACTCCATGAAGCCTGAATGTGCTACACTGGGTTGCTCCACGCGTCATGCAGTAACCTGGCCATTTTTTTCATACATCGGAGGGACTCAGGTCGCAAGCCATGCTTACTATATTCAGCACATAAGTGTACATGTGAGACATATCATTTATAACCAATTTTAACAGTGGTATTTCGTGCAAGAGTATCTAAATGCTACTCAATTTTTGCTCAAATTTTCAGATACACTCTTATTCAGATTAAAAACATAATTTGGCTACTGTGCTCTCGTGATGCCACGTCTTGAGTTTGCATCAGTAGCTTGGAATAGTGCCTCTGTTACCTCTGGCAATGAAATCGAAAATGTTCAGCAGAAGATTGTATGCATCCTTTGTGATAGATATATTCAGCGCCGTCGTTTCTAAGACTACGACTTTCTTCTAGCAGGACTTGGTATGTCTACTCTTTATGACAGGTGACTCACGCATGACATGCATTTTCTACATAAAATTGTGCTCGGCTCTATTGACTGTGAGCAGTTATTGATGTCACTGCGATTTCATGTGCCTCAGGGAAAAACCGCCAAAGGCTATGATAGATTTTATCCTGACATGCATGCCATTTCACCAATGACTCGTTTGCAAATAATACAATTCAACTTTTTATGACACAGAAATATTTGCCTAATTTGCTGTTTTCATTGTTTATTTCATTATGCTTGTTTTTCTTTACTACTATTATCATTGTATTTGTGACCATTTTTCTGTATTATGTCTGTTCACGTCATGGTGTTTGTATTGACTTAGTGTGCACTTGTTTAGGCCAATTGGCTGTTCAGGCACATTTAAAATAAAATATCTACCTATCTTTTTAAGCAGAAGCACTGCACCAAGGTACTCACCAACTGTTTGAATCACTATGCGCAAGTTCTCGGGCCGACATGAATACAGGTACTTTGGAATGCACACTGTCCAAGTCTTCATCATGCCATGCCGCTCCGACTCTCTGGTAGCAAAATTTTCCACTAAAAAAAAGAGCAATTTTGTTCATGTTAGACTAGTAATATTAAATTTTACTATATACTAGGTACTTCTCATCATTCTACCCCAGACTAAACCATACACCAGTGATCATCATGTTTTGAATTTTGTTGTACTATATGATCACAAAATGTGGTGTAATACCATGTTAGAAATTCTGGTCAAAATAAATCTGACAAAGTATTGTTTAAAAAAATCTGGGCACAAGGAAGAAGGAAGCTAGCCGATAGCCTGGACGAATGTTTTCAGTTTCATGCAAGCATCAGTACCCTTGCACACAAAATATACAATTTAGTGGGTTTACCCTTCCAGAATGGAATTTCATGCTGCAAACATCTAGCTATGCGAAAAAAATTTTTAACTTCCATTCCAGACAAAGGAAAGGAAATTCCTCTGGTTTTTCTTCACAAGCCTCTGCAAGTATACAATTCAGTGAATCTACTCTACAAGTATGTGAACCTACAAGCACGAGACAATGACAAGAAAGGAGACAAAGCAGGCGCTGACTCGCAACTGAAGTTTATTGAAGTAAACAGGGAGTACATAGGAAAGCCAAACAACACCACGAACCACACAGTTACAGATAAGGTATACCACAACATGAGTAAAAGATCGCCCTTAACTTTCCTCTCATCTAGATAGTCCAACTCGTTGCATATTTACACGATGGACAGCACACTCACAGATTTGTCACCGAGTCATAGGATGTGTCTAGCCTTGATAATTTTCCGGTTAATCTGCTCCGAATGTATCGCCAAAATGAGTGTTGTCAAAAGGAATGGCTAGCAGCCTTCACATTCCTTGCGATGTACAGATAAGTTAGAACCCCTACCAATATCCAAATATCTCTTGTTCTCCCGTAGTCTTACATTCAAATACCTTCGAGTTTGACCAACATAAACCCAACCCCAAGATAACAGTATCCGATACACCACATACATTTTACAAGGCACATATGCTTTTTCCGGACCAAATTCACAAAATTATTCTTAACAATTTTACAGTTTGTAGACAACTTATTAGGGGCCAAGAGCACCATTTCTGCGTCATACCTTCTGACCACATTTTTCAAATTGTCGACAATCTTCGTATGTACAGTAACACAGTCGATCTTTTGGCATCTCGATGGCTGGCCCTGGCCGTATCCTGCCAATCGCTGTGAAGGGGTTTTAGCTTTAACATGCTAAAGGGAAGAATGGCGCAGCATCAAGTAATAAGGACAGCAGGACAACAAGCACACGCACAAGTGCCAACCTTGGAGCGGATACAGAATCCAAGAGCACGTGCTTGACAATCAGCACTGACAGTCAAGGAAATGAGAAAACACTGATTTGAACATTCAAGATTGAATGAGCCCGATCCTTGACTGTCAACGCTGAATGTCAAGCACACGCTCTTGGATTCTGTATCTGCTCCAAGGTTGGCACTAATGCGTGTGCTCTCCTGCTGTCCTCGTTAAAGATGCTATGCCATTCTTACCTTTAGCATGTCTGACCAACTTGATCAATCTTATACGCTCAGCTTTAACAATTTATCACACACTCCTGCAATAGCATGGTTGGGGAATAATGCTTTCGTAAGCCTTAAAATCTGCTCTTGGAGACCACTTGTCATGTTGTGAAAGCATCACTTCATCAATACCGAGCCTAGCCTAGAAGACGCAATGCTATCTTTCACTAGCTTAGAGTGGTTCGGCCAATAGTCAAGTAGCTGCTTGACACTCCTGGGTGAATATCGGCAGCATACATGGCATGTGCAGAACATCAAGGTGAAGCCCAGAAACCGCAGCTCTTTTTGATGGGACATTTCCTCTAAGGAAAACCTACCTAATTTAATGAAAGGCCTTGCTCCTTAAACAACTTGACAATATGCACAGGTCCCACACTATCGCAACCTTTTGTAAAAGACCAGAAAATCAGACGCAGTGAAAGATTTTCCCCCAGCCCATGCAAGTTCTTGGCAATCACTCCATCCACCCTGCTTAAGAGAATATTACTTAGCACAGAGGCATTCAATCGATACATATACTAGACTTTTGAACATATGCCGCACAGCCATACTCCAGAAACATGCTCTTCAAATAAACGGAGGTAAGTCCAAAAAAAAAAACACTATTACGCACCTGCTCCTAAACACAAGCTCATCATTGTGCTTTGATATACACATTCACAAGCTTTTCATAAGGTTCTCATACGGGATGGAATACAATAGTTCTACATCGACACTAACCGCCAGACAATCTGTTGAATTGCCATTCTTCAGATACTCAACCACGCTGCGAATTGAGTACCAGAAACGGATCTTCAAGATGCGAAGTAGACAAATGCTTTTGCAAATAACCAGACAAAATTTTGCAAGAACCCTTTTCTGAAATTTATCTGAAGAGCATGCTAGTGAATAGCATTTATTTTAAGAGCATGGCTGTAGAGTATTGTAGTGTGGTATGTGTTCAAAAATCTGGTATATGTAGTGGTTCGAAGATGCGCCTTGTGCTAAGAGATATTTTAAGTAGGGTGGATAGAATGGTTGTCAAGGACTTGGATGGAGTGGGGGAAAAAATCTTTTGCTATGTTGATGATTTTCTGGTCTTTTACAGAGGTTCTGATAATTTGGGATGTGAACATATTCTCAAGCTGTTTAAGGAGCAGGGCCTTTGTCTTAGGTTTACCTTGGAGCAAATGTCGCCACAAAAAGAGCTGCGGTTTCTGGACCTTACCTTGATGATCTGCACACACCATGTGCGCTAGTGATATTCACCCAGGAGTGTTCAGCTGCTACTTGGACACAGGTTGGCTATTCCAAGCTAGTGAAAGATAGCATTGGACTGTCCAGCCTGGGCTCAGAATTGATGAAGTCATGCTTTCACAGCATGACGACAAGTTTCCAAGAGCACATTTTAGGTTAATGAACGCAGGATTTTCTAACCATGTTATTACAAGAGCAGACAATAAATTGTTAAAGAAGCCGAAAGCTTTTCACGGCGACCGGCGCAATCAGGCCGGAGCCAGCAAGCGAGATGCCAAAAGACAGGTTGTGTTACCGTACGTCCATAGATTGTTGCACAAATTGAAAAATGCGGCCAGAAGGTATGATGGAAAAGCGATTTTTTTGGCCCCTAATAAGTTGTTTAAAATATGTAAAATTGTTAAGAATAATTCTGTGAATGTGGCTAGAGAAAAGTAGACATGTGGAGTGAAATGTATATGTACCTTGTAAAATGAACATGGTATCAGACACTATATCTTGTGGTCGGGTCGATATAGGTCAAACTGGAAGGTGTATCAATGTAAGATTACAGGAGCACATGAGGGTAGGGGTTCTAACTTTTCTGTATATTGCAAGGGATGTGAAGGCTGCTACCCTTTCCTTTTGGCAGCACACATTTTGGCAGTAAATTCAGAGAAGATTAAATGGTAGATTATTGAGGCTAGACACACCTTACGACTCGGTGACTAATGTGCAAGTGTGTTGTCTATCGCACTAACACGCAATGAGTTGGACTATCTCGATCAGGGGAATGTTCAGGGGCATTGACTCATGTTGTCATGTATGCTTATCTGTAATTGTGTGGTTTGTGGCGTTGCTTGGCTTCTTCATGTATTCCCTATTCACTTCAATAAACTATGGCCGCGACTCAGCGACTGTCTTGTCTCTTGTCTCGTATTTCGCACTGGTAGATTCACCATGATGTCTCACCTCTTCAGAAATCCAACACGACATTTTCCTCTTCACACTTGAGGTTCAGTGCATAATAAGGCCAACACCAGTCATCCGCAAGAAACGTTCATGGCTCCATTAACACCGCCTCCTGCTTACAAGACACAGTGCGGCATTCATTGTAGATTCTACCTGCAACACAGAACGCAAAGTTCTAGTTTGAGTGGACTAAACTAGGAAAGAAGCACAAAATATCTACAGCCAAACGGCCGAGCTGAAAGAAATAGAGGGTAGTGTAATAGTGAATATACTGATATAGTTTTGTGTAACATCTTCTGTTCATATAAAATGTACACTTTTTTTTCTTATGCTGACGCCTGGGTACACTATATTGTGCACTTATTGCATGGGCCTGAACTAGCAGCTTGCTAAGGGCCCAGATGCTTTTATCACCCTGTTTGTATAACCTTCACCCAAAGTGAATGAAGTGATACTGATATTGCATGCAAGATATATGCATGATATATTGTGATATTCAACACTGCTACCATTGGCTTAGCCAGCTATTTATGCATAATGAAAAATGCAGTATCACATAAATACTGATACAGTACTATTAGTGTTAATATTAGCAGTGCAGGTTCAATGAAAAAAAAGGGGCCTAGTGCTAGCTGCCATTCCCACAGCAGGCTTGTGACCAATCACCAGTTTAAAGGAAAAAGGAATGACTGAAAAGGGAGAGAGCCAGTAGGAAGGAAGACAGGCATAAAAGATCTTTGGATACAATAGGCAGGCAAAGTTATTTAGACAGTAACCACAAAAGAAACATTAACACTCAAGAAAAGATGTACAAGACCAACCATACCATTATGCACAGTGGATAACTTGTTAACCTCATTTAGCCCAAAATATATTTTCATATATACTTGTGCTATAAACTGATTACATTCATTAATAGCATAACTGACCGACTGAAACCAAAACAGGGATGAAGGGCGGTGAATGAGCCCTAGGCGTGATGCTTTTGCCTTCCTAGTGGGACACAGAAGGATCATTCAGTTGAACATCGGGTCTCTGAGATCAATATGTAGTTTAATATTAGTGAAAAAATAGAAGTAGTAACAACAAAGCAAGCAATGTAGCTGAACATTGTTCTATGGACATCAGAAAAAAAAGCATTATGAATAACCAAGTATGCAATGTTTGTAGCTGCACATTTCTTCACACACGTGTCTAAAACATATGCGCATGATTTGCCACAAGAGAGTATCTCGTTTAGATAGGGTACCTGCTATGGCAGTAGTGCACAATCAGGCTGGAATGAAATGCAAACAGCGCCTATGAACAAGACAAAATATTTCACCTGTGTGATTTCAGCTTGAGTATGCAGCTAGCCTGATTCCTGTTTCAGGATAAGAGATCTACCTAATACACATATATGAACCCTTTCTAAATGTATACCTCGCTACAAAGTAGAAAAGTACTGCACATGTATGTTCGCATTTCGTTCCGGCCTAACTGTAAATGCATAATGTGTGTCTAATGCTCATCATTATCAGTCAAGGCTGTAACTTCCAACACCAAGCAGATACATGAAACCTGTAAAAACTCCTTGAAGGCAAGAGTCTGGAGACAAGCTTCTAGACCCACTCTGAAGGATGTAGATTTGGTGTTTAGTGTGGCATATAATTACTTCTGCATTAATAGCGAGCATGTAAGGCCAATACAAGGTGCGTCTGAATTTGGTCGCCTAAAATTTGCTTGGGAGAACGCAAAATAATGCTAAAGAGCAATCTATAGACACAATATTGCATGTCGAATAAACAACAAGAAAAAAAGAAGGCAATGCTCTGGAAGCACCTTCAGTCATTCAAGACAAAAATGATGAGGCATGCTGATGCTGCTGCTTGAACAATAGAAAAAAGCGACTACTGCTTACTTACAATAAACGCTTTCTCTGAGCAAGCAATGAAAGACAGCTATAACTCATGGAACCTCACGTCATTCTTTTTACAAAAAAAGAAATTTAAAAGGTTGCAATGCAAGAATCCCTGCCATAGTAGTATTCTCCTCACACTTGGGTTACACAAGCCAAGGCTTTTAACAGCATGTGTTTTTGCATGTGTTCATTCTGAAGCATTACCCGGTTGAAGCGACACAAAATATTTACTTCCCCATGAACCTGTGCGTGTAGCATAATCACAGAAAATATTTTTTACACTGGACAGAAATACAACAGCATAGTGGCGTAACTGACACACAACAGGCTTCGGGGACAGTGCAAGACAATGATCTGAAATCCTACACAACAGACCTGCGACATTACAATGGCTAAATCCTTGATAGTAGTATTTAACAGCCATCTAAATGCTCGTGCGCAACAGGTGGGAGCACTTTACTGCGAAGCAACAGTAAACCTTTGCCACTAGTCTAAACAAAAGTGCACCTCATTGCGACTTCCACTAAACTTTTTTGCTCCCAGTGCAACAAAGCAAGTACACAGGGGGCTCGAATGGCAACGATACGATGCGTTAGGCTATCATGTCATCATCTTAACATAAAGCATGTGGTCTCTGTTCCGGGACTGCCAATCAGCCTCGAGAAGACAAAGATGCTTATAAAAAAAGAACAAAGCAACAAGCTCTCAAACCTCACAGTGAACATAGAAGTAGCAGAACCCTGTAACCTAGCCAATAGTTCGAAGCTAAGCAGCAGAAGAAAATATGTAAAGGCCAGGACTGAGCAAACAGAAAATCATGGAGGAAACCTAAAAGCAGCAAAAGCAATGAGAGTGGAGTTGTCTTGATGTTCACTGTCAATACCTACTGCTAAAAGTAAAGGAAACCAGGGTATAAGAAATACAGCATTTCATACTATGCTTTGAGCAAATGCAGTGAGAATGAAACAGACTAGAGACTTGTCTTATAACATTTTCACTCTTTACTTTGCACCAGAGGAAAATAAATTTGTGTGCAGTTCACCTACTGCTTGGCACTGTCCTAGAAGGAATGAATCCAGGTCTCGAAAAGTCTACAGAGAGAATACTGATGCTGCATGTGCATTTCTCTCTAGACTCCCTCGTTTATTCCTTCCCTTAGGTTCAGGAGTCCACCGAGAGACAGTTACTGCCCCATTTCCTTTCCTCAAAAACCAATTTTAATTTCATTTCTCTCAACTGTCCTGAAATGTGTATAAGTTACCAATTTTTTTAGTGCCTAATTACATACTGTAATTTTTGCAAGGAATATGAGGTTGATGGACAGAAAAAAAAAAGCCTGGAATGGTATCTTAGGTAACTTGGCACCTGGACAAACAGCTGACCCACTGGGCGTCCCCAAGGGCTGTGCTGCGAGGCGCCCCTAGCAACAGTAGCCGGTTGTCCAGATCCAAAGGAACCACGCGAATGATTACCGAAAAGTTTAAGGACAGCAGATGCATGAACACAAAACAGCTTTTCAGCACTGTTGCAGTGGGATGAACGGTTCCAAATCTCTAGACTATACCTGGTAATAAATAAATTATCAGAAGACCATCTCGAGCGCAGAATGATCTCAAAGCACATTCGACACGCACTACCAACATGGACAGCCTGTGCTTAATTGAATCCAAAAGTTTACGCTGATCGACCAATGTTAATTCAAACAGAGACAGAAAGCGCATGCACGTTGTGCTGATGTTACCGTGAACATAACATGCGACGAGACACAGGGTTACAATAGAAACAAAAATGGCTTTCAAAATCTGAGAACAAATTGCTTACCTTCTCACAAGTTCACCAAACCGGAGACGATGCCGTGTGGCTGCCGCCAGTCACTCGCGATGCACAGAAACAATAAAAATGCAATTCCGCTGACTTTCCTTGAGCAATTTTCAGTCGATTAAACTTCAAACTTTTCGCACCGACCACCGTTCACCTCACCAAGCATGTGTGCACGGAGGAAGTAAAATTTATGCGGGCAAGTCAGCCGCGCAAAACGCCGAGCACGATGCCATTTGCAGAGCTATGGTCGCTAGCAGAGCTGCACGGGAAATTCATAGCGTCATTCTCGTATTCGCGTCCATGCTTACTTCGCTGACGCCGCAAAAGCGCACCACCTTGAAAACATATCAGATGTATTTAATTTTACCGTAGCTTTTTTAGCTGACAACTTGAATGGTTTTACATATTAAAATTTTCTTTTCGTTTCATGAGCGTTGTTACCACAAGAGCGCAGTGCATGCAGCTTGGCCGTGACGAGTCGAAGCGCTAGCCAAGCCCGCAGTCGGAACCATGCGCGGAGTATGTGTGGTGTTGAGTGAACAGGTGCTTTAAAACGGTTTTTGTTCTTCCGTGTTCGCTGCGTGCGTCCTGCGCGCTGTATTGTCGTTACGGTGTGTGTATGTGTGCGGCCCGTACGCCGCACTGGAGTGTACAACCGCTTGCTGTCCCATGCGGCATCGATGCATAGTAAAACGACCGTGCAGAATGTGCGTTACAATGCCAGTGGCCCTGCACGAAAGAGGAGACTTGAAGCCGGCGGAAAAGCTGCTCACCCTCGTGGGACTGCAAGAATCTGCCGAGGAACAGTCGACACGCGTTTCGGTGGATGATTGCGTTTATCAAGCTAAAAAATTCAGCACTGGCCAATAGCACTGATGAGCTGCTGCTGCGTCATGATAAACACCTGTCTAAAGTTTATTACAAGCTTGTTGGATGTGAACGTGACCTTGAGTGGTATTCGTCGAGCAGCGGCCCTCAGGAGGTGGAACCAGTCGATACCTGAAGACGATTACTGTTTGCCCGCGCCCTGGCGCCTCGCTTCCAACCGCATGCGTTGGCGTTATTTATATCTGAATTTCACACGTAGTTGAACTTTCGCAAATATTACAGCCGCATCTTTCAAACGTGCCTTTTTCATATTTTTTTGTGGGAGGGGGTGGGGGAATGAGCGGCTGCTCAAATGTCATTCTTTATTATTGTGAGCTTATTTTCCACATATGTGCCAGGTTGGCCCATTCTTGCCTCTTGGTTGCATGTAAGCAATGCATTTATTGGGCATAAATTTCTTTGCTGTTGTATTGGCACAGGGTTAATGATTCTCATTGTATTGTGGTGACACACCATTGTATGCACTCCTTGCAGAATGTCTAAGGGGGTAATAAATTACTGAGCAGAGAGTATGCCTTGTGATAAATGCAAGGAACATTACTGATTTACTTCACACTTAGCATGTTCCGTTGTCGTTAGTGGTTACGTATGCCTTGCCTGCTGCTTTCCAGTGTAGCGGCGAGAGGCATGTCAAGCTCCACTTAGCAGCTTTTTTCCGTCCACTCTTTACTGGTCAACATGGTAAAATAAACTGAACGTAATGCATGCTTGCTGAGACTTAGCTTAGACTACAATTCATTTATTTACTTTCAGGGCCTATCGGCGCCAGATAGAGGAGTGGGTGGCTAACAAAAATACATTTGTAATAGGCAAATTAGTTAAGGTGATTATACACAGCATACTTGAAGGCGTCGGGTGCAGTGATGGACATGACGAAGGCAGAGAAGATGTGACAGTTGGAAACGTAGAAAAGTAGAGATCTGTGTGAGCTTACACATGACTTAAGGTGAACACTAGCAAAAAATTACGAAGGTGCAGAAGACTGAGGCCAGAGTTAAAGCTAGTTTAACAAAGAAAAGAACCTCTCAGCAAGCCAAAATGAGCACATGCAAGCAGTTACGTAAACATGGAACATAAAACTTTTTGGATGGAAGAAAAGCCAAGGCACATTGCTCATTGTGACGTTGCTTAAAAAGTGGGTGTCTAGTTGTCCACCTTCATATCCAGTCCTTCCACACCTAGCAACTGAAATGCCATCAAGGAGGAGCATCTCCAATCACTCTAATTGCATGGGAGGTACACATCTCCAGATGCCAGAGGCTTGGTGTCTCATTTTAGTCTAGATAGTTTGGTAGATATAAACATTACCACATGTAAGAGGCATGTGGTAGCCTTGCAGGGGGTGTATTTTGTAAGTCTTACAGCATGTTGTGCAATGCTGGCATGTTTCATTATTTACATTGCAGTAATATGTTAGCACAGGCGAGAAAGTTTGTAACTGAGCAGAAAAAAACAATATTCATGCCATGTCTTAGCCGCATTCTTAGTACCATATAAAACATAGTGCGTATAAGGAACTCCACATTTTTCTTATAATTTTTCTTTCTGAGCACTGGTTTTTTGCAAGTTAGCACAGTTCTACAGTCTTCTGTGGCTGCCGACTGGCCCGCATGTTTGTCAAAGCTGCAGAGTTCATGATGGCTCGTGTCAGTGCAAGCTAAATAAAGGTGGATAGGAAATTCATGCTTCCAGAGTACATTCCAGAAAAAACAGCTATTATTTCCTAGTCAGGATGAGGGAGCAGCACCGACGGTGCACATCCTCCTTGTCACTACAGCAATTATGGCTGCTCACTGCTTTTTTGCAGCGTTTCATTTATCCGTAGGAAGACCAGGCATGAGTGGCCGGCTATAGGTACCTAATAAATTGAACATTGCAATGAGCAATATTTTGTTATGCCTGTGCTTTTGTTATCCCTGAAGGAGTTAGCGTTTTTGATTGATGGTTGTGTAGCAAAGATGTGACTGCTACATTGCACTGCATTCACAAATTTGTTTGCCCATGCTTTTGGCTTTCTCAGTGGTTCGTTTCCTTATCAAACGGCAGACGGAAATTCGGCTTTCACCTTGTGCACCTTCATCATGTTTGTAATGTATTTTCAGCTGGTGTTCAGTTTCAATTTAGAGAAGTTGTCTAACCATTGTCTGTGTCTAAATGTTTTTTAACTCTTGACCTCATTACGCTGCATTTCTAAATTATTTATTAAATGCATTTGTTAATTGTTACCCTGTCATGGGGTTAGGAACATGGTGAAAATATTTTTTTATGAAGTCAACGTTCTTCTTTTAAAGTTATAGCAAAGTAAGTCCTTTGTTATTTAATGTTTCTCACAATTTGTAGCAATCCCTCAAAGTTGAAGCAACATTATGCGTCACTTGGGTCTAATTTGATTATCACCCCCCCCCCCTCGGATCTTCACCTTTGCACATGGGGTTAATCTCATTTTGCCATGCTAGTTTGTGGACATTGTTGAACAAGAGTAAGCTACACAGATCAGAAATGGGACGTCATGTGGTGCCTAGTCCGGGGGCCAACAGTTACGGCGAGTAATACGTTTCAGAAAATGCATAATACGGCCAGCCACCTTCACGAATGTGTTACGGATGGACCCTCCATTTTAGATGCAACAGAGCAAGCGTTTGCTCTGTTATGGAGAGTTTGTACGTAACATTCACGGAATTTTTTTGCAGTGTAGTGTTCACTATGGCGCAACTGCCAGCATTAAGAGCGAAGACGAAGTACAGCAAGTTGCAGCAATCACTGTCATCACAGATTTAAGGGCGACCAGGCGTAGTTTCCATTTCTTTCTGATTCCTAATGTAACAATCATAATGAATTTTCGTCCCGTGAACTAAACACGAGTTCCTGTAAGTAAGTAAAAATAGACTAAGCGGTCCTCTTGTGCGCTGTCTAACAGCGGCAAGGTATGTTCCCTGAGCTCTCAGGGTAGAGTTTTGTCACTGAACATATTGCAATGTTACGGAAGGTAAACGAAACAATCTTCAAAACGCGCGAAGTTCACGCAGTTACTAAGATTTTAACCGATGTGTCAACTTCCTCTAAAAAATAATCTCAGTTCTTTGGTGCCGCCTTTAAATGTCTCCTTTGTTTGCTGACTGCATCAAGCTATATGCTTTCAGGCGGGAATATGCCTTCGTTGCCAGCAGTAAGCATTCTCTACATCTTCTTTCACCCAGGTGCTAGTGGTGTTACCTGGGCCGTTTCTTTTTTTTCACCGTATTTCTCTAGACTGGAACGGCCCCTCCAACGACACCGCTACCATCACGTGCCCATCCGCATTCGCCCAGGCTTTTCCCGACCACTTCTTAACTCTTGTTCAACTTCAATTTTTGTACCCCCTCTTATGCAATACCCCCAGTTGGTCTTTAAGGTATTAAAATAAAACGAAAAATGAAATCCACCACTGGACCTCGTGAGTATGCCCTGCCCTAAAATGGAGTGTGGTAGAGGAGAATGTACTCTTATTTTACTTGCACCTAGGGAAATTTATGTTTAGAGGGCAGATTGAAGCACTGTAGTCCTGGCATTCGGTAGAATCGCTTTTATATTACTGCACAGCACTCTGCAGAGAGAAAAGGATGCCAGCTAGCATTCACTTACATCAATAGCAGGCTGCACGCCGAAAGAAATGAGTACGTTTATAAAATGAGCGAAAACATATTTCGCATATTTTGCGCGCAAATTCTGGGCTGTGCTCATCGTCCAAGTGCATTCAACACGCAATAGCCTGTTCTGTACATTATTACACATTAAGCTTGCAGGCAAGTTTTTCGGCTTCTTAAATTGATGTTTTTATTAAAAAGGGTAAACAAGTTTTAAACGGAAGTAAAATTTATAACTTTCAATAGTTTAACTAGTGCTCGAGGAAATATTGACTTCCTTCTTGGTGCTCTTTTTTTCTTCCAACCATAACTGCCGACATTATACCTACATCACTGTTTCTTAATCCTTTTCAGGTTGTATAAGAAATTCGCAAGGCTGGTTCCATATGTTTTCGAGGAGTTTTTGATACATTTCTAATAGCGTAACTTTATGATACCCTTACAGCTCGTAGCACGAACGTGTCCACTGATTTACACCATCTGACTAGTGACCTAAAGATCGCGAGACGAGCGCATTTCGTTCATGTGGTGGGAATGACAATCCACTGAAACTAGTAATTAAAAGTGTTTGCAACGACAGGCGAGAAGAGCATGTTAATTATAATGCACTGTGTCATATTCATAGACTTCTCAGAGAACCGTGAGCACTCGACTGAATATATTAGGTGCATAGTAACAGCGGCAGCCGCTGACCTCTACTCCTCTTTATTCGTTCCCAGCAACAATTCCTTGCTTTTCTTATATGCAACTTTATTCAGCTAACTACCTGACGTTAATGCCTAGCGTGAAGAACTAGTTTCTGCAAATCCAGAACCAACGCTCTATATATAGAGGGGAGCTGCAAGGTACAATAGTACAGCATATTCCTCATGCATTTATTTGCCAGTCTCTACAATGTTTTCATATGCAGTGCAAATCTGCATTAATTTTTTTCCTTAAGTTACGTTTAATTTCTGAGGTGCTTTAAAGAAGCTATGTGGCCTTGTAGAACAACTTAGATTTTGGAGTATTCAAAACAAATTTTAACTTTTGGGGTTGAGATTAGTTAAGTTCTGCCAAAAAAGTGAGTTTCAGTTAAAGTCGCCCGTCATTCTATACTTACAAATGTGCCACCTCGTGAGCAAGCATGTGTACTCCCTCGAAGGTGTGAGGCTTGTCTTCACCGACTCCGACTCTTGCTCGACCGCAGACACCACCAAGAACAGAAACACCTGGAAAGTGACTCGTTCATGGTAGTTATATGAGCCATACGCGACATTTACTCACTGTGCAGTGAGCAGCTTGTTTTTATTCTCTCATTTGTTAAACTTATTTGAAGGACAAAGGCACCATCAGTTACATTTGCTGTGTATTGCGAAAATAAGCCAGAACTTAGCTGTGGGAGGAATTCCTAAAAATCTATTTTGACGGCAGATATAAATCAATAACAGATTTGCTACCACTGTGACAATTTAAATATGCTTTACTTCGTACTTCTGGTTGCATCGACTTCTATTCACATAGTACAATGTACCATTTAAAAGTCGCCCGAACTGTCCTATCGGTAATATGAACATTGAGCAATGGGTCATTCTTCACATTTGGAGGGCAAAGGTTACCAGCGGCTGGGAGAAATTGGAGTTTCATCTGGAGACGTCTTTGGTTGGGTCGTCTTCAACATACTGGCAGCAAATAGCCACCACGCAATACATGGAATAAAGGTGTTTCAGTCGCTTCGGGGTTCGCTGGTGGGCATAAAATAGAGCGATCTCTCCTGGCCACGGCGACCGTTTCCTGAGAGAGACGCAATACTAAAACGCATGTCTGCTGTGCGATGTCACTGCATGTTAGAGAACCCGGGCAGTGAATATTAATCCAAGGAACTCCGCCATTACTTTCATTCCCGCCCTTGTGTCGCATAATTACGTCGAAACGAACAAAATACAATGCATACAATATTTATCTGAAATATTAGGTTGAGAGCTCTCAGATTATAGGCATTACGCTGGCAAGCCCAGGAATTTAAAAAACACAAAATCCCAGAAAATTGTTTCAAAATACCACCGCTCATTTAAAAATTTAAAAATCTAATTGGGCATCCACAGCTCCATTTAAAAAAAACAAAGAACCAAATCGGCATTTAGAGGCAGAAATAACCCAGAAGTGGCAAGACAATGTCTTCCCTGCTCGCGCACACTTAGGACAGCTATTTTTGTTTGTAATTGCTACCCTCTCTAACGAATTTAAAATTTGAAAAAAAGCGTGCACTTGTGCACCTAAGGCCGAATGTTTGTGCTCGTAATCAAAGCTGGCTAGCACCCATAGGGTGTTTCATATTTACTTGAGTGATAATATTACGACCATGGGCTTGGGCTCAGATCCGTTCCTGTCCCATGTTTTCGAGAAACAGGCTTTGCGTCAGCGAACACGCGCTCTAATTCCTCCGTGTTCGTACCCTCTCCCCCGGAGTCTAACTCGGGAGGAGGAGGTATCTGTGCGCCGGATTCGTGCAAGAGCGGCTCTGACTCCTCCAGTGCGTCATCGGTGGCGTGACAAACGTTTCGAAGTGACTATCAAGTGTCCCCATTGTGGTGCTGCGCCCGACCAGTGTGACGAAAAACACTGGGTCTGGGCTTGCCCAGCTACAGCTTCCGTGAGACGACGCTTCCTAAGAAATGTAGGCCTGCGATGGGACGTTGCAGGCGACTTTCGCAAGTGGACTCATGATAATCGCTTTATCGCGAACTTTTGCCACTTTTTAAGCGATGCTTGTTTACATTCCTTTTTATAACTTTCTTTCCTTTTTCATTATGCCTAATGGCAAACAGGTCGAATAAAAAAAAGTATGGAGGTTGTGTGTGGTGGACGAGGAGGATGAAGTGATTTTGGGCGGTGGTCCTTGTTTGATTCCATGGTCGTCTTTTGCTGTATATACCTTCAATCCCCTTTCTGTAAATATATATTTCCTCCCGCTGCATTATTGATGGAGGTGAGGGTGCCGCAACAGCCAAGACGGAACTCCGCAGCGGAGACCTTCTTCCAAGTTCTTCTACCATGCCACTCGAAGGCGATGATGCACCGGCGCCAGCCACCTGCACAGTGGTCGCTGCGCACCCACGTGACCCCGAGACCTTCTGCGGAACAGACGGTTATGACGTGGTGGACTGGCTCGCGACTTACGAGCGCGTCAGCACACACAACCAGTGGGATCCCGCCCTTAAACTGGCCAACGTGATCGCCTACATCTGAAAGGCACTGCACGGGTGTGGTTCGAGTCACATGAGGATGAGCACGCCAGTTGGGGGACCTGCAAGCAGAAGCTCCGGGACCTGCTCGGTAAGCTAAACGGCCGACAGGTTCTCGCCAACAAGGCGCTCGTCTGCCGCGCACAGACGTCGACGGAGTCTTGCGTATCGTACACACAAGACGTGTTAGCGCTGCGCTTGAAAGTCGACGGTACGATGTCCGAGAGTGAAGAAGTGGGTCACGTCCTTCAAGGCACAGTGGATTACGCCTTCAACCTCCTCGTTTTTAAGAACGGTGCGATGGTTGATGGGATCATTCGGGAATGTCGCCGCTACGAACATGCAAGAGCTGCCGCATTACCCACAAGTTCACGCGGCTGCCGAGTACAGCTGCAACGTCATTGTGCGTTGACCCCTCCCGACCATGCCCCACGTCAATATCCAAGAGCCTGACGTAGATTGTACGTCGAGAACTGGAGGCAATGCCACCTGCTGCTTTTCCATGACTGGCATTCGACCAGACTCTTTCAGTCTCCCTAATTCAAGTGGTCGTCCAGCAAGAATTCGCAAATATGGGTCTGAAACCAGAGTGCTCTATCAGTTACAAAGATGCCAGCCGCGTTTTCCCGGTCCTGAATCGTCGGGCTCCATACAATACTCGCCGCTGCCGCAACTGAGGTGAATGGAGAGCATCTGATAACAGGACCTTCTGCTTTAACTGCTCTCGATAGGGCCAAATCTCTCGACACTGCCGCAGCCCCCCAACGTCGACCTATCACCGCTTTCCGGACTCCGTCTATCTCCGCCGCACTTCGTCGCCATCTGAACTGCACTTCTTGAACCCCGACGTCCAGACCCCTCTCACCAACCACTCATCGTCACCCCACCGCCGGGGCTCTTCATCGCGTGGCCGACCTCGCTGCCAGTCGTCCCCTACGCCGCATGCTCGATCTCATTCGGTAAACTGATGGCTGCAGCGTCTAGAAGTAATGCTGCTCTCACGACTCAGACCGAAGAATTTCTAGAAGTCTAAGCGTTACCACAAATGCGGGGCAACTTGGTATTGCATTTGAGGTTGGACATCTCGTACATGTACTTGGCCTTGTGAGGATACCTATGGCTATCCGGGGATACATTCGATCACGCAATGACATCCACAGCACATGGCTGTTTTTGCATTTCGCCCCCATCAAAACAGAATGGCCAGACCCGTGATTTCACCTTAGCAAGTTTGACTCAGCACCAAAAGAAAACGACCCCCACCCTAACCCCCCGCAACCGCGGAAAACGTGACGAAAGTTGTATTCATTCGAAAAATGCAGCCTTACTAATTTGACCAACGAATTCTTGAGCTTTCCATGTCAACTGTACGAGAGCTTATATTAGGTTAGTTCTATTTCCTCGGCGAGTATCTGTAACCTAGCGAGCTCATTGTCTACTGCAGTTTCATATGGAGAGGTGCCTTACTCAATATTGCCACACTGGATGGATGGATGGATAGGAGCGCCCCCTTTGAAACGGGGTGGTGGCAATTGCCACCATGCTCAGCTTTTCTTTATTTATTATTTTTTTGTTTACTGTGTTGGCAATTCTCATTAAGATTCTCCATCAACTTTGCCTACGGTTTCCTACTATTCTAACCTTATGCCACATCTCTGCTTTTCAACCACCAATCCTCCAATCGCTGCTGGCACTCTGCCGGCGCCACCTGGTGGCCGAACCTTGGCTCCAGGCGCGTGGCCGCGCGTCGTCTTCGTTCTGCATGAGCTCGGCGGTGATTATTTTATTTTTCCCCACCATTATTTTCTTGTTTAACATTTTGTACACCTATCAGTTGCCGCCTGTGTCTTGGCCAATCCCCCGCAGTGGGTATGCGCCATTTTCTAGAGGACAACAACAACAACAACAACTCGGCGGTTCGGCGGGCTTCGTCCTAGGAAACGCTGTGCTTCCCGCTTTTCTGCTGCGTTTGTCGGTGACATTTGGTGGAGCCGTGCTGGGTACCATCCCATGTACGCTGACCCCGACGACAGCCGTGACGCTTCTCCCCGACCCGCGGACGCCACACCCGTCCACAAAACGAGCCGTCGCCTGCGAGGCCTGCAACCCGAGTTCGAGCCACTAACAAGGCCTGTCAGAGCGATGACATCCACCACTGGCAGCCAGACAGGTCACTCCTCCGGCAGTGCCCCGCCGTGCGTCCTTCTGGCACCTCGGTCGCCACCATCCTTCCACGGCGACCGGTTTGAGGATGTAGAAGACTGGTTGGCCAATTTTGACCGTGTGGCCGCATTTAACCGGTGGGACGACGAGCGGAAGCTGCTGAATGTATATTTCGCGCTGCTCGACTCGGCGAAAACGTGGTTTGAGAACCACGAGGCGTCCTTTTCCAACTGGGCAGCTTTTCGCCGTGAGTTCCTCGCCACATTCAGCTCGAGCCAACGGAAGGAGAACGCTGAAATTGCCCTTCGCTCCAGGTCACAGCAGTCCAACGAGAGCGTGGCCATGTTTATAGAGGACATGACACGCCTCTTCAATCGGGCCGACCCTACCATGCCAGAAGCTACAAAGGTGCGGCACCATATGCGGGGGGTGAAGGAGCAGCTGTTTGCTGGCCTCATGCGCGACCCTCCGCTAACCGTCGCCGCCTTCGCCAAGGAAGCTACCTCCATGGAGCGTTCGTTGCTGGAACGCAGCGCCCAATACGGCCGTCAGGCAAATGTAGCGGCCACTCAATACTTCGCGCCCCTACCAGGCTCCGGGGATGAGGCGCTGCGAGAGATTGTACGGAGCATTGTCCGCGAAGAACTGCGATACCTCCGCATGGATGCTCCGTCGGCAAGCATACCTTCTACAGGGGACGTCATCCGTGACGAAATCCAGCGCGTGGTGCAGCCACCACCAGCACCACTACCGGAGCCACAAGTAATGTCCTACAGCGATGCCCTGCGCCGACCTGCTCCCATGCCGCAAGAGTTTCGCCCAGTTCCCGGACCTCGAACATCCCACCGTTACGTGCGCCCCGTCGAGCAGCAGCAGAACCTGCGCCCTCCTATCAGCAAAGCGCACGTGTGGCGCACGCCCAACGACCGCCCGCTCTGCTACCACTGCGGGGAGCCTGGCCATATTCTGCGGCATTGCCCGTACCGGCGTATGGGTTTGAGAGGATTCCCGCCCGACGCGCCTCGACCTCGCTATGGCGAAAGACCGCAGGACATCGACGAGTACCTCGCCGCTCACGTGCTGCCCCCGGCCTCGCAGCAGCGCCAATCGCGATCGCCATCCCCGAGGCGCTTTGCTTCGCCCGGTCGGCCCTCAACATCTGGTCAGTTCAGACGCACGTCCCCTCGCCGGGAAAACTGAAGACGGCGTCCTCCGGGGGTAGGGCCGCCGCCACTGTACAGAGTCAACAGCCTCCACCCGACGATTCGACGTCCCTGCCCGGGGGGTGGCGACCCGATCAGACGACCTCTCCGACGACCTCTCCGACGACCACTCCGACGACCTCTCCGACGACCTCTCCGACGACCTCTCCGACGACCTCACCGACGTGCTGCGAACGATTAGTTTCATCTGAAATTTTTGTAACCGCCGACAGTTATCAAGTGACCGCACTCATCGATACCGGCGCTGATTTTTCTGTGATGAGCAGTCAACTCGCCACGACTCTCCGTAAGGTTCTGACGCCTTGGTGTGGACCCGTGATTCGCACCGCCAGTGGCCACGTAGTGACGCCGATCGGCGCCTGCACCTGCCGCATCCAGATCCGGGGTCTTACTTTCACTGGCTCCTTTGCCGTCTTACGTGACTGTTCTAAAGACCTCATTCTGGGCATGGATTTTCTTCAAGAGTATGGTGCAGTCATCGACCTTCGGGAAATCATGGTATCTTTTTCCGCCCAGCGAGCCGTTGACACCAACAGCGAGCCCTGCAGAGTAATCTTGCGCCTATGTGACGACCATGTAACGATCCCTCTGCGAGCCAGCAAGTTCGTCACAGTCGAGTGTAATGGCAGCACCGGCAACCTTGGCATCGCTGAAGCGAACATGTCGCTGCTACTCGCTCGGCAAGTTTGTGTAGCTCGAGGCCTAGTAGATCTTACCAACGGTCGCACCGACATCTTAGTTACGAACTTTACCCGTGAACCGCAACATCTCACGAAAACAGAGGCCGTCGCTTATTTTGACGAGCTCGGAGAGTGTACCAGGCAGTGCTCTTTGTCCACGACGTCAGACCCCGACGAGGCGACAGCTACAGCCATCCCGACCGACGTCAACCCGCACCTCTTGGCCAGTCAGAAACGCTGCGTAGAAAACCTCATCGATTCCTTCCGCGATTGTTTTGCATCAACTTCCAAGGTGCGACAGACGCCGCTTACAAAGCACCGAATTGTCGTTGCTGACGACCAAAGACCAATATGTCAGCGCCCTTATCGGGTATCTTCAAAAGAACGTGACGCCATCCGCCGCCAAGTTACACAAATGCTCCAGGACGACGTCATACAACCGTCCACGAGCCCCTGGGCATCACCTGTTGTCCTCGTCACGAAGAAAGATGGCACCCTCAGGTTCTGCGTGGATTACAGGCGCCTCAATAACGTCACGAAAAAGGATGTGTACCCTCTGCCACGCATTGATGACTCTCTAGACCGCCTGCGCCATGCCACCTATTTTTCGTCTCTTGACCTCCGCAGTGGGTATTGGCAAATAGAGGTCGACGAACGCGACCGACAGAAGACCGCCTTTATTACCCCTGACGGTTTATACGAGTTTAAGGTGCTCCCTTTTGGCTTGTGCTCGGCCCCTGCCACATTCCAACGAATGATGGACACCGTGCTATCTGGACTGAAGTGGCAGTCGTGCCTCGTATATCTCGACGATGTCGTGATCTTCTCCGACACGTTCGATGAGCACCTGAAACGTTTGCGTGCTGTTTTCGAGGCCATACGTTCCGCTGGTCTCTCTCTCAAGCCAGAGAAATGTCACTTCGCGTTTCATCAGCTGAAGTTTCTTGGTCACATTGTCAGCGCTCGAGGCGTTAGTCCAGACCCCGAAAAGACGGCCGCCGTAGCTGCCTTCCCCAAGCCCACAGACAAACGGAGCCTGCGCCGTTTCTTGGGCCTCTGCGCGTACTATCGCCGGTTCGTTCATAATTTCTCCAAGCTAGCTGAGCCTCTGAGCCGCCTGACGAAAGACGCTGAACCCTTCTTGTGGGGGCAGGACCAGGAAAGAGCCTTCACGGAACTCAAGTCCCGTCTCCAATGTACGCCTGTGCTTGGCCACTTCGACGAGGACGCCGACACGGAACTACATTCTGATGCCAGTAACGTTGGCCTCGGTGCGATCCTTGTTCAGTGGCAGGATGGTCTAGAACGCGTGATTGCTTACGCCAGTCGCACTTTGTCTCGTTCCGAAGTCAACTATTCCACCACGGAGAAGGAATGTCTGGCTGTGCTGTGGGCCGTTACGAAATTTCGTCCGTACCTGTATGGCCGCCCATTTCGGGTTGTGAGCGATCATCATTCCCTATGTTGGCTGGCGAATCTGAAAGATCCCTCTGGGCGGCTTGCTCGCTGGAGCCTTCGGCTACAAGAATTTGATGTCACCATCGTGCACAAGTCCGGCCACAAACACAGCGATGCTGACTGTCTATCCCGCGCTCCTATTCCCTGCCCCACGGGCGAGTCCGACGACGATTCAGCTTTTCTCGGTGCTGTCACCGCGTCCACCCTTGCCCGCCAACAGAGGGCCGACGCCGAACTGCTTCCTCTCATCGAGTATCTCGAAGGAACCGCTCCATCTCCTCCTCGAGTCTTCAAGCGCGGGCTGTCATCGTTTTGCTTGCGCGATGGTGTCCTCTATAAAAAGAATTACGGCCCAACGGACACTGCCTATCTGCTTGCCGTACCTACAGCGCTTCGTGACGAAGTTCTGCGTGCGTGCCACGACGACCTTCCTTCGGGCCACATCGGATTTTCCCGCACGTTGGCGCGCATACGTCACAAGTACTACTGGCCCAGGCTTGCTGCGGTTGTCCACCGCTACGTCCGAACCTGCCGTGAGTGCCAGCGCCGGAAGACGCCGCCGACTAAACCAGCCGGGCTCCTGCAGCCGATCGATCCCCCACGCCTCCCATTTCAACAGGTCGGCATGGACTTACTCGGCCCATTTCCGGCGTCTTCCATGGGTAACCGGTATATTGCTGTTGCCACTGACTATCTTAGCCGCTACTGTGAGACCAAGGCCCTTCCCCGTGGTACCGCAGCCGAAGTTGCACATTTCTTCATTCACAACATTGTACTTCGTCACGGAGCCCCTACAGTCGTATTAACTGACCGGGGTACCGCCTTCACGTCGGCACTTACGAGCGAGGTACTTCGACTCAGTGGCACCAGCCATCGAAGGACAACAGCTTACCATCCGCAAACGAACGGCCTGACTGAGCGGCTTAACAAAACAATTGCCGACATGATTTCGATGTATGTAGACGATGACCATGGGAACTGGGACCGGATACTGCCTTACATCACGTTCGCTTACAACACTGCTCTACACGAAACGACACGCTTCACTCCGTTCCATTTTGTGCACGGTCGCGAAGCCTTGACCATGCTGGACGCCATGCTTCTTCCGGATCCTGCTCCCTCTTCTTTCGTAGCGAACCAATTTACTCGTGACGCCGAAGCCGCTCGCCATGTTGCTCGACAGCGAATCCGGCACCAACAACAACGCGACGCCGAGCGTTACAACCTCCGCCGCAGGGAAGTGATTTACACACCCGGTGACCAAGTCTGGGTGTGGAGCCCGATCCGCTTGCGGGGGCGCTCTGAGAAGCTTCTTCGCCGTTACTTCGGTCCCTACCAGGTGTTACGCCGCCCCAGCGCGGTGACCTACGAGGTGCTCCCACAAGGAACTGTCCGGTCCTCACGACAACCGACGCCCGAAGTAGTCCACGTGGCGCGACTGAAGCCGTATTACTCCCGTTAGCCCCTTTTCACGCAGACACTCGTGCCGTTCACTTTCCGCCTTCCCTTCATTACTTTTTTTTTCCGCCCGTGCGGCATCGGGTCGATGCCTCTTGAAAGAGGGGGGGCAATGCCACACTGCTGGCACTCTGCCGGCGCCACCTGGTGGCCGAACCTTGGCTCCAGGCGCGTGGCCGCGCGTCGTCTTCGTTCTGCATGAGCTCGGCGGTTCGGCGGGCTTCGTCCTAGGAAACGCTGTGCTTCCCGCTTTTCTGCTGCGTTTGTCGGTGACAATATGAAATGTGTGTATGCTTCCTAAAATTAACTATCAATTTTTTGCGCAGGAGGTTTTTGTTTCTTTTTTACCCCATAGAAGCTATGCATGCACCCTCCTGTGCTTTAAGCATGATAGGTTTCAGTTAATGCACTGGATAGGCCTTCCTCGGTGGGGAAGTCTTGCGGGGTGCCGACCCATAAGCGGGCCTTCCCTACTTTGGAGATGCCATAGGAGCTTTTGCTGTCCCTGCCTGGAGCATTAATGGCCCTGCCATAGCCTCAGTGGAAGTTGTCTAAGCAAGTGCCGAGTGCTGTGTGGAGCACCACCCCTGCGCACCACGTTAGCGACGTTTCTTTTTGAGAAGTTGAAACTGTTATTTGCGTACAAGAGTAGTCGGTCTTCCTTAAAAGTGATATTTTGTTTCATATTGATAGTTATATTATCTTTCTCGTTCTTCCATGAGGGACGTGACTTTCAATAGGTGAAGTGATAACCTCAGTTTGCGCATCGAAGTGCTGGTCCTTCACAATTTTCGGAAGCATGTTTTTTGAGGCTCAGTTAGCGCAAGTTTCGTAACCACGAAAGCTTTGCGACCCATGACCGTACTTTTACCATTTAAAGCTTATACGCGGATTTGAGATGTAATGTTGGACGTTCATTTTCAGGTAGCTTGCTTCTAGGGACTCAAGGAGTGTACTCGAGTTGATTTTCGGGATCAGGTGTTTTGTGGGTATTGTGACAGCCCAAGAGGAAAAAGCCGGTTGTGGCCAATGGGCGAGACCTGCTTACTGAACCGCCTTTTAGATTGAACTTGACGTCGCACTGACGCTGCCTTGATCACTGCCTTGTCTCTGCCTTCTAGTATTTGGCTAGAACTCCCTACCACCCTTACATTTGCTGAATGTGAGACCGGATCCCCATTTTGGAACTTCGCCGCAGAACCTTGCCGCCGGCGTGGGCTATGACTGACTAACCCAGCCAGACATCTTCCAAACTTCCCGCTACCTTTTTGCTGATGCATTCGGCCGGCCTGCCGATCGCACGCTTCGCGCCGAACAAAGGCTGCGTGGTTGCGTCCAGGAAACCAGCGAGACATTCACTCGCTAGATCAAGGACGTTGTGAACCTTTTCCACCGTCTCAACGGGTCGATGTCTGAAGGAGACATAATTCCCCACATCATGAAGGGCTTCGAGGACGACGATCGATCGATGATGGCATTCAAGATTCCTTCCAGCGTTTTATTCACAGAACTCAGAGTAACATTTTTTTTTCAGTCCTCCTTTGATTCTCTAAAATGTACAGTGAATGTACGCCAGGATGTACGCCAGGATGTATGAAATGAGCACTGAGAATCTTCGTGCCAAATTAAGTGTGTTCAACAAATTTATGCTTGCCAGGATTTGCAAAGAAGGCTTTTAGCAATTAACATTTTATTTCGGTGGATGTGTCATGATGTAATTGGATTTTTTTATGTCTTCTCGAGGTGCTTAATGTTAGTTGTCGCCGCGAGTGATTGAAAAAAATGATTAAAGCCAGCATGCTGATGTGTACCTTGTGACCCCTAAGATACAAATTAAATATTCGAACTTACCATAGACGCGTACATCCAACTTGCCATTTCGTTTCACCACGAAATCTTGGCTTAAGAAAAGGAGAAAAATACGTCAAAACAAACATATTATTTCAACCTTCAATGAATGTCTTAAGTGTTGTTTGAAACCTTGTCAAAAATCTCGAGACCGGGGTGTGCCATAGGTCGGCATAAAAGCTCCAAGAAAGTCTATTGCTGAAATAATTGTTTCTTACACACAACATTTCAAGAAGGTAATAGGCGTTGTTGGTGATCAAGATATTCTTCAATACAAAACTCGATATGAAACACTCAGCAGAACAGGCTTACAAAGAGATGTGCAAACGCTTCAACTCATGGTGCAACTGTGATCAATGACAAGAATGTTTGGGGTTTTTATTAAGTTGACTTACTCAAAATTGTAGTCGGCACCATGCAGGCACTTCACCAATTTTACAGACGGCGTTTATCACCGCTGCGTTTCGATAGACACCGTTAGCATACCGTGTACCGTGTTACCGTTACCGGTACCGGAGTACCGGGTGAGTTGTTGTGCATTCATATTTAAGCGCGCAAACAAAACAGGGCAAAGTGGAAGACGGTACGCAACTCAAGCAATGTTTTTTTATCCCATCTCCAACTTTGACATTTTTTTTTCCTCCCTGCCTAAATATGAATAAGACCCCCTGCTTAGGGACCAATTTGGCACTTTCTTCACAAACCGCTTTCACCGAGAATTTTCTACGCGGCATGCACCAACGACCAGTAGTGAACAGGTAGAAAATTATATCATACACTAAAATTCTCATTAGTCAAGCTTATTTACAATCAGATTAGTGTAATTAACATTTCCTGGTCCGCAGTTGGATTTCGTCACATCGATATGGTCTCATCAAAAGTACCTTACCGCAATGCTTAAATTAGTCAAAAATTAAGCTGCCCGGTTCATTTAAGCAGTTATAGCTAAACAAGAGTATCTTAGCATAAACACAATAAAAATATTCGGCCGCTCGAAATTCGTCGTTTTGCTGCACTTCTGTGTTAACTTCATAACCATGGGTACACGATTACATCTATTGTGCCTCTGGCAACAAACACGTGCTTGAACTTAACGGCAAGTATGCTATATTCATTGCAACTTCAACCGCATATACGTAACAACAGAATAATTAAATTTCAATTGCGCTACATCAAGCAATTAAATCGCTTGTTCTGCCTTACTCATTTATTTGCGTGACGGCGTATGGTTCAGATAGCACCTCATATATATTGATGTACTCAGTTTCGTGTAACAATGCGTTTCTCATGTGTTCCTGACTTGATTTTTTAAACACTGTTTGTGCCTTGCGGTTCGATGAATGTTAACTTTGTTTCGAATACCAAAGGTTTATTTTATGTTTTTGTTTCTTTCTTTTTTGCGCTATCTAGCGCATGTTGTATATGTCGTACATTTGAATTTGACAGGGTCGACATTGTTGGTAGCATAAATAAACAGGTGATGAAAGTCAGCAAAAACATTCAGAGACCTTAAAGCTTTACATACATATACCAGAGAAATCATTAATAGCACAGTTTTTTTTTCATAAAGTGAACCTACCTATGCTATCGGGCTCAAAACACCTGAGCCAGAGAAACTTGCGACCTGTCAAGTGAAAGTCCTCCCCTTAACAGCGCAATAACTCGTACTCCGCTCGAAGCTCGTTCCCCGCAAAGTATAAAAACTATCTCGCTCTGTTGCGAATGCGGTTGGAGTGATGGTAGCACCTTATATAAGAATAATCCTCCAAAAGTATCTATGGTTAACGGCGCATTGTTAAATGCCCATGAAAAAGGTCAATCAACACGCCCAGTTCGATTGGCAGACCAGTAACTAGTGAATTATGACAAAATACCAAAGGGGCCGAAACCTTACTCCCCAGTTGCCTCATTTTACGGAATATTGTCCACATTCCTTGTATGGTGCGCAGGAGCAGATTTTGGCGTAAAACTGCATGTTTTTGCTTAGATACCCCGCACCCATTGTATAGGCCGTGGGGACAATTCCTGTTGAAGAAAAGTTTTTTAGGCTATCCATAGATGTTCGAAAGAAGCAGCCTACATCTGTGAATTTCTTTCATTGATGTCAATGAAAGCTGTAACTCTCCAGCTCGGCTCAACTCGACCGCTTGCGCATGCTCCATTTCACTGAGCGGAAATTATGGCGATGATGTTGATGATGTCTACAGGTTTAATGGCACATATGCTGCCGGAAAAGCTCATCTTATATTCGTAGCTGTCGCAACCGCTCTTCAAGAAGGACTCCGCTGCCTCTGGCATTATTTATCGAGATTTCTCGCAAGGCTCACCTATCCAAACACTGAAAAGCGACAACTCTAACTACCACCAACAGAATATGCTTGCATATCAAGCCGGAATTGGCAGTGTGACTTAGCACTGCAAAATGTCGAAGCTGCAGGCGGATCGCGTTTTCTGCTTATTTCTATTGTCATGCTAGGCGTCCGCGCGTAATACAAAGGGTCTTATAAAAATCAATCCTGTATACTGCGCACCCATATATAGATAGTCTGCACCACGCGACATTTCAGGTATTAAACACGTATATTCCACGGACTATAGTCCGAAAAAAAAGGCTACTCCCCCGCGCAGCGCGTCTGATGCTGTCGTTTTTAACAAGTGTTCCCTTCTCAGTTTGAAGGAAATCAGAGAAAAGCAGCGAAGAAGAAACCGTATCAAATGTATATGTGGCCGGCTTTGTTGAGGCCGCTTTATCGATGATGCAATCAGGCGAAGCATGACAATGCTAAGGTTGTCCTCATCAGCACCTGGCACAGTAGACATCTAGGCAAGCCCTAAGTCCACAGTGACCCATCTCCCTGCAAGCTGGGGCCACCGACTCCATGCAGATTTCGTACTCATATCTTCCTACTTTACCCTCAATCCCCCCTAGATGCCCTTTCTTAGCTTATAATCTCCTCTTACTGACTTAGAGACCATCGGCTACATGTTGCGCCAGGAATTTATCTCACTGAAACAGATTTCTGTGTGTTGACTTCAGTAATGGCGCAGTTATCATGACCGTTTTCTACTCATCACTGCTCTGGCTGTTTCGTAACTTCGTCTATCAAGTTACTGTACATGAAGAAGAGCGCTCCCGTCAGTTGTATTTGAAACGTTTTCTTCAGCCGTCTCAGTTTTGGCGCCATCAGCGGGTACTAGCAGGCTGCAGCTCTTACACAGTTACCACTTAGGTGTACTGCCAGGTGCCACCCATAAGCTGAGGGCGTTCAGAATTGACTATTTATTTATTTATTTATTTATTTATTTCAGGTTCCTTCATGGCCCTTGGAGGGCATTAGAGAAGGCAGTGAGCGGTTTACAAATACGTACAGAATATATACACAACGGGTTATTTAAAACAATAGCTAACGCGCGTATTTAGCAGCATCATTACACAAGATTTCGAAGTGAAGAGAATACAAATAAACAATATTGCAAAAAAGTATGAAACGCGAAAAAACTTTAGGTTACCTATTATTATCCCTTTCGCCATTCTTTTTCCATTATTCACCCCAAAAACAGATGGTTTAAGAACAGACAAATTCGTATGTACCGACGCACTTTGTATCTTTGATTCCTCTTTGCATATTTCACACAATTTCTTTTCACAGGCTGTCCTGAGCAGGTATAGCTTACAGATTTCAGCAATTTTGGACAGAAAGTAGGATTAAAGCTTAACTTCGACATGCTTAGAGAAGACTTATTAGCGCCATGAAGCAAAAGCTACTGATGTGTCTTGTGGGACACTAAGGAAAAGCTCAATTTTTCTCAAAGATGCTACTTTGCCCACAGAAGAAGAGCCTGATAAAAAATCAGGTATCTGAATTTTTTTCTAATTCTCCCCAGTACTATTTCCCGAATAAGAACCAAGAGGGAAAATTCTTGCCGTTTCTTTGGCATTCATATTTTCTCCATGTCTAGTAAAAATGTTTTTCTTTCATGTCCCTTTGGTGTGATGTGTTTTGCCTATAGAGCAACATGCTATAATTCAATACGTCGGCGCCGGTTTTCCGAAGCAATTTTGGCAACAAGTATCTAGTCCGTTGCAAGCCTGATAAAGTTTGACAACGATTTCACGCCACCAACTACTGAAGAAAAGGACATGAAGAAATATGCTCTTATGAACAGTACCTACCAAAGCAACTTGGCTAGAAAACCTCTGCCTAATTAATATATTTTGGCGTACTCGGACTGAAAACTATTTTACAGGAGCAAAATTATCCATCACTGCTTTAACAAGGAATACTTAATTGGCAGCTTGTGAGTAGAGCGAAAGAATGGGCAACTATCTCGAAGAAAGTCCTAATGTCAACTGTCTCATACTCCGTTCTTTTTCTTACCTTGTTAAAAAGAAAGCAATGTCACAACGATTGAAAGCTCCTTGATATGAAAGGTTTTTCATATTTCCTAACGTCGCCAATATGTCCGGTTGAGATTCGGTACTGTTGACTATTTCATCGCTCTGAGAAAAAGTGAAAATCAATCAATGATTCAATATAAACGTGACAGGAAAGCAAGAACAATGTTTTACTGAAAGAATCACTGATACGTGAGTTCTGCCAAAGCCGTGTTTTGCAGGCACTTTTTTTTTACAATATATAAGGTGGGCAATATGCAAGTGAAATGACAAAACATGAACCAAAGCAATTAAATAATGTGGCCCTTTGCTTTTTCAGCACAAAACCGTAATGTCAAATATGAGTCTATATTTAAATCTAACAAAACTGCACAGACAAAAACTGAGTTCATTAAGGTTTGTCAGCTTCAACAAGCTGCTGTGAAATACACAATCTACAAATATTTATCCAACTTTTGTGTAAAACTTTTTGTTAAACCTAATTCTTGATGTAATTCTCAAAGAAGGTTAAGCAGATATGAAAAAATAACTGATAGATAAAGTTCCGTACAAAAGATTTAAATTTGTGGCGGAAGTGAACGAATATTTTATTTCTTTTGTAGTGCACACTTACCATATTTGTAAAGACTTCGTTGAGTTGGAAACGTATTTTGGGATTCTTCAAGTCAATGAACCTGAGCGCAACCTTATGCAAGAAGAAAACAAAGTACATTACTCATTTTTAGGAGCGCTGCGTGTCATCGATAAACGTTCTAGCATTAGGGAGCCTCCCCCTTAACTGGGGTGTCGCCCTGGAGTATCGCCCGACGAGTCACACCCCAAGCAGCACACAACACCGTTTACTGCGGGCTGACAGAACACACTATTATGCCAGAAAACCACACCATGGAACATGCAGAGCTCCGCAACCGAGGTACATTTCTAAAAGCTACCAGCAGTTGAGCCTGAATGCTACACAAATGACAAGGCCGATGGTTTCGCGGCCATTCTCGCCAGATACTGCTCTCAAGCTGTCGGTAGCCCGCGATGAAGGAGCCGCGAAGGGCGCCGCTCCCGCCGAACAGGAACCGTGAATGTCTCGCCGGCGGCTGGCTCGCGTCGCGAGAACGAAAAGAGCGGGCAGCGATCCCGCACTAACCTGCCCTGTGTTCTGCTCGCACGGCCTTTCGCAAGCGTTTTCACTGTGCTGGCGGCAAAAAACTTTTCGGACATGGGATGTGCTGTTGTCCTCGGATGCACCCGTTCGCACTCCGACAGACGCCGGATGACATGTGCCCAAACTGCCCTGCACAGCTTGTTGAGCCGGCCGAACCATAGGGGCGTCGTGCACCCCTCCCCCACTCCGCCTCAGACCGTACACACCGGTGGCAGGCAATGCTATCCTGCAGCCTGAAAAAACGAGGTCTGAAGTCAAAGCCTCGACGTCGGTCCAGATGGCCGCCAGAACAATTCCATCGTCCCCGGTTGAGTCCTGCGTGGAAATCAGGAGACACTTCGCGCTGTGAACGAAAGCAGTCACTAGTTGCCAGATCATCCGACGCTGGTCCCAACGATGGCCGTTTTCTGTAGCGCCGTCACTTTCGAGGGCGATTCTGCAGGCCCCTGACGAGCCACTGGGCGGCATGTGTAGGAGCTGCGCGTGGGGGGTCTCCAATGAACTCTACAGCGTAGGCGGCCAAAGGGGGCGCTACTCGCGGGGCGCTGTCGAACCCCGAGGGCCAAAAGCCACGTCTTACAGGGCGCTGTAGAATCCCTAAGTGGTGGGTGCAAGGGCCGAGTCTCACAGGCCGTTGTCGAATTCCACGGCAGTGGGCAGAGGAGAAGCGCCTGCAGGCCGCTGTCAAACGTCGCAGGGGCGGGTGAAGGGGCTGCGCCTCGAGGACCGCTGTCGGATCCCGTGGCATCGGACGGAGGGTTTGCACATCGCGGGCCACTGTAGAACATTGAACATTGCGGCGGCTGGTGTAGGGACGGTTCCTCGGAGGAGAAGCACCCAGGTGCTTCTACATGTTCTCTCGGCTTGTGCAGGGTCCGAAGCATTGAGCTAGAGAGTCTCTGTACTGGAGGTTTCGGGCAACAGCTTTTTTTGAGATCTGTGCCTCCACAGTTCAAGCAGAAGGATCGTGTGCCCGCTTCCAGTCTCTCGGGCTGGTATTCGGCTGCTGGCTCTCGTGGGAGCGGGAGTATTGAGCTCCGGTGCCCACTGATTCGGCTCGCCCTGGCGCACGTCAACCAGACCTGGAGCTCTTCCCTGTTGTGTTGATGTGGACAGGAAGCGAGCTTAATACGTATGCTTGAACGGCTGTGCCCTGCGAGAAATTTAGGCTTCTGGGTCTGCTGTGGCTTGAGATATAGGAAAGGTTGTGTCTTGGGCCTGCACAGGACCGCTGACCACGCACAAGAAAGAATCCAGGCATGTCAAGGATGGAGGAATTCGCTGGTAGCTCAGCTCTGCCATGATGGCCGCCTGGATGGCAGCTGCTTCTCCGCTGAGGTCATCCAAACCGTGAAGGTACGGCCGCGGGAATAGGCCTGGAAACAGGGTCGCACTGCTGCACAGCTCGAGGCACCTTTTCATCATTGGATGCAGTCCGGTATTCACGCTCACGGAGTTCCTGAAATGATGGAGTGTATCCAAGCAATATTTCATCATGTGCCTGAGTTCTTGTTCTCAGTTCGTCCTTCATTTAGGCTGCATAAAAAGGCGGCAGAAACTCCCTTCGCAAACAGCGTTCAAAATCGACTCTATCAGTAAAGACAGACGGCACCGCCACACCACCGTGGACCCTGTCAGAATGACCGGCAACATCTTTTTTAGGAGATCGTGGTTAGAGATCAATCACACGCTAGTATAGTCTTCCAGTGTCCTGCAAAAACCCCACAAATCTGCGATGGGTGTGTCCCTCGTACGTTGGCGCTGGCAGTTTATTTTGTGCAGGTTATGACGTGAGATATTCCGACCTTATTCGGAGTTTATATCAATAACTAGGCCAAATATTTGTGCGGCCCTTAGCCTTAGACACCTCCTTCTCTCAAGTTTGTAAAAATTCTTCCTCGTCAAAGGTGCAGAGCTATGACGAACGCCTGATTCATTGAAAGTATCGCTTGAAGGATGTCGCCGGTTCCAGCCACGGCAAAAATAGCGACACGAGTAAGCGAAGTAGGCTTGCGGCACTAGCATATACGGCAAGGCGGGATGCTTTCGATGTGCCGCACAAGTGACAGTACTCGCGGTACAAACCAAGGGTCATAAAAATACCTCCCGCCCCCCAGTGAGGAAGCCTTCCCCTTCAGGGTGATCCGTGAGCCACAGTAACCCCTGACCAATGACGCACCACAAGCAGCAAAAAGCACCGTTTATTGCGTGCGGAACACAGTATTAAACAAAAAAGGAAATGCACTCATACCGCGGTAAGGGGTCGCGCTTAAAGTAATGGAAAAACTCAGTAGCACCCGAGCTTCGTACCAGAGAAATCGTTCTAAAAGCTCCGCTTAGTTGAAACAGCAGGACGCTTCAAGAAACTACGCGGCGACAGTCGAGCCTGAGCGCAGCAAGAATGAAACGGCCACCGGTGTCGCAGCGACTTAAGCCAGGTACTGCTGTCGGAAAACGGCGATTATATATATATATATATATATATATATATATATATATATATATATACATATATATATATGTGTATATATATATATATATATATATATATATATGTATATATATATATATATATATATATATATATATATATATATATATATATATATATATATATATATATATATATATATATACATATATATATATATATATATATATATATATATGAGAGAAGCCAACAGCCACAGAATCCAAGGGGCACAGGAGATTTTTTTAAAGTTATTTATTTTGTCGTGTTGATCAATTTAGAATATTACTGAATATGTTATCGTTTAAAGATAACTGATTAGAAAAGCAGAAGAAACAACAAACACCTGCCGCCGGTGGGATCCGAACCCACGACCTCCGAATTACGCGTCGGGTGCTCTGCCTCTGAGCTACGGCGACGGCTGTCAATTCTTCTGCTTTCGGGGGTATTTATGTTTACAAGTAACCTAACCTTGAGAGTGTTCATCAGCGCCACCCACGTTCACAAGCGGTGGACGTAGAACGTCCTGAGTTACCGCAGGTGTGACGTAGAACGTCATCGAACGGAGAGGGTGGAAGCTGCGTGAGAACCCTCTTATGCTTCCTAAGGCGTCAAGGCTGCCAGAATCGAGGCCCTCGCAAAGCAATTAAGCAAACAAGGGAAGGGGATGAGGGCCTCGTTATAAATATGAGAGAAGCCAACAGCCACAGAAACCAAGGGGCACAGGGGATTTTTTTTAAGTTATTTATTTTGTCGTGTTGATCAATTTAGAATATTACTGAATATGTTATCGTTTAAAGATATATATATATATATATTTAACCCTTTACTGCACGTTGTTGCATATATGCAACATTAGCATAAATGGCTCCAAAAACAAAAGGAAATCTGAGTTGGAGCTTCCTGTGCTCGTTGTTGCATTTCTGCAACATAGGTTTGAAAAGCGCGCCATCGTGTGTGCTGCCATCTGTCCTGCTTCAGTGGAATCACAGCCATAACAAACATGGTGGATGCTTCGCGCGCTCACGTGCTGTAACAACGGTAAGTTTTGCCGTTTTTTATGCCTTTCTGAACTGGATAATGTGCAGTGAAATTGTTTAGTCTTTACTACGCATCATTGTTAATGTGTGTAAGGCAGAAAACGTTCTTATAATGCAATATTTTGTTTCTGGCGCGTTAAAGTTGGTATGTTGCACATATGCAACAATGTGCACCTTGGTTGTTTTTCTTGACAGAACAGGCTACATCACTCTGCAAGGCGGGAAAAAAGCAGCTGAAGAAAAGGGGCAGACCAAGCAGCGAATCTATTGAACAAGCCATTGAGGTGAAGAAGAAGAGGGGCCCAACTGCACCCACTCCTACACAGGATGTTCGGCTAGATGAGGTATAATTTCTAAACAATCATGAGTTGTTTCAAAGGTTATAATCACATATATTCTTTCAGGTTGGCCACTGGGTTCTTTGGAGCCAAAAGAGGCAGCGCTGCAAGTTTCCCAAGTGCACCGGAATCTGCATGAGCTACTGTTCTAAGTGTGGCATTCATCTCTGCTCTACAAACAAGAGCAATTGCTTCTACGTGTATCACACAATGAAATGACCGTTTTACTGTGGTTGATTCAGTGGTCATTATTTGTATTTCATTCTCACCAACAACGGTGTTCAGCTTTGCAAGGTGTTTTCATTGTGCACATTGTTGCAAATATGCAACATACCATTTTTCAGCCAATAAAAAATGTTGATAACCAGCGAATCAAATTTCCATGTGCATATAGTGATTTTTATGACTGCCTGCATGTCCTGAAATAATCTTATCATAAAATAAAAAATCGTGCAGTAAAGGGATATATATATATATCGCCGTTTTCTTTCGTGAATGAGCCCGTTCGGGAGTTTCGATAGTGGGCATTGTAATATATATATTGTGCACGAAATTTTTATTTTACACCTGAAAGTCCGCACTTGCTTTCTGAGCAGCTGTACGTTGAAAAAAGTGCTTATACTAGTAGATCATAAAAAAACGTGCAGATAATAAAATAATAAGACTATTACTCCTTGTAGTACTCTAGCATTTAAACACTACATGCATTTAAAAAATATGTGCCTTTACTTTTACCTTTAATTTACTGCAGTAAAAAAAATTCAGTATTCTTCTATCTTAATACCAAAAAACGCGTAATAGATTGTAGTAACCATCTGCATTGAATAACAACAAGCAAATTTAAGCATTTGGACCTCGATAAGAATGCTCTATGCGCACGTTCTACTGATATTTTGAGCTCCTAGTGTTGTTTACAAGTATACAATGAAAGATACGCACCGAATTCAACATGAGGACAATGTATTGAATAAGGTCTTCCGTTGAGTTAAATTGATTCGAGTACTCCGTGCTTGTAACCATGCACATTTCGACGATGAACCTATTTGGGCGTTCCTTTCGGGTCTTATTTCGGAAACCTGGAAAATTGGGGGTTATTCGGCCCAAATTCAAACGTGGAATTCTTTTTTACAGCGTAAGCCGTAATGGCATTGGTTTAACCAAATGGCCCTGCATAAAACGGTGGAATATACAGCGTCTGCCGCAAGACCTTAATTCCTTAGGGAAATATTTTGTCCAACTTTTTTTACGGATTTGATTTCCATTGATACTAAATTACATTATTTATTAACATTCAAATGAATTAACGCCTGCTAACCCTGCCAAGCAGCTACCACCTGCCACGATTGGTCAATCTTACTTTTAACAGTGCAAAGGGATACATACGTTTTGAGAGGAATGCGGCCTAACTAGCACTCGCAGACGCATGAGGATCTTCAAAGACATACTTCTCTACGACTCACCGAAATGAACGCAGGGGTTAACTATACTTAAAGACAATAAACGGCCCACTGAGTGTTTTAAGTAAATGGCAAACTCGATACGCTCGCTCTATTTCACCCGATTATTTAATTCACAGGTTGTTAAAGTATATCATAATATCGTCATAACCCTAAATAAGAGTGGTCCGAAAGAACCCACTTGCTCTAGGCGACCATGAATTCTATGCCAGGAGGAACGATAATACATCTTCCTGAATTGATATATTTCTTTTACTGTTGATATCGGATGCTAGAAATCAGGTACTTTATGCAGCAAAAATTATTTACGCATAGGCTGCGCATGGCTGCCTGGTGTGCTGAGGTCAGCAAGACTGGCAAATATAGTGCTGGGATAAATATATTCAGCGTTTACAGATGCAGCAGCGATCGATGCTTAAAGGTGCGCCCTCTTTACTTTCTGCATAAAGCTTCTGGCAAATGTTTTAGGGGAATCCCCCAAGGTGGAGTAAATTTGTAATAAGGGAGTAATTACTCATTGGCATCCACCCAAGTGCAGCCATACGGCTACAAAGGACCAACAAGGATTACAAAGGATTTGACGAACACTGTTCCCACTTCGAGTTATTGATCAATTCGCTCTCGCCCTACCATAAGCTTGCTGTCCCGGTTAGCTCAGTTGGTAGAGCGACTGCTCCGGTGAAGCGGTGGTCCCGGGTTCGAACCCCGGACCAGGACGAATTTTTCTTTAACTACGAAGTTTCTGAGAAAGCTGTATAGCTTTCCTTTGCAGCCGTATGGCTGCGCTTGGGTGGATGCCAATGAGTAATTACTCCCTTATTGCAAAGCTTCTGGCAGTGCACTGTGTTCGAAAACGTTCATAACCGTCGTCGGGAATACCTACGCACGCGCTTAAATCAATGTTTGCAGGGACGCTATAACTCACTCGAACCATAGTGTGCCACACACCGAAAACGCGTTACCGGAATATCACGCATTTCATGCTTTTATGCACAGGTGGCTTTGCTTGACATTGCAAATCGGGGCTTCTTTAATTGTGGTACCAGAGGTGGCAGCGTGCGGCTCGTCGCCAGTTGAGCTCATCGGCGAGTGAGACACAGTGGCCACCTTTTCCTCTGGGGGTTGCTCCTAGGGCTACATGCCAGCCGCCACACTCTTAAAAACTGCACGCCAGCCAAACGTGAACCCCGTTGAAGTGAACAGTTGACGTCGCCAGTGCCTATCGGTGTCCACGTCAAGTTCGGATCAGGTGTGCCGTCACCCGTGACTTGATGCGTGCCCCTGGTGTTGACCGGGTGAAATAGCGTGATGAGCCCTACACGTGCTCGCTCAGCACAATGCTTCATATACAGGTCTGTCGCTAAAAAATTATGCCAGTGATTCACGTAAAGCATACAGAGCTCTCAAATTATACAGTACGCAATTTTTCTTGCCCACTGAAAATTTTGCATGCTTTAGAGTCAAATGGGTCCCTATGAGTCTCATTAACCACTTGCCTGCCCAGAAAGGTTGAAATTATAATTTAGACAACAAACGCATAGAAGCTGCTAAGCATCATACGTGGCTCTCCGATCCTCTCTAAATGTGGCCAGTAGGAAAATATTAAATCGTGGGGAATGCTCACAAGTAGTTGAATTTGTCTGGTCTCCAAGTGACCACTTGCTAGAACTCCTTTCCTCAACTTCAGGTGGGTGTTCTGCAGCCGGAAAAACATTCAATCTATTTGAGTAAAACACGTTTTTGGGCAAGTTGGTTACATTCTTGATTCATATTGCAGCGAAGAAACACAAACACCAAGAGAAGGAACACGCAAAAAACACGGACGAACGCTGCACTCACAACGGGTTTACTGCGAAAAGATTTTGAGCTTAAAAAGCCTCACGCATCTGCGCACTACCGAAAGAAAACCGTAACAACCACGTGCCAAGGAACATCAGATACATCTTATCATATTTCAGCAAAAAGGTGGAATTCCGAAGCGTACAAAGAAAGGGAAGCATCGCTAATGCAACAATCTGCTCTTTTCATTATTTGAAAGTCCTCCAGGAGTTCACGTGCCGTTCTATTCAATGTTGTAAGCATATTGATATTTAGGCGCGATTACCCACTTTTATCAACAAAGGCAATATTGCTTCAGCTTACTCTACATTCATAGAAACCATTCCGGGTTCCTACAGGCTGAAGGCGGTATTTCGTTTATTATTTTGAGAAGGAACTGGTACAAAGACGATTACGTGAGAACTCCTACAAGACATCTTGTCACTTCAACTTGGGAGGGTAGTTGCTGTACCAGACGACTCAAATCACTCAGTGTACTTATCTGCGTGCTGTCTACTACTACGGCTACAACTATTTCTGGAGAAAACAATAGTGTAATCTATAACAAGTAGCCAACTCGCCACATTGTAGAACACGTCGTTATCATGGCTGATATTTCTAGAAGCTAGCTGCAAAAAAAATATAAATGTTTTTGTAGTATTTATTAAGGTTATAATCTTTTTATTATGACTCCTTTAAATTATCATGAACATAAAAATATACACACAACAAAATACGATTTCCAAATCCTTACCTGAGGCGCCAAAAGCGTTCTCTTCGTTTGCTAGATGGCCGTAATCTATTTCTGGACCTAAACCTGTCAGAAACAAAGATATTTTACTTATTACTGTGTACCGCTAAACGTAAGTGAATATGAGTACTTGCCAATACCAATATCAACGGCAGTGTATATTCAAGAAATTCTGCTTTTGAGCTGAACCATCTCCACTTTATGGTCGCCGCGGTGGCTCAGTGGTTATGGTGCTCGGCTGCTGACCCGAAAGACGCGGGTTCGATCCCGGCCGCGGCGGCTGGAATTTCTTTGGAGGAGAAATTCTAGAGGCCCGTGTACTGTGCGATGTCCGTGCACGTTAAAGAACCCCAGGTGGTCGAAATTTCCGGAGCCCTCCACTACGGCGTCTCTCATAGCCTTAGTCGCTTTTGGACGTTAAACCTCATAAACCAAACCAACCATCTCCACTTTATGAAAGTCAGTCATTTTACACAGAATTTTTTACGGATCAAATAAACACACTTGCTCGGTAAAACTGCTCTTACAGAACCTCCATTCTGCTGACTCTCTGTGTTGAAAAAAATAAATTCGTATCGTCATCAGTCCTGCAAAGCTCACTGTAGTGCAAAGGCCTCTCCCATATATCTCCAACTAACCCGGAAAAAATGAATGAATACGTTATTTTTGATACTTCTTATTGCTAAAATGTATTTACTTCGCAGAAGTTTCACAAGGACATTATAAGGAAACTGAGTGAAGCGTGCATTAAATGTTCTCACGTGAGATCAAGCGGAAGAAAAGGACAAAGTGATGCCAGGATGAGGTGTCCTTTAATGGGCATTAGGCCAAGTGCAAACAACACGTCGCGTGTCACTGCCCGCTTCGTCGTTCCCTCCTTTTTGGCAAAAATGTCACATACTGGTGACGGCAGCGTATATAGCAGAATGGCTGAGCAGCGTCTAAATCGAACACAGGTTTTTGGGTTATATTGAGCTTGCATAGAGAAAGAACTCGGCGGCGGTGAAAAACGCTGTTGCTGAGTGTCGAAGAATAGGATCGTAGCCTCTCGACTGTGTTCAGTTAAAAGCTGAGTACAAAGCTAGCCTTGAATGTCGCAGCGTCTGTCGATCGCAGCTTCAATCTCGCCAAAGGAAACTGATAGGTTCTTGCGTCATAAGCAAATTGATTGATGCGTGTGCTCCTGTTTTGTAGCACGACGAAGCATTAGAAACCTTCGAGGCGCCAGCATACTTCGAAACAAGCCTCCCGCCTATGCTTGAAATGAAAGGAAAATTACCCGAAGTGAACACTGAAATTGAAACGTTAGCAGCCGTTAGTACTCGCAGGGGAGTTCCCCTCCACAACATCCAACACTTCTAGGCACGTCCAACCTCACTGGGATGTTCTCGCGCAGTCAGCGATTACTTCATATTGGAACTTTCGAAATCGTCGACGGAACATGTACCTCCCTATAGGAGGGATAGATATTTCACTGAGCCTGCGACGGGCGGCATTTTATTAAGAAGCCATTATCCATTATTCATTTTTCATTTCATCTGGCATGAGATTAGCGTGATGTCAGGAGAAGACACAAGCAGCAAGCGGAAGCTGAAAAAATGACCAGGTAGTGGGTACTCTACCATCCTTTACGTGTGGTAGTGTAACATTTAGCGCCCACGTTCTAGACGACTCTGGTGCTCTACCGCTTGCTCGGGCGTGTGAAGATATTCACGTTGAAAGGTGGGTTTAAAACCGTAGCAGAGAAGCTCTCGGCTATATTGGCAATGGCTGCTTTTTGCAAGCGGACGTATGCAAAAGACAGCCAATTGTCGGTAACACGAATAAACAAAAGCAGAATACCTTCATCAGAATGAATTTACCTTGGTCAAGTGCGATCGAAGCATTGCTGCTAGAATCGTGTACAACACACTTTTCTCCAGTGAACCTTTGCAACGTATGAAAGCTGAGCATAAAATAACGAAAAGTTGGGCTAGTTGATCATGCATACACAGCTCTCGTCCCGTGTTCTAGTCTGTTGTCTTTGTTGTCTTGGGCTACTAGGTATAAGCTTAGCCTAGTGTATACTTTCTATAGTCAGTGCCCCCAACGGCCTGAAGCTCCAGGGCGCATGCGCTGTGAGGCCTCAGATGCCAGGTGCACATGCAGCTGGCTTGAACCTGGACAGTCGGCGTGATTTGCGAATGCGCACTGGTGGTGGGGGACGGTCGCGAGACCTGATGATAGTCATTGTAAGATATTATATAACCGTTTAGTTTTAGCGTGAGTGTGCTAACCGCAAAGTGTGCTAACCGCAGCTTTGCTAACCGCAAACTAGCACGCGGAGATGAAGCACGATGGGGAAGACAGCTCTGAGTGCGCTTCGCACCTTCGTCCGATATCTCCATGCCCTCTGGTGCCTGGCGAGCGCGGTACCCGGAAATGGTAAACAATGCATAGTATGCTAACACTCTCTATTATGTGGTAATATCTGCTTTTGGCACAGAAACACGACAAATTAATGCCTCTACACCGAACCACGACTATTGGTGAAAGGACTGATCATGTTTGAGCTCAGCAGCCAAACACCATAGAAAGTCATCCCTGCGCACTAGCTTTCTCAGCAAATGAGCACCGCAGATCCTAAACAAGAATGACATTTTCGCAATACAAACTAATTTTTGCGCTCAAGCATAGAATACTTTGAAGAAGAATCAGAACCCACCTTCTTCCAAGGGAGGTTGCCGTCTTTCGCGGAGTTTAACAACCTCGTGCTGAATAACGCCATCGTCGGAGATAGGAGCACCAACAACCGGAGCAATCCTCATGTCGTGGCTAAGTAAGCCTCGCTGAAAACAGAAGCGACTATTGAGATTCGTTCGCATACTGAGCTGCAGGAATACGACGAGGCAGTGTCAATACCGAATGATTTTCGAGGCAGTTTGTTTCTGCTCAGATTATCAGCGCAGTCGTTTTGGCACTGCAAACAGGTGTAAAATATCATGGGAGTAACATTCTGCAGAGTGGTTGAGCCAACATGCCTATTTTCAACGTTGTCTACCAGACCACTTTGTGCGGCTTATTTTTTGTTTTCTGAAAATTCTAGATGCATGCGTACTTTGGATGCTTTTATGATTGTTCGAGCTTCTGCATATATTCATAGCAGCTCTCTTTTAAGAAACCAGTTTTATTGAGCGCTGCCTAGAGCGGCGCTGATGAACAAGTGAGCAAGTGTAGTCGATGAGTACCTAGAGAAGACCACGTCCTAATATAAAAAAATGCTTTCTCTCAAAATACGATTTTCATAAGCTAGAAATGACCTATAAGAAAAAACCAGTGATCGCTGCCACCAGCCGTTTTCACAGCTAAACAGTGATGAAGCCAGCGCTTTATCTTCTTGTGAATCTTTCAAAGGCAGATAACCGCGTCCTTTCTTCTATCAACGTTAAATGCTGAACTGACTGCGGGGAAACGGGTGCTCAATATAAATGCGCTTTTCATCAGGAATCAATGGGTTAGTTATTGCCGTCGAATTATCAGCAAAGTCGAAAAGAGCCTAAAAATCATTTTTTTTACTTCCTAAGACCGAAAACAATTGCATATATAGTGCCTCGAATTTCAGTGGAGAGAAAGAGGGGGGGGGGGGTTCCTAGGGGTTTTAGGCAAGCTGTAAGTGAAGGCGTACTTTACTAAAGACTCGCGCTGTAGCTCTGATCTCCTCCATTCAGGCTTCGGTAGCGATGGGCATCTACTGAGGTGCTGAAACAGTACAGTGCCGCTTAAGGAATCGCGATCGCTTTAACGGTGAAGCCAGCAGCAGAGGTCGGTGGTGGTGGTGAAAAGAATTTATTAAAGGTTATACAGAGAGGTAGTTTGGGAGGTGGCCCCTAGTGCGCCACCCCCCTCACAATACTAGGTGGGGTCCCTATTCCGGGGCCCCATTTGACTCTACCGCCACTCGGGTACGCCTGACCACGGCCTGTTGGGCCGGAAGGTCGTGGCAGCCGAGCAGGGCCGCCTCCCAGTCCTCTCGGGTTGGGTTGGGGTGGGGTGTGAGGGAAGGATTTTTCTGGCATGCCCACACCATATGGTAGATGTCAGCCACCTCCGTACAGTATGGGCAGAGGCCAGAAAAGGAGGGGTCGAAGTGTTTCATGACTGCCTGGCACAGCAATGTATTTGTAAAAAGTCTTATCAGAAGTCGCTCACCTGCTTTTCCCAGCCCTTTGAGGGGGGTCGGGTACTTGCGGTGAGAGTCTTGATAGTGATTGACTATATCTTTAAATTTTAAAAGGGGTTCGTTGTCCAGATCCGAATCAGTAAGGTCATCGCCAGGGGCCCGGGAAATGAGTGCGCGGGCGGCTGCGTCTGCAGCCTCGTTACCTGGTAGGCCTTGGGGACCCGGAGTCCAGACTAAGTAGCGGAGCGTAGGATCTCGGTCCCGTGCCGCGTTCCAAAGTATTCGATAAGCTGCGACGGAGACCCAACCCAGCTCGTAATTTCGACAAGCTCCTTGCGAGTCTGAAAGGATATATTGCGCCTGAGGGTGAGAGGCCGCCAGGGCGATGGCTACCTCCTCAGCGTGAGTTGCGCTGGGAGCTTTGAAAGTGAGCCCATCCACCTGTATTTGTTGGTGTATGACCGCGGCCGTGTATCATCCCCGCCTAGAGCGGTGCGGGCCGGCCACGTCCGTATAAAATACACCGTATTTGTTGCCATAATGGCGGTGGAGGGCATCCGCCCGCGCCTGCCACCGGCCATTATGTTCTTCTTTGGACATTTTCGTAGGAAGTGGTCGAACGTGGATGGCGCATCTCCACATTTCGGGCACTCGTACCCTTTCCTCTGTGTGATGGTTGTGTTGAATGTGTAGTCGGTCCAAAAGGCGACGACCGGACACGGTCTGGGCAAGAAGCGTGTATTGGTTGGTGAGGTGCGCTTCTTGCAGCTCTCGATAGGTGTTCACCCCTCCCAGCGCGAGGAGCCACGCGTTGGAAGGTGGAGATCGGAAGGTCGAGCGCCCTTTTGATGATCTTACGGAGGGTAACCTCCAAGACAACTTCGTCCTGCTTGCGTAAGTGAAGGTAGGGAGTCGAATAGAGTATTCGACTCGTAACGAAAGCATGTGCGAGTCGCAACGCATGTGTGCTTCGTAGACATCCGCGTTTGTTGGAGACCCGACGGACCATGCGGCCCACCTGATCGAAGCCTCACCGTAGGAGAACAGGAAGGAAAGATAAAAAACGGAGAAGAGCAGTACAGCCCAAAGATGAAGGCAGGGAGGAAAGCACTGGCCCTACAACTTCCTGAACGAAGCCAAGAAGCACTATAAAAACGCTGAGAGGAGGAAGCGAAGGGTAATAGAGGAGAGCCACTGTGTTAGAGGCTTTTTGTTCACGCTCCTCAGCATCTGTAATGTTGATGTTGGAATAAAATGATGATGATGATGATGAAATGCAAAAGCGCCAGAGAGGAAGAGAGGAGAAACCGTGTGCCCGGAAGTCGGCGCACGGACTGCTTGGCCAGATCAGCCACGTACTCCCGCCTTGGTGCGCAAATTAGATTAAGGACACATGAGGTGTGGCGGGAACTACAGAGGAACTGCTATATATAGCCTTCGGTCTTTCACTGCTCCCACCCTGCGGCACGTGGGCCGCGACCAAGGCCACATTCATAGTGTACCTGTGGGAATGCCGTCCTTTTCATGCCAAGTGTGATCAGTTTATAATGAAATGACGTTGTTTTCTCTTCTTTTGTATGTATAGCAACACACTGTTCACCGTTCTCCAGTTCACTTCGTTCTTTAAACTCCTTAACAGCCTGGGGCTTAAGTGTTTGGCTCACACAGTACACATTTCGTATTTTTGCTTTATGTTTCGCAAGAGCCTCATATCAAATGGCAGTAAATGTTCGAATTGCAAACAAAATTCTGTTCCTTATAATTGTCCTTGCTCCTTCTTTAGATGAATTCTGTATGAAAAAACTTTTTGTACCTGAATAACTCTCTAGAACAAAGCTAGTTTTTGCCTTAGTTCCCGCACGATGTCGCAGTGACGTTCTAGATCTGTCGTGTATGGGAACAATAATTGGAACATACGATTTCCAAGCCGTCTTGCAGTTGATTTATATGAATAGATGCCTTCTGCTCCCTGTCGTGAAACAAGTTTTCTTCTAGTTGTGCTCCATTCACCTGCAAAAGTATATACCAATATAGGGTGAGCGAAAAACTGTTTCGAGAACAATAAAAATGACAATAAATTTGATGGTGGACCTTGTAATAAATGCTTCTAAAGGAATTTCAGTAAGCTCTCCACCACGGTAATCAAAGAGATCTTCAATGCCGACTGCTCCATAGATTGCAAATTGAAATGCACACCTCAAGCAATTTTCCGCAATAAACTTTGGCTCCTTCTCCTGCTTGCAAAGGAGGACAACTTTTTTTCCTCTTTAATGTAAAAACTATTCTTTGTGTGCGATTCCCAAGCTCACCTTTGCTTCACACCATAACATTATTACAGTCTTAACAAATTTATCCTGCCTTGATGCAATTACAAGGCAGAGTCAAACATCTGGTGTGTTGTTCACTACCTGATGCTTCGGAACTGAAGAGGATTTAATACATTGTCAAATATTTTACGTCACTCTTTTTTGTAAGACGCAATTGCGGGATTCGTTCAATATTTTGCTTACGCCTTGAAGGTTCGGCTGCGACATCAGCAGAAGCAACTAGAAAGCAATTTTTTTTGCTTGCATTGTTATCAACGGAAGTGTTGATCTTTTTCAGCACGGTTGAAGATTGAGCGCTGAGAAACATTCCTAAACTATTTCGCCGCATTCATATATTTCCTCAATAAATGCACTAAGACAAAAATACTGGTTGTCATTTTTCTCAAATTGGAAATGCGCGTCAGAAGTCATGCCAACACAGGTTTTCGTATAGAACCATTAAGGAAAATTTCAGCTTCAGGAAGTACTTAACGGTTACTTCTCTTTTGAATATGTATTTAAATGTTTCACTTAAATATACAAATGCGTAAAACTTCAGGAGCTTTCTTTAAAATAATTTTATATATAAATTATTCGCTCTCTAAAGTGTCAAATAAATAAATGCTAATACTCATAAATTCTGGAAAAAATTTTCTGCCCCAAATATGTATTAACTATAGCACTTTACGCAACTCTTACAATTCTTATGAACAAAATCATGACTCTATGTAGCATTTTCATTTCGGAAACGCACATGAATGCAGTAGCAGTGTTAAAATGCTCTCACAAGTGTTGAGTCAGAGCCGGTGCCAGTTGATGAAGTGATGAGGAAGTCTCCTGCCAAAATGGAAGACTTTTGCAGATGCAGGATGAGGCCGTCGTGAATATGCAGGAGTAGAGAATTGTCCTCTTTGCTGCTTTCCAGGACTCTTGGATACACAAAAAAATCTGTGAGAGAAATGCAAAAGAAATCTTCGCCTTAACCAAATTCTAGCCCAGCCCCGTGCCGAATTTTAATACTTAACACAAAAATGAGTAGAAGGAGCGCAAATAACGTCACGAAATTATTATCGTGGACTACATTTATTTATTTTACTTCTTTCGCATGCGACTCGAGAACCAATCACCATATGCCCCTGAAAAAATTACGAGGAACTTTAGCGGCTAAAGTGGTGAAAGGCGAATGCCTGAGTGCTGCATTCTGCAACGCGATTGTTCACTTCACATTCTGTTGGTGCATTAATCAACTGGCAATTAATGACGCTTAATCTTTGCCTTTAGGAGTGGAACGCGACAGGAGTGGAACGCGAACGCGACAGCGACAGCGCTACCAGGCAGTCCACGGAACGCCACCACCCGTTCAGCGCGATGCGGTGCCCTTTGAATGCAACGCTTTTTGAGGAAAGGTTCTACGCCTTGCTCGTCGGTAAATTGGTTTTTGAGGAAAAGAAAAGTATCTGTCTCTCATATCTCGGTGGACACCTAAACCTCGCCGTAGCGGGAAGGGAGGAAGATGGGAGTGAACGAAGACACTGTATTCACTAGACGCGCCTTTGTTCATTCCAAACCATCGACCTGGCATGGCGGAGTGGTAGCGTGCTCATCTCGCACTCCGAAGACCGGGGTTCGATTCCCGAGCTGGGCCAATTTCCTGCTCGGTTTCATTTGTTTATCTGATCTTACTAGAAAGGTTAATTAGGCTAATTGGTTAAGTAAGTCCCACTAACTTGGAGCATCACTATGCGATCCCTTTAATTGGTTGCATGGTTAGTAGCCGAAGTACAATTAACCCCGTTTGAAATTTGCGCACTGTGACGTCACGACCGCTCAGACCAATTGAAAAGCGCGACATTTCTGTCGACAACTTCTGCTTACAACGATGAGGTATTAAAGGCTTCCGCCTTAATAATGTCCTCCAGCCATTAACGTAGACCTACTGCCAGAGCTTGGCGTCACCTTGCCCTTGACGTCCCTCAGTAGGTGAGAACAAAATAACCCTTTTCCAAAGTACTGACACCATTATGTGGTGCAGCGATTAGGCGATGCGCCAATGACCTGCTGTGGCAGGTGCTTCACGCGGCGGGCTTGTGTGGCCCAGGTTGCCCTTCACGAGACGCAACCAGGCATTAATTTAACTGTCACCTGCCACAGGGGCAATTTGATCGCTATCCGGAGTGCAGGTTGTCATGACGCCGCAAGGTCACACGGCCTAGGTGGTTCACCTCTCTCTTCGGCCGCGGTGGTTGAATTTCTTTGGAGGAGAAATTCTAGAGGCCCGTGTACTGTGCGATGTCAGTGCACGTTAAAGAACCCCAGGTGGTCGAAATTTCCGGAGCCCTCCACTACGGCGTCTCTCATTGCCTTAGTCGCTATGGGACGTTAAACCCCATAAACCAAACCAAAACCTTAGGTTGCTCACTGGCCCATAATTTTTCGCTCACAACGCCGACGTCATATTTACTGTCTAACGGGGCCTTTAACGATATCGCGTTAGCAGCAGGAGAGCATTCACCAAACCAAAAAGCCGTTTGCCTGACACTCAAAAATCCCCTTCTCCCTGCTTCAAAATTTTAGACATACTCACTTTCGAAGTAGTCGCATCCTTTTAAGTTACAAATAACCAACGAAAAGAAATTGCAGCGGTTACGCCCAGGGAGGGGGGGGGGGGTGCTGAAGATCTACGGGTGCCAGGTGCCGCACAACATAACAACGCCGCTGTGTCGAGGAGGAAGGAAACAACGGCAAGAAGAGGGAAAAAAGAGAGCTTAATGTCAAGCTTGATATTATAGGACATGCAAGCATATCGATAGGACATGCAAGCATGAAATACGAGGTCTGTTATAAAAGTATCCGACTTTATTTTTTTTTGCGAACACCTGATGGATATGAAACAAGCGCGCTTGCATCACGTGACCTTGAACCTTCGTGCGCATGCACGAATTTTTTCCCGCCTGCCGATAGCGTCAGTCGCTGGGACGCAGCGTTTGAGTGAGGCGGTGCGCAGTGTTCTCGTCGGTTTTTTATTGCAAGGAAAATGGCGGAGTGACAGGAGCAGCGCTACTGCATCAAATTTTGCCATAAACTGGGCGACAGCCAAGTGGAAACCAATCGGAATATTCAGACGGCTTTCGGTGACGATGCTATGAGCAGCACACAGATTAAGCAGTGGTACAATTGATTTAAAGATGGCCGCACATCGGTGGAGAGCGAGCCACGCTCCAATCGGCCATCAACATGCCGAAATGACCAGGTCATTGCCGAACTCAACGCTGTAGTGATGCGGGACCGTCGCGTGACTATCCGAGAAATTGAGGAAGAGGTGGACATGAGCAATTTTTCCGCACTTTCCATTATCACCGAAGATTTGGCCATGGAGAGAGTTGCGGCGAAATTCGTGCCGAAGCTGCTCATGGTGGAGCAAAAGCAGCTTCGTGTTGAAGTCTCACAGGACATGCTGAATTCCGCAAACAGTGACCCCGACTTCATCAACATCATAATAACTGGTGACGAGTCTTGGGTGTACAGGTACGACCCGGAAACCAGATCCCAGTCGTCACAGTGGAAGCATTCCACGTCACCAAGACTTCAGAAGTCCCGCCAAGTGCGCAGCAATGTGATAGTGATGCTGACTGCTTTTTTTGACTCCCTCTGTGTGGCACACTACGAGTACGCACTCCACAGGGTCAAACAATGACCAGAGTGCTACAGGGATGTCCTTTGTTGCCTACGTGATGTTGTGCGGCGCAAGAGACCGGAGTTGAGGTCAACAGGAAAGTGGCGCATCCATCACGACAATGCTCCTGCACATGCCTCGCACTTGATTAAGACTTTTTTGGCGAAAAACCAGACTCCTGTAGTTCAACAGACTCCTTACTCTCCTGATATGGCCCCTGCGATTTCTGGCTGGTTCCCAAAATCCAAAGGCCATTGAAAAGAGCGCAATTCCAGACAAGGAAGAACATTATGGCTGCAACGACAGCTGAGCTAAACTCCATTCCGAAAGGGGCCTTTTCGGAATACTTCCCAAAATGGCAGCACCGCTGGGAGAAGTGTGTGGAGTCCCAAGTAGACTACTTTGAAGGTGACTAGGTTTGGGACGCTCCAGTTATGAAGTTTTTTTTCTACGGCCAAAGGTCGGATACTTTTCTAACAGACCTCGTACATCGTAGTAACGTCGTAGAATTAGCATAAGATCGATTATAGGTAGCGCTAGCTGCATTCTTCAAAGCGGATTCCTTTAGATCTCGACAAACGACGTAGTAATGCTGCCGCCAACTTCGTTGATGTGCAGGACGATCAAGAGGAGTGTGCGCTCGTCATTCTGCGACAAAGCACTCAATATAAACCTACAAAATGCCGAATGACGCAAATAACTCGCGCCCACAAGTAAAACGGCATGGTTCTGATAGCTTACCGGACACGACTGAACTTGATGCCTTGGTTTCTATGCTTCGCCCCTGCCTTACCATCCGCACTGTCTCTCGAGCGGCGGGGGGTAACGCTCCGAACGACTTCATTATCGACACCCTGAACAATCTGGAAGAATGCGCCTGCACTGACGTGCTCATAGCGCGATGATGGCGCTTGCTTCTCCGACAACGTTACTACGACGACATGCTGCTACATGGTAGGTGAAATAGTTTGGAAAGTTCGTTTAAAGTTCATGTTTCAATTCGCGTTTGGTCAGGCTTTGTGTTCATTCTCCAGTTCCGCGTCATGCTATCTCTCCATTCTAGCTTTAAGGTATCTTTCCGGCTCACCGAGAACAAGTGCTAAAAGTATATCGCGCTTAAGAGAAAGCGAGAGAAAAAGGAGGCTCGAGAAAAATGCCGCGCAGCCGTCGCCGAGGCATTGCGTAGGAGGAAGGTCGCGCAGCATCTAGAGCGCCGCGTGTCGACGACGCGAAGAGGATAGGCATCGAACCACAGTATTGGTAGAGGCTTATGTAACGAGGGATGCAGAGAGCGCGGTCGTGGCACCGTGGCCACGAAGCTTCAGCTGCCGTCGCGTGAAATTTCCTCTTGTCGAATGTTTTAAATAAGCCGTAGCCTAGTTTAGCCAGATTTTTTTTTTACCATAACCAGAAAATTCAGGACAGTGGCATTTTTCACTGCGAAATAGTTTATGAACGCTATGTTTAAATATTTCGTAAGAATTCAGTATAACAATGAATATCCACGGATCACTCTTTGGCAAGCTTGATTGTTTCGTCGCTAACGTTGTTTAATTGCTATCGTCAAAAACGCTCCTCATTGGTTTTCTATTGCAGTATTAACTACTCGATGCGAGAGATGGACGAAACTTAAAAAAACGGTTTTGCTAAGCTTTGGAACCAGAGACCATTAGCTTTAATATTACCACAACAGTACTCTACAGTACCTTACAATACTTCGATATTGAAATTGACGCCTTAGAACTCTTGTCTTCTCAGCATATTTATAAGATCAGCCGGCATAAAATTACACATATGATGATGGCAGTGGGCGCATGTGAAAGAACAGTTCAACAATCGATCAATACGCAAGACAACGAGTTTAGTGTCCTAGAATATTCAACATCAAACGATAAGCAACACATATGAGCTACATCAAAATTCTCAATACAAACAGAAAAAAATGATTTATCCATTAGCAAATGAAGAAACAAGAGTTCGGACAAAGATGACACGAGATACAGAAGTAGTCAAAAAAATGCGTTCTTACCACGGAGAGTCTAGATTTTCTTAGGTGTAGCGAAATAAACGTGAGCACATACAGACACAACGCGCTTTTTTAAACGCCTCCGAACGCAACGGTGCTAACGAAATATGAACAGATTACCTGATTCTAAGAGCATTTCACAGTGTTGTGCATGCGAGCAGAAGTAAATTTTGGATCTAAAAAAAAGAATCTCACCGGTATCGGACTCCGCCGCTAGAGAAACAAACAAGGCAACGAACAAAAAGGCACTTGTCATTATGCTTGTTCTTGAATTTGCACACTGTCGCCTCCGGCGCATTTCCTGAATGTGATTTATACATTGCAAACTTTGGTTCATATTAGAGCTGCGAATAAAGGATGCCTAAAAACTATTGTTAGCTTCCAACAAGAATGTCATACATCACTTTTATAATTGAAATCGAGCCGTGTCTTAAAGGCAAAACAGCCCTTGACGTGACATTGAAATGTGAAGTCAAATAGAAAACCCGGTACAGCAGAGTGGAATGTCTTGTGCAGTGAACTCTCTTATAGGCGTTTCTATGAGTGTTCAGGGCAATCCTTCATGGAAGCTACACACACACACACACACACGAGTGGTTGTGACAGGAAAGGAGAGCAAGTCCTGAAAGAAGACAGACATGTTATCGTAGCGCTCGAAACTTTTTCTGTGGCCGAAGGAAAGCCTAAATGTCACCCAGAATACTCGGTTTCGTATACCCAGAAAACCTACCAAACTTCCTGCCATAATGAAAATATACCTGTACGTGGTGGTCCGTATTTCCTCCTGTACCGAACGCGATCACAGAATAAACTCACCCTATACTGAGGCCGTGAAATTGTAGATTTTTTTTATCGTTTGTAAAAAGAACTTATTCGTTCTGGCGCCACGCGGTACTGATGATGATAATCAATGCTAGCAGGCATAGTGAGACTGGGGAGAGCTAGGTTCTAGACAAGGGAGCAACACACACAAAAGAAGAACACGTGACACACAAGCGAACAACACGTGAGACGAGCGCTGGTGTCACATGCTGTTTCTTTGTGTTTTGTTTTTCTAGAACCTAGCGCTCACCAGTCTTAGTACGCACGACCAACTAGCCCCCTACAAAGATTTATTGCTAGCAGGCACGCTGTTCAGAACCCGGGAACATAAAGGCAATGCTATAAAAAATAACATGACGAATGTCGTGTCTATTGCACTTCAGCCTGCGAGACTAGAGCGATTAAGAATGCCCCGCCAGGAATCCGAAACCAACGGCGGTGGTAACAAAGGGATTCCTTTGCTCAGTCTGCCATGTCAAGGGGGGCAAGAGATTCTTGCGGTACACTATCGCGCCATATGCGATTTGTTTACTCCAGGAAATTTTAGCTACGCTCGCTTAGTACAACATTATGAGCCACTACGCGAATTTTATATGCGGGTTATCGATAAAATCGGTAGAATTCTCTTCCGAGCACAGAACCCGTCATGAAGTGTGCGTTTAATTTATTTTTCAGCGGGACGAATCGTACATGATGAAGTATTTACACCTACATTTTTTTATTATTCAACACCACGCAATGAACCTTTTCCGGCCCTCATTTTCGCAAAATCTTACTTAGGTAAAAAGTGCATTCATTATCGACTAAGTTGTGCATTTAAAAAATTTCTAGGGCCATTTGAGATAGTAGCTTTGATCGCCATGTACTGTCCTTAATGTTAGAGAAACGGTATCCAGGATTGGGCACCTTACAGAATAATAAGACTACGTTGACGCACGTCTGATAAGCTTTCTCTCTTGCGGAGACCAGAAAATAATTTGGTATAAGGTCTATGCCACTAAAAACGCAATGCTTAAAAAAACTACATCAATACCATCATTTTTACAATCCTCCGCTGCTGTCGCTCAGTGGTTACGGCGCTCGGCTGCTGACCTGAACGACGCGCGTTCGGTCCCGGCTGCGAGGGCCGAATTTCGATGGAGGGGTAATTCTAGAGGCTTGTGTATTGTGAGATGTCAGTGCAAGTTAAAGAACCACAGGTGGTCGAAATTTCTGGAGCCCTTTACTACGGCGTCCCTCATAGCGCCGATTCGCTTTGGGACGTTAAATCCCAATAAACCGAGCCAAATCTTTTTACACTCCACAAAACTGTGCTGAACATAATTTCCGCGGTCGCATTGTGGTTAAGCGCTTCTGATATTACGTGTAACGCTGCCTTGATAGCTGTTCGGTGTAATTTTTTGTTTTTTTTTGCGTTTGGTGCATAATTTGGCGTATAATTGGTGAATAATTTCGTCAATCTGAGTCTGTAGGAAAGGTTTGATGACCATCGCCTTGTAGTCTTGCTGCGGCTTAGAAGTCAGAGTTTTTTACTGTGTTATAGGTGCATCGCAAAGTCTGATTTTAATGGCAGTGGTGTGAGTGGGTGGTTCAATAATAAGTAATTTCGAATTAGCGGGAGCGCAGCTGAGATCAAAGATCATGTTTTTTTATCTTCTAGCTCTCTGTTTGTAAAGTATCCTGTAAATAACCTTGTACTCCAGGGGTGTCCCAGAGCGCGATATCATGGGCATATATTGCGCTGTGGAGGTTTGAAATATTTTCAAGTAGCATAGCTAGCGGAGTCATGGTGATCGTGAATATAAAGAGTGATTGAACTGATCTGTGTGGAGTGTTGCGTTTGAGTAGAGGGATGGTGAGTGAGTAAGGGCTGCTGACGTCCGAGTCATGGCGCGCTGGGACAGAAATGCTTGTATTTCTTTTCATGTAGACATGACAGATGCTGTGCGGATAGAATGTGGTAGCGGCTGCAATGTCGAAGGCTTTGCGTACGTCCGGCGCCAGTACGGCTTGGGTGGCGTGTTTGTGTCTCATTGTTCAGTAAGGTTTCTTGGAGGTCGACTACTATGTCATGTGTCGAAAGGGTGAGTCAAAAACCGAACTATGTCTGAGCAAAGACGATGCTTTCCGGAAGGGGTTTCCTTCGTAGCAAAATAAGTTCGAATAATTTACATTCTCAGATAATCAGTTACAGAGAACGGAGGTTGCTTTGTGACATCGTGTTTCCTGTTTCAGTATAATAAAGATGTTGATGCGTTTGGACCATTGTGGTAAGGCGCCTCCCATCAAACGTTGCTTGTAGTAGATCGGGAACTTTCCCAGAGATTTGTTATCTAAATTGTGCATAAGTTCATACGTGGTTTGCTCTCATAGGGGGGAGGGGGTTCTGCTGCAGGCATTGTGGGCCAGAGCTGTCCTTAGCTCGGCTATGGTGATATCTTCGTCAAAGTGTGGGCGGGTTGGTGATCGGAAGGCCGATGTTGAAATTGATGGGAGGGAAGGTGCTACGTGTTTGCGTAGCAAGTATTGTCTTATGTCCGTTCCTTGCTCGGTAGCATTGTCTGTTACACTGTGCGTGCGGTCAGCCGTTTCACGTTTGATAGCTTTGCGCTCGAGAACGGCCTGCGAGAGCTTTCATCTTGGTTGGGTTGCTAAAGTGTTCAGTACTGCGCCGCAGATCCCACTCTGTATACGGGGGCTTTAGTTTTGATTATTCTATGCGCTTTCAGAGCTTTCTAATTTGTCATTTATGCTTCCATCGTTTGATTAAACACTTCCTGGCTTGCAACAAGTGCAGGAGATAAGCGTCGATTCGAGCGGCTTTAGCTGCAGCTTGTATACGTTTGGTGTTGTGTTTATTTGCGTCTTCAATTTGATTAACCCTTTAACGTACACGGGACGCATACGTTCCCGGATTTCAAAATGGTGCAACTGAAGGACTACCGCGTGCATGAGTATAAAGCTTGCGCATTTGACTCTTCTATGCTGACTGCACGAAATATTAGGTCTCGGTCGGTAGAACTGGCGCCGGCCCCCTTAAAAGGAGCCAGTTTTTTTCCCCTAGAGCAGAGGCTTTCGCCGAATAATGTAAGTGTGTTTTGTTATATCTGTTCTGTGTGATTAGATACACGGCTGCAGAAATAGATTCATAACAATTTTTCTTTACCAGAAAAAGAAAGCGGTGTTTGCTCCAGTGCTAATCAGACTTTAGTAGCAGAAAAAGTGGCTTGGAACATATGTGTCCCTATGTACCCTAAGCGACGTTCGGTTCTGCTTTTAGTTCGTGTACATGAGTGTAGCTGGTGCCCTTTCGCATTCACATATGTGAGATAATACAATTGATTGGCATTTTTTTTCGCTTAGTATTTGTCTGTGAACTGTGCAATTCCTCCTTTCTCTAAGTGCGGCTTTTTGCCTCTCAGGATGATGGCAGGGGCAAATTTTTAGTGTCTGAAAGAAGCTATAACCTTCTTCGGTGACGACAGCGGCCATTAGGCCGCGTTACAACTCCACGGTTGGGATTTGTATTTCTTGTAGGAAGGCGTGGATAAAGTTGTTACACCACAGATTGTCACTGAGCACATAGACAAGCAGGAGACTTCCAATGACTAGAGTAAACACATCGGGTAGAACTGGAACGGCAGCGATCAGCTCTACTGACATTCCCGAGGAATGAAAGCATCAAAGAAAATCACATGAAAAAAGTCTCCCAGAGCACGGAAATTTAGAAATAACGCTGGAGTGGAGTACGCGTTAGTAAAGTGCGTAACAGTCCAAGATAATCGTAACTTCACAACACACGATTTTTTCGGAACTGATGAATTTCGATGCGCTAGTATCTGGCGCACTCGTAAAAGAAAGTATTCTTTACACGCACCTCAGTGGAATTCCTTTCACTGCAACGAGCGAAAAATTGCAACCGTTTTAGGAGTAAGCACAATATTTTTCTTCTCGTCATGAGAATGAACGACACATAGAGTTTGCTACCACAAGCTGCGAACTAAATATAGTTGCATTTCCTGCCTGTGCTGTTGGAGTTCCTGCTGTTCTTTTTCTTTGACTATCTGCTGTCCTGCGCTAATGTATTGTCCAACTAGTTATGTTACTTCGTTCAGGATCGATTTTCTTGATTCTCCAAACTGGGCATCAAGTTTTCCGCAAAATTTCTGTCTTTGGTCGGGTCTTGTTGCTTCTCATTTCGAACATGAGATTTCATGATGATGAGTTTTTCTAGTGCGGTGTGAAATCAGTTTCACAATAGGGGGAAAAGAGGGGAGGGCTGGGCTGTTGGAATACTTCTCGTCTGGCTAACATAAGTAGTACGCAGATGCAGATGGGAAGTCAGGGGCCTCCTGCTGTTTTCAAACTGGCGTTTGCTGTCCTTGGTTGTGTGGCACTGGGAGCAATTGGAGAGGATATGGCTGCGGTCTCAAGTCTTCAGTAGTGGCAGAAGCGGGGTCATGGGGGTTAGAGGTGTTGACTTATGAGTCGCTTGGCCCCGGGGGTGGGGTTTGCTCTTACGGTGATAACAGAGTGCAGCTTCTGTTGTAATGTTCGTTTCGTTGCATTGGACAACTCGGGTCAGTCGTTATCCGCTCCGCATTGCTGGCATGCTGGCTCACATGGGTGGTTGGCAGAGGGGTTGTGGAGGGCGCAGTCTGTACATCTACTGAAGAGTGGTCACAACCAAACGTCGGCTTCATGGCCTGGTACAGGCAGGTGGTGTACACGTGTTAACGGGGGCCACGAGGGACGCGAGGGCAGTACGCACAAAATGGGGGCCGTATTTATCAAACTGCAGTAGAGTGGCGCTTCACTTGCCGAGCATGCGGGTTTGAAAAAGGGCTGGCCCGTTGGTCCAGATGTTCTCCATGAGCTCTGTTGGTGACGGTGTGGTGGAGGCCAGTTACGACCCCTTGCAGGAGAAATCCGGGGTTTGCGGCGTAGGAGGCCTTTCAGCGCGAAAGTAGTACTCCAGACGTACCAACCACGAGCAAGAATCTTGTCTAGCGTGGAACCTAGGAGTACACGGGTAAGCTTGGGTTAGTTCAGAGGAGCTTCGCGCAAGCGGTGGACAATGGGAGGAAGCTCGTGAATGTTCAGAGGAGAACGCGCGCAAGCTTTGACCAATGGGAGGAGAGCGTCGCGGCCGCTCCCGCGGAGTGTAACGAAAGGGCGGGATTATAAAGAGCGAGGAACACCGTTCCGTGCACATGCATATTCCGGAAACAAGAGGCGAAGAATAAACACATGCTGTCGCACGTCTGCTCCCAATTTTTATTTCACCTTTGTTGGTGATAGTTTTGCACGCAGCAGCGCGCTGCAGCATGCGTTCCATCGTAAGTGCAGATAATTTATATGTTTTATTTAGTCTTGGATACGATGGTAGCCTTGTGTAAGAGGTGCTCGACGGCTGGCTGGATGGTTGCTGCCATGTCGAGGGCAGAACCTGGTCTAGTTGCAGGCAGTCTCTCGGTCAAATGATAATCTTGCAGTACTCCCAGGGAGGGGCGAAAGGCGGGGAGTGAATGCTTTCCATGACGCTCTGTGTATTGGGCGAGCTTGGTGCACTTATTCTTCACGCACCACCTCCACCATCTTTCTTAAATAATTACGAGCTAGGGTCATAATCTTTCGCCCTCCGGTAGGAATGAGAATCAGTCTTGACATACATCTTCGTCAGTTTGCGGTGGTATATGGTCCGAGTTGGACTACTGCCTGTCCGGTTCAATAATCGCTTGTGCATTGCACTGGGTAACAGGCCTAGGCCTTTCAGGAGTACGGATGGTTGGCCGGTGGCGCTGCGGTCGCGGTGCAGAGGGGTTAGGCCTAGCTCGGTGGTGTAGTCTTACGGTACTTGACAGCTGAATAAATATCTAATCCTCCACCCAGTATGGCGGAAATTAATGTCGGACACTCCCGGGATAATGCCTGCATTTGTTGGTAATGCTTACACAACTGTGGAACGGTGTCGTTTGTTGGGATTGTGGCTGGTAGCTGCAGCACTTGCAAGCACGTTCTTTGTACTCGGCCCGCCCTGGGGAGTCTCTATACACCGCCATTAGATGAGAAGTCTAGTTCCCACTCTAGACTTATTCACAGTACTGACTCAACTAGAAGGTTGCTTCTAGTTAGCGTTCTTTTTTTTCTGACGGCGCGATTCCGTTGTCCACCGGAAAATTCATCCAGTTGCATGTCTTAGCTCACATTCAACGCGTGGAGGGTATAGACCGGACTCTAGACCACATCTAGCACCGAGCTCCAAACTGCGAACTAGGTGGTGGTGGTGGTAAAGTTTTTGTAAACAATGTAGATTGAGTGCTTGGGGAGAGACCATAAGGGTCTGGCCCTTAAATTTCATGGGGAGGGTTGGACATGGCTTCCGCAGTGGCCCGGGCTCGTTCGGCCTGGAGGCTGGAGCAACCCAGCAGGGCAGCCTCCCAGTCCTCTAGGGTAAGGAGTAGTGGGGTGGAAAGGAAGGATTTGAGGGGCAAGCCGGCACCATGTGATAGGTGTCCGCAAACACCTTCCGACAATATGGGCAATCCCCTGAGAATGGGGTATTGAAATGTTAAATACTGCTGGGCGCAATACCACACTGGTGTATAGTAGACGCAGAAGCCAGCGCTTCTCTCTATTGAATGTGAATGCCTTGTGAGGCATTCACAAGGGGTGGGGTAGTGGCTGTGCAAAATTTGGTCGAGGAGGGAAATGTTACGGAAAGTAATAGCAGGTGTGAGTTCCTAGTCCTACGCTGCTGGTAGGTGAGGCGACGCCCGGTGAGCGAGTGCGCGGGTGGCATAATCAGCTGCTGCATTTCCCTCAATGCCTACATGCGCTGGGGCTCATACAATTGTGCAGCGGGTTGGAAGACACTGATACTCACAAGTTTTTAGAATTTGAAGGCCCTGTATGGGATGCGGTTTTCTCCAAAGTTCCGGCAGGCGCTCCGATAGTCGGTATTGATGTCTAGAGATTTTGTATCCGTGGCAGCCAACGCGTTGGCGATTTCCTCCACGTAAGTAATGCTTGTAGCCCTGAATAAGTTTGCCTTGCTGGACGACGGCTGCGGTGTACCAGCCCCTGCGGTGTGGGCCAGCCAGTTGTCAGCAAATGATATGTTAGGTAGTTTCGGTGGGCAGTAAATATGCAGAATGTAAAATTGGGGATGCTGCTCAAGCAGCAGGAGGATCACCACCATTAGGTAGGAGAGGCCGTGTTGAGATTCAGGTCTACCAGGGAGGCCGTGAAATTTTTATGAATCCCAATACACCAATTTTTATGAACACCAACTCCTGATGCTATGAGGTACATCAGGCAATGGAGGCTCCGTCCCCTGTCTCTTGGAGGGCCACACCGGAAGTAATTCAGGGAAGGTTGCAATGAAAAGCCTTAGATTGTCACATTTAGCTTGCGCCTTAGCTAGGCTGAGAAATAGAGTTTCTAACTATCTTCGCACAAGCGGGCTTTGGACTATGCTGTGAAAGAAGGATTTAAAGGGGCAATTCATGATGCAGAACAAACCTATGAATGAGGTGTGCTTCTCTCGTCGTCAACAGCGTTTATTTGTTGTGTCTTGCACTCCACCCGAACGCCTACCAAGGACAGTCCTGGCAGCGGAACCTACGTTTTAAGGGGGGTGCAGGCAAAGAGATTAGCTTTATTTTTGCTTGAAACAGCAGGCCTCGGACCTAGTGATTGCCAAAATCAGCTGGAAATATCACCGTGCAGTGTTAACAAGTATTTAATAAATTTTAAATTAGTCACGCTATTCCTGACAAATAATTACAAATGTAACTTCTGTTTGTGCCAGAAGATTCGTACTCGCTGAGCGCAAGCGCCGCAGTGCACTCTGACGTCACAATCGACCGGTTAACCTGACTACCATATTCGTGATCATGCCGGCGCCATCGGCAAGCACGTGTTGTTGCTGTCAACAACCGCTAGGTTTGGAGACCTTAAAATAAAGAGGCAAAGTCCAATCTGACTTCACTCGATTTGGATGCAAATCTCTATCGGTTCCTCGAACGACATTAAAAAAGTGTTCAATTGCTTTCCGCTCAACGCCCGCGACTGAAGAATGCTATATCATATGTCGTGAAGGCAATGAAGCAAATTAAGTTAATTTTAAAGTTCGAAAGGTTTTTGTTTGTTCCCCTTTGAAGTAAAATGTAATCAAATTGACCTCCTTGAGTTTAGTTGCTGGTAGTGATTTCGCTGTAGGTTTACCGTAATTTAGCCTTCCCGTATTTTGTCATTCCTCCAAGAAGTGCCACCGCATGGCGCATCACATCTCATTTACAGCGCTAAAAAAAAAATCTTAATCAGTGTCAGTCACCGTGCATCCAGTCCGTGAGCAGCTGACGCGGTAGGTCGGATTTCAGCGCCTTTAATTCGAGTCCACTTTATCTAAGGCGAAGCTCTAGTATATTGATACGACATGCAGCAAAATCTGCATAAACGAAATGCACGCGTATGTGACAATTCAAACAGATTATGTGTGTTCTACGAGATTATGCTTGCTTTCTCTGCTGACAGCTATAGACAATAGACTGGAGTAAGGCGGAACGTACCCTGATCTTTTCCCGCTTAGAACCCATAGGAAACAATTCGCGAAAGTGTAATTTGCAACGACCACAGCAGAGTCAACCTAGGGTGCAAATAACACCCTGTAGTCGACAGCATGACGTGCCGTTTAGTGAGCAATGCGATATCAATTTATAACTCACATGTAATGCCGAAATAAATGCTTTAGTAGCCGCGGTGCCTGAGCGGTTACGGCGCTCGGCTGCTTAGGCGAAAGACGCGAGTTCAATCGTGGGCGCAGCGGTCGAATTTTGATGGAGGCGAAATTTTGGAGTCCCGTGTGCAGTGCGATGTCAGTGCACGTTAAAGAACCCCGGGTGGTCGAAATTTTCGGAGCCCTTATCCACGCTCTTAGCCTGAGTCGCATTGGGAGATCAAACCCCGATAAACCAAACCAGAAATGCTTTAGAGTGAATCGGCTTCACGCATGGTTTTGAGGATCACTGAGACATTACGTCTACGCTTCTCAACGTCACACAACGCACTGAAGGCCGCGCATATGCCTCGCTATCACCAATGTATGCGTCTGTGAGTACTATCACTAGTTTCTTCTACAGTCTGCGGAATCCCCTAGATAACTTCATGAAGTTTGTTTCGTACTCGCCGATCCTATTGATCCTTGGAAAAAAACAGCGTAAGACGAAGGACAACGAAAAAGAGTACAACAGGACCGCCGCTGTCCTGTTGTACTCTTTTTCATTGTCCTTCGTCTTAGCGCTGTTTTTTTACAAGAAACATGTACCAACGAGCACAGCTCTCCGTTTTATTGAAGTTTATTTCTTGTACATTGAGCCCTATTCCTTTTGTTAACCCCGCTCAGCGCCGGTCCTGTTGTACTCTTTTTCGTTGTCCTTCGTCTTAGCGCTGTTTTTTTTTTCAAGAAAGATGTACCAACTAGCTCAACTCTCCGTTTTATTGATCCTATTGATCTAGTCCACGTCCGTTGCAACAAATCGCAGACGCACGCGATCCGGCGAAGAGCCTCGCGTGTCTCTTCATGGCGGTTTACAGTAAGCGGACTGAGGCCTCCTGCCCGGCCTACACTTGAACCTCGCTGCTTCTGGCCGCGTTTTCGCTCTTTGACTGATGGTAGAGTTGTATTGAAAAATACATCATTGAAAAGGTCTTCTTGTGCTGATTTCAATTCTTTAGCATCAGTACCCCCGCTGTTGCAAAAGTCTGTACGTCGATCCGTCCGTCTGAAGCCTCGGTTGGCAGGCGGCAAATTGGGGAGACATGAAATCTCTTTGGTACTCTCAGAGGAGAATGAGAGGACGGGGGAAATGTAGAGAGGGTGAGAGGCGATGAATGGCTGAGAGTGGAGATGTGGCACGGCGTATCACACTGAACCTGGGGGATAGAATCGGAAGAGTGGCGCTGGTGTACGGCCCACATGTGACTGTCGGACTGGGTGCCGCCACCCGCTTGCATGGACTCAAGCCGTAAACAGTATCGGGTTGAGAGTGTGACACAATATCACGCTTTACTATATACAAATACTTTTCTTTGATCGTCGCAACACTCGTTGGTCACGTATCGTTTAGTCTTTCGAATAGCTGATTAGTGTAAATTTTTTTATTTTCTCAAACAAGCTTGTGACTACTTACTCCACAAATAGAAAGTTTTCCGCAAAATATATTTTTCACGATATCCTAACACAATCTGCTACTTGTATCATTCACCTCAGTGCCGTATGGTGCGAATCAGAAAAACGAACATATAATTACGGCGTTCTTTAATCGAAAGTATGAAGTAATAAAAATGGACGTGAGGCACATAACGTGCAACTGAATAGCAAACAAATATCTGATGTCTAATACATAGAGAAATGTACAATTCAATGTTTTCCGGAAAGGCCTGTTTCCGTAAACATAGCTGATGGCCGTGTAGCATTATGGCTAACGCTTGCAAGAAGCAGAGTTGAAAGTCTTTCCTCATCGTCTTTGCACTAGGAGGCGCCATCTGTCCTACTGTAAACGCGCGTTTGACATTGTGCGTGACATTTCACCTTTCTGCAAATATAATATACAAAATATGAGATCTTTCGTGCAAGGAAGGCCAGATTTCCAGCTACATGAAATGCCTATTGTCGATAGGAGATCGTAGCAACATATTGTTGTATGGCGCTCAGATCTTATCAGCTGGAGTGTGTCGTCAGCCTTCTCCGAAAAGGTTTCACGGTTCATCATGTGGACTAAACTCTGTTCGTGCTATGCGTCAGGCATGTACGGCGTGTGACAGTGCCTTCGTCACTGTGAGCAACGAAGCAACATTTTAAATCGGCAGATTATTATGAAGTACAGTCTTGGTCAAAAGTCCTAGGGCCACAGCGTTCACCTGAAGCGAAATTAATGTTCCTAGAATCCTCGGTGTAGCGGATAATTCCAAGCACAAGTCGAGCTGGAAGCTTCTCTGCTGCCAGAAGAAACCTTTTGCTTTCATTTCAAGGTCCTTCGGTCTTTAATTGTGCCGTAATTGCTCTATTATGGGGCTGAAGCGTAAAGCCTTTGGCCTTAAGACTATTGACCAAGACTACGTTCGGGAATTGTCTCTGATTGCATAGCTTATATTTGTATAAAAATATTCACTTGGATCTCAAAAATTAACTTAAAATTGAGTTCTTTTAGCCTCATGAAGGAAGTTCTATAGACGACCTCAATCTAACGTGATCCGACTTTACGCTTTTCAATAAGTGAGCCTAAACTAACCGTCTAAATGTTCTGCTCACAGATTTTTCGTAGAAACTTATTTCATGATTTTTCTCTTAAAAATATCCTTTAGACTTTCTAAGCACTGTCCATGGGCTTCTGAATTCATTCCATAAGCTTTCTATACAAAATCCTATGGATTAATCTATAGATGACCTATAGATGTGTAACCAGAAACTTTTCGTACACTTTTGTGTATACACAGTCTATAAACAAAAGTCTGTTGAAAGTCTAATAGACACAAATATATGCGCAGTCTACACACAGTCTTTAGATTTATGGGCATGTAGATCCTGCAGATTTCTGTCTATAGACAGCCTAAAAATCAAAGCCTACTGGTCCAGTAGACACAGGTCTATAGATTCTATGTAGACATTACATAGATTTATGACGTGGTAATTTTATAGACCTTTGTCTATAAAGAGTCTATGGCCTTTACATGGACTTTTGACCCAGTAATTGAATAGATCTTTGTCTATCGACCCTCTATAGACCTCGCTCTACTAAATCTTCTGCTCTATAAACAGTCTACAAGGGTTGAAAAAGGTCACCAGGCAACTTTTATAAATTACGTGGCGATGAATATGCTTGCGAATTATTTGATTTCCGAGCTCTACCTGCTGCGCATATGCGTTACATGCACGATAAGAAATGCACCACGCTACATAATTAAAAGTCGAAAACAACGATCCAGTATAGGCTTCCTCAGATGCGTTCTGGCGGCCTGCTGTCAAACATAAGGAACTGTTTACCTGTAGAGCGCAAAGTAAGAAATTAATACAAGGATAACTAAAAATATCACCACCTCTGCAAAAGTGCTTTACAGTCCAAGGCATATTTTGTTACCCTGTATTAGAAAGGTATTTTGCATCGTTTTGATTTAGTTTTCTGAGGTTTAACGCCCAAGACGACTCAGGCTGTAAGGGACGCTATAGTGCAGGGCTGGGGATAATCCAACCATTTGGGGTTCTTTAACGTGCACTGCCATCTTGCTTTTCGCGTTCGCTTCCATCAAAATGCAACCCCCGCGGCCAGGATCGAACCTACGCCTCTCAGGTTCATCGTGTCGGTAAATGCACATGACCAATTCCAAACGGTTTTCTAAAACATTGTATAAAGACCATTATCATCTGGAGAACTATTCCACCGCACTCACTACCTAGAACCGAGATTTACTTTTGTAGGGTATCCCTTCTGCCACATATCAGCGTTGATTCACTATGAGCTGTACAGAATGGTACTCCCATAAAATGCATATTCACTGCTCCTCACATGGGACCCCAACAAGAGAATGTTATAACATTTATTCTCCTAACCGCTATTTATAAAGAGCATTCAAAGCTACAATGCATGAAGCATATGTACTCCGATACTCAAACGAGCACAAGCCGTGAAAAACCTACCAGGCAGATCGCAAAGCAGTTCACCGCAGTTTTGTGCCCTTAACACGAAGCATGAAGAGAGAATATCATTGCCATGAATAAGCACACGCTCTTAGAAACTGCAGAACTGCAGAAGATGCTGCAGAACATTAAGTCTCTTCTTGTGTTTTTCTTTAAAAAACTGGTATTGGCCACACCTGTGTCAGCAGCTCCAAAGCATCAGGTGTAATAAGAGGAACGAAAAAATTCTGGATTTTTTAATATTGCGTCGCAGTACTTACAAGTCAGTGCAAACAGCAAATGTACAAATGGTAGAGGCTGATCACGCACAAGACAGTGCTCTTTAAGTTTTAGGGAGGGCTGCGAAAACTCTTATTAAACGTTTCTAAATTAGGTGTCATGGTGACAACTTTATCGTCATCATCACGGAACCACTGCGGGGGGCATGCTGCATGGTGGGCGGCCACCCAAGCCTGCTCGATGGATCCGGTTCCACACTCAACCAGTTCCGAGATTACCTAGTTGGGTAGATAAGCAAATAGGAGGGTTTAAAACCAGCCACATGGCTACAACAATGAGGCTTCTTTGAGAACTGCAAATATGTATAATAAATCTGTACAGTCTCGAATTCAGGGCTCTCCGGCTCTCTCTAGTGCGTCACCGGCCGCCTGGTCCCTCACTGCATCGTTCACGCAACATGGGACACGAAACGCAGCCTTAGCTACAACGATGCACATGACCGCCAATAATTTGCAGCTCTCCGGACGACAGCGGGCTGTGGGAAGAGAAGGAAAAGTGGCGGCACATTCGTCGAGGCACTGCCTGAGGACATCATCATCATCACTGCTTTCGTAGAGGCTCGTTTCAATTTTCTGTTATCGAAACTGGAACACGTAATTAAAGTGGCCGGTGTCATCGCGCGCTATTGGACACCCAGCCCAGTTAAAGAAAGCGCAAGAAAACACTGACAAAATATTCTTTAATTTTGTACTTTTTTTCAAATGCACGTTTTCTTTTTCAAAGTGACAGGCAGCGGTCATATTTTTATGTTTTTTGCATGAAGCTTCATTCTATTTCAAACGTTGACAGCAGGGGAGCGAAATACAGTTATAAACGATGAATGCATTGAAAGCAGGCGAGTAAGCGGGAGCATTAGTGTTCCCTGGGACGAAGCAACCGCTGCCAATGTCAATAACCGAATCTGTCAATAACCATGCGAGAGGCTTTACCCCCACTCCACTATTCTTATTTAATCCAACCATTACAGTGTGACTCGCAGTATCCCTTTTGTGCTCATCGCCGCCCGCCGCATCGAACCGTCTCTTCTTCGTACCTCTCCCAAATACACTATGCCATTGAGAGGAGAATTTTGCTATCCCCATTTTGTCACCTGGCAATCTTCGCCTCCCACCCTCTCTTCTTCTCGCTGCCACATTTCCTCTCTCTCCCCTCCTTTGAAAGAGGAGATTAGGATTTTCTTCTTTTCACATTTATACCTGCCAATCTAGGCTTGAGGCGCATGAACGGGCGGACACAGATTTATCCGATTTGAGAGTAATAATGGTAAAGTATTAAACGAATTAATTTAACTGCTTCCATTCTTCAGCGCTCACTGGATACGTAAACTTCCTTTCACGGTGACACCTGTATTTGGCAGAACCCTCTCCACTTTATTGGACACAGGCAAGATATTGGACACAGGCTGTAGCAGTGGGACACCATACTAGGGAGCACTATTCTTGAATATGCTAGGGCTATTTTTTAAAAGACAATGCTGTGTACTAGTATTATTTTTTAACAGAAATGGCATAATACCGTTTATATTAAGGAGTTGAATGTGTAAAGCAATTGCCAATAACAATTCGCGACCTTTAAGCGCTGAAAATATTACTTACTGACTCCACCATTCTTCCGCAGCACCGTTTTCTCACACTGCATGTTAAAAGCATCCGTCATGCATTTCTCATGCAGGTTTTCTGGTGTACCCGAAGATTCTGGAAGGCACAGCTGACGATGGAACTTTACTCTTGCATATTCACAAAGGGCTAACGCTAAGTCTAGAAAAAGCGTCCATACTTGCACAGGACTTCGTCGTCACGTCAACAGGCATCAACTCTCAGTCAGCAGTTGTAAGGCTTCGCTTACTTCAGCATCCTTCAAGAAGTCCAGAACGCGTTCTTCAATATTTATTTCTATTTATTAATTTCTTCTTATTTCTTCTTATTATTTCTACTTATTAAGGCGTCTCTCATAGCCTTAGTTGCTTTGGGACGTTAAACCCCATAAACCAACCAACTTATTAATTCACTATACCTGACAAGCTTCTGTGCAGTGTATTGAAAAGAACTCGAATAAGAGTTTTCACACAAATTCTTTGCCAATTGTTGTTACACGCGCAAACCATTTTGTCGGATCACAGGAGCACAGTCTAGGACAGTAACAGATGATGCTTGCTCAAGGATACCGAACTGGGCAAGTTAGACAGGATGAATTTTTGGAAAGAAACCAGCGCGAAAGAATGGGACGGAAGCAAAGGAACACGGGCAAGCGTTGTATCACAACAGATTTTATTGATCGGAAATGTACAGCTCGTCCATTTTACCATGCTTCCTTCCCGTTCTTCTTTCGCGTTGGATTTTTCCAAATGTGCATGATGCTTGCTCCATTTCTAATGGAACAACTGTTGCCTTCCTTCCTGGCTTTGCAGTGTCTTTGGCTCCCTTGCGCGAATGGTAAACGACCAGGCATTGAAGAAAAAAAATGTCAGTTGCGCTGCGCTGTGAGCCGAGCAGCGTCAAAGTTTAATAGTAAACTTTTTGAACAGATGATACTACTAGCGTTTGCACCGAGCGCAGCGCCACCCAGTGACTGCACTTTTAAAAATGCCGAAATCAGTTGAGTAGCTTCGAGAAACATTGCACTTATGTTGCCAGGAACTGCTATGCGGTAAACGCGCCTTCTGCTCAGGGAAGAAAACAATACAGCGTTTGGTGTCTACTCAGCAGTGGCCGTGTTGATTGTTTTTAATAGCAATTAACCAAGGTATTGATGAAAAAACTTGGACAAGAGGAACGTTTCCAGTGCTTCTCAATGCCCTTAAATGCCAGTATTTTTTTGTGAACACCGATCAGCTTGAAACTAATGGGTTTTTCAGCCACATAGCTTTCGTTTGCGGCGGCAGTTTCACCCCAGTTATTCGCATCACTGAAGGTTGTTCTTGCGAAATCACCCTCGCTCTCCTGATTTTTCGGCATCCTTTCCTAATTTCAGAGCGGCAATGTATTGCAGCCCTCCTGATCTCGACCTCTCCCTGTGACCCTCTGCTGTGCGCGACTGCTCTGTGAGCAGAGCACATATCAGTGTTACCCACTGATCTCCACTAGGGGGCTGGATGGCGCATTGAGCGTCCGAAAGTGAAGCCACCGGAAGTGAGTGGCCTTGTCCCGGAAGTCAGCCTTTGGCAGTGCACGAAATCGGACCTCAGCACGGTTTTTCAGTTCCAGTTTTGTTTTCCCACTTGGCATTTTGTCTTTTCGCCGTTCTCGTCTTTTTCTATGACAATGCCTACCTGTTGCGCCTTCAGCTGAGCGAGTAGACCAGCGAAGTCTTCGGGACAGACGTTTCAATAATAAGGGCCCATTGCATCGCAATGAGGCGACACTAGCAGACGATAGGACGTCGCTACACACAGCAAGTATGGAACTTCGTCTGCTCAGCTCTGTGTCGTCCCATCGCTGCCGTCGCCAACATGGCTCTTTAGTGTCATTCACGCTTTTGAAGAAAGAATAGATGGAAACCTTGACCAGGCAGCTGACTTTGCAGTGACCATTTTACCGAATTATGTTTAGACAAAACCGGAGCGACGGCTAGGCGGTTATCTGGTGAGGTGTCGACGGTGTTCGGTTGGTTCGCATTAGCGCCTCCAAAAGGTGTGGTACTGCTTTTTCGATGGAGCGTGTCATGTACCGTTTCGTATTGTAGCAAGTTAAGCCTGAATGGGCTTGGTGCTTGGTGCACAGCGCTTCTCACGCGCACTGCAGCATTCGTCTTTCTTATCAGCCGTTCCTCTCGCGCTGTGCCTTTTCATTGCTGCACGAAAATTCGGTTTTAAGATTATCTAGCCTAGTCGTCATTTGACTACTTCTCCTCTGCGCTCGGAAGGCAAGAACCAGACAAGAACATCGTGTTTAATGCAAGTACTCCTTTACCGCGGCAGGGTGAGACCTGCATGCCTGTTTTCTTTGGTTTCTCTGAAATTGCAGGGTTCTGCACAAAATGCTCACATTTCTCGCGTTCAGCTTGCTTGTTCCTTTCATATAACAGCAGACATTACACGAGAACAGCGCAAAAAATGAGAACTAAAGGGCGAAAGATACGACTTTTTGATTGAAATACACAGCAGACACCCGACTTCCGGGACAAGCCGTCCAACTTCCGGTGGCTTTACTCGCACTCGTCTCGG